>NC_134405.1:292527184-293209379 GCF_038048845.1 Mixophyes fleayi | reverse complement strand
AAAAAACTATAACACATTACAAATCAGACCTGCACAACGCTGGTTGACCTGCTTGGATCTTATATATAAAATTCATTGGTCTGTTTTTTTTGTTTGTCCAGTTATGAATTTGGACACCCCTGCACCAATTGGGCTGAAACCAACATTTAGGGGTTTGGGTCTCGATCGGTCCTCTCGTTGCTGTATTTTGGGCAGAACTTTGACCCAGCAATCCTTTTCTGAACTTTACACTGGATGGATTAGTACAAAAACTTCACAGAGTGGTCACAATGGGTCTCAGAAGACATACTAGGGGGTTGAGGGTCCTAGTTGGACCTCTCATTGGTGTACGCTGGGCAGAGCATTGACCTGGGGAGCCCTGTTCTGGGTCTTCCACTGGATGGATTTGGATGACATCTTAGCTGCTAATTATTTTTAAAATGTTGACAGTTACATCCAACTCATTGATAACTTAATAACTTGAAGATTTAAACACGGGCCACGCCTTGTACTTCAGCTAGTATATATAGATGATAGATACACATTTGTGTATACAGTTAGGTCTTTATCTTTGTACATGTTAGATGTAGGTGATGGTACCGTGCATTATGTTCTTCTGCCCTACTGCGTATCTGTCTATATGCATTGACCCTTGGTTTTCATTAAAGGTCTGTGTTGCGCAGAAATGCTTTCTGCTTCCAATTGCAGCAGATAGGTTGTCCCATCAGACATAAACTGTATAAACTCTCTCTCTTCTAACATATCTACTGGGTGGATTCAAAACCTACCACCAACAGGTAACCGATTCTCGATGAATCTGTTATAGATCATGCTACATGTTCTTACCAAATTCAAAATTACAGTCTGGCCCCAGGTGTATACTGTTCTAATCCACACAGAGGTGATGATAAATGCAATGCTTCCCATATCCCCAAAAGGAAAGTTGTAGTTGCAATAAAGGATGGGATACTCCAAGCAACTTATACCCCTTTCCGCACATGTAGGTCCATCCAGTTACCTTCTGTTGGCTGATAAAGATGGGAAAGATCCTTCAATTGGCCATTGCAATGTTGCAACAGAGGTAGGACATGGACTCCCCATTGTTGATTTTGTTTAGTATCTCTCCCAGGATCAGATTGATTTCCACTGTTTTGATCTTCACACCAGCAACGTCTGCAACTTGTGAGGAACGGTGTTTGGTAGCATAACCATGAGCAGGATCGATCAGACATGGAGTTTATGGCATGAAAGCTGCAGAGTGATTCCAAGTGCAATTTACAGTAAACAAATTATTTAATATATATATATATATATATATATATATAAAAACATTGTTCATTCTTGATCTTCGTAGAAAAAAGTGCGCTGCTAGGTGAATAAAACAATACTTTTATTGAAACACTTATTTCTGATCAGTAGAGAACAATTCTTCCATTTTCCAATGTAGAAGAGAATACATAAAATGAGTTGACTACAGGGTTGTGCTCTGGAAACATGGATCATTGTCTTTGAGTAACCTTGATCAATGGAGGTACATTAGTAATGCAAACATTTTGATTAACAGTTCAGAGCCACCAAGCAGCTATCTACAAACAGTTTCAATCCATTAAGTCCAGTGTCCCCAAATCATCTTGCACTTTAGCCAGATTAACATGGAGAGCCTACAGTCTCCGCATTTATGCCCAATGGGTAGAGGACACAAAATCCATGTCTCTACTGCCCCTCAGCAGCACAAGATCACTATTAATACTGACTAAATGCTAACAGTCATTTCATTAATTATATTTTTATAACATGCAAGAGACATGAATCCATGGATCTTTGTTTCTAGATTATATAACCGAATCACGCCTTATAGTACACCTATTAGGTATTGCTGCTATAGTCCACAGGAATAGATGGTTACATTTTGGTGTAAGTTTCGGGGAGTGCGCTAACTGCAAAAAAATATTTTTGCCAATAATCATGAAAAGGAGGGTTCTTTAGCCTATTTTGCCCTGGTATGCCTATCTAAGGTTTATAAAATAGGGTATTTGTTCAAATATTCTATCAGAAGAAAGCTCTATGTTTTTCAATAAAAAATAATATTAAACATGTTTGTGTAGATCATAAAGGGAAATGAAAAGTAAAGAAGAAAGAGCAAAAAAGAGAGAAAAGAACAAAAAAATATGTTCTTCAAACGGATGCATTTCAAAAGGTGACATTTTCTTTGATCCCAAAGGGGCATTCAAGTGGCTAAACCAGCGGTTCCCAAAGTGTGCGCTGTGGCTCCCAGGGGTGCCACGGCCAGGAAGATAAAGACAGAACAAAACTTACCAATCCGGCGGCGCCCGGGACCTCCTCCTTACTTGCTTCTCACTGAATGTTGGGCGTGACGACATCATATCCAACATATTCAGTGAGAAGTGGCAGGAGAGAGGAGGAGGCCGTGTCCCAGGCGCCGCCGGATTGGTAAGACAGAAGAGAAGACTAAAGAAATAGAAGAAAGTATGGTAAGTAAAGAAAGGGGAGGGGAAATGATTATAGGAAACAGCAATGGAGGAGCAAAAGAATGAAGGAGGGCGCAGAGTGTGTGGATGAAGGAGGGCGCAGAGTCTGAGGAGGAAGGGGCACAGTGAGATGATTTTTGTACATGTTGTTTTATTTTGTTTGATCTTATTCCTCTTAATATTAGCTGTAAATTATTCTTTGACATAAATATAATTGAACAAAATCTATAAAAATATTATTTTTCCCTTGGATTTATGTATATTATTTTTGCAAACAACTTACGAAGTATTTCTGTCCTGACCTAAATATTGATTACTTTATTTTGACCCAACTACTTATAAAATGGGACTGCTCTGTAATTATTGTGGAGGTGTGCCTTGAAAAAATTATGGAGACTCCAAAGGGTGCTGCGAATTGAAAACGTTTGGGAACCACTGGGCTAATATATAGTTCACAGGAAATCTGCAATGCAAACGCTCACAATCTTGTGTCAAGAGATATATGAAGACTGACCTCATCAATTGAAGAGTCTGCTATAAAGTTAGGGGCATCTGCAGACAGTATACTATGTGTTGCCATCACAAAATCTTGTATGCACCTCGCTCCTTAAATATGTCTGCTGCTGTCACAAAGTTCTCTACCTCATTAATGATGTCATCCTGAGTTTACCCAGAACAAAGGAATTACTGGGAAGAATAGGAACATATTCTGGTGAGGCCTGAGTATCCCCAGCAAAAAGAAGTGCAGGTATGTAGCAGGTGGTAGCAAAGATACTAAACATAAAAAAATTCTTAACAATCACTTAATATGGAGACAGGGAGGAATACTGTTAATTGTAATTGTCACCTTGTGCAAGCAAAACACACCAGTCAGAACAAGTAAACAGCAATGCAGTGTACCACTGACAGATCGACCATAATGATAATTATTTACTGTAAGTAGTGACAATATAATTATAGAGTGAAAACTGCAATTGCAGCCTAATTCTTATTGATCAGTGATTACATTCACAGAAAAATTCAGTAGACAAATAACCATATGGTTTAACATGTCTGATTAGGGCTTTGAACCAGGGCCTGATTAAAGATGAACCCGTTCTTAATTTAAGATTCAGCCTCCATCACCTCGTCCTCCAATGTTTATGGTCCTGTGGTTTCGAAACTCAGTTCCACTTGGCTCTTTTAAAAGGGTCACACCAATCTTTCACTAAAATCAGAACTGTAAAGGCAGAACAGTGGCATGAACGAGTGCTATTGGGGGTAAAGGTGGAGGTGGCTGTTGCATCTGTGCCTCGCCATCCATGTCCCTCCTACTCGCTTATCCTGCCCATCTGTTCCTGGGGGTGTTGCTGGTAAGTTTGTTTGATTTACACTTTTAATGGTTCTTTGCACTCGGACAAATGCATGATTTCTGGAGGGGTGTTTCCATACCACATTGACAGAGTGGACGTGACAAGCATGCAGGGGGTGTGGCTATCATTTGGGAGTGGAGCTCTTCAGCCATTAGCCATCCCCTTCGAATAAGCGGCAATGCTACGTGCACTACTGTTAGGTGCATGCAGCATCCCGTTCACGACCATTGTAATGTGTATGTAGACATACCTCCTGTCACACATAGCACCAGTTAAACCTGCATTATGGTCACTGTTCTCACCTGTTTCCCTCTTCCTGCATTGTCAGCAGTCGCGGCGGTGCCTGCGGCCGCCGCAACTCTTCCTGTCCTGCTTGTGACGTCCCGGCTGTCTCCATGAAGACCGGGGCGTCACTTCCGGTTCCTACGTCCCGGTTGCCTGGGCAACAACTGGGATGCATTAGGCTCCCTGCCGCCGCGCCCGGCCAGCTGTCAAACAGCCGGGCGCGCGCGCGCGCGGGGCTGTACAGACTGAGCCAATTATGGCTGATTAGCTTTAGAGATCTGCTGGGCGCACTTCTTGTCATTGGCTGCTAGTGCCAATAATTAATTAGGCAAGTGCTGGGAACACTTACAGGGCCTGTTCCTGATTGGTCATCTGCACTATGTAAGGCAGTGAGGACTGAGCCTCACTGCTAATTATAGCGTTCTTTCCAAGTACTGCTGCCTGCTCCAGTTCCTGTGTTTGGTGTTGAAACCTGTGATTGATTACCCGTGTATGACCTTTGCCTGTTCCAGGATTCTGAACCTGTGCTTCTGACCCTGACCCAACTCCTGTCCCTAGATCCTGAACCTGTGCCTGTGACCTTGAACCTTCTGCTTGTACCTGACATACTCTCTGGTGCTCTGTCCAGTCCGCTGACCACTGGCCTGCCGCTACTCCGTGTGCCACCTCCTATACCTGTGTGCTGCCGTGTTAGCATAAACTCATTCTACTCTGAGCATAAGACCTGGGGGTATAACCAGTCTCTAGGGCAGGGGTAGGCAACCTGCGGCTCTCCAGGTGTTGTGAAACTACAAATCCCAGCATGCCTTGCCACCTATCTGCTGGTTATCTACTGGCAAAGCATGCTGGGACTTGTAGTTTCACAACACCTGGAGAGCCGCAGGTTGCCTACCCCTGCTCTAGGGGAAAGGCGGCTGCTAAAGGTGAAGATCTCTTATACCTGTTCTATGAGTTTATGCCGCACTGGTGGCCATAACATTATAACCGGCCAGTGAAGGTTAGAGGTAATTTTGCCATGGACAACAGCGACCCGAATCTTTTTCCAGCCCAGTTCCTGGCTAACCAGATCCAGGCGATTTCTCAAGTTGTACAGGGCCTATCTCATCGCTTGTTAGCTCAAGAAGAGGCCTCTAGAAACCTGCAACCTCAGCAAGCCTCCTCTGGCATCTCTCCAGAGCCGAAGTTGAATTTGCCTGATCGATTCTCGGGAAGCAGGTCTGATTCCCTCAACTTTAAGGAGAGTTGCAGGTTATACTTCCGCCTGAGAACATGCTCCTCTGGTTCTGAACAGCAAAGAGTCAGCTTTGTAATCTCTCTACCCTAGGGCAATCCCCAGTCCTGGGCCTTCTCCCTTCCTCCGAGTCCATCCTTACAAACCGTGGATGCCTTCTTCCAGGCCTTGGGGTTGCTATACGACGGCCCAAACAGAGTGATCTCAGCTAAGTCTAATTTCCAGGCATTAAGGCAAGGACATCGTTCTGCTGAGGAATATTGTGCGGAATTTCGATGATGGTCAACTGATAGTGCCTGGAATGATCCGGAACTGCGGAGTCAATTCCGCTTGGGCCTTACCGAGCAAATTAAGGACTCCCTAGTTCAGTATCCTGTACCAGCCTCACTTGAAGATTTGATGCAGCTTGTCATTAAGATTGACCGTCAAATCAGAGAGAGAAAAACTGAACGGGAATCCTTTATATCTCCTTGCTCGCCACCCAATTCTGGTCCTACTCTTCTGGATTCTCCTGAACCCATGCAGTTGGGCGCTTACCGTCTGCCTCCAGAAGAACGTTCCAGAAGACGCTCTCTAGGTCTCTGTTTGTATTGTGGCCAGTCGGGCCACCTAGTTTGTTCCTGTCCTAGCAATGCGGGAAATGCCTAGACCCAAGCGCTGGTGAAGAGGTGCGTTTAGGTCTTCAAATAACCTCTTCGGAAAATTCTCTGCTAGTCCCTGCACGCTTAGCCTTCAGACATCGTTCCACTGAGTTGTCGGCCTTCCTCGATAGCGGTGCAGCAGGTAACTTTCTGGACATTCTCTTGGCTCAAACTCTTGGAATTCCCGAAGTCAAATTGGATTCGAGCATTACCGCCTGCGGCTTGGATGGTAATCCCCTGGTTGGGGGCCGAATACTCGCTAAGACTCCATTTCTTCGCCTATCCGTAGGCACTCTCCATACTGAAGAACTCACATTCTTCCTGATCACTTGTCCCTCCGCTCCTTTGATTGTGGGGTTTCCATGGCTGCAAAGTAATAATCCCCTTACTGATAGGAAAAGAGGAGAGATCATCCGTTGGAGTCCAGAGTGCTCTACTTCCTGTTTGACCCTGCCTCTCAGAACCCTGCAGCCTAGTCCAGAATTGTTGCCTACACCTTACCAGGACTTCAGTGACATCTTCTGTAAACAGAAGGCTGACTCTCTCTTGCATCATCGGGACTATGACTGTGCTATCGATCAAAATTACCCAAAGGATGTCTGTATTAATTGTCTGCCCCAGAAACTCAACCTATGGAACAGTACGTAGAGGAGAATCTAAGGAATGGATTTATCCGTCCCTCTAAATCCCCAGTAGGTGCTGGCTGTTTCTTCGTGGCCAAAAAAGATGGCAGTCTGAGACCCTGCATCGACTACCGTGGCCTGAACAAAATCACAGTCAAAAACACTTACCCGCTGCCCTTGATTTCTATTCTGTTTGACCAGCTCAAGTCTGCCACCATCTTCTCTAAGATTGACTTACGGGGTGCTTATAATCTCATCCGCATCAGACAGGGAGATGAATGGAAGACCGCCTTTAATACCCTCTCTGGGCATTATGAATATTTGGTGATGTCATTCGGATTGTGTAGCGCCCAGGCAGTCTTCCAAGAGTTAATCAATGACATCTTGCAAGAATTCCAGGGTAAGACCGTGGTGGTTTATTTAGATGATATTTTAATTTATTCTCAGTCCTTGTCTCAGAACCACCAACAGGTTCGGCAAGTTCTGGAGAAGTTACATAAACACCACCTCTACGCAAAATTGGAGAAGTGCGAGTTCGAAGTCCCCAGGCACTCGTGTGCATATCTGTCCAGGAAATTCTCATCTGCCGAAATTAATTATGATGTTGGGAATAGAGAGTTATTGGCCATCAAGTGGGCCTTTGAAGAATGGCGACATTGGTTAGAAGGAGCATCTCACATTATTACCATCTTCTTTGACCACAAGAACCTTCAGTATATTCAGACCGCCAAAACTCTAAATCCTCAACAGGCCCGCTGGGCTTTGTTTTTCACCCAGTTCAACTTCCTCATCACTTACCATCCAGGATCAAAGAATACCAAGGCTTATTCTCTGTCTCGGAGTTTTATGGCATCCCATCCTCAGCCTCCTGACCGGCAACCTATAATTTCCTCGAACTCCTTTCATGTCAGTCTAACTCAGGATCTTGGGGCCATATTCCGCCACTTCCCGAAAAATTGCTCCAGCTCAGACACCCGCTGATAAATTGTTTGTCCCAGTTCATCTGATGAAGTCGGTCCTCATCAAATGCCACGACAACAGCTCAGCAGGTCATACCAGTATCCAGAGGACCATAGAAATGCTTTCCCGCTGGCTTTGGTGGCCCACCTTGTCTTCCGATGCGGAAAACTATGTCCACGCCTGCCCAGAATCTGTCCTCCGGGTCAACTTCTACCCTTGCCAATTCCAAACAGGCCTTGGACCCATCTTTCTATGGACTTTATTGTCAACCTCCCTTTGTCCTCGGGTCATAACAAAATTTGGGTAGTCGTTGATCGATTCAGCAAGATGGCACACTTTGTACCCTTACTCAAATTGCCGGATGCCAGAAGTTTGGCCACCTTGTTCATTACCCATATTTTCTGTCTCCATGGCCTTCCAGAAGACATCATCTTGAACCGAGGGTCTCAGTTCATTGCGCAGTTTTGGAAGTCTTTGTGCCATTCCCTCGGAATCAAAGTTAGTTTGTCCTCAGCTTACCACCCTCAGTCAAATGGTCAGACGGAGAGAAACTCCTTAAGGAATTTTTTAAGAGGTTTCCTTCCAAGCCTGGATGTCGGGGTCCCTTGACCCCTCCTCAAGGGGGGGCTACTGTCAGCAGTCGCGGCAGTGCCCGCGACCTCCGCAACTCTTCCTGTCCTGCTAGTGACGTCCCGGCCATCTCCATGATGACCGGGGTGTTACTTACGGTTCCTACGTCCCGGTTGCCTGGGCAACATCCTGGATGCTTTGGGCTCCTTGCTACCGCACCCGGCCAGCTGTCAAACAGCCGGGCGCGTGCGTGCAGGGCTGTACAGACTCAGCCAATTATGGCTGATTAGCTTTAGAGATCACTTCTTGTCATTGGCTGCTAGTGCCAGTAATCAATTAGGGAAGTGCTGGGAGCACTTACAGGGCCTGTTCCTGATTGGTCATCTGCACTATGTAAGGCAGTGAGGATTGAGCTTCACTGCCAGTTATAGCGTTCTTTCCAAGTACTGCTGCCTGCTCCAGTTCCTGTGTTTGGTGTTGAAACCTGTGATCGATTACCCGTGTATGACCTTTGCCTGTTCCAGGATTCTGAACCTGTGCTTCTGACCCTGATCTATTGCCTGTACCCCGGATTCTGAACCTCTGCTAGTGACCCTGACCCAACGCCTGTCCCTGGATCCTGAACCTGTGCCTGTGACCTTGACCCTTCTGCCTGTACCTGACATACTCTCTGGTGCTCTGTCCAGTCCGCTGGCTTGCCGCTACTCCGTGTGCCACCTCCTATACCTGTGCGCTGCCGTGTTTAGCATAAACTCATACTACTCTGAGCATAAGACCTGGGGGCATCCAAGTACCTGTGAGTATAACCAGTCTCTACGAGAAAGGCGGCTGCTAAAGGTGAATACCTCTTCTACCTGTTCTATGACTTTATGCCGCACTGGTGGCCATAACACACTTGCTGGGCTGAACTGAGCAGGAACACACCCGGTCTGCTCAATACTTCCTGCATTCTCTTGATTGGCTAATTGCCTATCAGCTCTGTCTATTTAAAGCACCTGCTTCTCTACCAAGTTTTCAGATATTTAGGACTACTCTCATGCTCAGATGTCCTGTTCCCTGGCTCCTGTTTGCTACCTGATCTCTGAAGTCTCCAGCACATCTATCCGCATATCATCACAGCCTCTGTGACTACTCCACTATCCTGTGGTAACGCTCTACAGATTATTGCTACCTGTTCTCTGAAGTCTCCAGCACATCTATCCGAAGATCATCACAGCCTCTGTGTTTGCGCCACTATCCTGTGGTAATTCTCTGCAGATTATTGATATCTGTTTTCTCAGTCTCTAGCACATCTATCCGCAGATCATCGATACCAGTCTTCAGTATGCCCTGCATACTCGACTGCTGTTCCTTACTCTCAGTACATTGACTCTACCGTTGCCCTGGGAAACTGCCTCTTAGTCTCTCAGTCATTGAGCTACTTCTCATCCGTGGCATCTTCAGTTATTATCTTGGTTCTCAATACAGCCTCGCTCATCACCCCCTAGGAGGGCCGCAAAATGTGGTCTGGGAGCAGCTAACTCCAAACTCCCTTGCGGAAGTCCCTGGTGAACACATCCCTCTCTGATAGACTCCGTGCATCTCGGGAGGTGATATCACGTGAGTCGGGTGTAGTGGCAGTTCTCTGACCCTAACTCAGTGACACCTCCCAACTGTCCTCGAAGTCCTGATTGAGCAGGACAGTCACACAAAATTGGGACTGCCTCACCAGAATCAAAATAGTTGGTTACCTGCCATGCTCTTTCCTACCTGTTCCTGAAGATTTCACCTTTTGATGCTCATGTCTTAGACTCAGTTGCTGTTTGCCTGGATCCTGGAATGTTGGGGCTTTGTTTAGGGAAAAGAAGATTAGTACATGAAATATGGAAAGTCTAGCAACGAATGAACCCTCTAGGCCCCCCTACCCAAAACCAAAATCCAAATATTGGTTTGCAGTTTTGTTACTGAACAAAACACAAGACTTCTGAAACAATGTCCTGTTGACAGATAAGGTCTGCAGTTAATTAAGAATGCGATAGAAGATCGTTTCAGAACTTATTTTTGGTGCAGGAACTGTGTTCCCTCCCATCCCTCCCATCCCTCCCTGCTCTTGCTGGCATCTGTAACTGATCACTTACAGTACTGAGTAGTACAGACCATAGCCAAATGGGGGAGCTTGTGTGCGCTTTCACATCACCTTCTATTTAGTGTATAGTTACCGAAACCGCACACGTGCACTTAAGTCTTTCTGGTGATCACAATAAACATATCGGTGGCAGTCAAAATTGCAATTGAGGTAATGTCAGCACTTAACATGCCGACATGAAAATGCCAACACTTACATTATGCAGACAGGTTTACAATTATAGTCAGTGTGATCAGCGACATTGACAATGCCGCTACTCACAAAGCCTACATTAAAAGAGCAATGCCGCCAAGTCCGGCAGCTATATCCCCCGGACTTGGTGGCATTGTTCTTTTAATGTCAGCATTGTAATCACACTGATGACATTGTAAAGCTGTCTGCATAATGTATGTGTCGTCTTGTAGCCTGCCGACATGAAAATGGTTAAGTACCAACATTACCTCAATCTCAATTACGTTCCCTACCCAAACATACTATCAATAGAATGTGCCTGAGAAAACCAGTGTGAGAAACTTGGAAATTAACAAAGCTGAGCCCATTCAAACCAGTGTGCTTACTCTAACCTTAAAAGGGATAATAGCTTTTTATTTTATAAATGTATACTTAAATACACTTAGATAATATCCTGCAACCTGAAAGTAAACTTATCTAAAAAGCTTATAGCTGGCCTTTATCAAGTGAATTTGAACACAATAGTCTGGGCCCTCTCAAGTCGACTCATTCATTATCAGAGACCTTGGCAGGCAATTGGCAAAGCTGGAGTATAGGCAAAACAACAGAGCATCTAGCTCTGGGACCCACACCAGAGCTACAGCGGACCAGGAAAGCAATTCTGCACTTACTTCGGTAACAACAACTGCGTTCCATCCTACTCCTGCCCTCCCATGCTGTCAATCACAGCTATTGTGGTAGCTAGTTCTCCTGTGTGTTGTCACTATGCCACCTTGTCATGTCATTTCTTATGTCATACAGGAATCGTAGGTGAGGCGGATGGCATGTTGGGCACAGATTGATGAGGAAGGAGACATATAGGACTATGAATGGACAATATACAGGCAATATAGTAATTGTGCAGCAATAAAAAGTTAAGGCAAGACTGTATTATGTTTGTTTCTTTATTTAGAACTGTTGCTGATTCATTATTATAATATTAAAAGAGAATTGTTTTTGACGTGCAGTTATTGTTTTCTTTTGATACCGATGGGGGTGGAGGTGTGGTTTGGAAATGACACCAAGCTGCATCATGTATTGTATTGGACAATTGTGTAAATTATCTAAACCTTATAAATACTATTTGTCATTTATATTAACCATTGTGTATTACTGGGCTAAGTAATATATATTAAATATCTGACTTATATACTCAGATATGTCCATCATGCTCTTTCACTCCTCCAAAGCACTTTGCCAAGTTAGAAGAAAAGTGATTTTCTAATTGGGAAGAGAAACAGATTAGCAGATTTTCTCGCAGAAGTGCACTTTGTGGATTAGTTGATTTATACACAGGGGCAGAGCCAATGATCTTGCAGCAAATCAAATTATTGGAGTCTAAGCTTGTTTCCCTATCTCATGTATCTTTAGAACAAAAGATAAGGGAGAGGCTTAAAATGTCTGTTACAGAGTGGGGAGTCAATAATTTATTTTTCCTTAAAGGATCATTAAACCTCACACTGAAACATTAAGATATGAACCATAAGAGTAAAATTCAGTGTTCATAGCTGCAGCTTTTTTCAAAAGTAAAATAACAAAATACATTTGTACAACTAGGTCAGTAATGTTCATACATGCATGTGTCTGTTTGGCCACATGAGGGCATCAAAACTACCTTTAATAAATGGTAAGCAAAATGAGACAACATGTAAGCCTCTAGAAGTATATATAAAGACTGTAAATTAATCCGCTAGGAGCAAGTAACTGTCCCTCTATCAGGGATTTTTTTTAATTATTTTCTTATTGGATTACAGCCAGGACACAAGACAGGACGTTTCACATTTCCACATGGGGCATAATAAAGTAAATGAGGGTACTGAGTCTTTATTTAAAATAAAATAGCATAATGTAAAAATCGGCATATCTCCCCATATTTTGGAACAATATGCCTAACATATACCAGTACATTTAAACATGACTCAGTGCATACTGCCACTGGCTTGCTTACCCCTTATTGTTTATCGGTGCTCCTCATAGTGACCTTTGAAAGAAATGCTTAATAATCATGTCTGTGTATAGAAACATATATTTTTTCCAACTGTCTGCTTTTTGGAACTGGATTACAGGCTTCTGGGTAAAGTTCTTGATCCTGACAGGTACGGGAACAGGCATTTGGTCCCCATCCTCGGTTTAATTCCATTTTTTAGCACTAATTTTCTCTCATTCTCCTCTGGATGAAATGGTGAGCATAGGAGGACACAAAGGATGAAACCTCAGTTCTGCATTAAGAACATTTACTCTTGGTGTCTTGTAATGATTCCCATTGTGTAGGCATCACATTCCTAACTCAGAGAGAGGCACATTGCATTACTTCCTGTAAGAATGCTGGGACTGAATACATTATATTTGCATTTTTCCCATCACTGTGATTGGTTAAATCTTTCAAATGATCTTAG
This sequence comes from Mixophyes fleayi, assembly GCF_038048845.1. Classification (NCBI taxonomy): domain Eukaryota; kingdom Metazoa; phylum Chordata; class Amphibia; order Anura; family Limnodynastidae; genus Mixophyes; species Mixophyes fleayi. Next base: position 293,196,518 of record NC_134405.1, on the reverse strand, counting down.
TTCAAATCAGTCTATATAAAGGACTCTACTCATCATCATCACCATTTATTTATATAGCACCACTAATTCCGCCGTGCTGTACAAAGAACTCACATCAGTCCCTTCCCCATTGGGGCTTACAGTTTAAATTCCCTAACACACACACACTTGTTAGCAGCTAATTAACCTACCAGTATATATTTATATACATTAGTAAAATATTTAGTTTATAATATTTAGTAGGCTTAACATGTGAATTAATTCCAAATCACCTGCATTGAATCCAGTGCGCAGGTAGATGTGTCAGACATGAATCACAGTTTACTTCTACAAGTAAATGCATTGCATGGAGAATTATGGTGGCCATTCACACTACGATTTTGACTACCAAACTTATTGCCCCCAAATTGTTGTATTTATAACTCATTTATAGGAACATTTAAAGGAAAAAAAATGCAGGTGGTACAGTGACCCAGCCCAAGGTCACCCACTATGGGACCAGCCTGAGGTGTAGGTACCCCTTAGCCCTGTCTGCCCCTGACATCTAACCATGTTTCCATAGGTTTCCAGACTAAAGGTGTCCTGTTAGATCGGTTGTCTATCTATGTGTAAGGCAATATATGACAGTGATCATGCAGTCCAACTGTCAGGCCAAGTGGTCAGATCCACTGAATGGCCAGATTTACAATCACAATGCATTGCTAATAATATACTCTTATCCACTCCTCATTTTAATATGATTTTCAAACAGCAGATACTAGTTTACAGAGCACTCTACAGGAACAAGACCCTCTGGCAACACATGAATTACATTTCCTAAAAGACATACATTAAATCAATAGCATTTTCTGCAGCGATCACTGCCTAAAGCAAAACACACTTTAATATTTCTTACTTAATGATCTATTTACCAATATAACAACTAAACACATTTGAAAAAAATGACATGTTATATCTGGAAAATGTTGTGGTTTACATATTAACCCAGTATTGTCCAAGTTTCTTAATGACTATAAATTCAGGCTAAATGTACCGTGCATACAGATAGGCTAAGAACAGTGGTTAAAGTGGAAATTTAGAAGTGGTCGGTATGGAGAGTATAAGTAAATTTAATTTGATAGTTTGAAATTGATTTTATATCCATTTTTTTAAAGAAAAACCAAACACTTGTGCGCCTCCTGCCCAAATTTAATTCCCTCCCAAACCTGTGTCTGTGCATTCCCAACCACCCCTTACTCCTGCTTTTGTTTTGTCTGTCTACCCTTATCTTGTTTCTATCCATTGCCCCTCCCCCCATTTATGCTGTATCTCTTCTATAACTTGAAATCTGCTCTGGTGCCTCTCGGACTTTACCTTTGCACGGTACCTGCTAAGAATTTTTAAGAATTCAGGAAATAGGTGCATATAATGAATAATCACTAGTAATTATACAAATATTTTGGCAGCAGCAGTCATTTCACACATTGGCTCCCTTAATATTTCCAGGACTGAAAAATAGGCTCCCCTAGCACCTATATAGGCATCTTTTGGTTTTTATCTGCTATTGTGGTATGGGTCCAAACATGCCCTACCCTGCCTGCGTTCTAGATTCATAACAATTTGGGTACCATAGGTTGCTCAAATAGATTAACAAATCTGATTGATTGTTCAACACCACATAATTAGTGAATTATTACTTATCTGCTGCAAAGGATGCTAAGGCATCAGCTGGATGTAAACTTTTTAGAAGTTTACCCTCAATATACTAGATATTCGCAGCCGGTGGGTGGGTTGAAGTGGTGAAAGGTTAGGTTTAAGGGAGCAAGGATATTGTGTAGGGAGGATGGGGAAGAAGGCAGGCAGGATAGTTTAGATAGGATATGAGAGGATGATGGAGAAGTGTGGAGAGACATGGAAAACAGATGGATAACAGAGATGACAGACTGCAAAAGAGATGGGACTATAGTCAGAATGCAATAACAGTGTTATGCAACAATGGGTACAGTTACGGCTCTTACTGACCTGGTGAGAGTATGGGTGAAATAGGTTACCTAGTTTGTGTAGAGTGATGATAAACTGGTGATTCCTGAAGGGTAAGTAAGGCAGGATGATGTCATGAAGTGCCCTTGTAAGAACACCTGGAGGGAGCTAGGAGCATAATCTGGGGAGAGGAACTCTGTGGAGATTGTGTGGAGGCCACGTCTCCACGTTGACTCTCAGGATGGTGGCCAGTGTCTGCAGTGGTGGTCCAGGAACGAGTCAGAGGTCTAAGAAGGTAGCGATGCAGGAGCCACCCAGTACTGGAGAAACCGGCAGCAAGATAAGGGAGTTGGAGACCCAGGAGCAGGTAGGAGAAAACAGAGTTGATACACTGGGGGTTCCAAGACTGGCTATGGCATGCTGAACAGAGATAGAATGTCCCAATTGCAGGAGTGGACCTGCTATCACACAGCCACAAGGCCTGCTAGGAGCTGCCGACAGTCATTCCTGCGTAAGGCGGAAACAGAAAAAATGAAGTGTATAGCAGGGCACTCCACAGTAATAAATTAAAATATTTATAAATTTTATTAGTATCTATTTAAAAACAATTAAATCCACCTGGTTGGAAAGAATGTAGCAAAATATTGGTTTAAAAACAAATAAAGTGTGTATGTAGTGTATACAAACAGTGATTAAAAATGCAGTCTGACTCTACATATATTCCACTGTCTCATTATAGTACAATAAGTAATACTGATTGTGGCTCTCTGTGAACGTCTGAACTTGGATCCACCATTCTCTTGCCACCAACAGAGGACCACAAAAGTTAGCGTACCCTGGAGTGGAGGGGAGAAAAGTGCTAGGGTGTGGATAATGTCTGGAGACTGATGGTGATGGCAGCAATACATGGAGAAGGAGAGAGTGAGTGTCGCTGGATGGAGGAAGCACAATCAGTCCTTTTGGTCATACAATCAAAGAAGTGAAAGAAGTGGCAGGATTGGTATACTGCTGTATACCGGCCCACTTCAACCACTGGCTAAAACCTTCAGATAACCCACATAGAAGAGGGACATAAGAGAGACTGAGCTAACCTGGTGAAACCCAGAGTGAGAGATAGGTGGAAATGTAATGACCACCTACAAGACACAACTGTGGAAAAGGAGCATCTTTTTTCTTACTGGGATATTGTAAATAATTTTGTATCATTATTGCATATGCTCCTACAACATCGGTGGACAGATAAAAATGGTAGCAGTTTGGGAGACATGAGGACTAATCCATGTAATGCATTTAATTTAAAAGCATGGTGCAAGTGTAACTTGTCAAATGTACTGTGCCTACAACAAAGGTTTGAAAGTCTTTCTTCCAACCATGCCTGTCAGCTTACTTGTGCCCAGATTTTGGATCACCTACTCAGGAAGGGAGGACATTCTTCTTCAATCTTTAATGAAGCATGCACTTGTCAGAGGATATTTAACATTTTCCTTTGCCTGATTCAATCAAATAGACAAATACAGAGGGATACTACAGTGCCTGGAATACCCCTGTAGACAAGAAATTTTGAAAGTTTTTTTTAGCAGGTCCAATCATTTGCTGTGACTCCTTTCTACAAGACAGTGTGAGTTGAATGTAGAGCAGGACATACATAAAAGCACTAGTGTTTAATATTCTTATGTATGTATGTATATATAATTTTGTGTTTATTTCATATACTTCAGATAAGGTGCGATACTTAATTGTGCTCCAGAATGGTTGCTATTTATATAGAAGTTGGAATCCTCTTAAAATAATGCACTTGCCCTCAGCCATCAATGAAAGCAATCTGATAGGGGACTATTTTAAAAGAAGGCTTCTGCTGAATTGGGTGTCACGCATCGACCCCTTTTTCCCGTAGTCGGGGTCCATCGCTCCTACTTGTCTCCTCCTGCAGCCACTCTCTTCGTGGGCAGCGTTGTGCTCTCACTGCCAGGCGCCATCTTGCCAGCGGTTCTGCGCATGCACGAACCTGGCCTTTATAACTTTCCTTCATTCAAACCATTGCTAACTTCCTCTATTATAAGCACCTCTACCTTCTCTAAGGGCCAGATTTTCACGTCTGCCTTCCTGTAAGGACGTTCCAATCACTGGCTCCTGTTTGTGTTCTTTTGTTGCTGTGGTGTCTTCCTGCAGACTGTTGTGCCTCCTACAAAGATCCTGCTCCAGGGCTTCCAGCTCTTCAGGACCTCAACGGTACAAATCTCTGCAGACCATGATACTCATATGTACTCCTAACTCCTCGCACCTGTTACCTGGACTCCTGTGTTATGCTGCAGACTGTTGCACCTACTACTTGATCCTGCTCCTGGGCTTCCCAGCTCTTCAGGACCTCAACTCTACTCAGCTGTGTAGATCTCGTTACTCCCGTGTACCCCTGAATCCTCTTCCCTGTTACCTGGACTCCTGTATTATCCTACAGACTGTTGCGCCTACTACATGATCCTGCTCCATGGCTTCCCAGCTCATCAGGACCTCAGCGTTACATCACTCAGCACTCTTGTGCACACCTTTACCACTTACCAGAATCCCAGTAAACGCCTGCAGACCGTTGCACTTCTCTATGATCCTACTCCAGGGCTTCTCAGCTCTATGCCTCTCTGAAGACCACCGCAGATCTCCAGATCTCCTATACTACTTACTTGGTCAACCTTGCTCCTCTCTCCTGCTCCATATCACTGTTGCCATCTCCACCTTATCTTTGGCCTTAGCTCCAGGGCTCTCCCTCTCGCTTGTCACCCACTAGAGGCTGCGACCTGCGGTCTGGGAGCTGCGAAGTCCATATTCTCTTGAGTGGATCCCTGGCTAAAATCTCCCTCTCTTTTAGACTCCGCACCTCTTTGTGGGTAGTGCTTAGCCAAGCAGACCTTGCGGTACCACCTGACAGCAAATTTGTTACATTAGACAGGTAATAATAAAAAGAAGTCACATGTATATACCCAAACATATAACATATGTTTTATGTGTTTTTCCATTTTTCTCTGTGCATTATCCAAGTTCTACAGATTTTTGTACCATCTAGAAAAAGCCAATTCAAACAATTCATCGTGCATTTGTTCAGCCTTGTGTGTGCAATGTTTCTTCTTATGTCCATGGCTGCGTCCTAATTTTTAAAATTATTAAAATGCAGCTCCCTAAAGTTATTCAGTAAGAAAAACATGTCCTGTGTCATTGTGCATGGTTTCATGCACTGATGGGGATGGTACCGAGCTGATATTCTGAAGTACATTCAACAAGGAGAGCTGAGAATGACCATGACATTTTCTTAGTTATTTGCCTCTGTTACCAACAAAGACTTATTTTGCTGTACTTTCTTTAACCTGTCTTTCCAATCCACCCCCAGCTCATCCGTATATTACAGAGCACAGTGGCAAACACAGTGATTGCCTAGGGCGCCAAGCCAGAGTATTCCCCCCCAAGCTTCTTTGTTTATTTATTTTTTTACTTAAGAAAACAATCGGCAGCTCTTGTTGCTGAACAATAGTTCCCGCTCAGCTGTCAGTCAGTTCTATCAATGGCTGGTAGCTACTTCAGTTACTGTTCTACATTCAACTATCATTGGTTGCTTGAGTGCTATCAGACAATAGACTGATTGCACTGTTAACCTGCAGTAGGAAGCTGAGGGTCAGTAGGTCCACTGCCTATAATGATTTGGCTCTGCATATTAGACTTGGCACCATATATGGGTTTGCATATTAGACTGGGCTCCAGATATCATTATATTGCCTGCACTCAGGGACGCACTTATGGGGGGTTTCCAGCTGCCCGGATCTCCCCCCCCCCCACACACACACGGTCAGCTCACCAGAACACTAACTACATTTACATCTAACTACATTTGAGCTCTGTTTATGAGTTTACAAGATGGGCTGCAGCCATTAAACTGATCAACCACAATGAGATGAGTCGGTGCTGTGAAGGGTTAAGGTGTCACTTCCTGGTTACACTGCAACACGCCTATTCCACACCTGGACTCATTCGGGAACGGTGAGCCAATCGCCGTTAGAGCTGGTGTGTGCACCTCAGCCCATTAGATCAGAACGAGGCTTGGTGCGCATTGCTTTAGTTCCCTATCTGTATGTACTCGGTGACTGATGCTGTCACTGCTGAACATTTTGCTAATGAGTGGGTGGTTCTGGTCACTGAAGCAGAGGGCAGGATAACAATCTTGATTTACCATTGATTATTGTGTGCACAAACTGCACTAAAATGGAATATTTAGCTTTGGTGACCGTTATAATATGTTATTGCATGCTATGGTTGTTAAAGGTGAAGGACTACTAAGCATTACATTAATCTAACCTATACACTTAGAATTACTTGAAAGTAGTGATTCAGTACATTAGCTGAAGCCTAAGTCTGTGCATAAAGAACTAGATATGTGAGATGCTTTGCTCTGCTTGGATAAAGTTGATCAGCTCTATAGTGTATGGACCAATTTTATGTGTTGAAATACAAGGACACATGTCATAAAAGTGAATTTTGCAGCTATACTACATGACTTTGAATGCCAAGATAGATGTGGTACTGAAATCTATGAACTTTTTTGCAGTGATATTCTTTAATTTTACATACCCCCTGTTAAAAGACATCCATTTACTATCTTTGTTCATACTGAAAGTTATGCGATAAATGACTGTGGGAAAATGTTGATTCATGGTTGATTTCAGTGTTAGATCATTGTGACATTAATCTAGTGTCAATTTCTCTATACAACCATTGAATTTTCACACTCTTTTGATAAACAAATGGACAGTGTAAATAAACAAACAAATTAAATAAATATGAGAAATTAACTAAGGACCATGATTAATTAACTACACATGTGAGACTGAGGATGGGAAAATAATTACAGGGAAGGGTCAGATTTTTTTTCTTACTTGGTCTCGCATAGCCATGATTTTGTCCCGATAGGTCTCTGCTGCTCTTCAATGCAGGAAAGCACAAAGGGCAAGCCTCATTATCATCATTTATTTATATAGCGCCAACATATTCCGTAGCGCTTTACAATTGGGACAAACACAGTAAACTAATAAACAAACTGGGTAAAACAGACAAAGAGGTGAGAATGCTGTATTATAAGTAAGGGTGTGCACCGGCCACTTTTGGTGTTTTGGGTTCTGATTAGCTTGAGGTTTTGGGTTCTGATTTGTTTTGCCAAAACACCCCACGAAAGGTTTTGGTTCTGATTTTGGGTTTTGGGTTCTGATTTTTTTTTAAAAAAGCATAAAAAGTGCTAAAATCCATATTTTTTTTTTTTTTTCACTCCTTCACTTTTATTAACCTCAATAACATTAATTTCCACTAATTTCCAGTCTATTCTGAACACCTCACACCTCACAATATAGTTTTTAGTCCAAAAGATTGCACTGAGGTAACTGGATGTCTAAGCTAAGCGACACAAGTGGGCGGCACAAACACGTGGCCCATCGTAGGTGGCTGTGTAGGCTTGAATGGCCTTTTGCTGCTCCTCCATCCTCTGCAGCATATAGAGGGTGGAGTTCCAGCGCGTCACAACCTCTTGTTTGAGGTGATGGCAGGGCAGGTTGAGGCTTTTTTGATGTAGCAGGAACAGTGAACGTAGTTTAATATCTGATACTAATATTTCTGCACTGCTGGAACAGTAAACGTAGTTTAATATCTGATACTAATATTTCTGCACTGCAGGAACAGTGAACGTACTTTAATATCTGATACTAATATTTCTGCACTGCAGGAACAGTGAACGTACTTTAATATCTGATACTACTATTTCTGCACTGCAGGAACAGTGAACGTACTTTAATATCTGATACTAATATTTCTGCACTGCAGGAACAGTGAACGTAGTTTAATATCTGATACTAATATTTCTGCACTGCAGGAACAGTGAACGTAGTTTAATATCTGATACTAATATTTCTGGACTGCCTATTGAAGTGGAATCTCGACGGGATTTGTTACCGGGGACACAATACCTCCATCAACCGTCTAAATTCCACTACACAGATGGCGGACAGCAGTTGCACGTCTAACACCAACATAGCTGTTACGGCCGCAGTTATCCGCTTTGCCATAGAATGACTATATAGGAGTGGCACTGCAGTGGCAGACAGGATGGCAGTTTGAAAAACTAGGTCCCAAAGAGCACATAATGGCAAAAAAAGAGTTGCAAGATGGAATTGTCCTTGGGCCCTCCCACCCACCCTCATGTTGTTGAAATAGGACAAACCAATCATTTCAGCGAAAGGGCCTACCAAACTGTGGCTGAAATGATTGGTTTGTTTGGGCCCCCACACCAAAAAAGCAATTCATCTCTCCCTGTACAAACTAAACTGGCTCTACTGAGGCAAGATTGCGTCCTCATCCTCATCCTCTGATTCCTCGCCCCCTTCAGTGTGCACTTCCTCATCCTCACACATTATCAATTCGTCCCCGCTGGACTCCACAACCACAGGTCCCTCTGTAGTCTCTGGAGGGCAGTGCTGTTCTTGATTGAGGAATTGATAATTCATTTTTATGAACATCATTTTTTCAACGTTTTGCGGAAGCAACCTACTTCGCCTCTCACTGACCAGGTTCCCCGCTGCACTAAAAACTCTTTCCGAGTACACACTGGAGGGAGGACAACTCAGGTAAATATAGCCAGTTTGTACAGAGGCTTCCAAACTGCCTTTTTTTCCTGCCAGTAAAAATAAGGACTGTCTGACATGTCTACTTGGATGGTGTCAGCAAAGTAATCCTCCACCATTTTTTCAATTGTGACAGCATCCAATGCAGCAACAGTAGACATGTCTGCAATGGTTGGCAGGTCCTTCAGTCCGGACCAGATGTTCTCAGCATCCCCGCCAGCGGGTCTTTTAGGAAAACTGAGCTTTTTCCTCGCAGCCACAGGTGTTGAAGAAAATGAAGGAGGAGCTGTTGGCATGTCACGGTCCTCTTCAGAGGACAATCTCCTGACCAACAGGTCTTTGCACTGCTGTAGATTTGTGTCCGCCGGAAACAGAGACACAACACACGCTTTAAACCGAGGATCCAGCACGGTGGCCAGAATGTATTCCTCTGACTTTAAATGAGTGACCACCCTCGGATCCTGGCAAAGCGTACGAAGGGCTTCATCCACAAGAGCTACATGCTTGGTGGAATCGCAATGATTTAACAGCTCCTCCCTCACTTTCTCCAGCTGCTTCTGCAACATCCCGGATTGAAGAGGACTCAGTCTGGCTGGTGACATGGCCTGCAGGACTATATCTGATGGAGATCGTGGAGGAAGTTGACGAGGAGGGTGTTGGTGGTGTGTATCCAACAGGACCAAGGGATTTAGGTGTCCCTGGACTGCTGACGGTCCTAGCCTCAGGTCCTGAAATAAACACTGAATTATGAAGGTTCTTCAGGTGACGTATAAGGGAGGATGTCCCTAGATGGCAAAGATCCTTACCCCTGCTTATTTGAGCTTTACATAAGCTACATATGGCCATACATTGGTTGTCCGGATTGAGATAAAAATAACTCCAGACCGAAGAGGTGGATTTTTTGGTCTTCTGACCAGGCATGATGATGGGCTTTTTCATCCCATGGACAACAACTGTTTCCCCCCCCTGGTGCGTCATTTAAGATAACCACATCAGCATCCTCCTCGTCAAGCTCCTCCTCAGCGCCAGCTACATCAATATCCTCCTCCCGGTGTACAACATTCACAACTTCATTAGCCAAATCTGTAACTGGACTGTGGGTGATCCTTCCAGCATATGCAGAGGGCATGCTGCAAATGGTGGAAGGAGCCACCTCTTCCCATACAGTGATGGGAAGGTCAGGCTTCGCAACCACCAACACCCTTGGTCTCGCCTTGGGGATTTGTGATGCCATCTCTTTAGAAGGCAGAGTTGTTTGCTGTGTTGTTGATGACAGCTTAAGTCTCTTAAATTTTTTAGAGGGGTGGGGAGGAGGAGGGCTTAGATCCTTGGGTGAAGCTGAACCACTAGTCATGAACACGGGCCAGGGCCTAAGCCATTCCTTGCCACTCCGTGTCGTAAATGGCATATTGGCAAGTTTACGTTTCTCCTCCGATGATTTGAATTTTCTTTTTTTACTAATTGTAGTGAACTTTGGCTTTTTGGATTTTAAATGCCCTCTACTAGGAGATTGGGCATCGCCCTTGGCAGACGACGTTGATGGCATTTCATCGTCTATGTCATGACTAGTGGCAGCAGCTTCAGCATTAGGAGGAAGTGGGTCTTGATCTTTCCCTACTTTATCCTCCAAATTGTTGTACTCCATTATATGCAGCACAAGAGAGCGTACCCCTAAACCACACACACTTTGGGACTGCGGAAACAGTGAACGTAGTAATATAGATTGCAGTACCTATCTTGTTGGGACTGCAGAAACAGTGAACGTTGGTAAATATAGCAGTACTAATATTTCTGGACTGCAAGAACAGTGAACGTAGGTAAATATAGCAGTACTAATATTTCTGGACTGCAAGAACAGTGAACGTACATAAATATAGCAGTACTAATATTTCTGGACTGCAAGAACAGTGAACGTATTTTAATTTAGCAGTACTAATATTTCTGGACTGCAAGAACAGTGAACGTAGGTAAATATAGCAGTATTAATATTTCTGGACTGCAAGAACAGTGAACGTATTTTAATTTAGCAGTACTAATATTTCTGGACTGCAAGAACAGTTAACGTAGGTAAATATAGCAGTACTAATATTTCTGGACTGCAAGAACAGTGAACGTAGGTAAATATTGCAGTACTAATATTTCTGGACTGCAAGAACAGTGAACGTATTTTAATTTAGCAGTACTAATATTTCTGGACTGCAAGAACGGTGAGCGTAGGTAAATATTGCAGTACTAATATTTCTGGACTGCAAGAATGTATTTCTCTAGAATGTTTTTTATACTTTTTACATTTTTTTTTTGTATATTTTTTTTTTTTTTTTTATGATTTGTTAATAATTATAAAATTACTATGGACTTATCAGAACAAAGCACAGGACAAAAGCACCACTGGACTCAGCAGGACAGAGACTGGCCAAAGCACCACTGGACTCAGCAGGACAGAGCACAAGACAAAAGCACCACTGGACTCAGCAGGACAGAGCACTGGCCAAAGCAACACTGGACTCAGCAGGACAGAGCACAGGACAAAAGAATAAAGCACCACTGGACTGATCACACAGGAGCAGGAGCACCACTACCCTACAACCTCCCTCTTCCCTGATCACAGCCCAAATGAAGATGGCGGCCGCAAGCGCCGAATTTATGAGATCCGACGCGAGACTTGGATGCCATAGCCTCGTTTTGGACTTTTTTCCCGGGCGGAAGTACCCGAACAGTGCTCGAATCCCGTCGGATCCGCACTGTTCGGGTGGGCTCGGATTAGCGGAATCTTTGTTAAATGCTAGCCACGTCCCCATGCCATCTCCACATATAAACATTTAGAAACCCCCCTCTAGAAATCCTGTGTTTGCCTCCGGCACTACACATATGGCTCTTCATATTAGGATTGATGTGACTCTGCCTCTTAACTCTCCGTACATTTGTCTGCATCATACTGTACCAGCTGCATCTTGCCCACGTCTCTACTGTATTTCTGTGTCTAGTTACAGTGGAACAATGTTGTGTAGACATCCCTACTCCTGGTACCATGTATTGTATTGTGAATACTTCTAGGCTGCACGTTGTCTCTTTGGACTGAGTAACTTTTATTCTATCAGCATGGCATTAGTGTTTCTTATACAGGCATTCATATTACAGAAATTACTGGCAAAGGAAATGGCTCTGTTTCATACTTGCCTACTTTCAAATAGTGAAGTTCCAGAGATACCAGACAGAGGGCGTGACTAGAGGGCGGGAGGGGGTGGGACGCGGTCAATCGTGTCATTTTGACCCTGCCCCCTGCAACGAAAACAACGTTTTGTCATGGGGGAGGGGCCAAAATGATGCGATTCACCGCAAGTCGCATTATTTTGGCTAGCAAATTGTGGGATGTCTGAGACTTGCCTGCTCTCCCTGGAGTCCGGGAGACCTACCTGAATTTCTGGAGTCTCCCGGACATTCCGGGAGCGTTGGCAAGTGTGCTCTGTATATGTATTACACCAAACTAAGGAGGCCCTAGACTACAGTCTAGAGGGGACAGAAGCTGTGCAGAGAACAAAAGTAACAAAATATAAATTGAGCTATATTCAAAAATATCACAGTGGGGAAGGAGGGACAATTGTAAATTTGCAGCTTTACCTGGATGAAAACTAACTTGTCCTGGCCCTGCAGGGCAGTATTTGGTATTTTTATAGGGGACATCTGAGTAATATCACATTTTGAAACATGTGGATATTTCCCTGGTAACATCTTACCAGGGACACGTTTGGCAGACTGCAATTTAGTAAGTAACCGCATATTTCATTTATTTCCCACAGTTAATATTTCTCCCCAGTGTTTCCTTAAACATGTAGCCCTCATTTTAGTTATATGAAGTGTTCATTATTCTCTCTCTTCTCCCTACGCCAGATAATTATGTAAAGTGATCTCTGGTTTATTCATTCTCATCTTGAGAGTAAATGTATAGTGTTCATTCTTTCTTCTCAATGTGTGCCTCTCTCTGGCCAGTTTACCTCCTTCCTCTTTATCATTCACTGACACAGGCACATATTTCAATCTGAGAATCCTGCTGGGTCAGGGGCTTTGTGGTTAATAGCTTTATATTAAATGTAGATATATTAATATTAGAAAAGTGAGATGTAAAGTAACACTGAAGTGGGAAATGTATGTAGCTATAATTATATATATTTCCCCAGGCAAATTAATATAACAATAATAATTTTGCTGGTCTATGTCAACGTGTTGACATAAGTGTAATAGCTCCATATTATATTACAAAAATAAACCCAGTCTTATATATAAATGTGAGATTAGTTTATGATGTATATGGTTCTACAACAGTTGGTGACTCAACTCCATCTCCCCCCCCCCACCCCAAAAAAAACCTCTGCTTGTTTCAGGTAAATAACAAAATTACGCTCCTGGGAAATCCTTATACACAGCCTCAAATGCGTGTAGAAATCAGTATAGTAACTGTGGCCTCCTCTATGTGATATGTAAATCACCCACTCGGTGGCTGACCGGAAAAAGGACATATAAATTGGGGTAGGAGATGGAGGGGTACAAATATGAGACCTGTCTGTAGTAAGGGTTTCTCCAAGATCCGATACAATGGCTGAAGCAATGCAATCATGTGGTGGGAGCTGATGCATAGTGGTACAAACGCCAGTTTGAGTAGCGTATATTGCATGAAAACACTCTGCGAAAGCCTAAAAAGAGGACACAAGCATAAGCGCCTATGCAGACATGAACTAGTCTGACACTTATGCCAACCTGCATCTGGAGATGCATTCTAACATTGTCCCAGTACAGTAAAGACACATTTATGCAAGTAAAGCTCGGCAGACCCGCAGAAACACACATAAACGCCTGTTAGGAGGTGCAGTTTTGCATCTGCTATAGGGCCGCGTTTACTGCTCATGAGGAGGCACAAACATCTCGAGATGTGTACTGTGGACCGAAATAAGATATTTTTCATTGCTCTTTTTTTAATAGAGATGTTCACTGACCACCGTGTTTTGGTTTTGGATCTGTATTTTTGAATAATTGCTAAAATTATATAATTTTGTTCTTTTTTTGTTTCTACATTATTATTAACCTCAATAACAGTAATTTACAGTAATTTACAATTAATTTTGACCACCTTACGGGTCACAATATTATTTTCATACACTTTCGGCCAAAGACTGCAGCGAGCTGACTGGATGTTAAGAAACAGAGCAACGACACAAATAAACGGCAGTTCATAGCACATCTAGGAAACATTGCCATACAGAAGTGGCAGAAAAAAAAAAGTGGTGCAAGATGGAATTCTCTTTGGAGTTATCCGAATGCCTGCACCGTGCCAGTATGCCTATAAACTACAGTTTTTTTGTGGGCCAAAGTGTCCACAGAAAACCACATCTGTCACTTTCGCCTTTACTACCTTTAGGCTGCAAGAAAGCAACATGCATGTTAACTGTTCGGGCAATGTTTTGTTGTGCTCTCTAGTTTGTTACTATAATTTGAAAAGCCCTGGCACTGCGTATAAGTTGCTCCAAGGAATAAAGTGGATTTTTAAGTTGTTGGGTATTGCCAACGCATGTAGGTTCAGTTCTGAGTATGAAACTGTTTTTTTCTTTTCCTTTTTTGTATGTCACATTAAATTGACCATTGCTGTTATTAGGATTCTTATATGGGTTTCTCTACACAGACCCATGAACCACTAAAACCTTTTATTTGTTGGATACTGCATTTTGCTTTATAGTACATGTACACTTACATACAGTATGGCAATGAACAGTAGGGTCAATTTTCTCACAATTAATTTGATTGTTAAAATGGGCACTATGTAATACAGATCTTACGGTGTTTTAATTATGACAACACATTTCAGTAGAGCAAAACTGTTGTTTCTAAAGTTCTGCTCTACAGCTACTGAAATACATGTTGTTGCAAAAATTTTAAGTAAGATGCAGTTTTTCCTGTAAAAAGACTATTCTTGATGGCATCCATGTTCTTTTCATGTTGAGTTTGCTCACCACTACATTTGCAGTCTACAATAAAGCTCAAGAGGTACAGATTGAAAAAAACATCTGCATCTCGCTCTAGATAAACAAAAGTTGTTGAACATTTGTACCTTTAAAAGTAATTTAATCTAATAGAGTCCCTTATCTGAGTTATTGGTAGAAACTGCAGCGCTCAGCCAATCTCCAACACACCTCCCACAATAAGTAAACTCACTTGTGCTTATATAAAATCATTCATGTACATAGACAATGTCCACATGTAGAATAGTCCTCAAATGTGTTTTGCTCTACTCCGTATCGACTTTTGTAGCCTGTCATATATTCACACCTCTCCGATAACACTCCCGTTCCATATAAATCAAAGAACAAACTGTAAGCCTTCAGGCAAAATAGACCAAATACTGTAACATCCGTTACTCACATGTATGTTTCTGAAGGTCCAATTCCGTCCGGTACCAAAAACCCTGTCACTGTAAAGTCCCGGTCTCCGCAGGATATTGTATGCTGTGCCCACAATCCCTTAGGCGATAACGTCCAGTGTTCTAAACAATGTGAGTCTACAGAGTTCCGTAAATGTTACAGTATTTGGTCTATTTTGCCTGAAGGCTTACAGTTTGTTCTTTGATATATATGGAACGGGAGTGTTATCGGAGAGGTGTGAATATATGACAGGCTACAAAAGTCGATACGGAGTAGAGCAAAACACATTTGAGGACTATTCTACATGTGGACATTGTCTATGTACATGAATGATTTTATATAAGCACTAGTGAGTTTACTTATTGTGGGAGGTGTGTTGGAGATTGGCTCAGCGCTGCAGTTTCTACCAATTTGTATGTATTTAGGAGGGTGGGATCTCCTACTGCAGCTGCACGCCAATTCTTCTATAAGTAGATAGAGTTAGTGCGCAGAGGTGAAATTTGTTATTTAGCCTTATCTGAGTTATGCCTTTAAAATAAACAGGACACCCTTAGGGTCAGTGGTAGTTTTTTTTGGTTGATCATAACTTTTCTATATGGTGGAGTTATCCTTCAAATATAATGAAAAGTGTTGTGGTACATCATAATGAGAACCTGCAGATCTCAAGTGTAAACAAAATAGTTTTTTGAAGCATTGTTGCCATTTGTTATGAATTATTTATAATTTCTTTAATTGACCTTCACTACAGTAGAGTGTAATCATTTAATGTTATTTCCAGGTTGAAGCTTACAAACTTTACTTAAATGTTTGAATTAAAGTTGTTTCTTTATAAGAAAAAAAAGCAAGTTTGTACATGGGTCTCCAAATTGCCTTTTTTTTCTTCCCAGTATGTAAAGGGACTGTCTGGCTTGTCTATTTGTACGCTGACATTAATATAATCCTCCACCATTCTTTGGATGTTAATAGTAGGATCAGGTGGAGTTACGGCAGAGATGTCACAAATTTTGGGCAATTCTTTTAGACCAGAGCAGATGTCAAAATGTTGTGCTGACTTATCTGCATCACCAATGGGTCTTTTGGGAAAGTTAAGTTTTGCAAATCACACGGAAATGTATAGCACATCTAGGAAACATTGCCACACTGTAGTAGCTGAAAGGAAAAGTGGTGCAAGATTGATGTCAGGCGCCGCTCTCACACCATGCTAGTTGTCGGGAGCGGGCACCTGACCCGGCCACCGGACACCCGTCCTGTTGCCTAGCAACGGGACCTACTTCCGGGTTCACAGCTGCGCATGCGCAGTGCGCGCATCCCATTGCTAGGCAACGGGACGCTTTTTCTCCGTTTCTTCGGCGGTCAGGAAGCACCTGACCGCTACAGTACCAATCAGGGCTAGTGCCCTACTATTTAGAGCCCCTCCTCTGTCTCCTCAGTGCCAGAGTATTGTTTTTACCATTCTCCAGCGTTGTATCCTGTTCCCATATTCCAGCTCCTTTGGTGTTTGACTTCCGGCTTGTTTCTGACCATTCTCCGTTCCACGATTTAGCTTCTACGTTTATTGGACTCTGACCCTTGGCTATCCTCTCGACCACTCTCCTGGATCACCCTTGTGTACCGCGCTCCTGTTTGGCTACGACACGGACCGTACGACTACTCTTGCAAACTCCCGCTGCATTGTTAACTAGATTGAAGGACTGCAACCTGCGTACCCCACGCAGCCAAACCCATACCTCCTTGCGGGGGTCACTGGTGAATACCGGGGGTACGTTAGACTCCGCGCCTTCCTGCCTAGTAGAGTCAATATCAGTCAGCGGCATCCCCAAGTCATATTGTGACAATGGAACTGTCCTTGGGCAGTCCCACCCACTATTATGTTGAATCTTAAAAAGGACATGCACACTTTAACAAACCAAGAACTTCAGCGACAATGAGTGCCAGTTTTGTGGCTGAAGTGCTTGGTTTGTTTGGGCACCCACAAAACAAGCCACCAATGGACTTAAGGTAGCTAAGCTAACAGTGCCATTAATAAACTCTTTTGCTGTTAATGCACCAATGGAAACAGTTTTTGCCAGTGATAAGAAGAAGGCCATTGTCATGCCTGGGCATAAGACCAAAAAATCCACATCTTATGTGTGGAATTATTTTTACCCAAATTCTGACAACAGTTATCTAGCTATTTGTAGTGTTTGTAAAGCCGCAGTCAGTAGAGGTAGGGACCTTAACTATATAGGAACCTAATCCATGATACGCCTTTTGAAGCGAGTCCATGGCAAGCTCTTGGGGAAATCAGAAACTTATGCTAAGAAAATAACAAAAAGCAGTCCAGCATCAGCTAGCTCTCTTCTCACAGCTAGATCCCAGCACCTGCAGTCTACACCCCCAACACCTTCATCATCAATATCCTCACTAGTGATCGGAGTTAGTCCTGCATCCAAGTTGCTAAGGCTAGATGATTCCTTCCCTTTTCAGGATTCCTCAGGAGAATCCTTGAGCTGTTGCTGCTCCTGCTGCTGGGGGTGGGTCTACTAGTAGTTTACAACAATTGACTGTTAAACAATCCTTTGCAAGAGAAAGTAAGTATGACAGCTGTCACCTAGTCGCACCGTGGATCACAGGAGCCATGCCCATGGTGACTATGCTAGTGCTAGATCTACATCCAATATCCACCATTATTGCAGCTGGTTTTAGACAGTTAATTGAGGTCCTGTGTCCCCGCTACAAAATTCCATCTTGACACCATTTTACTAGACAAGCAATTCTTCACTTGTATCAGAAGGTTACAAAAAAGAAAATTATTGAGCTACAAAATGCCATTCTACCCACTGTACACCCACAGATATGTGGACAAGATGAACCTGGAAAACTAAAGATTATATGACAGTGACAGGCCACTGGGTTGGTGAATCACCTTCAGCAGCAGTATCTAACAAACAACGACAGATCTTTCAGAGGCAGGCTTCTCTGTGTATCACCTGCTTCACTAAGAGGCATACTACTGACAACCTGTTTGAAAAACTAAGGGAAGTCATTGCAACAGCTTATCCCGCTTGGACTGTCCTGAAGATATGTGATTTCTGATACTTTCCGTGTTGTACAAGGTGTTGAAACCACTGGAAGCAGTCACCTGTGAAGTGAGTTTAGAACTGCTAGCTTGAGACAAGTGATTCCCCTAATCAGACGTTTAGAAAAGCAGCTAGAGAAATTGAAGGAGGAGATGAAACAAAGCAATTCCGCTAAGTATGTCAGAGTCGTAGATCAAGTATTTCATTTGCTTCACCAGGATACAAGAGTTATCAACATCTTGAAATCGGAACACTACATTTTGGCAACTGTGCTTGATCCTAGGTATAAGAGCTATGTCTTCTCTTTCTTTCCAACTGACCCAGATCTCAAGAGATGCAATGAGCTCCTGGTCAGCAAGCTGACAGCTCAAGTGGTACATGACACGACGATGTCTCCTCCTTCAGTTTCTCTGGCAACTGCTGCTAGTAAAAAAGTTAGCTTTCCCAAGACACCCACTGTTGATGCAGATGAGTAAACACAACATTTTGACATCTGGTCTGGCCAAAAAGAATTGCCCAAAAATTGTGACAGCTCTGCCGTAAAATGTACTACAAATTCCAGGGGGAAGGCCATTACCGGCAATTACATCAAAGTACAGAAACTTCTGTAATGGTGGATTGCAGCAGGATGAATTAATATTGTGTGAGGGTGATGTACACACTGATGAGGGTGAGAATGATGACAGTGTAGATTGCAGGTGCTGGGATCTAACTGAGAGAAGGGAGCTAGCTGATGCTGGTATGCTTGTTAATATTTAATATCAGTTTCCCTGGCTTAAACCCTTGAGCATAGGCTTTAGTAGATGACGTAGAAGGACTAGTATCATCATGACTGGTGCCAGCAGCTGGTTACCATATATCGATGGTGCTTACTTATGGCATTGGAGACTGACAAGAACACTGCTACCCCTTCTGTTTCTGTGTGAGCAATGGCACTGGAGATTGACAAGAACACTACTACCCTTTCTGTTTCTGTGTCAGCAATGGGACTGAGCAATGGCACTGGAGACTGATAAGAACACTGCCACTGCTCCTGTTTCTGTATGAGCAATGACACAGACAAATGTCACTGGAGACGGATAAGAACACTGCCACCCCTCCTGTTTATGTATGAGCAATGGCACACAGCTATATCACTGGAGACTGATAAGAACACTGCCACCCCTCCTATTTCTGTATGAGCAATAGCACACAGCTATGCCACTGGAGACTGATAAGAACACTGCCACCTGTCCTGTTTCTGTATGAGCAATGGCACACAGCTTTGTCACTGGAGAATGATAAGAACACTGCCACCACTCCTGTTTCTGTATGAGCAATGGCACACAGCTATGTCACTGGAGAATGATAAGAACACTGCCACCACTCCTGTTTCTGTGTGAACAATGACACTGAGCAATGGCACTGGAGACTGCCAAAAACGCTGCTACCTCTTCTGTGACTGTCTGTGAAATGGCGCCGGATCTCCGTGGAGGGCGATACTTATGGAATCCAAAACACTAAGGGGGCATGTGATAATGTGAGTTTTCACATGCCCCCATAGTGTTTACTAAGGAGGCATGTGATAACGCTATGGGGGCATGTGAAAACACTAAGGAGGCATGTGATAATGCTATGGGGGCATGTGAAAACGTTAAAGGGGTAGGTGAAAATGATAAAGGGAGTAGAAGAAGGTGGCTGATGAAATTGCTGAGGGGGATGGCTGAAGGGGGCAGCTGAAATGCCTAAAGAGGGTAGATGAAATGGCTGAGGGGGATATTTAAAAAAGTAAACAGCAGCTTTGGGAGACCATGATCTTTTCATTGTGTGGCGGTTATAAGGATGCTCTCTGTGGTCTCTAGGATCACTAGAGTGTAGAGGTATGTATGTGATTATAGCTCTGACAACAATTTTCATATGTTTTATTGCCTACATATGCCTGTGCTAACAATTCTTTGTCTCTCTATCACACCACTGGGCCTGTGGAATCCTATCTTATACTACTTCTGGGGCGCCAACCATCCACCCCGTTACAAAAGGTGTCATGGTTCACAGTTTGATAATTATGTATATTGTTTGATATACATCAACAGTAAAAATAAATTCTACAAACATTATGTAATAATGATATTACCTTTAGTATGAGAGAGGCCATTAAGCCGAGGGAGTTTAAAAGCATGTGTTGTGAGCTGACAATGTTACTTACCACTGGGGGGTTAAGTCTGAGATGGAATCAGCCAATTGGGAGGAGGTGGGAGTGTTGTGGAAAGAATATATCAAGCAGTTGGTGGAGGAGAGAGCTTCCTGTTTCCTGGATCTGGATAACCTGCAGCATCAGGCGTAGTATCTGTGCTCCCTTGTTTCTTGTAGCTTGGTTTCTTTTTGTTTGTTTTCTTCTCCATTGCTTGCCTTCCTCCTTTATTTTTCTTACCTCTCCTATCTCCTTTTCAGCCCAATTTTCCCCCACAACATAGCCTCATCCCGTCCCAGGTCTATACCTGCCAGTCTCCCCCTCCCCTTGCGGCGGTGTCCGCTCCTTCAACACACTCTGCCCCCTCTGCTATACCCCCCCTTCCTGCCCATGGCCTGTTTATGACGCCGGGGTCGTCCGGCGCGAACATCAGTGGCAGGGACAGCACAGCCGGCCGCAGAACACGTGACTCGGCCGCCGCGAGAGTATCTCGCGGGGCGGGGCGGGCCCGAGTCGCGTGCGCAGGTTCAGGGCTCCGGAACAGGTGGCGAGGCCGCTCGTGTCCGGAGTCATCCAATGCATCAAGCAGGCAGCCAGAGCCCGGGGCAGGGAATCTCCTTCCCCTGCTCCCGGGGCTGCTCGGGCCTCCCGGCGGCCATCTTTAACACCCTCGGCCGCGGCTGTGCATAGGGGTACTGGGCCCGAGGTTCCTTTCGGCGGGGAGGTAGCACATGGGGATAGTTCACAGCCTTCCAGGTATCATAGCCAGGGGTCCCCATATAGAGGCCTTGGGCCAGTGATTTTGGACCCACTCGTCCCCCCGGGGCAACCTGGTCACGTGAGGGAAGTGCATAACCCGGCCCCTCTCTCCCCCTCCGGTCAGCAGGGTATGTTTCAGCAAACTCACCTGCCGCAAAGCGTGGGGCAGCAGGTTTTCACCGCCCTTTTGCCCCCTTTCCGTGGGATCATGGTTCCCAATTCCCTTCCCCCTCTGCCTTTACCACAAGTTAGGGATAACCCACCCCCCGGGGCCTCCCCTCTGCTGTTTTCGGTGGACGCGGTGGCCCAGGCAGAGGCGAGTATATCATCAAATAGGTCCCCTTGGTTGTTAGGTCCTGCGCCAGTTAGGTTCCCACCCAGGATCAGGGGATTAGCCCACCAGCAGTCCCCCTCAGCGTATTTAGCTTCTAACCGTTCCCATGTCGCTGACCTAACCGAAACCTGGCCTTTCCAACCAAGTCTCATCAATCAGCACAGGGCGGATGGTGCACCCCCGTAGGAAAGGGACAAAGAGGGAAAAGATGTCCCCCTAGGGGTTATAGATCTGTGGTTGAAGTAGGGAATACGTGGTCGGCCCCTTACCCTTCTTGTCTGGTCAGTACTTTCATTCTTACCCTGAACCCTACTTTGGTAACAGGTCTGGCGTTTCTGGCATGGATCCGCTGCCCCCCCGTGGTTCTACAGCGCGGTGATAGGAATCAAGGGGTCCCCCCTCAAGCGGGCTTTCTGGGTCATCTCATGGGCTCACCCCCCATGCCTACCCCGGCCGGGGTCCCGCCTCAGGCTTTTTACAATCTGTCTTTCCCAAGTGCTAACATGTCTTCTCATCCAGCTTTACAGGTGCAGCCGTCTTCATCGGCAGTTCAGGCGGGCATGGGCGGGACAGCGTCTCGGTCGCGGCAGGGAGAGGAGGCAGAGCTGACGGCAGTGCAACAAGTGTCGCAGCAGGGCGGTTCGGACGATGAGGGCGGTGCAAGAGCAGTTCTACAGGAGGCACAGGGAGCTGCCGGTGAGTATGAGGGTTCTACTGTCTGCAACACATACATGTCCAGTTCGTGCATTTCAACTACCAGTGATGAGTCAGCTTCATCTTCCCCTAGGCAGGGTCAGCGCAAGCTAATTAAAATACTAAACACTCATTTTGGGGGAGCTAAGAGGAAGAGCAGGGATCGGTTGGAAACCACTTCTCCCGCACCGTCAGAAGGCCCGCTAGTGAAATGTGAGAACACAGCGTTGTTGATAGGAATTAGGCGCAGCGTGAGGCAGAAGATAAAGCGGGGTCACTATGTAGATATCTTTAAGCTGACAGCAGACAGGCAAAAAGAGTTGGCAGCTGCATGTGCAAGAGGGGGAGTTGGTGAGGATACGTGCAGAAATTTTTCCAACTGGTTAATGGGGTATTGTGTGTTTTCGGCCTGTTATGTGGAAACGAGACCAGACACAATTATTGATGTCTGGAAGTATCTCCATTTGATTAATGAGATGCATAGGTGTGAGCGTCCAGGGACCTGGAGGTTATATGATAAGCTTTTTCGTGAGAAGGTACACGGCCAACGTTATATGCCCCTGGCCTATAAAGATGTTGAAATCTGGATGAGGTTGAATAGAGCCCAAATGGGAGGGGTGCATATGGGGTATGGCCCTCCTCAGGTAACTAGGTTTCAGTACGGTTGGAGACGAGGTGCTCCCCAGTCCACAAAGAACCGGTGCTTTGCCTTTAATAACTCCTCATGCGGGAGGGGGGAGGCATGCGGATACAGACACGCCTGCTCCAATTATAGAGGAAGTCACCCCTCAAGGATTGCCCTAGGGGCACCGTTGGCATCGGTAGGGGACGGGGAGGGGCGGGGGGTCCTGTCTAAGTCAGATTCTCCCATCATATTCCCAATCCTCTATAGATGGATGGCCCTTTACCCGGATGCGGCGCAGGCCTCGTTTCTTAGGGAGGGTTTTCGCCTTGGATTTCGCCTTCCCATTGATAGTGGGGTGGCGGGTACTGCCGCCAGAAACCTTCGTTCCGCATATGTACACCCTGACATTCTGGCGGAGAAAGTCGGAAAGGAGATAGGCCTGGGTCGCATGGTGGGTCCTTTTCAATCCCCCCCCCATTCAGGATTTAGTCATTTCCCCGGTCAGAATAGTGCCTAAAAAGACCCCGTGAAAATTTAGATTAATTCAGCACTTACGTCACCCAGCGGGCAAGTCAGTGAATGATGCAATCAACCCTAAAATCAGCTCAGTAGTGTACCAGTCCTTTGATGAAGCGTTAACCATAGTGAGAGAGTTTGGCAAGGGAGCGCTGATGGCTAAATTGGACATAGAATCCGCATTTCGACTCCTCCCGTTGCATCCCGAGTCCTTTAAATTTATGGGGTTTAAAATTCGGAACGAGTACTATGTGGATCGATGCCTGCCAATGGGTTGTTCAGTTTCATGCGCATATTTCGAGGCTTTCAGTTCCTTCCTTCACTGGTGTGTGGGGGCAGGGACGGGACACCGCGGCATTGCGCATTATCTGGATGACTTCCTGTTTATAGGTCCAGCTAACTCCTCTTGTTGTAAAGACACATTGTATGCAGCGCAAGCGCTATTTCGGGTGATGGGTGTACCAGTGACTGCAGATAAAACGGAGGGCCCGGCCACATGCTTGGCTTTTTTAGGCATAGAAATTGACACAATAGAAGGTTGTTGTCGTTTACCCTCTGATAAAATTGTTAAGTTACAGTCCCTGATTGAAGAAGTTATGGCGGCACCGTCCTGCTCCCTGTGGAAAGTAAAATCTCTGTTAGGCTCGTTTAATTTTGCTTGCCGAGTGATACCTATGGGTCGGGTATTTTGTAGAAAACTGCAGCTAGCAACAACAGGTTTTCGTAGTCCCCATTCCCAGGTTCGGCTGTCTGGAGAAATTAGGGAGGATTTGTGTATATGGAGAAGGTTTCTAACGGTTTTCAACGGTATACGAGTATGGCCAGCACCCTCAGTATCTAGCACATGTTTGGATTAACATACAGACGCATCAGGCTCGAAAGGTTTCGGTGCGTTTTTTCAAGGAGAGTGGTGCGCCGCGCCTTGGCCGCAGTCATGGAAGGCAGAAGGTTTGGTTCGGAACTTGTTAACGCTAGAGTTGTTCCCCATAGTCGTGGCTTTGGAGTTGTGGTCTCACAGGTTGCGCGGTAGGAGCATGGTGTTTTGGTGTGACAACCTAGGTGTGGTCCAGGCTATCAATAAGATCACGCACGGCGATCAACTTGTTGCGAGTCTTGGTGTTGAGATGTCTAGAGTTTGACATTAGTTTCCGCGCACGGCACGTTCCTGGCGTGGATAACCAGATAGCGGACGCTCTTTCTCGTTTTGACTGTCAGCGTTTTAGATCTCTGGCCCCACATGCCCGTTTAATCGGCTTACAGTGTCCCCCTTGTGTTTGGCAGATGATCCAATAGGGTTAAGGTGGCTAGCGGAGGCGTCCTTGGCTCCTGCAACTAGAAAGTGTTATCAAGGGGCATGGGAACGTTGGTTGTGTTACCAGGCGTCTTTCAACAGCAGCACTTCAGGTCAGATACCCTCTATTATGGGCTTTATGCGGAATCATTATAACGAGAGGGTTTCTAAAGCTAGGATGGGGTCCCTGTTAGCCGGTATTTCATTCATGGCTAGGCTAAATGGTACACAGGATCCCACAAAGTCATTTATTATAGCTAAGGCTTTGAAAGGTTGGTCCAGAATGCAGCCGATAAAGAATGACACTCGCCTGCCTATTGACGGACAAATTTTAGCTAGGTTGATTGAGGTCCTGCATAATTTAGCCATGGATGATTACGAGGCTTTGCTTTTTGGTTTGGCTTTCTCAGTAGCGTATCAAGGTGCTTTTAGGGTTAGCGAGCTAGTGGCCAGATCTAAGAACGACATAGGTGGAGCTTTGCTGTTTAGAAATGTGATTTTACAACCTAATGTGATTAGCTGTAAGATAGTTAAGTCAAAAACAGATCAGTTAGGCAGAGGCCATTGGTTAGCAATTACGGAGCAGCAAGGAACATCTATATGCCAGGTCATGCTGGCCAATAAATTTGCTAGTCTCCGGCCTCCAGGGGAGGGTTTGTGGTTAATTCATATGGATAATAGCCCATTAACTAAATTTCAGTTTAACGTCTTGTTAAAACTGGCCCTAGGGGGGATAGGTCTGAACCCAGTAGACTATGGTACACATTCCTTCAGGATAGGGGCTGCCACTGCTGCTGCAGTTAGAGGTGCATCTGTCACTGAGATTCAAGCGCTAGGGAGATGGAAGTCGCAGACCTATAAGAAATACATCCGGCCTGACAAATGAGCCTTTAGAGGGGCTCGTATACACAGTCTTGCATCTCCTCATGTCTTTCAGTATTCTCTATCGCTTTCATCTTATCTTTTCTGCTCTATCACTTGGTGAAGGGATTTTCTCCTCTTGTTTCCTTGGCAAGGCCTGATTAGTGTGTGTGCCTCCCAGGGTTATAAGGGGTTTTTACCTTCATGTAGGTTACCAATTTTCCTATTTCCAGGTTTTAAGAATTAATTGAAAATAAAGTAAAAGCAAATTAAAATAAAATAGTTTTTGAGAAATAAAATAAAATTAAATAAAAATAAATAAAATTTCGGAACAGATGGCCCTCATAGGGGTATAAATGTGAAGCTAATGAAGGAGGTGTTTCCGTTGCGAGTACTCTGATTAAGCTGGGGTGGCCCCTCTGGTATTGAGGGGCTATTTCAGGAAGTTGGTAACAGATTAGAATACGGTTCGTTTTGTTGGTGATCATTACGGTTCTCAAATATGGGTATGATTTGATGAGAATATTTATTTTGTTTTAGGTTCTGTGGTGAAGAGGACGCGAATATGGGTCGTGGGTCATTCGTTTATCTTTTGGGCAGCGAAACACAGAATAGCGGATAGGTGGTCTGGTTTCACGCACCCAGTTGACATCCGTTGGTTGGGTAAAAGGGGCATGGTATGGGCGGCGTTGATTCCCACGTTAGGTAAGGAAATAGAAGATCGCGGTACCCCCGATATAGTGGTGATTCATCTGGGAGGTAATGACGTGGGTAGAGGTAAACCTGGACCATTAACATTCGTGAGGATCTTGCGCAAATACATGCCCAATGGCCTTCAATGAAGGTTTGTTGGTCTAACATAATACCTTGTTTGTCCTGGAGATCATTTATTCCCCCGGCCACATTGATAAGGGTGGTTAAAAAGATAAACGGATACGCGAGGCAGAACGTTAAAAGCATGCAGGGGGTAGTTATAAGTCACCCCGGGTTAACGGTGGACAAGAGACATCTTTTCAGAGCGGATGGGGTTCATTTGTCGGCAGAAGGAACGGTTTTGTTTATAGAGAGTATTTTTTCAGAGTTGAGGGGGTTAGTTTTTTCTTTAGGTGGCGGGCCGCGCGGTCCATAGAACACACGGCTGTGGTGGGAGAGCATGGCAGTCAGATGGTTGTTAAACATACTGTCACGGAGGTGACTTTAGTACCTGCAAGTATTGGCTCAGCTATGCCAGGAGGCGCGGAGTCTAACACGCCGCCGGTATTCACCAGGGGCCCCCGCAAGGGAGTTTGGGCTTCGCGGCGAACGACGTGCAGGTCGCGGCCCTCCCAGGTAGCTACTTGCGAGGTAAGGGCAAATCCGTGGAGGTACAGTCCGAGTCAGAACCAAGCGGGCAGGTAAGGTACAAAATCAGAAGGCAGAGGATAGTCAGCAGGCCGAGGTCAGAACCGAAGTATAATAGCAGGACACAGGGAGAATCCAAAGGCAAGGTCAGGAAGCCGGGTCAAACACAGGAATCAATGGAGAATACACTAAGGTAGACAGAAACGCTGGAGGCTAGGAAACTAGTTGCTCTGGCATCCTAGTGATGTCAGAGCAGGATATAAATAGCAGGAGCTAAACCCCCATTGGTGGGCAGTGATTCGGTGGCCAGCTGTCTGGCCGCCAACAGGAAATCCTAACAGCGCGTCCCGTTGTCATGGCGACGGGCGCGCATGCGCACACCGCCGCCGGAAGGTGCGTCTCCATTGCCTAGCAACGGGACGCTGCAGGAGAGTCAGACGTCCGTCCCTGCTTAGCGTGGAGGCGCGGGGACGGCGTCTGACAGTACCCCCCTCCTCACAATCGGAAGACCTATCTGGTAAGGAGCGTTGTTTAAGAAAGGCGGATAGTAATCCTGGAGCATGCAAATCTTCTTTAAAAACCCAAGACCTCTCCTCTGGACCAAAGCCTTTCCAATGTACCAGGTACTGTAAACGTCCTCGAAATTTAATTTCTTCCAGGATTTGACTCATATTCGTCCCCCATAGTGGTGGGAATAGCATGAGGAACAGGGGTGACGTGAGAAAACTTGTTGAGTATCAGCGGTTTAAGGAGGGAAATATGGAAGGTGTTATGGATTTTTAGTGCCCGAGGAAGTTGGAGTCTAACCGTAACTGGGTTAATAATTTGAGTAACTGAAAAGGGTCCAATGAAGCGTGGTGCCAGTTTCATGGAGTGAACCCGAAGTCTCAAATTCCTAGTGGACAGCCAGACCTTGTCCCCAACCTGGAGGGCTGGTACGACTCTTCTGTGAATATCAGCGGATAATTTATAATGACGTCCAGACTTAAGAAGATTCTGTTTGGTGGAAACCCATAGTTTAGCCATATCTTGAGTCATGGCATGGGCGGCAGGGACCGTGGGGGGAGGGAAGGAAAATGAGGGAAGCATGGGATGGGTCCCATATACCGTAAAGAATGGGGAATAACCAGAAGAAGAGTGATTGTGGTTGTTGTGGGCAAATTCGGCCCAAGGTAACAGAAGACTCCAATTGGATTGGTTGTGTGAAGAAAAGCAACGAAGAAATAATTCTAAATCTTGATTAACTCGCTCCGTCTGACCGTTGGTTTGTGGGTGGTACCCAGAGGAGAATTTAAGACTAATACCTAAGTCCTTGCAGAAGGCTCTCCAGAAACGAGAAACAAACTGGACGCCACGGTCCGAGATTATCTCCTGAGGACAACCGTGTAGGCGGAAGATCTCTTTAATAAAGACTTGTGCTAGTTTAGTTGCAGTAGGAAGGCCCTTGAGGGGGACGAAGTGGGCCATTTTAGAAAATCTGTCGACAGTGACCCAGATGGTGTTGTAGCCGTTACTGGGTGGTAAGTCGGTGATGAAATCCATTGAGATGCTAGACCAAGGGTGGTCAGGAATTGGAAGAGGTTGTAACAGTCCAGCAGGAGGTTGTCTGGGTACTTTATTTTGAGCACAAGTGGTGCATGAGGCTACAAACTCCCGGACGTCAGTACGGATGGTGGGCCACCAGTATTGCCGCGAGAGTAGTGAAAGAGTCTTCTCTGATCCAGCATGTCCAGCAAACTTGGAAGTATGTGCCCAACGGAGCGCCTTCAGGCGAAGGTGTGGTTCCAGAAAGGAGCAACCGACAGGCGGTGTCCGAGTGACGGCCACAATGCACGAAGGTTCTAAGACCGGTGGAGGTTCTACCGAATGAGGAGTATCAGAGGTGTCGAAGGAACGGGACAGAGCATCAGCCTTGGAGTTTAGTGAACCAGCACGGTAGGTGAGTTTGAGATTGAATCGAGCAAAGAACGAGGACCATCTGGCTTGACGGGGGTTCAAGCACCGAGCCTCCCGAAGGTAGATTAGATTCTTGTGATCGGTAAGTACGGTGACCGGGTGGAGAGCACCTTCCAGGAGGTGGCGCCATTCCTCGAGTGCAGATTTTACAGCTAACAACTCTTTATCCCCGATGCCGTAATTAGATTCAGAAGGGGAAAATCTCCTAGAGAAGAACCCGCAAGGTATTAGTCTCCCAGAAATAGTCTCTTGCGACAAGACTGCCCCGACACCAAGCGAGGAGGCATCAACTTCGACTAGAAATGGTTTGTTTTGATCAGGTTGAGCAATCACTGACGCAGAAGAGAAGGTTTTTTTGAGGAGTTCAAAAGCAGTAATGGCTTCCGGAGACCAAACTTGGGAATTAGCTGTTTTTCTGGTCAGATGGGTAATGGGTGCAATAATGGACGAAAAGTGCGGTATAAACTGCCGATAGTAGTTGGCGAATCCGACAAATCTCTGAATTGCTTTTAGTCCCACTGGTCTGGGCCATTCGAGTATAGCAGATAATTTCAGAGGGTCCATCTGCAATCCAACTCCAGATACAATGTACCCCAGGAAGGGGATCCGGGATACCTCAAAGACACACTTCTCGAGTTTGCAGTATAATTTATTCGTTCTTAACCGAGTAAGAACCTCTGCAACATGAGCACGATGGGTGGCCAAATCTGGAGAGAAGATTAAGATATCGTCAAGATAAGCTACAACAGAAACGTAGAGAAGGTCTTGAAAAATCTCGTTAATAAAAGACTGAAACACAGCAGGGGCGTTGCACAATCCAAAGGGCATCACGAGATACTCAAAGTGACCCTCTTTAGTGCAAAAGGCAGTCTTCCACTCGTCACCAGAGCGTATCCGGATGAGGTTGTATGCTCCTCTCAAATCTAATTTAGTAAAGATCTTAGAACCAGAGATCCTATCAAATAGTTCAGAGATGAGAGGCAACGGGTATCTGTTTTTCACAGTGATGGCATTCAATCGCCGGTAATCAATACAAGGTCGCAGCGTCCCGTCTTTCTTTTTGACAAAGAAGAATCCCGCCCCTGCGGGAGAGGTAGATTTCCTGATAAATCCACGCTGGAGATTTTCAGATATATAAGTAGACATGGCAGCAGTCTCAGGAAGAGATAATGGGTAAATCCTGCCCTTGGGAAGCGGTTTATCAGGAAGAAGTTCAATGGAGCAATCCCAGGCCCGATGAGGAGGTAAGGACTCGGCTGCAGTTTTGCAGAACACATCTCGGTAGGAGTTATATGCAGAAGGTAATTCAATTTGCAGAGATGTCCGACGACAAGGAAGAGTAGAGTGGCCAGACTTTAGACCAGACAGGCAGGATTTAGAACATTGTGGGCCCCAGGAGGTGACCATAGCACGATTCCAATCAAATTGGGGTGAGTGAAGCTTGAGCCAAGGTAATCCTAAAATGACAGTGTTGACTGAACGAGGAAGAACCAAAAACTCGATAAGTTCAGAATGTAGCACCCCTACCCTCAGCCGAATAGGAGAACAGATGTGGGACACCGACCCGTTGGAGATCCGAGTCCCATCCACTGCGGTGAGAAACAACGGCTGAGGCAATTTTAGAGTATTTAATTGGAGTTGCGATGCCAGAGTGGCAGATATAAAATTCCCGGCAGAGCCGGAATCCACAAAGGCTAGGGTCTCAAAGGGGCCGACAGCTGAGTCCAAGGAGATGGGCATGAGGCAATCTGTGCTAGTAGTAGTGTAGGGAGTGGTAACTCCAACTCCTAAGTCGGCCTCCCTGCCACCGACTAGGAGGGAGCGTTTCCCGGTCTTTTAGTGCAGAAGGATATGGTATGGCCAGGATCCCCGCAGTATAAGCACAGATTCTGTTTAAAGCGTCGCTGGCGCTCCTCAGCAGAAAGTCGAGATCGGCCAATCTGCATCGGTTCCTCCTGAAGTATCGGATTTTGGAACATGGGAGCTAGGCGAGTAGGGACCCGTCTGGAGGCGGAACGTTCCTGGGTGCGTTCTCTAAATCGTAAATCAATGCGGTTGCATAGGGTGATTAGTAAATCTAGATCAGTAGGAAGCTCCCGAGACGTTAACTCGTCCTTAACTCGATCCGATAGGCCTTGCCAGAATGCCGCTACTAGGGCTTCGTTGTTCCAGCTGAGTTCAGAGGACAGGGTGCGGAACTGAATGGCGTACTGTCCGACTGTCATGGACCCTTGACGGAGGTTCAGGAGGCTGGCGGCAGCAGAGGATACGCGGCCTGGCTCATCGAAGACCTTGCGGAAGGTCTCAATAAAGGTAGCAGCATTAGCAAGAAGTGCGTCATTTCGCTCCCACAAGGGAGAAGCCCAAGCAAGAGCCTGTCCGGATAATAGAGAGATGATAAAAGCCACTTTGATGCGTTCCGAGGGAAACGAGGCAGGATTACATTCAAAATGAATAAGACATTGGTTTAGGAACCCCCTGCATTTCTTAGGCTCTCCGTCAAACTTCTCCGGCGGGGAAAGTCTCAAAGCCGTAGTGGGTGACACGGCAGGAGAGGAGGAAGTTGTTGCGGCCGCAGGGGTGGTCACGGGAACATTTTGAGCTGCGGTCATGGAGGTCTGGAGGGCCTCGAGACGTGAGGCGACGCCTTGAACACAGTGAAGCAACTGGGCTTGCTCGGCTTCTTGTTTCTCCACTCTGTGCGCCAAATGGAGTAGTAGATCACGTGCAGAAGGTTCGTTAGACGACTCGGTAGACATGGCCAGAGCAAACTGTCACGGAGGTGACTTTAGTACCTGCAAGTATTGGCTCAGCTATGCCAGGAGGCGCGGAGTCTAACACGCCGCCGGTATTCACCAGGGACCCCCGCAAGGGAGTTTGGGCTTCGCGGCGAATGACGTGCAGGTCGCGGCCCTCCCAGGTAGCTACTTGCGAGGTAAGGGCAAATCCGTGGAGGTACAGTCCGAGTCAGAACCAAGCGGGCAGGTAAGGTACAAAATCAGAAGGCAGAGGATAGTCAGCAGGCCGAGGTCAGAACCGAAGTATAATAGCAGGACACAGGGAGAATCCAAAGGCAAGGTCAGGAAGCCGGGTCAAACACAGGAATCAATGGAGAATACACTAAGGTAGACAGAAACGCTGGAGGCTAGGAAACTAGTTGCTCTGGCATCCTAGTGATGTCAGAGCAGGATATAAATAGCAGGAGCTAAACCCCCATTGGTGGGCAGTGATTCGGTGGCCAGCTGTCTGGCCGCCGACAGGAAATCCTAACAGCGCGTCCCGTTGTCATGGCGACGGGCGCGCATGCGCACACCGCCGCCGGAAGGTGCGTCTCCATTGCCTAGCAACGGGACGCTGCAGGAGAGTCAGACGTCCGTCCCTGCTTAGCGTGGAGGCGCGGGGACGGCGTCTGACACATACGGTACTTAAGTGTTGGCGATGTAGCCTTGGTTCCCTCAACATTATCAGACTCGTTGATGCTCTAGTAAGGAGTATCAGGTTTTGCCTAGAAAGGGCTTAACCAGTTTGAGTCCAGAGGGTATTGAGTTAATTTATAGTTTATAGTACCAGCCAATAGATAAGGTTTTAACCTGGGTTGGTGGAAAGGAGACGATCTTCCACCTTATTGGTTTATGTTGGTTTTAGCTGGCTGCCCTGCTCTTCGCCACCTATATAAAGAAAAAGGTCCAAATAGTTGATAGAAACTTTTGATAGTTTTTGATAGAAATAAAGTAAAATAAAATAAAAAAATAAATAAAATAATTTAAAAAATAATAATAATAATAATAATAATAATAATAATAAAAATAAAAGGACCTTTTTTATTCCAAACTTAAGTCGGTGTCCGTGTCTTTATTTTATGGTTTGTAAGTGTTGTGCAAGGTTAACCAGAAAGGGGCGTTGCATAAGAAGGGTAATCAACACTATGCATTTTATACTAAAATGGATCTGACTTGTTAGAAACAAACAAAGCAAACAATATAAAAAGACACCCACATCTGGAGAGTCCAGCATGAGTGTTGAAAATAACTACTTAATTAGCTTGCAATCATTAGTGTAGAAGAAAAACGAGGAATGTACCTGAGAGCTCAATGTAATTAACATTTCTTAGTTTAAATAAACTTATCAAAAATTGTATCAGCACAAAGTGATGTAGAAATAGAAGTCTCATATTCTCCTCTATAAGTGCTAACAGCATACTCCAGATAAAATAAACACAACTGACAACTTTCCTAATAATGCTCATTTCTAAGACCTGGAATGTGTCAACAATGGCAATCATTATAACAAGTGAATGAATCATAATTAGCACTGTTTGCCTACATTTAAGCAGATTCACAACAGTAGTTTTAAATCAAAAGCCTATTTTAATAATATCTTTCACATCAGTTCCCACTTTTAAAAATAAACACGTCACCAGAGGTAGCCATTTGTATGAGTGAATGAGAGAGCAGCGTAACCAACAGCTTATATATACAATTAAGCCAACTAGTAGCAATATTGAGAGCACATTACAACAGTATCGAATAAAGCAACATATACAATGAATATGAACAATATAAATTGTAATTGAATTAGTTAAAGCATTGATAGGCAACCTGATGCACTTAGAAGACTACACATTACCCTTAATCTCAGTTATAAGTTAATACAATACATTTAATCAAATAAACAGACAGCTGTCTGTAGTAAAAACCAGCATCCATTTTAAACATGTGTTCCAAGCTACAACATACAAATCTGTTAGAGCATATAGAGCTTAAATTCATAAATACAAATATTATGTATTATGTTTTTAGTGTTGAATTTATTTTGCAGAAGTCCATAATTTACTTATCAGACTGTGGACTATGACACCCTTGATTACACATTGAGGTTCTGATTCATTAAGGCATGCAAAACTCATGTAGTTTGGGCATACGCACGTCCGTATTCAACTAGAAGCGGATCTGATGAAATCTTTCTTGTTGAATACGGGTCTAGCTATGCTCTGCATATATGACGTGATTGTGACGTGACTTGATGTATTGAGACAGACATAGCACACTGCTAGATACGTACAATACATATGTTCAATATAAAGACTCATCAGAACAGCAGAAAAAAAAAATATATACATTGATTATCACCTGTTAATAATATAGGGCCTGATTCATTAAGGATCTTAACTTGAGAAACGTATTCCAGTCTCCTGGACAAAACCATGTTACAATGCAAGGGGTGCAAATTAGGATTCTGTTTTGCACATAAGTTAAATACTGACTGTTTTTTCATGTAGCACACAAATATCAACCTTAAATTTCAGTGTACAAAAAGTATTTGTGTGCTATATGAAAAAACAGTCAGTATTTAACTTATGTGCAAAACAGAATACTAATTTGCACCCCTTGCATTGTAACATGGTTTTGTCCTTATTTGGGGCACAGGATATTTTTTTTTTTTTTAAGAACTTTTTTATTAGAAACATCTTTTTCCAGTAGAAAAGGCATTACAGAATCTTGAGAGGTTAATCAGTGACAGATAACACGTGTTTACATACAACAGGACACTTAAACACTCTCATGGTACCCTCACATTCAGGAGATAATTGCATATTTATCTAGTACTGTAAATATGTTGTTTTAACATTTCAGGGTTATAGGGTGTAGAGGGGGAAGGGAGGTAATGAATGGAGGGGGGGCATGAAGGGACCAGAGGAAGGGATGGGGGGGTTAAGGATTCACGCATCAAGTAAGAGAAAAAATAAACTTGTTTAGAAATATCATTCCATGCTCTGGTTACAATAAAACTGGAGTGGAGGTTGGTTATGATATAAGGCCCATGATGACCAGACTTTGTAAAAGGAGATGGAGGAGCCCTTCAGCACACTGGTAATGTGCTCCATCTGGTAAGTATGCCAGATCCGACTGCAGACCATCTGAAGTGTTGGTGGTGTGGAGCTTTTCCAAGAGGCCGCTATTTGACATGTGGCAGCGCTGATGATGTGCCTGAATAATTTATGTTTAGATTTAGTAAGGTCTGGGAGGGGTAGCGGTAGTATAATGTGCTTAGGGTCAGGTGGTATATGAGTATTTAGGATTGTTGAGGCTTATGCGAGAACTGCTGCCCAGTAAGGGCGGATTCCGGGACAGTCCCACCATATATGCTTGAATGTTCCAGTCTGACCACAGTTTCTCCAGCAGTCAGCGCTAGTCTGCGGGTAGATCTTTTGTAATCTCGAGGGAACATAATACCATCTATGTAACAGTTTGTTAGCATTTTCTATGATGCAGACATTTATAGAGCAGCGAGCTATACAATCAAATATATCTGACCACTCTTCCTGATCTAGCTCGGTCTCCAGGTCCGCCTCCCACTGCGTCTGAAAGCGATCCTTAACAGGCGGAGTGGCAGGAAGTAAGCTATTATAAATAATAGATATAAGACCTTTGGAGGCCGGGCCCGAGAGGCACAGGTTCTCAAATGTGGTGGGTGGTCTAGAAGAGAGTTGAGCTTTAACTGTTTGGTGGTAGTGCCTAATCTGAAGATACTGATGGAACTGTCCCGGAACAAAACCACACTGTTCTACCAGCTCCGAAAATTGTGGAAATATTGCTGTTTTAGTTATGTGATTAAGTAACAGCAGCTTGCCTTTACCTGCCCATTTCATATACATGGAGTGAGATAACCCAGGCGTAAAGGCTGGATTGGACCATAAGGGTACCAGAATCGAAGGGTGGGTGAGAGGGATGCTATACGATTACATCTAGACCAGATTGATAGGGACAGGGCCAGGACTGGATGTGCTCGAACAGAGACCGGACGCTGTATGGCTGGAAGCCATAGGATTGAGCAAATTGGTGAGCCACCCAATATGTCCGACTCTATGTCCACCCATATTCTAGTTCCAGGGGGAGAATGCCATTGCACACACTGGGTCAGCCTCGCAGCGTAATAGTAGTTGCGGATGCTAGGAATGCCAAGGTCACTCGCCACGGGGAAGCGCTGTAAGATGCGAGCAGAGATCCTGGGCCTCTTATTTGACCATATGAACCGCATTATAAGGGTTTGCAACATTTTCAGGGTTGAGGGGGGACCCTGATGGGGAGAGTTTGAAAAAGGTATAATAACCTTGGGAGCAAGTTTATTTTCACAGACGTAATCCGTCCGACCCAAGATATCATGAGCTTGTCCCATGTTTTTAGGTCTTTTTTTTTATACAGGCTATGAGGGGGGGGGGGGGTAATTAGCTTGGTAGATGTTTTCCACCTTTCTGGTAAGGGCTATGCCCAGGTATTTTATGTGTTCGGAATTCCAATGGAAGGGGAAATTTAATTCTAGAAGTTGCTTTAGCTTAGGGGGAATATGGAGGTCCAGGATATCCGTTTTGGTTGTGTTTATCTTGAAGTTTGATATTATGGAGAAAGTTTCGAGCTCCTGAAACAGATTGGGGAGAGTAGTTAAAGGGTTAGTTAGGGTAAGGAGAATATCGTCCGCATAGAGGGCTATCTTGTGAGTACTGGAAGGTAACTGTATCTTGGTTATGTTAGGATTTATTCGAATCCTCATGGCCAGAGGTTCTATCACCAAAGCAAATAGGAGGGGAGATAGGGGGCACCCTTGTCGGTTCCGTTTCGAATAATGAAAGATGGGGAGGAGCCTCCGTTAACCTGGACAGATGTCGATGGGTTATGGTACAGGGCTGACACCCCCCGAGGAAGCGGTCTTGAAAGCCATACGCAGTTAAAGCCTGCATCATGAAGGGCCAGCCAACACGGTCAAATGCCTTCTCCGCGTCAAGTGACATGAGGAGGGAGGGTTGCTTGTTATCATTAATATGTTGGATAAGATCTATGATCCGTCTAATATTGTCCGCAGCCTGTCGACCCGGGACAAACCCAACTTGATCTGGGTGTATTAGCCTGGGGAGCACAGAATTAAGCCTATTTGCGAGAATTTTAGCATATATCTTAAGGTCAACGTTTAGAAAGGATATTTTTAATATATCGGCCATATAGCGGCCACATTTAGAAAAGGCGGACGGAAGTGAAGCTGTATCAGCCTCTCCTCCGCGCCCGCTTGACTTGCTGGCAGCCTCCCCCCCTCCTCCGCCCCTAGATAACAAGCTGCAGGGGAGAAGGACAACGATCACTCTCTTAGGAGGCGATGCAGTTGTCGGTGAGACCGCACACACCCTGTGCACTGAATCGCGGCGGTTCTCACTTTCACAGCCTACAGCCGTATTTAAAATATAGGCTGATCGACGGACATTATAGGCGGCCATGTTAAGGGAGGATCTGGAGAGTTCACTTACTCCTCTCAGCTTCCTGGCGTGGATGGGGGACATCTTGGCACTCCGGAACACACACATCACAGTGCATGCTGTTTCCTACTCTGCCTCTCTCCACCTGGTATTGTAGTATCGTTTTTAATTCTATTTTTAAACGATTTTCAGGCTGTTTAACACACAGACAGGACTATAGTTTCAGGGTCCTGTGACTGATGTATATATCATAGGATTACCGATTATAAAAATATATATATATATATATATATATATATATATATATATATATATTTAAATATAGTATTCCATATGGTGACTGTTTATTGACATTTTCCATAAGTCTAGTAAGGGGAGTCCATATATATAAAATTCCTTTTGCTACGCTTAGCCTGTGTTACCCAAGTACTGCGGGTGGTTAACTTTTACACAGTTTCCAAATTATGCAGTATGTCTCAGGAATTACCTCAGGGGTAATAAACATGCTGTTCCATATGCTCTACATTATTTATGTGGCACAAAAATAATATACAGTGTTATCCCATGGTAGGCTGGTTGGTCTGTATAGCAATGTGTATGTGTATATGTGTGTGTAAATGTATATATGTATGTGAACATTAGGAGCTGTGGCTCAACTGATACACTGTTCTGATAACATAGTGTTGTGGGTTCAATTCCCCTAAGAGCACATATATATTACCAGTTAAAAAGACAGAACAGATTTATTCTGTGTCTCCTCTCTTGCTATTGTATCAGTCTGAAATAGGTGACTCTTCCAGGAGTTAAATACTCGCTGGTTTGCAGATACTACAATATATTAGGGATGTGCACCGGCCACTTTTCGTGTTTTGAGTTCTGATTACATTCAGGTTTTGGGTTCTAATGGGTTTTGCCAAAATACCCCCCTCAAGGTTTTGGTTTTTGGGTTCTGATTTTTTTTTTAAAAAAAGCATAAAAACTGCTAAAATCCAGATTTTTGGTTGTTTTTTTTTCACTCCTACGTTATTATTAACCTCAATAACATTAATTTTCACTCATTTCCAGTCTATTCTGAACACCTCACACTTCACAATAATGTTTTTAGGCCAAAAGGTTGCACCGAGGTAGCTGGATGACTAAGCTAAGCGACACAAGTGGGCGGCACAAACACGTGGCTCATCTAGGAGTGGCACTGCAGTGGCAGACAGGATGGCAGTTTGAAAAGCTATGCCCCAAAGAGCACATAATGCCAAAAAAAGAGGTGCAAGATGGAATTGTCCTTGGGACCTCCCACCCACCCTTATGTTGCGGAAAAAGGACATGCACACTTTAACAAACCAATCATTTCAGCGACAGGGCCTACCAAACTACTGTGGCTGAAATGATTGGTTTGTTTGGGCCCCCACACAAAAAAAGCTATTCATCTCTCCCTGTAAACTGGCTCTACTGAGGCAAGATCCTCATCCTCTGATTCCTCGCCCCCTTCAGTGTGTACTTCCTCATCCTCACACATTATCAATTTGTCCCCGCTGGACTCCACAATCACAGGTCCCTCTGTAGTCTCTGGAGGCCATTGCTCGTCTTCATTGAAGAATTTATAATTAATTTTGATGAACATCATCTTCTCAACATTTTGAGGAAGCAACTTCCTTCGCCGCTCACTGATCAGGTTCCCCGCTGCACTAAAAACTCTTTCGGAGTACACACTGGAGGGGGGACAACTCAGGTAATATAGAGCCAGTTTGTACAGGGGCTTCCAAACTGCCTTTTTTTCCTGCCAGTACAAGTAAGGACTGTCTGACATGTCTACTTGGATGCTGTCAGCAAAGTAATCCTCCACCATTTTTTCAATGGTGACAGAATCCAATGCAGCGACAGTAGACATGTCAGCAATCGTTGGCAGGTCCTTCAGTCCGGACCAGATGTTCTCTGCATCCCCGCAGCACGGTGGCCAGAATGTATTCCTCTGACTTTAAAAGACTGACCACCCTCGGATCCTGGCAAAGTGTACGAAGGGCTTCATCCACAAGAGCTACATGCTTTGTGGAATCGCAATGGTTTACAGCTCCTCCCTCACTTTCTCCAGCTGCTTCTGCAACAGCCTGATCAGGGGAATCACCTGACTCAAGTTGGCAACTGACTTCTCGTGTGGCAAGTTCAAACGGCTGGAGAACCTTGCACAACATGGAAATCAGTCTCCACTGCGCTTGACTCAGGCGTATCCCCACTCCTTTGCCTATGTCGTAGGTGGCTGTGTAGGCTTGAATGGCCTTTTGCTGCTCCTCCATCCTCTGCAGCATATAGAGGGTGGAGTTCCAGCGCGTCACAACCTCTTGTTTGAGGTGATGGCAGGGCAGGTTCAGGCGTTTTTGATGGTGCTCCTGTCTTCGGTAGGCAGTGGCAGAATGGCGAAAGTGTCCCACAATTTTGCAATTCTCTGTACATCCCGGGTATCGCCTGCCTAGTGAAGTGGAATCTCGACGGGATTTGGTACCGGGGACGCAATACCTCCATCAACCTTCTAAATCCCACTCCACTGATGGCGGACACCGGACGCACATCTAACACCAACATAGCTGCCAAGGCTGCAGTTATCCGCTTTGCTATAGGATGACTGCTGTTGTACTTCGTGCTCATGGCAACTGACTGTTGTACGGTCAATTGCTTAGTGAAAGATGTAGCGGTCTTACGACTTCCCCTCTGGGAAGATGACCAACTCCCAGCAGCAACAGCAGCAACGGCAATAGTAGGCGTACCGCTGCAGGATCCTCCGGAAGAATCCCGGATTGAAGAGGACTCAGTCATGCTGTTGACATGGCCTGCAGGACTATCTCCGATACAGATCGAGGAGGAAATTGACAAGGAGGGTGTTGCTGGTGTGGATACAATGGCACCAAGGGATTTAGGTGTCCCTGGACTGCTGACGGTCCTAGCCACAGTTCCTGAAATAAACACAGATTTATGAAGGTTCTTCAGGTGACGTATAAGGGAGGATGTCCCTAGGTGGCCAAGATCCTTACCCCTGCTTATTGCAGCTTTACATAAGCTACATATGGCAATACATTTGTTGTCCGGATTGGGATAAAAAATAATTCCAGACCGAAGAGGTGGATTTATTGGTCTTCTTGCCTGGCATGACGATGGGCTTTTCATCCCATGGACAACAACTGTTTCCCCCCCTGGTGCCTCATTTAAGAAAACCACATCAGCATCCTCCTCGTCAAGTTCCTCCTCAGCGCCAGCTACATTAATATCCTCCTCCCGGTGTACAACATTCACACCTTCATTAGCCAAATCTGTAACTGGACTGTGGGTGATCCTTCCAGCATATGCAGAGGGCGTGCTGCAAATGGTGGAAGGAGCCACCTCTTCCCGTACAGTGATGGGAAGGTCAGGCTTCGCAACCACCAACACCCTTGGACTCACCTTGGGGATTTGTGATGCCATCTCTTTAGAAGGCAGAGTTGT
Organism: Mixophyes fleayi; assembly: GCF_038048845.1. Classification (NCBI taxonomy): domain Eukaryota; kingdom Metazoa; phylum Chordata; class Amphibia; order Anura; family Limnodynastidae; genus Mixophyes; species Mixophyes fleayi. The sequence goes on along the minus strand of NC_134405.1, from coordinate 293,156,214 downwards.
TTGCTGTGTTGTTGATGACAGCTTAACTCTCTTAAATTTTTTAGAGGGGGGGAGGAGGGCTTAGATCATTGGGTGAAGCTGAACCACTAGTCATGAACACGGGCCAGGGCCTAAGCCGTTCCTTGCCACTCCGTGTCGTAAATGGCATATTGGCAAGTTTATGTTTCTCCTCAGATGATTTTAATTTCTGTTTTTTGATCATTTTAGTGAACTTTGGCTTTTTGGATTTTACATGCCCTCTACTATCACACTGGGCATCGGCCTTGGCAGATGACGTTGATGCCATTTCATCGTCTAGGTCATGACTAGTGGCAGCAGCTTCAGCATTTGGAGGAAGTGGTTCTTGATCTTTCCCTACTTTATCCTCCAAATTTTTGTACTCCATTATATGCAGCACAAGAGAGCGTACCACTAAACCACACACACCCGGCAAAGGCTTTAAAAATTATATGCGGCACAGGACAGTACTACTGGACTGGAGTTATACAGCAGTACCACTGGACTTATACTGCAGGATCAGTGAACTTTGTTATATAGCAGTACCAATGGACTTATACTGCCGGATCAGTGAACTTTGTTATATAGCAGTACCAATGGACTTATACTGCAGGATCAGTGAACTTTGTTATATAGCAGTACCAATGGACTTATACTGCAGGATCAGTGAACTTTGTTATATAGCAGTACCAATAGACTTATACTGCAGGATCAGTGAACTTTGTTATATAGCAGCACCAATAGACTTATACTGCAGGATCAGTGAACTTTGTTATATAACAGTACCATTGGACTTATACTGCAGGATCAGTGAACTTTGTTATATAGCAGTACCACTGGACTTATACTGCAGGATCAGTGAACTTATATAGCAGTACCACTGGACTGGAAACAGGACAGCACCACTGGAATTATGGCAGCACCACCACTAGACTGAGCAGGACAGAGCACAGGACAGCACCACTGGACTGAGCAGGACAGAGCACAGGACACCACCACTGGACTGAGCAGGACAGAGTACAGGACAGCACCACTGGACTGAGCAGGACAGACTACAGGACACTACCACTGGACTGAGCAGGACAGAGCACAGCACAGCACCACTGGAATGAGCAGGACAGAGGACACCACTAACACACCCTTCCTCTTCCCTGATTAATGCCCTAGTAAAGATGGCGGCGGCAAGCGGGGACTAATATGAATCCGGATCTCGCGAGATCCGATGGCGGGATTATGACATTTTGCCTCGTTTTGAGTTTTGCGATCAGCGAGAATACCCGAACAGTGCTCGGATTAGGCTCGGATCGGCACTGTTCGGGGGTGTTCTGATTACTAAAATCCGAGCCCGCTCATCCCTACATTATATATATATATATCTATAATATAAAAGCCTAGCGGCGTGTGTTAGTCTGTGTGTGGAAAAAAAAACACAAGCTGCAGCGCCACCTGCTGGGCGGAGTTATACACTGACCTACTAAATTCTTAGCATTATCTAATATCTAATATATATAAGCCTAGCAGTGTGTGTCTGTGTGTGGAAAAAACTATTTTCTCAGAAAGGGCTCATCCAATTGACCTGAAATTTGGTATACTGACATTATTTGACAAAGAAATTAGAATAGTGAAGTCAGTTAACTTCCATCATCCCCCCTTTCCACCGTGGGAGGGGTAGTAAAGGCTGAATTTACGAGTTGAGGGCTCAAACTCATTTTTGTGAGGTAATTTTACCTCATGAACACACATGTGTAGCGGCGTGTGTTAGTGTGTGTGTGGAAAAAACTATTTTCTCAGAAAGGGCTCATCCAATTGACCTGAAATTTGGTATACTGACATTATTTGACAAAAAAATTAGAATAGTCAAGTCAGTTAACATCCATCATCCCCCCTTCCCCCCGTGGGAGGGGTAGTAAAGGCTAAATTTACGAGTTCAGGGGTTAAACTCATTTTCGTGAGGTAATTTTACCTCATGAACACACATTAAACAGGGCGCTTGCGTCGGGAAGTAACGCTCTTCCCCTGAGGAGGCCTGGGCTAGGCCCAAATGCGTGACAAGAACCTTTTTAAGACCTTAAGTAGCTTGATTTGACTAGAATGCATGAGTATCATGCACGGGTTAACTTGTATATGTATATGTGTATATATATATATATATATATATATATATATATATATATATATATATATATATCCAAAATAATTGCTATTCAAACTTATTTCCTTTCACCTTGTGTCACTCACCAGACTGTGAGTGCTACTTCTCATGTGTTTAGGAACCGTGGCCGTCCACCATCCTGAGGGTCTGCGCATGTGCAGCCCTTTCAAACCTTCAGTTCATGTTCCTTTTAGTTAATTGGCTGATCAGGCAACACTCCCTATTTAAACCACCTGAGGTCAATACCTCGTTGCCTGATCTTGGAGTCTCATTCCCCATGAGCCTCTGAAGGTGTTCCTGTGTTTCCTCGTGTGTTCAGCTCCTGCTGATTCCTGTTGTTCGTTTGTGGTTTCCAGACCACTTCTACTCTCCTGTGTTTCATCGTGACTGTGCCAGCTGATTCCTATCCGCTGCCTCCGTGTATCTACAGTATCCTGCTCACCTCAACTCTCCCGTGTTTCATCGTGACTGCACCAGCTGATTCCTATCCGCTGCCTCCGTGTATCTACAGTATCCTGCTCACCTCAACTCTACCGTGTTTCATTGTGACTGCACCAGCTGATTCCTATCCGCTGTCTCCGTGTATCTACAGTATCCTGCTCACCTCAACTCTCCCGTGTTTCATCGTGACTGCTCCAGCTGATTCCTATCCGCTGCCTCCGTGTATCTGCAGTACCCTGCTCATCGCAACCCTCCAGTACTCCTCGTGTCTGCAGCCAGCTGATCCGCTCTCCGTGCTTCTACAGTGTCTCCGCTTGGGTCAACTCGCCTGTTTGCATTGGATCAACGCTCCGCTGCTTCCATCTCGTCTAGACCATCTCTACTCTTCAGCGTTCTCCAGGTGTCCAGTTCGATATACTACTGCTTCCTGAGTATTGTTTCCATCTCTGCTGGTCTACCTACCTGTGCGCTGCACCTACTTGATTACCGCTTCTACCCTCCTGGGACTTCGTATCCTGCCGGCCTCCAGCCGTTCAGGTATCCCTGCACTTCTGTCTGACAGCCTGCTTTCCTGAACCACGGTATGCATACTTCTCATTGACTGTGCTGGTGTATTGCATATCTTGCTGGACTGAGTTGTTCTCCTCTGGAGTTGCCTATCCGCTGAGACTATTACTATCATTTGACTGTGTTACCTTTTTGCCTGGATAGCTCTTGTGACTTTGTATTATTGTGCAGTGCTGTTCAGTTATTACTACTTGTGCATATCATCGTGGGATCAAGTTCAGTGTGCCCGTGTATACTCTGCATTGCATTTATCTCCCCGTGCTCTTCCTCACTTATATATATTCAGTGGTACAACTTGCTAACGCAGACCACTGACTTCCCGGATACCTTCACCTGGATTCCATTCCCTCACCTAGACAGCGGTACCATTTGCTATACGCAGACTGCTGACTCTCATCACCTCCTCGTTTTTTCTGGACATTCCTCCTCACTATAGCAGTGGTACAACTTGCTATCCGCAGACCACTGACTACCCTCACGTTTCCTTGTCCATCCAGTTCCTCGTGTCAATTATCTACATATTACCACTGCTGCTAGTCATAGACTTTCCACGAGCATTCTCTTACCATCTGCTGTCTCCTGTTCCGTGATCACCCCGCTACCAGAGTATCATATTACCACCTATACTGCTCTGGTAAGTCCATCATCTGGTGATACCTGGGTAAAGACTCCTAGTGCCCGTGACAGTAAGATCAGGCCATGACAGACCCAGATTCGGAACCTACAGCTAAAGAGATGCTGCAGCATCTGGTCACCCGTATGGAGCAACAAGATGCTCGCCAACAGCTGTTACTGCAATGTTACCAGGCGTTAGCCTCCCAAGGAACATCTGAACAGAATATCACAGCTAATGTTTATGCTCCTGTGCTTTCATCCATTTCCCCAGTGCCATCCCAGGTGTCTACGGCTTCCACGCTTCACCTGCCTACTCGTCAAAGTATGATGGAGACCCCAAAACTTGTAGGGGTTTTCTCAATCAATGCTCTGTTCATTTTGAGCTCCAACCTCAAAATTTTTCTACCCATCGTTCCAGAGTGGCCTATCTTATTTCATTGTTTTCTGGACAAGCTCTCGCATGGGCTTCCCCTCTGTGGGAAAGAAACGATCCATTATTACAGGATAGTGCCAAATTTATTTCCACGTTCCGAAGTGTATTCGATGAACCAGGTCGTGTCATCTCCGCTGCATCCAGCATTCTCCGTTTACGTCAGGGTTCTCGTACAGTAGGACAGTACGTCATTCAATTTAGGATATTAGCCTCTGAGCTTCAGTGGAACACTGAAGCGTTAATTGCCGCCTTCTGGCAGGGGCTCTCCGATAAAATTAAAGATGCACTGACTACTCAAGAACTACCTACTTCTTTAGAAGATTTGATTTCTCTTTGTCATCGAGTAGACATGAGATTCCGTGAAAGGGAGTCTGAAAAAACAACTTCAGTTAAAGCACCTCTTCGTTCAACTTCTCAACTTCGTCCAGCTTCATCTCCTGTGATACCCATGGAGATAGACGCTCCAAATTAACTACTGAAGAGAGGAACCGAAGAGTAAAGAATAGACTTTGTATCTATTTTGCTGATTCCACACATATGCTCAATTCCTGCCCTAAAAAATCGGGAAATGCCAGGCCCTAACTAGTTCTGGAGAGGTGAAGTTAGGGTCCCTGGAGTCCTCTCCATGTTCTACGAAATTAAAAGTCTGCGCTTTTGATGTTAAAATTTCCTTCGCTACCAAATCCTTTGAGTCCCAAGCACTGATTGATTCTGGAGCTGCGGGAAATTTTATTTCTAAATCCCTAGTGAATCAATGGTCCCTACCAGTGATTACCCTGAAGACACCTATTACTATGACTGCTATTGATGGATCACGTCTTATCAATGGTCTCATCATCCAGAGCACATCTCCAGTAGCGCTTCAGATTGGTGTTCTACACCAAGAAGAAATTTCGTTTCTAATTCTTCCTGTTACTACAAGTCCGATTGTTTTAGGCCTTCCATGGCTTCAATGTCATTCTCCCCAGATTAACTGGCGCACTCCTCAAGTTACGTCTTGGGGAGCTGAATGTCATAATCGTTGTCTCTCCCAAGTTACTCCTCTTAAAATACAGCAATCTTCCATTTCACCTTCCTCACCGGGACTCCCTCCTCAGTATGCTTCATTTGCCGATGTATTTGATAAAACTCAGTCTGAACGTCTTTCTCCTCATCGTTCATGGGATTGCCCGATTGATCTTCTACCTGGCAAGACTCCTCCTAGGGGTCGTGTGTATCCACTTTCGTTACCTGAAACTCAAGCTACATCTGAATACATCCAAGAGAATCTCCAGCGTGGATTTATCCGACCTTCTACTTCTCCCGCTGGAGCCGGGTTCTTCTTTGTAAAAAAGAAGGATGGATCACTACGCCCCCTGCATAGATTTTCGTGGACTTAATGCCATTACTATTAAAAATCGGTATCCCATTCCTCTGATTACTGAGTTGTTTGATCGTATTAAGGGAGCTCGGATCTTTTCCAAGTTGGATCTTCGTGGTGCCTACAATTTAATTAGAATCAGGTCCGGTGACGAATGGAAGACAGCTTTCAACACCAGGGATGGGCATTATGAATATTTAGTAATGCCTTTGGGGTTATGTAATGCCCCCGCTGTTTTCCCGGGCTTAATTAATGAGATCTTCCGGGACTTGTTATATGTATGTGTCGTTGTTTATCTGGACGACATATTGATCTTTTCACAGGACCTGCCTTCTCATCACCAACATGTGGCAGAAGTTCTGTCCAGACTCCGGAGAAATTCATTATTCTGCAAATTAGAAAAATGTTCATTCGACTTGCCCCAGATTCCATTTTTGGGTTATATTGTCTCCGGAGTTGGTCTACAAATGGATCCAGAAAAGGTGAATGCTGTGTTACATTGGCCTCAGCCAACTACTCTTCGTGCCGTTCAGCATTTTTTAGGTTTTGCCTATTACTACAGACGCTTTATTCAAGATTTCTCTTCGATTGCATCTCCTATTGTGGCCCTGACTCGTAAAGGGGCCAATACTAAACAATGGTCATCCGAGGCTCTTCAAGCCTTTCAGTTTCTCAAAGAGTCCTTCTCCTCTGCTCCCATTCTTCGACAGCCTGATGTGACGCTTCCCTTCTTCCTAGAAGTAGATGCCTCTAATGTTGGTTTAGGAGCCATTCTCTCCCAAAGATCGGAGCAACAGAAATTCCATCCTTGTGCCTTTTACTCTCGGGGTCTTCTGCCTGCGGAGAAGAATTACACCTTCGGTGACAAGGAGTTGCTGGCTATTAAAGTAGCATTAGAGGAGTGGAGATACTTGTTGGAGGGAGCTCGTCATCCTGTGACAATTTTCACGGATCATAAGAACTTGTCATATCTACAGTCTGCTCAATGTTTGAATCCTCGTCAAGCAAGATGGTCTCTTTTCTTTTCTCGTTTTGAGTTAATCATAACCTTCAAACCAGCTGCTAAGAACAAAAAAGCCGACGCTCTATCGCGAGCCTTTGTGACGTCCTCTGACGTTGAAGAGGTTTGCAACCACTCTATTCTAGACCCCAAATGTGTTTCGCTGGCTGCTTCTTCCACTAAGGTGCTACCATTGGGGAAAACCCTCGTGCCTCCTACTCTTAGGAGGAAAATCCTTTCATGGTTCCACTCTTCTCATTTTTCTGGACACTCTGGTGAACGCAAGACCTTTGAGATTCTCTCTCGAAGTTACTGGTGGCCTTCTATGAGGAGAGATGTCAAAGAGTTTGTAGCCGCTTGTGAATTGTGTTCCCAGTTCAGGACCCCCCGCAGAACTCCAGCGGGGTTGCTTCAACCACTACCCATTCCGTCCAAGCCATGGACCCATATTAGTATGGACTTTGTTACTGATCTTCCTCCTAGTAAAAACTGCAATACTATTTGGGTAGTGGTGGATAGATTTTCGAAGATGGCGCATTTCGTTCCCTTGTCTGGTTTACCTTCCTCTTCTACCCTGGCTGAGCATTTCATCAAAGAAATCTTCCGTATTCATGGATGTCCGTCTGAGATTGTGTCAGATAGAGGCGTACAATTCGTTTCCAGATTCTGGCGGGCCCTTTGCAAGACCTTGGGCATACGATTAGCACTCTCATCTTCCTACCATCCTCAATCAAACGGACAAACTGAGAGGGTCAATCAAGATCTTGAGACTTTTATAAGGATGTTCTCATCAGCCAATCAAGACAACTGGGTAGAATTGCTTCCTTGGGCTGAATTCGCTCATAACAACATGTACCATGAGTCATCTTCTAAAACTCCATTCTTTGTGGTCTACGGTCACCATCCGTCTTTTCCGGAATTTCCTGCCCTCCCTCCCACCCAAGTTCCTGTTGTAGAGACTGTTTGTCAAACTTTCAAAAAGATTTGGTGTCAGGTTAAAACCTGTTTAAAGAAGACATCTGCCAAATATAAGTCTTTTGCAGATAAGAAGAGGCGGGCTATTCCACCACTGAAAATTGGAGATCGTGTCTGGTTATCTACCAAAAATATTCGTTTGAAGGTCCCATCTATGAAATTCGCTCCTCGTTTTATTGGTCCGTGTAGGATCATTCAAGTGATCAATCCAGTTTGTTTCAAACTTCTACTTCCTAAGAATCTTCGTATTTCCAACGCGTTCCATGTGTCCTTGCTCAAACCTCTCATCATTAACCGTTTCTCGGTCCCTCCTTCAGCACCTCGGCCAGTTCAAATTCATCAGGAGGAAGACTTTGAGATTACTCATATATTGGATGCAAAAATTTCACGAGGAGTTCTTCGTTTCCTCGTTCATTGGAAGGGCTTTGGTCCTGAGGAGCGTTCATGGATCAAAGCTGAAGATCTCAACGCCCCAGCTCTTCTTAAGAAGTTTTATTCCAAATTTCCGGACAAACCCGGTTCCAGGTGTTCTGTGCCCACCTTTAAAGGGGGGGTACTGTCATTCACCGGACTGTGAGTGCTACTTCTCGTGTGTTTAGGAACCGTGGCCGTCCACCATCCTGAGGGTCTGCGCATGTGCAGCCCTTTCAAACCTTCAGTTCATGTTCCTTTTAGTTAATTGGCTGATCAGGCAACACTCCCTATTTAAACCACCTGAGGTCAATACCTCGTTGCCTGATCTTGGAGTCTCATTCCCCATGAGCCTCTGAAGGTGTTCCTGTGTTTCCTCGTGTGTTCAGCTCCTGCTGATTCCTGTTGTTCGTTTGTGGTTTCCAGACCACTTCTACTCTCCTGTGTTTCATCGTGACTGTGCCAGCTGATTCCTATCCGCTGCCTCTGTGCTACTACAGTTTCCAGTCCACTTCAACTCTCCTGTGTTTCATCGTGACTGCACCAGCTGATTCCTATCCGCTGCCTCCGTGTATCTACAGTATCCTGCTCACCTCAACTCTCCCGTGTTTCATCGTGACTGCACCAGCTGATTCCTATCCGCTGTCTCCGTGTATCTACAGTATCCTGCTCACCTCAACTCTCCCATGTTTCATCGTGACTGCACCAGCTGATTCCTATCCGCTGCCTCCGTGTATCTACAGTATCCTGCTCACCTCAACTCTCCCGTGTTTCATCGTGACTGCACCAGCTGATTCCTATCCGCTGTCTCTGTGTATCTACAGTATCCTGCTCACCTCAACTCTCTCGTGTTTCATCGTGACTGCTCCAGCTGATTGCTATCTGCTGCCTCCGTGTATCTGCAGTACCCTGCTCATCGCAACCCTCCAGTACTCCTCGTGTCTGCAGCCAGTTGATCCGCTCTCCATGCTTCTACAGTGTCTCCGCTTGGGTCAACTCGCCTGTTTGCATTGGATCAACGCTCCGCTGCTTCCATCTCGTCTAGACCATTTCTACTCTTCAGCGTTCTCCAGGTGTCCAGTTCGATATACTACTGCTTCCTGAGTATTGTTTCCATCTCTGCTGGTCTACCTACCTGTGCGCTGCACCTACTTGATTACCGCTTCTACCCTCCTGGGACTTCGTATCCTGCCGGCCTCCAGCCGTTCAGGTATCCCTGCACTTCTGTCTGACAGCCTGCTTTCCTGAACCACGGTATGCATACTTCTCATTGACTGTGCTGGTGTATTGCATATCTTGCTGGACTGAGTTGTTCTCCTCTGGAGTTGCCTATCTGCTGAGACTATTACTATCATTTGACTGTGTTACCTTTTTGCCTGGATAGCTCTTGTGACTTTGTATTATTGTGCAGTGCTGTTCAGTTATTACTACTTGTGCATATCATCGTGGGATCAAGTTCAGTGTGCCCGTGTATACTCTGCATTGCATTTATCTCCCCGTGCTCTTCCTCACATATATATATTCAGTGGTACAACTTGCTAGAGGCAGACCACTGTTCCCTGTTTCCTTAGTCACCAGTTTCCAGTATCCTTTCACATAGCAGTGGTACAACTTGCTAACGCAGACCACTGACTTTCCGGATACCTTCACCTGGATTCCATTCCCTCACCTAGACAGCGGTACCACTTGCTACACGCAGACTGCTGACTCTCATCACCTCCTCGTTATTTCTGGACATTCCTCCTCACTATAGCAGTGGTACAACTTGCTATCCGCAGACCACTGACTACCCTCACGTTTCCTTGTCCATCCAGTTCCTCGTGTCAATTATCTACATATTACCAGTGCTGCTAGTCATAGACTTTCCACGAGCATTCTCTTACCATCTGCTGTCTCCTGTTCCGTGATCACCCCGCTACCAGAGTATCATATTACCACCTATACTGCTCTGGTAAGTCCATCATCTGGTGATACCTGGGTAAAGACTCCTAGTGCCCGTGACACCTTGCCTACCATTGCCTTATGTTTTCAGACAGGTCTGAGCGGCATTATATAGGTGCGAAATGTAATTTCTAAATTATCCTTTCAACAGCCTAGCTGAATGCCTCGGCACACACTGCGGGGCTAGGGTCTGCAAACAGGGTGCTCCCATTTCGGTGTCAGCAGTTTTGCAGAAACAGGTCTGGCATAAATCACTGTCGCTTCTGGTGGCCGAACTCATTAAGGTGATTGTAGAGTCTGAAATGGTACGTGAGTATACCCTTTTTCATGCTTCTACACATGTTTACACTGTGCTGGTTAAGCCCCCACACAGCTTATATCTGTCTGCTAACACAGAAGCGGCATTCCGCTATTCAGGAAGTAATCCATCCGGACAAAGACGCTGTTGTTCACCATCTTACACAGATGGGCAGGATTTTATCTTTCACTGTTGTCACAGTCAGAATAAGGATGTAGTTCTTTCCTCACCAGAGGAGGTCTATCTCGATCTGGTTTTACCAATAAGAACATTATTCCCTCTGATTACACACACGAGGTGGATAATCCCACCTTAAACTTTACACAGTTTTAGCATTTGCAAAACAACAATCTATATTTCAATTCGACAACCTAAGCCTTAGTGACACCCTATTTGAGAAAAGGTTTTTCCTCATATATTAGACTTGGTGTCTGTCTTTGACAAAAACAAGGTAAGCAGTAATAGAATGGACAAATTTTCAACTCCCCTCCCTTTCCCGCCAGAGTGAATACAAGGGAAGTAATCCCTGCTGGTGACAACCCTGTGGCTTTTCAGTTCTCTTATTCTGCTATCCCCGGCGGGAGATGACAGAAGAAGTTCTCCTACACAGAGCAGGAGCTGGTAAAGGGTTTTATCTAGAGGCTCTCTGACAGAAGAAGTTCTCTAGCCTTTATTCACATTAAGGGTTAATGGAGTGATTTGTATTCACCCAGCAGAGTCATAGGTGGATGAATCCAGCTATGATAACATCAGTTAGCCACATGCTCACAGGAGTATGTTCCAATAACGAAACTCTCAATTTGCACTATTACAAACGAGTATCCAAAGGCTTCTGGTGGTAGGTGTGCTTCCTTTTTTATGTCAGCGACACCAGGCCATGACGTTTACGTGTTCAATCCGTTCATCCTCTCTGTTGATCTGAGGTCAGGGTGCCACATTCCGAGTTGGCCTAGCCTTACATGGATGCTTATAGTTCATGTACAGTGGCAGTCAGGTAAACACTCATAGGCCTGGGGACATCCCCCGAAGGTGGAAGTTCTTTTTTCCAACCGTTGCTTAGCTTACAGCTAGACGTTTTCTGCCAGCATATTATACTTGCAGCCTCTCAGCAAGCAGCAGGGCTGCATTATTGAGTTCGCGGGTGGTCACTTTGGACCTACCCAGGTCTTTGCTCATTCTACCACACCAGAAGCGTTGGCTTATGCCTCATCTTCTAGACTGGAACACTCAGTATCTTCCTACCGAAGAACACGCTCATCTCTCTTCTACACAGTTCCAGAATGCTCCTGGCAGAATTTCCTTTCAGTAACATGAGTTTCTTTTTTTGCAAAATAGGATACCAAGGTTCTAGTTGTATCATCGGCACTCCTCACTCGGGACATCTCCCATGTCTCCACAGGGAGATTCTCATCAAGGGGAGCTGCCTACCTTGTTTTGGACGTGCATAACATCCTTCTGCCCTGATCCATTGCAGGGTTGGGGTCGACCTGTGTATGGTCGGAGGGGTGTGCCTTGTGCCATACTATGGGCCAGGTTATTCCAACGTATTATTATTGAAGGCCGAATGCCTTAGCAAGCAGCCAGTTACCAGGGAAAGTGGGTCACTCCAGGGTAATTCCTTTGTGCCCTCCTGGTTAGGTCATAGGACACTCCGAGAGGGAGCCCAGGTTCCTTTCACATCTTAACCTGTTTTCTGTCTCGGCTCTTAATTTAATGACCCTCAAGTGTTTTTTTCCATAGCCAAGTCGGGTCTCCATAGAACTTAGGGGGTGTACATGCTAATTACAGGTCCCATTTCCTCGTGGGTGCTAAAGAATTTCTAGGAGGGGGCACATCCCAGCTATTCTGGTGGCTCGCCGTGTGTCTCGCAAGGCAGGGTTCTCCTGGTTTAGGGGACTAGCATTGACTTCCTTTCTTTCCCGCTTTCCAGAGCGGACTCCTCTCGTAGTTCGGGCCTTTTTGCTCTTCATCATCTAGTTTGACATTGTGGCGTCGGACGCACAACCCTTACGGCCAGAGAGTCTTTGCAGGGAAATGGTTGCTACCTTCAATACAGCCATAGAGCTTCTTCCACAGCTGTTCTCTTTGGGCTAGAAACGATATTCAGTTGGTGTAAATTCCTAGAATTTCACGTCCCACTCAGGAATCTCTAAATGGTTTTCTTTACGAGCTGGCACCGATAGAAGTCTCCACCCCTTCAGCGGCAGCTCCCGTGGCTCTCCGACTAGCTCAGCGGAAGGTTGTCTTGTTTAGGGGTTTCTTCAGGCTCAGCCCACCTTTGGTTGGTCGTGTATATCCAGGGAGTCTAGTTCTCGTCATCAGGGAGCTTGCTTTGGCCTCCGGTGACTCTCTGAATTATTTAAGCTGTTAGCTCATGGTATGAGTGCGGCGGGAGGTAGTTTGTGCTCTTGTTCGCACAGTTCCTGTTCAGGAATTTAATGCCCCTTTAGCCTCTTTAGCGCTAAAGAGCGTGGGAGGAGGGGGGAAGGGTCCAGGTGGTCTCTTGCCACTGCATCACGACCACCATTCTGTCTGTACCCCTCTGCAGGTTCCAGTGACTTTTAGAGTGCAATCTCCATGGGGGTTGCAGCTTCTTGGACGGCACAACAGCGTCATTCAATGGCGCAGTTGTACAGCGTGGCAGCATCTATTTCTGCTGCATGTTGTTTTCTTTGTTGCATGTCTTTGCATGCACTAATGCAGGTTTTTGGGCACAAAATATTGCGCACAGCTGTTCCAGAGCATTCCCGCCCTTAGACAGATTTGGTAGCTCCCCAATGTCTCGCAGTGTCCCCCAGTGGTAGGACAGAGAAAACAGGATTTTTACTCACCGTAAAATCAATTTCTCTTACTACACTGGGGGACACTGCGCATCCTCCCTTGCTCTGAAAGTAGTGCTGTCCTTGGTGTTACTTTCTGAATTGTTTTTCCTCTCTTCCTGGATTGGTTATACAAAGCTGAAGTCTCAGCTACAGAGGAGGGGCATAGTGGGGGAGGAGTCAGGGGAACAAACATGTTTTATAAGTGCCTAAACTCCAGTCCCACCTACTATACGCAATGTCTCGCAGTGTCCCCCAGTGTAGTAAGAGAAATTGAATTTACGGTGAGTTAAAATCCTCTTTTTTTATTTTCCAGAGCACTCTTTTGAAAATTTATAATCCACATGGACATCATGCGTATTCTGCAGCGTCTTGTGTCGTAGAGCACAACAGACCTACACCCGATTTCAACAGCGCAGGAATCTTGAGATCCGTGCCTTGCTGAACTTGTGAGTATAAATACGAGCATAGAATAATGAACGCTAGATGCGCTCGGAATGCTTGTCTAAATGAATCAGGCCCTTTGTGAGCATGTGCAGAGTGAATTAACTCAATTTCTGTTAGGCCAACTGGCTCAGTATTAACTAGGCATCAGAACTTTTGCATCTGTTCCTGTTGGCAAGATGATTGCGGACAATGACTGCGGGGACAATACGTCTAATCACAAGATCGGCATTTCTCCACCTTAACACCCAGGTGTTTCAGAAAACCCCCAGGATTTCTGGTTGAGAAAGGCAAGTGCAATGCTATTTGTGACTTTGGCAGCCAAGTGGGATGCCTGTACAAATACAGTGAGAGTGAACAGCCTAGATATACTGCAATCTTATTTACTCTGTATTTTAGAAATACTAATGTAATATGGGTAAAAGGCTCCTTAGCAAATATACATAGCATATTTATATATATATCCATATAAAGAATACCAGGAAGCTATTATCACACCTCTGCAAGTCTAGCAACAGTCTAGCCTGACAGTTATCAGTAATTAATATTCATATTAATTATCTGTCCTGGGTAATCTGCTCCTGTGGTTGATCAACTGCTCAAAGCTTTGCTCCTCTGCTGCGACCAGAGACAGGATGACAGAACTTGTACCAGTGGTATGACCTATGACATGGGATCTAGTTCACATATGTCTGCAGGTAGAGTTTTGGGCGACGGTGACCTCACAATAATTCGGAGATGGAGATGAGTTGGCTGTTGAACTTATCTTTAGTTTCATGATGATGTCCCACCTGGAAAAAGATAGAGGTGTGATAATAGGTTCCTGATATGCTCTATGGAGATATATATATATATATATATCACTTTGGACCTACTGTAGGGTTTCTTGCAAAATGGGCATAATTGACATGAAAAATGCTTGCACACAAAAATAACATATGTGCTACTATATGCTGAGCTGCTTGGAATCTTAAGATCCATGCTAATAGGTGTAAAAGTGTATGAATGAGTAAAGCATGGTGATAATCTACTAAGTTCTGCGTCCCTTTCTGTTTTTCCCAACTCATGCGTCCCCTTCTGTGTTTCCTGATTCCTGAGCCCCCTTAAGTTTTACAATTTCTGTGTCCCTTTTCTCTTTCCATATTTCTGTATCCCCTTCTGTTATTCCTGAATACAGCATCCTCTTCTGTATTTTCCGATTTCTGCATCCACTTTTATCTTTAACGGTTCCTGTGTCCCCTCTTGTGTTTTCCGACTCCTGCATCTATTTCTGTCTTTTCTGATTCCTGCAACCCCTTCTGTCTTATCCGAGTACTTGTCCCCTTGTGTGTTTCCAGTTTTCTGTGCTCTCTTCTGTCTTCCTAGATTCCTGCATCCTCTACTGTCTTTCCCAAAACCTGCATTCCCTTCTGTTTTTCCAATTCTTACGTCCCCTTATGGCTTTTCTGATTCCTGCATCCACTTCTGTATTCTGTTAATATTGTTGAGAACTCACCCCATCCCCACCTCACTTACTCCGTCCCTACAGGCATAAGGAGGCACAAGTGTTATATGTGAGCTACTCTACATTCTGGCATATGTATTTGGCCTCTTTGGGCCTGATTCATTAGGGCACATATCTGTCAATTTTAGGTGTATCATACGCAGAATCACTCTACGCATGCCCAGAACAAAAAGATACGGACGCGAAAGAGAGAAAAACAGCCGTGTAGACAAGAAATGTTCGTGCAACAGTGAGTGCAAGGAGCACTTACTACAGCACGCGACTTCGGGGAGTAAACAGGGCAGGGAAGGGCTGTTTAGCCATTGTCAATGTACAATAGGAGCATGCCAAAAGCGAGCGCACACAGCCACTTCCCAACCAAACCCTACCCGTGTCAGTTTATATTTTTTGCCATAGCTGTTGCTCCAGATAAAGAGCTAGTCTAAGTCCCGATCAAAAATGATGACAGCTTCGTATGCATGCTGTAAGATGAGTTTGCAATTACGAGCAAATGTAAAATTTATTTTTATGTTCAGTAGACGTTAACAACATTCCAATAAAAGCATTTCATGGGGAAAAAAAGTTTAAAAAAACACATTTTTTATTAAACTGTTTTAGCATTAATGCCTTTGGGCCTTATTCATTAAGGATCTTAACTTGAGAAACTTCTTATTTCAGTCTCCTGGACAAAACCATATTACAATGCAAGGGGTGCAAATTAGTATTTTATTTTGCACATAAGTTAAATACTGACTGTTTTTTCATGTAGCACACAAATATCAACTTTAAATTTCAGTGTACAAATAAGCTATCAAGTATTTGTGTGCTACATTAAAAAACAGTCAGTATTTAACTTATGTGCAAAACAGAATACTAATTTGCACCCCTTGCATTGAAACATGGTTTTGTCCAGGAGACTGAATTAAGAAATTTCTCAAGTTAAGATCCTTAATGAATCAGGCCCTTTATTATTACCATGTGACATTAATTCAACACATTTTTTTTATTTCCCAGAGCACTCTTTTGAAAATTTATAATCCACATGGACATCATGCGTATTCTGCAGCGTCTTGTGTCGTAGAGCACAACAGACCTACACCCGATTTCAACAGCGCGGGAATCTTGAGATCCGTGCCTTGCTGAATTTGTGAGTATATATAGCCTAACTATGACTGCGGGGACAATCCGTCTAATCACAAGATCAGCATTTCTCCACCTTAACACCCAGGTGTTTCAGAAAACCCCCAGGATTTGTGGTTGAGAAAGGCATGTGCAATGCTATTTAGGAATGAAGCCCTTAAGCTGAATGTAAATAAACGGAGATGCTTGTCACGAAGCTGACATGGACATTAGGGGTTAATGTTTTAGGAAGTGCCTGCTCCCGGATGTTAGGGGGAGGAGTAAAAGGAGGTTTTCATATATATCTCTGGCTAGGCAGGGCAACTTCCTCTGACATCGGGATTTCATGCTGAATGGATCGCTGTCCGGCTAAGTGAAATTATTTGGTTTTAAAGTTGCTTTTGTGGTTTCAATTAGGGATGTGCACCGGCGACTTGTGGTGTCTTGTGTTTTGTGTTTTGGATTCGGATTTTCGCGATGTTTTGGGTTCGGATTTGTTTCGCAAAACACCTGCCGAAAGGTTTTGGTTCGGATTTAAGGTTTTGGATTCGGATTTTTTTTGAAAAAAGCATAAAAAGTTCAAAAATCAAGTTTTTGGGCTTATTTTCACTCCTACGCTATTATTAACTTCAATAACATTCATTAACAAGCATTTCCACTAATTTACAGTGTATTCTGAAGACCTCACAATATAGTTATTAGTCCAAAACGTTTCAACGAGGTATCTTTCTGGAATGCGTAGTGGAGTGGTCCCCACAATATAATAAGAAAACCATCAACTGGTCTTAATCGCACCAAAAAATGTACCTGGACTGCGTAGAGGAGTGGGTCACCACAATATAATTTAAAAACCCTGAACTTGTATGATTCGCACCAATAAATGTATCTGGACTGCGTAGAGGAGTGGGTCACCACAATATAATAAGAAAACCATCAACTGGTCTTAATCGCACCAAAAAATGTACCTGGACTGCGTAGAGGAGTGGGTCACCACAATATAATTTAAAAACCCTGAACTTGTATGATTCGCACCAATAAATGTATCTGGACTGCATAGAGGAGTGGGTCACCACAATATAATAAGAAAACCATCAACTGGTCTTAATCGCACCAAAAAATGTACCTGGACTGCGTAGAGGAGTGGGTCACCACAATATAATTTAAAAACCCTGAACTTGTATGATTCGCACCAATAAATGTATCTGGACTGCGTAGAGGAGTGGGTCACCACAATATAATAAGAAAACCATCAACTGGTCTTAATCGCACCAAAAAATGTACCTGGACTGCGTAGAGGAGTGGGTCACCACAATATAATTTAAAAACCCTGAACTTGTATGATTCGCACCAATAAATGTATCTGGACTGCATAGAGGAGTGGGTCACCACAATATAATAAGAAAACCATCAACTGGTCTTAATCGCACCAAAAAATGTACCTGGACTGCGTAGAGGAGTGGGTCACCACAATATAATTTAAAAACCCTGAACTTGTATGATTCGCACCAATAAATGTATCTGGACTGCGTAGAGGAGTGGACTTTTACTGCTGAATGTGTGAACTTGGTAATATTGCAGTACCAATGGGCTTATACTGCAGGATTGGTTTGGCAAATTTTGTTGTAATTAAAAAATTTTTTAATTAGTTTTGTGTATATTTTTTTTATTAACTTTTTTTTTTTTTTTTAAACACTTGGGAATAATGGGGAAATAACTATGCCCTTAGAAGTACAGAGCACGGGACACAGGACCACTGGACTGAACAGGACACAGCACACAGGACCCAGCAGCACCACTGAACTCAAAATTGACAGAGCACAGCACACAGCACCACTGGACTGATACTGCAGAATGTGTGAACTTGGTAATATTGCAGTACCAATGGGCTTATACTGCAGGATTGGTTTGGCAAATTTTGTTGTAATTAAAAAAAAAATTAATTATTTTTTTGTATTTTTTTTTATAACTTTTTTAAAATTTTTTAAACACTTGGGAATAATGGGGAAATAACTATGCCCTTAGATGCACAGACCACAGGACACAGCACGACTGGACTGAACAGGACACAGCACAGGAACCAGCAGCATCACTGAACTCAAAATTAACAGAACACAGCACCACTGGACTGATACTGCAGAACAGAGCACAGCACAGCACAGCACAGCACAGCACAGAACTAAACAGCACAGCACGAGATCTACCAGAACAGAGGACCACCTAACACACCCTCCCTCTACCCTGATCAATGCCCGAGTGAAGATGGCGGCGACTAGCGGGGAATTTATAGGTTCCGAGTATCGCGAGATCCAACAACGGGATTATGACTCGGAGCCTCGGTTTCAAGTTTTCATTTGGCGCCAGTACCCGGATCTGTCTCGGATCCGACTCGGATCGGCAACGTTCGGGTGGGCTCGGATTCAGGAAATCCGAGTACACTCATCTCTAGTTTCAATAACTGTTTTTTCATTGTGCCTGATTTCTTGCTGTGTTAGCAGTGGGGATATTGTTGCTTGGCATTTGGGTGATTGTGGTATACTGTATAGCGCTGTCAAGTGTTCTTATCCTTTGCTTCTAAACTGTTGGGAGAGATGTCTCGCCCCAGGCGCAGCGTGGGTCCCCCTGCTCGTTTTAGTTACCTGACCGAGCTTCCCGCAGAGAGTAATCCCTCGTCCAATCCCCGCATTATGGCGGCCGCCATTTTACCTGAAGGGTCTGTAGAGCGGAGTCCGGGTCCAGAGGTAGGGCTAGCGGGGGCAGAGGAGGCGGAGGGGCAGCAAGGAGAGGTTAGCCAGGGACGCCCGGAGGCAGTGGACGAGTCAGCTTCCCCGGCCGCGTGTACTGTGCGCATTCGCGGCCGGGCTCCCAGTAGGTCCTATAAGCAGAGGCATGTGGTGAAGGGTACTAGGGGAAGAGGCAAGGCTAGGAGATCCAGGATGGAAACGTCATCTCCGGCTGGGGGCTGGGCACCGGGAGAACGCCGGCGCACCGTTAGGTCCAGGTCTGTGTCTCCAGCGGGCAAGGACAGGGAGAGGGGGTTGGGGACTGTCGGTAGGAGTAGGAGGGGGGGGTACAGGGGGCCCTTCAGCACGACAAGTGTCTGGTGGTAGTCGGCGGAACCGAGTCTCGGACAGGGGAAGTTCTCATTCTCCGGCTGGCACTCATACAAGGGTATTGGAGTATCAAGGGAGCGGTAGACATCGGTATAACTGGGATTTTGGGCACTACGCAGATAGCCTGGACAGTGAGTATGGGGGTGGCGGGGGCCGCCATGTGAGAGATGGGGGGCAGCAATTCTGTGACTTTATGAACGCCCAGGCAGGGCACGGTTGGGCTGGAGACAGGTTCCACGGGTATGATGAGCAAGGGGCAGGTCCGGGTGGGTCTTTCCGGCAGCGGCGCCCTCTACCATCGTGGGGGCTGGGTACGGGGAGGGGAGGGCCAGCGTTCCATTCTCAACCAAGTCAGGAATCATACATGCATGGTCCTTATCTTATCCCTCCTGTTAGTTTTGAAGAGCAGTTTAGGGAGGCGGGTGCATGGAGAGGCCAACATCAGAGTTGGATGGGGGACCGTGGCAGCGAGCAGCCATGTGGTCAGCAAGGTGTTGACAGGGACTACCCGCAGGTTAGAGGAGGGTCGTATTATCATGATAGACCCGCGGTTGTGGGGGAGCCACTGCGTAGGCCTCCCCAAGCAAGCTATGTAAACCGGCAGCAAGGGCGCGCGGGCGCGGTAAGCTATGAAGAGGTAGAGGATGATAGGCGGACTCATAGGCCAATGGTGTCAGAGCGCAGGCATGCGGCGAACAGGGCAAGAGGAACAGGTAATGATGTTCTTTGTTCCCCAGAAAGACAGGGTGGCAGTGGAATGGAGGTTCGTGGCTTATCGGAAGGTCCGGCAGCTTCAAGGAGACGCCGGCTATCAGCCACAAGGAGTACAATGCCAGCAGAAATGGCACCTCGGCGAGACGAAGCGACAAGTTCGGGGGTCACATCGCATGGTGAGTGCAGTAAAGTTTTGTCTCGCACGGTTTCATGTAGTACGAGTGTGTCATCGACATACAGTGGGTCCTCATCGGATCAGGAAAGTAGTGCCAAGAAATTGTTGAGAATTCTGAATGAGCATTTTAGTGGGGCAAAGAGCCAGAAGAAGCCGGCGCATGCTGCGGTTAAAGAAAGCGGGGGTAAAGGGCCAGTAGTCCATTGCTCGTATACAGCGCTGACATTGGGAATTAGGAGGAGTTCCAGAGAGAGGATCAAGAAGGGAACGTATGTAGATATTTTCATTATAACTAAAATGGGCAAGAAAGAGCTGGAAAAGGCCAAGGAGAAAGGGGGAATAGGAGAGGAAGCCTATAAGTCATTCCCCAATTGGGTGACGGCATTTAGCGTATTTGCTTCGGTGTATTTGGAAACTAGGCCTGAGGCGGCGGTGGATGTCTGGCGATATTTACACCTAATTACGGGGATCTATAGGAGAGATGGAGGCTCCATCTGGAGGAGATATGATGAGAGCTTCAGGGAGAAAGTGAAAGGAAAGCGCATCATTCCATTTAATTGTAAGGATGTAGAGACGTGGATAGAGATGATGTGTCCGAAGAAAAGTGAGGTGCAAGATTTTAGTGTGCAGAGGTTTCGCATGCAGGGGAGACGTGGTTCTCCCCCAATGCAGAACAGAAACAGGTGCTTTGCCTTTAACAGCGGCACGTGCACTAGGGGGGGGAAATGCATGCAGGTACAGGCATGCTTGTGCCAAATGCAAAGGACCACATCCGGCCCGTGATTGCACTAAAGGTGGGCCAGGGGCAGGAAAGGGCAAGGGGGAGTCAGGGCCCTCTCAGTAAAGCGTGTTCACCGGTCCAGACAGAGCAGCTGGACAGGTGGCTTCGCTTGTTTCCGGATAGGAAGCAGGCGGAATTTTTAGGTGCAGGTTTTAAAAGAGGTTTTCCCCTTCCCATAGTAAGTAACGTTACGGCTAAGGCAAAAAAGTATTTGCGGTCAGCCTATGTTTTCCCAGATATTTTAGAGGAGAAGGTACGGAAGGAAGTAGATTTAGGCCGCATGGCTGGCCCCTTTCCATCCTCCCCCATAGCGGATTTGGTAATCTCCCCAGTCGAAATGGTACCTAAGAAGGCGGTAGGGAAATTTAGGCTTATACAGCACCTTTCCCATCCTCACGGGCAATCGGTTAACGATGCCATAAATGTGGAGGATAGCTCAGTAAGTTATCAGTCATTTGAAAAAGCCTTAGATCTAGTCAGATCCTTTGGGTCGGGGGCTTTTTTGGCGAAACTAGATATTGAAGCTGCCTTTCGCCTGCTTCCCCTACATCCAGAATCCTTTAGATTTATGGGTTTCCGTCTGCCAGATGGGTACTATGTGGACAAATGTCTTCCAATGGGTTGCGCAGTGTCCTGTGGATTCTTTGAAGCGTTCAGCTCCTTCTTGCACTGGTGTATACAGGCAGGGACGTGTCATGTGGGGATAGCTCACTACTTGGACGATTTTTTTGTTTATTGGAAAGGCGGGCTCGTCAGAGTGCGCATACATGCTGTTTGCGGCTAAAGGCTTATTTTCTGTCTTGGGGTGCCAGTGGCACACGACAAGACAGAAGGCCCCCTACCTCGTTTGTCATTCTTGGGAATCGAGATTGACACGCTGGAAGGCTGTTGTAGGTTACTCCAGGAGAAGGTGGAGAAGCTGGTAAGATCAATCGAGCTTACGTTGGCTTCAAGGTCTGTTTCCTTACGCCAGGCACAATCATTGTTAGGTTCCTTTAATTTTTCCTGCAGAATTATTCCTATGGGAAAAGTGTTCTGTAGAAAGATGCAGCTGGCTACAGTGGGAATGTCGCACCCACATGCGAGGGTTACACTAACTAAGGAGATTAGAGAAGATTTACGTATGTGGTTAAGGTTCTTAGAGAACTTTAACGGGATTCGTATTTGGCCGGCTGCGCCAGTCTCTAATAAGCACCTGGAGTTAGTAACAGACGCCTCTGGGTCGGTTGGTTTTGGAGCTTAATTTAAAGGTAGATGGTGTGCGAATCGGTGGCCAGAGGCATGGCGTGACAAAGGGTTGCTAGGCAACCTGCTAGTACTGGAGTTGTTTCCCATTGTAGTAGCGGTGGAATTATGGGCGTCACTGTTAAGAGGGCAGGAGGTTATATTCTGGTGCGATAATCTGGGCGTAGTACAGTGCATTAATAAACAGAGCGCATCATCCATTCCTGCAATCGAGTTGTTGAGGCACCTGGTGCTGCGATGCCTTGAGAATGAAATTACATTCAGAGCAAGACATGTGCCTGGCGCGGAGAATGAGGTAGCGGACGCGTTATCCCGAGGACAGTGGGCACGTTTTAGGGAACTGGCTCCGCAGGCAGATTTTTCGGGTACGCCATGTCCCCCTTTTGTTTGGCAGGTAGTCGAGCGGGTATTGTAAAACTGGCGGAAGCTTCCTTGGCCCCCTCCACCAGGAGAGCATATCGTGCGGCATGGCGTCAATGGGGACAGTACCTACAGTTGCGCGGTCGGTGTGACTCAGGTCAGAGCGCTGACATGCTTGATTTTATTTGGTTTAAGTATCAGCAGGGCATTTCTAAAACCTTAATGGCGGCTATGCTGGCAGGAATTTCATTTATGGCCAAATTTTATGGGTGGACTGATTTTACTAAAGGGTTCTTAGTCACTAAGGCCTTGAAAGGCTCGTCGCGGATGCAACCAGGTAAGGAGGATATGAGAAGGCCGGTTGACAAGAATGTTTTGAGGAAGCTTATGTCTGCGCTGGTGGTCATTACAGAAAGTGCTTATGAGTCGTTGCTCTTTCGCTCAGCTTTTTCGCTTGCCTTCTTTGGTACGTTTAGAGTGAGTGAGTTGGTGGCGCAGTCTAAGCATAATTTGGGGAATGCCTTGTCAGCGAAACATATATTGTTGGATGTTAACATGCTGTCTTGTCAAATCCTCAGATCCAAAACAGATCAAGCGGGTCGTGGTCAATGGATATCCATTTCTGCACAAGGGGATTGTGATATCTGTCCCGTGGCACTGTGCAATGAGTTCCAAAGAATTAGACCACATAATTCTGAGCCCTGGCTGATCCATGCTGACGGATTCCCTTTGTCGAAATGTCAGTTCACGGCCATATTTAAGAATGCACCGAGGCACGTGGGTCTAGACCCATCATTATTTGGCACTCACTCCTTCAGGATTGGTGCGGCTACTGTTGCTGCTGAGAGTGGTTCTTCCGTTAGCGCCATTAAAGTTTAAGGGCGTTGGAAGTCAGATGCGTACAAAAGGTATATTAGACCTAATAGGTGATTGATACGCAATAGTATTCTCCCCGTCCAGTGTTAACCTTGGGCTTCTCTGCTCGCTGTTGTTTTTATACAGGGGCATGAAGGGCTTTTGCCATTTTCTCCTCCGATAAAGGCCTGATTAGTGGTGTGCCTCCGGGGTTATGGTTTTCACCTTCATCTAGGTTAACACTTTTTTCCCCTTACTTAATTAATTCATAAAGTCACGTTAAAGTCACTTAAAAGTCACATAATTTTCCTATGCTTCAAGGAGTGGTGCTATAAAGTGGATTGGTGGTGCCAAGTCTATCGGCGGTTATGGTTAATTGAGTACGACCTGGTGGTGACGGATCCTATTATCTGTGTTAAAGGTTGCTCTACTCAGAGGATAACCATATGGATTGTTCGTTTGTTTTCTGGGCGTCCAGATATAAGTTTGCCAACAACAGAGATGCCTTTGTAAGGCCAGTTGATATTCGTTGGATCGGGAAAAGAGGTATGAGATGGCAAGGTTTGATGCCACTTCTGTCTGCGGAGATTGATAAAGCAAGCCCTCCAGATGTGTTGGTGATACATTTGGGGGGTAATGATGTGGGCATAGGTAAGTCTTTGGACTTAATTATTGCTATCAGAGAGGACCTGAGAAGTATTAAGAGGCTTTGGCCTTCAGTTATTATTTGCTGGTCCAATATTATACCACAAATTAACTGGCGAGCGAAGATAGCTCTTCGTAAGATAAAAAACATGGTAGCAGAATTGAATAGAACAACAAGGAAAATAATTCTGCAATTAGGAGGGATCGTGGTAGATCACCCTCTAATAAGATCTGATTTGAGTAACCTGTATAGGAATGATGGGGTTCACCTGTCGGAGGAAGGCAATTCGATTTTTATAGAGCAGCTCTTTTGGAGAGTAGGTCAGTTAGTGGGGTCTATGGGTGGCGGGCTGGTGGTCCGTTAAATGGACTCCAGCGTGGCAGGAGAGCTTTTTCAATCAGCGACTAATTCATACGGTGCTACCGCTGATTGGCCGCACGTCACCGCTCTTTTCGAAGCACCCTGGCTCTTGGTACCTCTGTGCGAGGACCCCTTGACCAGCACTGTGCGCGTCCGTCTTGGGGAGCCCAGAAGGGAGTGGTCACGATAACGCCAGATTTAGCACCGGCCGATCGTAAAGGACTGTGGTGCCTGGGACCAGTGGTTAGTGCCTGTGGGCCATACACTGTTCGGTTTTTCGATATTAGTTGTTAGCTGATTGAATCGCTCTCGCCGCCACCCTTTATAGGTAAATAGATAAATAAATAAATAAAAAAAATATTTTATTTGCCACTACAAAGTTGTCGTGTCTTTATTATAGTTAAGTTTACAGTGCTAAGATTAACAATATTAATGTATGGTGTTAAGCTGAGGGAATCAGCAGTCTACAGTTTATTGTGACTTTGGTAGCCAAACGGGATGCCTGTACAAATACAGTGAGAGTGAACAACCTAGATATACTGCAATCTTATTTACTCTGTATTTTAGAAATACTAATGTAATATGGGTAAAAGGCTCCTTAGCAAATATACATAGCATATTTATATATATATATATATATATATATATCCATATAAAGAATACCAGAAAGCTATTACCACACCTCTGCAGGTCTAGAAAGAGTCTAGCCTGACAGTTATCAGTAATTAATATTCATTTTAATTACTTGTCCTGTGTCACCTGCTCTTGATACAGCTCATATGCTGAAACAGACAGAGCTCATACCTGTATTTCCATGTATGACATTGGACAATGTTTCCCAACTCCAGTCCTCATGGACCCCTAACAGTGCAGGTTTCCCAGGTCACAAGTGATATAATTAGTACCACCAGTTCATCTTTCAAAATGTGTCAGTTAGTAATGAATTCACCTGTGCTCCAGCAAGGAGATATGATAAACATGCACTGTTAGGGGTCCCTGAGGACTGGAGTTGGGAATGACTGATCATAGGATCTAGCTGTATTATGTTCTAGTTGGAACAACTCAGGAGTTGGTGGGTGTATAGTGTGATCCTATAGGTGGAGCTGACCATGGGCTAATGTAATATGAGATAGGTGTGACTCAAAATACACACGAAAGACCCCACTTTTCACTACCAAATTTGTTTTACATGTACAGTACGTTCAGCCTCTTAAGGAGGCCCTAGATATATAAATCTCGACATATATCAGGAATATATTACCACGCCTATCAGGGGAAAACGCAGGATTTCTACAGTGGGACTTCCACAACAATCCCTTTATGTGTGAATGTGTTTTTTTTTTTACCCTTGTGTGCTACATGGAATCCCTTACAAAAACCTTGCTATAGGATCTGCAAATGTCTAGTTAGACCCCTGGTCTACCTTGATAGTTATTAGTAATTAATAATATTAATTACCTGTCCTCGGTCATCTGTTCCTGTGGTTCATCTTTTACTCCTGACTCAGCTCCTGTGCTGCCACCAGAGGCAGATGAACTTGGACCCATAGACAGGTCTATGACACAGACACCAACTCTGTCATTTTATGATGTCATAAGAAGGTACAGGTCATGAACATATGGGAGCTACACTGTATGAATGTATGGGTGGGAGTGGGCAGGATCTGCTTTGAGATGCATTACATTGTGTTGTGGAATGCGGGCGGCAATTAGAGATGGCTGCACTTTAGCTTGGTGCCCAATCACCCACATAATCATTTATTTTAGCTCATATGTATTCAGTTCTGATTAACTCTCCCAACTGTACTTAGCTTTAAAATGCATTTTCATAAAAAGGAGCCCTTGTAACATATATGGGGCTCATCGTGTGGGGTATGTTTTACCTATGTTATTCTGTGAGAATGATCACAGTATGCGAAGTATGTTTTACTTATGTTATGTACTGTAAGGCAGTAATTGCTGTATATTTTGTATGTGATGTGTTGCTGGGGTTACAGTGCACTATGTGGGGACTGCAGGGGTTGGCATACTGGAAATCAATCATGTGTGATCAGCTCTCTGTTCTAGGAGGGAGATGTCCAATAATAAAACTGATAGCTTGTCAGGAAACACACCTCAAAAACGGCAAACATTTCAAAAAGCTCATTAGAACTGGATTATTGTGAGAGAGGTGGATATCATAACACACAACATTTCGAAGGGGCTACAGTAAACTACACAGTAAATTACTCTTGACCATCTTACCAAAGTAATATATGGCATACTTGCCAACTCTCCCGGAAAGTCCGGGAGACTCCCGAAATTCGAGTCAGTCTCCCGGGGAGATGGCATTTCTCCTGCATCCCGGATTTCACCGAGAATCGCGTCATTTGACGCGATTCTCTGTGAATCACGCCATTTTGGAGGGCGGGAGGGGGCGGGACGAGGCCAATCGCGTCATTTTGCCCCCGCCCCCGCTACGTAAATGACATTTTGCGGGGGTGGGGCCAAAATGACGCAATTGGCCTCGTCCCGCCCACTTCCGCCCTCCAGTCTCGCCCCCTCTCGCCCTCCAGTCTCGCCCCCTCTCCCGGAAACAAGTTTCCGGGAGTTGGCAACTATGATATATGTCATACCTGAAACTACTGAATATCAGAAGTTACTTGATTTTACTGCATTTTCTTTTTCTCTAAAGTCACAGAAACACTAGAGCCAAAGTGTGAATAATCACAGCCGCCATTTTGTTAAAGCCAAAGTTCATTAAAACATAGACAGATCCCCACAAAAATGGGTCTTAGACTGCAGACTGTTGTAGTTTTTTTATGCAGGCAGGAGATGAAGGCTCCTAGAAGCCATTTCCTCCTTCTAAACAACAGAACTGTCATGATTCCAGTGTAGCTTGGGGGGAAATCGACAATTAGGGAACTTGAAGCATCCTGTTGCTTGTTTAGTGCTCCTGAAGTGGATTTTTTGTGGTTGAAGCAATCATTATCATGTTGTACTTAAACTTTAAGTTTCTCTGATGTCCCTAGAGACAACCTTTCAGATTAGTGAACTCCAGCACTAATCTAATTAATGTTCAGAATTAGCAGTATGCCATGGCTTTGTTGGTCTGTTATATTTAGAGATGTTCACTGACCCCCGTGTTCTAGTTTTGGATCTGGATTAACTTCGTGTTTTGGTTTTGGCAAAACCGCCCTCGTGTGTTTTGGTTTTGGATGTGTATTTTTTAGAAAAATTACTAAAATATGCTAAAATCACATAATTTTGCTCTTTTTTTGTTCCTACATTATTATTAACCTCAATAACACTAATTTTAAGTCATTTGCAGTCAATTTTGACCATCTCACAGGTCACAATATTATTTTCATACACTTTCAAACAAAGACTGCAGCAGTTCTTGCAAGTGATAAGAAGGCCATTGTCATGTCTAAGCATAAGACCAAAAAATCCACCTCTTATTTGTGGAATAATTTTTACCCAAATTCTGACAACAGTTGTCTAGTTATTTGTAGCATTGTAAAGCCACAGTCAGTAGAAGTAGGGTCCTTATCCATCTAGGATCCTCATCCATATTATGCCATTTGAAGCGAATTCATGGAAAGCTCTTGGGAAAATCATAAACTTATGCTAAAAAATAACAACAAGCAGCCCAGCATCATCTACCTCCCTTCTCTCACCTAGATCCCAGCACTTGTGATCTACACCGCAAACACCTTCATCATCAATATCCTCGCAAGTGATCTGAGTTAGTCCTGCATCCAAGTTGCTAATGGGAGATGAATACTCCCCTATCCAGGACTCCTCAGAAGAATCCTTGAGCGTTAGGCCCACTGCTGCTGCTCCTGCTGCTGGGGGTGGATTTTCAACACAGAAGCAGACCAACAAGAAGACTACTAGCAGTTTACAACAATTGACTGTTAAACAATCCTTAGCAGGTATGAAAGCTGTCATCTAGTCACAAAGCGGATCACAGACGCCATGGCGACTATGCTAGTATCACATCTGCGTCCAATATCCACTATTAATGCAGCTGGTTTTAGACAATTACTTGAGGTCTTGTGTCCCCGTTACCAAATTCCATCACGACACCAATTAACTAGAAAAGCTATTCCTCACCTCTACCAGAAGGTTCGTAAAATGTAATTATTGGGCTGCAAAATGCCATTTTACCTACTGTACACTTAAACACAGATATGTGGACAAGTGGAACTGGGCAAATTAAACATTATATGACTGTGACAGCCCACTGGGTTGGTGATTCACCTTCACCAGCAGGAACAGTAGCAGCATGTACCAGAGTACGTCATATTTTTCAGAGGTAGGCTACTCTGTGTATCATCTGCTTCACTAAGAGGCATATTATTATTATTATCATCATAGATTTGTAAGCCACCACAGTGCTCCACAGCGCCGTACAGTAAGGAAGACAAGGACATATATAAAACAAGACATACGTAAAACAGATAAGGCAGACAAAATGAATGGAGACATGAAAACAAAGGGTATGGAGGATCCTGCTCATTAGAGAGCTTACATTCTAAAGGGAAGAGGGCACAACTGAAACAAGAGGAGCAAGTGTGGCTCAGAGTGTAGATTGGGATAGTTGTGAGGGTGCATTAGTGTGAATAGTGTTATCGAGGGCAAGGTCACCTCTAAAAAAGAGATGGGTTTTCTAAGAGCATCAAAAGATTTGAAGGCTGTGGGAAAGTCTGATTCAGCGTGGTAGGGAATTCCACAAGTGAGGAGCAGCATGGGAGAAGTCTTGAAGACGGTAGTGACAGGTGGTTATCAGAGACAAGACAAGGCGCAGGTCAGAGGTAATACCGCTGACAACCTGTTTGAAAAACTAAGGAATGTCATTGCAACTTTGCTTATCCTGCTTGGACTCTACTGAGGATATGTGATTTCTGATAAGGCCACCATTTTGTCAGAGCATTGCAGCTGGGGGGGGGGGAATTCCATCACATTCCCTGTTTTGCTCACACAATCAACTTGGTGGTACAGAACTTTTTTTTAAAGAAAAACAATGACGCGCAGGCTATGCTTTCTGTGTCCCGAAATATTTAGGGTCATTTTCGGGGTTCTGTAACAGCATGTAGGAGAATGCAGCAACTGCAAGAAGAAGGCTCGGCTCACAGGGGGGGCCTCACGGGGGAATGGAGGCCCCCTTAGCCTTTGTTCTTATCTACCTCTCCAGGTCTTCGGGAGCTTTGTGTCTGTCAAAAGCAGAGTGACAGTAATCCAGGACCGCTGCTGTACTGGTAGCCTCAAAGGCGAGAGGGTCTGCGTTCCAAGAGAAATTTGGATAGAACGCACTCCCTGAGAGTGGCTAGGATAGTGGTGAGGTATTTTCATTATACCCTGTATGTTGACTGTGCCAGGCTGTAGTGCTGTTTGTTGCTGGTTATTACAAGAGAGTCCCTATAGATGAATGCAATTAAATAGTGACAGTGTTGCATTCGAGCTTACACTTACCTGAAGGGGTTAAATTTGCTTCATGCCCAACCAATGAATTGAGGATGGGAGGGTCTAGGGTTCTTTTATAGAGTGTGTCAATTTGCTGGTTTGCCATATCCTGGAGAGCTGTAAAAGGAATAAGGCTCAGTATCATTCACTCCATTTTTTATTTTATTTCTTATTTGTTTAATTTATATGCTTACCGTTCTCTCTCCTTTTCTTTCCTTCAGTGTCCATTCTTCTCCGCTCCTTTCCTTCTCCCTCTTCTATATTTCTTTAGTGTTCTTCTCCATGTATCACATCTCATATGTACCTGTTTAGTAGATTTATTCAGTTAGTTTTCCCATCCATATGCCCCTGTCTTCTCTCCACCCCATCTTTTTCCTGCCTTTCCATCAAATTATTTTATTTAACCCCCTCCTAAGCCCCCTTTGTTCCATGCCCTGCTTCTCTCGGCCAGTTAACCTCCCTTTTTTTCCTCCTTAACACCCCTTTGTCTTCCTCTTATCTTTTATTATACTTTCACCCCTCTCTATCTCTTCATCCAACTTCACCACCATAACTCCCGCTCTCTGCTGTTTCCATATCATTTCCCTTTTTGACAGCCCCCCCATGTTCCAATATATCCATCTGCGCTATTCCATATATAACCCCTCCCCTACCTCACCATTTTCTCGTGGCAGTTCTCCCACTGCATCTGACCGTGGCTGTGCGGTCAACTTGCTGACCAAGAGCTCCTGGCAACTGTTCAGATCTCAGTCATTTGGAAGCAAATAATCGATGTAGGATCAACCTAGGATCAACCTAGGATCAAGCACAGTCGCCAAAACATAGTGATCCGACTTCAAGATTTTAATAACTCTTGAATCATTGCGAAGCAAATTAAGTACTTGATCTACAAGGCCAACATACTTTGTGGAATTACTTTCTTTCATCTCCTCCTTCAGTTTGTCAAGCTGATTTTCCAAAAGTCGAA
Source organism: Mixophyes fleayi (assembly GCF_038048845.1). Taxonomy (NCBI): domain Eukaryota; kingdom Metazoa; phylum Chordata; class Amphibia; order Anura; family Limnodynastidae; genus Mixophyes; species Mixophyes fleayi. Next base: position 293,125,499 of record NC_134405.1, on the reverse strand, counting down.
TTAAGGCTATGACTTGGCTCAAGCTAGCAGAGTCTGAACTCACTTCACTTGTCACAACTTCAAATGGTTTCAGCACCTTGCACAGCACAGAAAGGATTCTCTACTGTGCAAGACTGAAATACATTCCCCCTCCTTTCCCAGTGTCATGGCTTGTGCAATACGCTTGTATGGCTTTGCGCTGTTCCTCCATCCTCTGAAGCATGTACAGGGTGGAATTCCACCTTGTTAACACCTCTTAGTTTAGTTGGTGGCAGGGCAAATTAAATTGTTCTTGGAGCTGCTGTAATCTCCTAAATGCTGTGGCAGAATGCCGGAAATGTCCCGAAATTTTACGGGCCACCGAAAGCATCTCCTGCACCTCGCGGTTATTTTTCAAGAAGCTCTGCATCACCAAGTTTATTGTGTGAGAAAAACAGGGAATGTGATAGAATTCACCCAGCTGTAATACTCGCACAATATTGTTGGCGTTATTAGAAATAACATATCCTGGGGAGAGTCCAAGTGGTATAAGCCATGTATCAATGACATCCCTTAGTTTTTGTAAAAAATTATCAGCTGTATGCCTGTTAGTGAAGCCGGTGATACAAAGAGTAGCCTGTCTGTGAGAAGTGTTACGTAGTGGTGTACATGCTGCTGCTGTTCCTGCTTGTGAAGGTGAATTACCAACCCAGTGGGCTGTCACAGTCATATAATCTTTGGTTTGGCCACTTCCACTTATCCACATATCTGTGGTTAAGTGTACAGTAGGTAGAATGGAATTTTTGAGGCCAATTAGTACATTTTTACGAACGTTTTCGTTCAGATGAGGAATAGCTTTTCTTGAAAAATGGTGTAGTGCTGGAATTTTGTAACGGGGACACAAAACATCAATTAACTGTGAAAAACCAGCTGCGTTTATAGCAGAGATGGGCGGGCTCGGTTCCCAGAGATCCGAACCCACCCAAATTTTGCCTATCCGAGTACCGAGCCAAGCAGGCTCGGTACTCTCCTGCCCATTCGAAATCGAGGCAAAACGTCATTGTGACGTCATCGGATCTCGGGGCTCGGTTCTCGAGATATTTCAAGTGCATAAATACCCGCCTCCACAGCAATCCATCGCCATTTGACAGAGGGAAAGAGCAGGGTTAGGTCACAGGCTGTATTAGAGCAGGGACAGAGCAATAATTGTATACCTTATTCTTTCAATTATTATTGAATTTCTGCTACCAATTCTATTAGCAATTGTTAGAGCAGGAAGGGAGGAGGATAGAGGAGGCATTTTTTTCAATATTTTGCACTACAAGTGCTTTGGGGTGTCCCATATTCCCCAGTGTGAAACAATAATTTTTCTGGCTGCAAAAAGTCATATTTTGCAGCACTATCTATTGAATATTTTGCACTACAAGTGCTTTGGGGTGTCCCATATTCCCCAGTGTGAAACAATAATTTTTCTGGCTGCAAAAAGTCATATTTTGCAGCACTACCTATTGAATATTTTGCACTACAAGTGCTTTGGGGTGTCCCACCTTCCCCAGTGGGAAACAACAATTTTTCTGGCTGTAAAAAGTCATATCTAGCAGCAGTATCTATTGATTATCTTGCACTACAAGTGCTTTGGCCTCATTTAAATGGATTCAAAACAGTCCACATGTGAGCAAGATCAGCAAGCAGGTGCTGGCAACAGTCCTGATGGTAGTGTTTCCAGTACGTCATCTGGTAAAGCCTATGTAAAAGTGCATAGCCTTTTTAAATCAGGGAAAAAAAACACACACAAAAAAAAATTACCGCGTTGAAGTGAAAAAGAAGTGTAACTGAGGAAAAGTTAACTGCCGAAAAAAAAAAAATTGCCAACATGCCATTCTACACACGCAGTGGCAAAGAAAGAATGAGGCCTTCGCCTTTCTCTATTAGTGGCAGATCAAGAAATGTTACTGAGCCTTCTTCTTGTACGGTCGCTCGTGACCAAGCAAGACCAAGTAATTTGGAGTCTAAAAGAGAGTCCATCCACCAGTGGTATGTGTAATCGTGAGCATTCTTCTGTTAGTGTACCCATAAAGAAGGGCCCTTTCAGCAGTTCTGCTGATGTGTGCCTGAACAGCCCGAATGTAGCCGGAGATACACCAATTGAGAATGCTACTTTTGAATTAGAAGAGGATGAGGGGGAGATTTGTGTAGGCGACGAGGGCGCTAATGATGATGTTGTTGAGGATGATGCAGACAGATACCAAATTGCCTTTCTCAATTTCTATTTATATTATACAGTCTATAACGGCTGAATAGTTTTCTATTTTACTCCTAGTGGAGAGGGGGTCTGATGCAGACAGATACCAAACTCCCTTTGTCCATTTATTTTTATATTCTACAGTCTATGCATGCTGCTTTTATTCTATTTAACTATAAGTGGAGGGGGGGGGGGGGGTCATAGACAGCCACCAAACTACCTTTGTCCATTTTGTTTTATATTATTCAGTCTATCCAGGCTGCTTTTTTTCTATTTAACTACAAGTGGAGGGGGGGTCATAGACAGCCACCAAACTACCTTTGTCCATTTCGTTTTATATTGTTCAGTCTATGCAGGCTGCTTTTTTTCTATTTAACTAAAAGTGGAGGGGGGGAGGTCATAGACAGCCACCAACCTACCTTTGTCCATTTTGTTTTATATTGTACAGTCTATGCAGGCCGTCTTCTTTTCTATTTAACTAAAAGTGTGGGGGGTGGGGCTGATAAACAACCACCAAACTACCTTTGTCTATTGCGTTTTCTATTGTACAGTCTATACAGGGTGCTTCTTTTCTATTTAACTACAAGTGGAGGTGGGGGCGCATAAACAGCCAGCAAAGTACCTTTGTCCATTTTGTTTTATATTGGACAGTCTATGCAGGCTGCTTTTTTTCTATTTAACTACAAGTGGAGGGGGGGGGCTATATAGACAGACACTAAACTGCCTTTGTCCCTTTCTATTTTTATTGTACAGTCTGTATGCAGGCTGCTTCTTTTCTACTTAACTACAAGTGGAGGGGGGGGGGGGGGCTATACAGACAGACACCAAACTGCCTTTGTCCATTTCTCTTTTTATTGTGGAGTCTATACCGGATGTTTTTTTTCTATTTTACTACAAGTGGAGGGTGGGGGGGGCTGATGCAGACAGAAACCAAACTGCCTTTGTCCATTTCTTTTTATATTTAACTATAAGTGTAGGGTGTAATATACATCCAAAGACGATGGCTTGATTGCAAATAGGCTAAGATGGAGAGGAAGACAATCAGGTTTGTGTGCAGAATTAAGGACGGCCTACCAGGGATTAAACAGTTTTTTCATAATTTATTAGCTTTAGAATTACCTTACTTATCCAAGAAACAGGAAGAGCACTAAATTAGGTTAATTTAGGCAAAAAAAACAAAACCCGAAGGTAATCCAGATCCAAAACCAAAACACGGTGGTCAGTGACCATCTCTAGTGGATATTGGAGGCAGATTTAACACAAGCATAGTTGCCATGGCGTCTGTGATCCTCTTTGCGACTGGGTGACTGCTGTCATACTTGCTTCCTCTAGCAAAAGATTGTTTCACTGTTAATTGTTGTAAAGTACTAGTGCTCTTCTTCTTGTGCTGCTTATGGGAGGAAGATTCACCCCCAGCAGCAGCAACAGCAGCAGCAGTGGGACTAACGCTCAAGAATTCTTCAGAGGAATCAATAATAATGCAGGAGTCATCGAGCCTTATCAAGATTTATGCAGGGCTAACTGGCTGTGACTGGAATTACCTTGGTCACTTACCAATGAATACACCTTTTCTGCCACCACAAAGGATTTTCTATGAAGTCCTTGCATTCACCAAAACCCCTTATTAATATTACACACTTAAATCACATGCACATGTTGCATGAGTCTCACTTGGCTTCGTAACTTCACAAAAAACCACGGAGAATATGCTACATTAAATGTATTTAATCCAAAAAATGTTTCCAAGACTTAATTACAAAACAGTTAATACCAAAACATACAGAATAAGTTGCACAAATAAGTTTCAGAAATAAAATAGGAAATAGAACCAGAGTCACTAATTTACTAATCTAAGACTTGGCGTGAGAGGAGTACACTTTGAGAGAAATGACACCTTTCCACCTTGACAGGTCTCCTCAAATAAAATTAACAACATTACCAGGTCAGGCAACTGATTTAACTTTTAACTTCTTACACTGCTCTCACCCCCACCTTTGGAGATAACTATGTCAACTCAGTGTCAGGGCATTTCCCAGATTGATACAAGGCTTTAGAAAATGAGTTATCCATGCCCAATGATGGGTTTGGAACTTCAAAGGGCAGGGCTTCTCATCTCTGCTGTTCTGGCTGGTCAGACTGTATACACAAACTCTGTCACTCCTCAGAGATGTTATCTGGCTTGCCTGGTTACTTTCCAATGACTCTTGCATTAGGTCAAACTGGTGTCAGTCAGCAAAGCACACTTTGAAAGGGTTACATACAATATAAACATTGTCATACATAAAAATGCAAGGAAAAATAACAATCAGTGATTAAACTTAATACATTATCGTCACAATAGTATTAAAAGCTGTTCATTTATTTTAAAAAAGCTTTTTTTTTTTGCATGCGTTCTGAAAGGACTTTATATTGCACATATGCATGTGCGTACCCTGCTGCCTGTTCTGTCTGTCTCATACGGTAAGTAATGTATAGCTAGAGCATCCTTACACCCATATTCAAATGGAAATGTTTGTTTGAGATCCGTTTTCAATACCGGCGTATATGCGTGGAAGTTATGTCTTTCTTTTTTTAAATGCAAGTTGTGTTTGAAGATGAATCAGTCCCACTGTGTCTATATCTGTGACTATGTGTTAATATATATCCACACTTCCCCTCCCCCGCTTCCAGACACTCTTTGACAGAGAGAAGCTCTACATTTCTTTTCAGCACTCAATAAACTTTGAGTACGGAGGTAAAGGACACATATAAGGCATATAATGACTGCAAGTGCATTTGTGCACCATGTATTTTTCATAAGTGTAAACCTTTAAAGAGAGATCTTTTCAAATGCATTTTGAATACATTAATAGGTCACAGATACATTTTTGTAGTCAACAGTTATACTAATTATCCTTTAACATACGAAGCAGAATTATACATTATTATATATATATGAACTACATACTGTATAAGTGTAAATCTTGCACTGTCTATAATTTATACTGGCATTAACTTTATGTGTGTTTTAGTTATAGGAATACAAATAATATATACACATTGAAGAGACCACAGTTATACAGGAGAAACACATGTTCCTGTTATTGTAAAAAAAAAAAAAAAGCATATCAACGTTGTTGCATACTGAGAGGATTGTGTAGTGGCATACATTGTATAGTGTTCAGTCATGGCCAACATTTTTGAGAATGACACAGGCAGTGTCGGACTGGGGCATGAAGGGCCCACCGGGAATGCAACACTAGGGGCCCACCAGAGGTGGTGTGGTCAGCCATCATAGAGGCGGGACCAGACACTAGAGGGGGAGTGGTCAGCCCACAAAGGACAGCTAGCACCTTAGTGTAGTATATAAAGAATGCAGTGTGTGTATAAAGAATACACAGTCTTGACCTGCCTCTTAGATTGGGCAGAACAGTCACCAAAAATCAGGATTGTCGCACTAGACCAGGTTTGGCTAACGTGTGACACTCCAGTGTCTAATTTTCCAGGTGTTGTGAAACTACAAGTCCCAGCATGCTTTGCCAATATATAGCAGCTTATTGCTGGAAGGGTATGCTGGGACTTGTAGTTTCACAACACCTGGAGTACCACAGGTTAGCCAAGCCTACACTAGACTCAGAACATTTGACAGACTGTCCTACCTGTTGTTGTCACTGTTACCACCTGTGGCTGCTGGTTTCTTTAGTTGCGGCTTGTCTGCATCCTGGAATGTTGAGGGCCCTATTTGGAAAAAAATAATGGGTACATTTAGAAACGCCAACCATCCCTGCCATTAAATCAACAGCACCCACATTTAATAATTAGGCCTCTCTCCAGCCTCAACATTAAAGTAATAGCGCTCACATTTGATAAATAGATCTATTTCCGTCCAACCAACCCCAACATTAAATTAATAGTATTCCCATTTAATAAATAAACCTATTACCCTCCCTCCAAATGGCCCCAGCAATAAATCAATAGCATTTACGTTTAATACAGCCATTTCCCACTACCATTCCTAGCATTAAATAATTAATATTCACATTTAATAGATAGCCCCCCTCCCCACACTCAGCCCCACATTCAACTATAGACCCAAACCAACTCAGCATTTAGTGTTCTCTGTGCAGCTAAAGTACTCTCAATTCACACTAATTTTATATATATATATATATATATATATATATATATATATATCTAATATATAAATGCTTAGTGGTGTCTGTGTGTGGAAAAAAACAAACCAAGTTGCAGCGCCACCTGCTGGGCAGAGTTATACACTGACCTACTAAATTCTTAGTGTGTGTGGGAAAAAAAATTCAAAAAGGGCTGAAATTTGGTAGGGCTCAAACTAATTTTCGTGAGGTAATTTTACCTCATGAACACACATGTGTAGAGGCGTGCATTAGTGTGTGTGTGTGTGTGGAAAAAACTATTTTCTCAGAAAGGGCTCATCCAATTGACCTGAAATTTGGTATACTGGCATTATTTGACAAAAAAATTAGAATAGGCAAGTCAGTTAACTTCCATCATCCCCCCTTCCTCCCGTGGGAGGGGTAGTAAAGGCTAAATTTACGAGTGGAGGGGTCAAACTCATTTTCGTGAGGTAATTTTACCTCATGAACACACATTAAAAAGGCCGCTTGCGTCGGGAAGTAACACTCTTCCCCTGAGGAGGCCTGGGCTAGGTCCAAATGCATGACAAGAACCTTTTTAAGACCTTAAGTAGCTTGATTTGACTAGAATGCATGAGTATCATGCACGGGTTAACTTGTGTATATATATATATATATATATATATATATATATATATATATTCTTTATTGTTTCCCAGGAGTTGTGGTGTTTTTAACAGTGTATAGAACCAAAGCAGGGGAACTCTCTTGCTAAGCCTTGTGACAATACCGTTTGGCTAAACCATCTACAGAATTTTACAATGATAATGTTTCCGTGATGTATAAAACAAAAGTTTTTCACATCCAGGCAAACATCTGAATAATGAAAACTTAAGTTTATTTAACACAACGGAGATATAGTACTTTTTATTAAAAGGTTAAACAATTATACCATAACAACTGAATACGTTATAATTATCAGTCTCTCTTTAGCCAACCCCTGGGCACAGTCCTGTGGTAACTAGCATTCTCCCCCTCTTACAGCCAGCAAGGCAGTCCTGCTCCAATGACAGCCTGTTTTTGGGGCACACGCTTATACAAGGCTCACAGGCAATGAGGAAAAAGATATCTGGTCCTTGCAGCCTCTGCATCTTGTTGGTACAGCATGAGTCGTAACCTCTTGCTAGTACTGGTTAACCTGGGTCCCCCTCCTGTGGAGGCTTCTGGGTACAGGTTGGGCACTCCCAATTCTGGCTCCTCGATTGGCAGGGAGTGAGGTGCTACGCATTACTTCTGGACCTCACATTGGTTGTTGCTCCACAAATTCTGAATGTAATAGACTCCCACAATAAATGTCAACAAAGGAGTCTAATCACTGCTGATTTTACTTAACCCTTTATAGCTTTTTCCTAAGATCCAGAGCATTGTACATACTTATGGTGAATGCTAGTCAGCTATCTGTGTGCATTTTAACAGTACCTGCAGTACAAAGAGGGGGCAAAAAAAGAGGTGAAAAGTATCCCTCATTCACTGTGGGAAACGAGTAGTAATAGTAACCCCTCGTTTTGCCACTTACCTTACCTTGAAAAGCTTCGGCATCCTGCTCCTCTGGGCGGCGCGGCTAGTGACAAGAAGACAGCCGCGGTAGAAACTCCGTCCTCCTCCCCTGCTAAAGTTCACAAAACACTACCACGCAGGCGCAGAGAGCCAAGGCACGGCTCTCTGCGCCTGCGCGGTAGTGTGTTTCTTACACTGCCGCCGCAGACGACCGTCTACGAGGTGCTCCCTGCAAGCTCCGCCTCAATATCAGAGGGGGCGGGGCTTAATCGCGCCCGGGCCTACCGGTCTACAGCCCGGCTGGCCGGCAGGCCAGTCCGAGGCTGGACACAGGTATTGCTTTTCACAAAGTTTGCTGCTTCACTGTTTTCATACCTTTTTGTCAGATGTTGCTATGGTATACTGAAGTAAAATTACAAGCATTTCATAAGTGTCAAAAGCTTTTATTGACAATTACATTAGGTTTATGCAAAGAGTCAATATTTGCAGTGGTGACCCTTTTTTTTGAAGACCTCTGCAATTCGCCCTAGCAGGCTGTCAATCCACTTCTGGGCCACCTAGTGATTGATGGCCGCCCATTATTGCCTGTTAAATATGATTTTTTTTAAGGCCTCATAAAGTCTTTGTTCAGCCATTTATTGTAACTTGCATAGAAATATTATTTGCTAAAAGAGATTATTCATTTTTCTGCTGGATTGCAGTCTTACAAGATGTGAGCCTATGGCCTTGAAGTTAAGCTGACATGGAGAACTCCTGAAGAATGTAACAAGATATGAGAACAATAAATAGCTTCATGTTCAGCTCGTAGTATGGGAGCTGTGCCCTTGATGTAGCACAAGAGATAAAACCTCCAGCTTCCCTTGAGATAAAAATAAAAAATAATAGGCTCATCTGTCCTTAGAAAGGGGAGAAAGTAAACACCTCAAGAATACGTGAGAAAGTTAATCAGTAGCGCTTCTCATAGACTAGTGGTATAGACATTGTATGCATATGATGTAGGATTCATTTATTCAGTAGGCTATAAAAACTTGTATCTTTGTATCAATAAATTAGAGAATATTCCTTGTATACAGAACTTGGTCTGTGTCAATTCTCTCCAGCTGATTGAAGCGCTTCCAGATATACTTGACACCACAGGCAAACTTGGGTCAGAATTTTAGATCTTACAACCTAATTAATGCCTGGAGTTTGCAAGAATTTGTGGGTTTTTGTTTGTCCACCAGATTGCCCACAAATTCTCAATGAGATTAAGGTGTTTTGATCCCCGAGCCACTTAGTTATCACTTTTGCCTTAAGGCAAGGTGCTCCATCATGCTGGAAAAGGCATTGTTTGTCACCAAACTGTTCTTGGATGGTTGAGAGAAGTTGATTTTGGAGGATGTTTTGGTACCATTCTTTATTCATGGCTGTATTCTTAGGCAAAATTGTGAGTGAGCCCACTCCCTTGGCTCAGAAGCAACCCCAAACATGATTGGTCTCAGGATGCTTTACTGTAGGCATGACACAGGACTGATGGTAGCGCTCACCTTCCTTCTCCGGACAAGCGTTTTTCCAGATGCCCTAAGCAATCTGAAAGGGGATTCATCAGAGAAAATGACTTTACCCCAGTCCTCATCAGTCCAAACCCTATACCTTCTGCAGAATATCAGTCTGTCCCTGATGTTTTTCCTGGAGAGAAGTAACTTCTTTGCTGCCTTCTTGACACCAGGCCATCCTCCAAAAGTCTTCCCCTCACTGTGTGTGCAAATGCACTCACACCTGCCTGCTGCCATTACTGAGCAAGCTCTGCACTGGTGGTGCCTGATCCCGCAGCTAAATCAACTTTAGGAGATGGTCCTGGCGCCTGCTGGATATTCTTGGGCACCCTGAAGCCTTCTTCACAACTATTAAACCTTTCTCCTTGAAGTTCTTGATGATCTGATAAATGGTTGATTTAGGTGCAATCTTACTAGCAGCAATATCCTTGCCTGTGAAGCCATTTTTGTGCAGAGCAATAATGAATGCACATGTTTCCTTGCAGGTAACCATGGGTAACAGGAAGAACAATGATTTCAAGCACCACCCTCCTTTTAAAGCTTCCAGTCTGTTATTCTAACTCAATCAGCATGACAGAGTGATGTCAAGGCTTGTTCTCAGCAACACTCACCTGTGTTAACGAGAAAATCACTGACCTGATGTCAGATGGTCTTTTGTGGCAGGGCTGCAATGCAGTGGAAATGTTGTTTTTGGGATAAAGTTCATGGACATGGCAATTCCTCTGATCACTCTTCATGCCATTCTGGAGTATATGCAAATTGACATAAAAAATACTGAGGCAGCAGAGTTTGAAAAATAATATTTGTGTAATTCTCAAAACTTTTGGCCATGACTGTATGTGGCATGCATTGTATTATTGTACTTGCTATTTACCAATTTACTGGACTCATTGGAGCATTGGTTATATTAGCATTAGCTGTGATCTTTATCATAAATGGAAACTAGAAGGTAGGTGATTGATTTAAACTCAGCCTAGGTTATTGAACAGAAAACGCTGCTCTTGTTACAGCTTCATGTATTCTAACATTGTCAGTCCTGCAATTGCTCTCCCTGATATCCTAAGAGAACAATAGGTAGATGTTTTTGTTTCAAAATTGAATGCTAACAACTTATTATTAACGTAGCATGTGAATAAGTCACAATTAATTGTTTTATTGCTATTTTTATGTGGGTATAAATACGAATTGCTTCAGTCCATTTATATGAATTGACCTGTTAACTGAATACAAAGTATGGATCAATTACATTCTATGCTATATCAACATAGAATCAATCTATGTTTTAACATCTATAAAGTTTATAAGTATACAGTAACAGAGATAATGGTCCTGATTCATCTTCAGACGTAAGTCCATGTGCGTACTGTATCTTGCTTGAAATAGCTCTGTGCAAGCTCAAAAACAGAACTTACTCTAATGAACACAGATGCATGCAATTCATGTCTAAGCACAAATGAAACTTACGATTGCCTATGATTTTAAGGGTGGAACAGGGGAGAGAAGGGGCAGATGAACGTAGGCAATGTACAGTAAGGGAGTGCCAAAGCAAATGGGGCTGATTCAAGTCCTGTGTTTTCTATTACGTACATGTTTTATAGCTGTATCATTTGCACCAGCTACAGGGCAGGTATAAGTGTTGACTGATAATGATGACTGTCCCTGCATAATCTTTGTATTAAAAACTATACATAGGCACACTGCTATATAGCACAAGATGTGTATGCAAGGAATATAGACTATAAGGAGTAGATTCAATTGAGTGCGACGTTCCTCAGAACATCACGACCCCACATTTTTACCGTTACTGCGGTATGAAGTAACGCTCATTTTTGCTCGCACCTCTATGGGGCGCGAAGTATCTCGTGGCTGTTCTGGAGGCACCTTGCATGGATTTTTTTTACAATTGAATTCCCCCCTAAATACGGATTATATGTACATAATTAGTGTTTGAGGTACACTGCGCGCCTTTTGGTCTGTAGCCTATAACTACACTTACGGGTATCACCAGAAACCCAAAAAGATCATGTAGAAAGTGAAAAGATTAAGGGCTAGATTTACTAAGCTGCGGGTTTGAAAAAGTGGGGATGTTGCCTATAGCAACCAATCAGATTCTAGCTGTCATTTTGTAGAAGGTACTAAATAAATGAAAGATAGAATCTGATTGGTTGCTATAAGCAACATCCCCACTTTTTCAAACCCGCAGCTTAGTAAATCTAACCCTAAGTGCAAATAAGGGCGCTAACCTTTGCACATAAAAAACTGACGTCACTATTAACTGATCTTTTTATTTCAATCTTATGTGGACACCATAAACCATAAATGAAAAATATGATATAAATGATGGAAATATTCACAAAGAAACAGATGAGCTATTTGGGCTATCCAAATCTCATGCACCAATATCATAAGCATTTGTGTTATATGTCTTAAATTAATCCACTTAAAAGCCACTTAAAAAAACATTTTCACTTGGTTTCTTTTGATGACGTGATCTAAGCAGTCTCCAAGATATGCAAAATAAACAAGAAAAGAAAGAATATGGTGTAGTATGTCCAATATGTTAAGACAATTTCCACCTCGTGTTATTTAATTTTGGTGAACACAAATACATATGGAGAGAAGACACCACACCCTTGTTCACTTAGTATTAAAAACTAGATGCATTCAGTGGACCATAAACTAATCCAATATATTGCAGCTAACAGGCAGAGGAAAAAAACAAAACAAAAAATACGGGTCTTCATGTGAAAAACACAAAAGAACCTGCTATATGATTACACTTACATATGTCTCTATATAGATGTGCCTTAAGAAAGCATATGCTGAAATCTCATATGAATTAAACGAACGAACACTCCCAGTTGTATGGATATAAAAACAAAATCAAAATAAAGGGATATAGTGTAAAAACCTTTACTATAACAACATAAAAACTATTCATCCACATATAACATGCTAATTACACATGCACATGTGATTTTAAAAACAGAAAACAATAAAAACAGAAAAGCACCCCTTGCTGGGGACAATGGTTTCTTAAATTTGCCAACTTTTGTGTGTTTGACTCTGAGATATCTCGGTGGGAAGATGGGTGTGTGGGGGCAGGGCTTGGAGAACTGCATCATTTTGGCTCCGCCCCTAAATGGACATCACCATTTTAGCCTATTGCAAAAGGGGGTGGGGTCATAAATCATGACACTAAGCCCCTACCCCACTCACTTCACTAACGATGTCCCACAGATTGTAAGCTTGCGAGCAGGGCCCTCTTACCTCTGTCTATATTGTATTACCCAGTATTGTTTTATTACTGTTTGTTCCCAATTGGAAAGCGCTACCGAATTTTCTGGTGTTATATAAATAAATTATGATGGGTAGGATCCAGGAGGTTGCCCGGGAGAGTAGGCAACTATGCGGTTACTCCTGCCAGAGTTCTGAGATTTTATGGACAGAAAACCTGCAGAGAAATCTTGCAGATGGTCCTTTTTCCTTCTCCTCCATCTTGTGTTGGTATAATGGGTTGTTAACTTGGTAGGACTCCGTTTTCCCAGTTCTTTAGCAGACGCGATTCAACCCTATATTCAGAGTCTTTTTCAAGGCTTTTCATTCTGTGTGCTTTTCCCTATGTTTTTCCAATTAAACTGTTTCCTGAAAACTAGGCTTAGATAAAGGAATTCAATTGATTAAAAGGGAAAAAAGAGTTCTGATAATTTTTTATTCTAAAACAAGGTCAGTACTTCATCGTCCAATTAGATCTTGTTCTTAAAGAGAGGCTCACTTCCTCTCTGTTTCTCATTTAGCCTTGTTTTCACATTATCTCGGAAGCATGCACAAATTTATATGAACATTGTCATAGAAACACCTGTCAACCTTTACAGAAATGATTTTCAATATATAACATTTAGTGTACATGTAAATACTTTTTTTTTTAACTATTTATTTTGAAAAATAGCAATCAAATACAGATAAGAATCAACAATTAGTACATTGCAGGAATAGAAACAAAAACAGAAAATGGATAAATATCAATGTAACAGAAAATATTTGAGTAGCAAATATCAAAGACAACAACAGATTGTCATTGAACAAACAAGTAAGTATACAATTGATACCCAAAATATTCAAGAATCTATAACATTTTATAATAGTATAGCATGGGGGGGGAAGGGGAGGGGCACTGGTCGTCACCAAAATAAAAAGAGAAAACATTCTTCCTTTTATCCTCTTATTTCTTTCCCTTTTTTAAAAAAAAAAAAAGTTTCGAAGGAAAATACTACCCAGATACTCTGGAAAGGGAGACAGCATCAAGAGTCAGGCCACCTATGAACATAGGGAGTTGTTCTTAGGAGAAAGAAGTTGTACAGGAGGTTAGGGGGTATAACTAAAGCCAAGGAGCCCAAATATGGTGAAATTTATCATCCTTGTCATGTAGGTGGTATGTAATCTGTTCCATCTGGCAGTAAACCAAATATAGGATCATAAGACCACCATAGTTGGGGGTTCAACTTGTTTCCAAGACTTAGCCACTAGGCATCGCGCAGCTGCAAGGACATGGGAAGCCAATTTTGCAGACTGTCTATCATTATCAATCAGAGGATAACAGAGAAGAAAAGACCATGGGTCTTTCCGGACAGGGCACGGAAGGAGGGAGGAGAGGAGAGTCCTAACTCGATTCCAAAAGGAGGATATTTTAGGGCAGGTCCAATAGATATGTAAGAAAGAACCCATCTGGCCACAACCCCGCCAACATAGTGAAGAACTAGAGGGGAACATTTTCTCTAGCTGGACCGTCCTGGAACCCAATGCAGCCACCTCTGCTTGAATGGCTTTCATGGAGGCTCTCAGTTCCGATGATAAGTCAGCTTTCAAAGAAGCTAATAAGGATTGCATTGACTTAAGCGAAATCGGTGCCTCAGGATCAGTCATACGAATAGGGGACTCAGAAGATGGGATAGAAGTCGAGGCAACATCCAGCTGTTCAGAGTCGTCACCCCGTCCACTCCCTGCTTCCCGTAGGGGGGACATAGATCGCTGTTTGTTTTGTCTAAAGAAGGGGAGCTGCGCAGTTGCGCTAGGCCGGTTGAGCTTTTTAATCTTTTTGATCCTTCTCGGAGCCATCTGAGTGCGTTGTCAGGGCACTTAGCTTAATGAGAATATCAAACAGATAGGCAGACTCAACTTGGCAGAATCTCTACAGGGAAGTATCCAGACGGAGCTCTATGTTGTTATAGATAAAGAGGTCAGTTAATTACTGGGTGGTCCTTCCACGCTATAATATTGACACAACATGAGGCTTGATCCCATGAGTTAGACGTGCTCAATCTCGCAGAGTAGGACACATGCGGGCGGTGGTCAGAGCATCCTTTATTTTACATGTGTATATTAGCTGGAACTGGATTCACTGTTATCCGGCAGCTGTCACCCAGCCAATACATTGCAATAAAACATACGACCACTAGATGGCAGCAGACCCCAACAAATGGGACTGATCGTGGATCTATAAAGAAATTACAGTTTGGACACTGAAAGTGTTGATATAACTGAGTGAAGCAGATGACTTTAGCTAGTCAGGATCTGCAGCAGATAGTTAATTAGTTAATAGAGGCTGGGGTGGATAATTTTATCCCCAGCTTGGTATCGAACTACTCGGACATTCAGCAAGTTTCTCAACTGCGGGGATTCTTGGAGTCAAGCTATATACAGACTCCTCTCAGAAAGCCCCAAACTGACCTGAAGTACAGATGGCAAATGATCAGTTAATTCTGGCGTCAGATCTCAAGTGAGACTAGATCCCCCGCTGCCGCCGTCACACCGGTCCCCGCTGTCAATCAGCTTCCTAGAGGGGAACAATTTAGTGAGTTTGTCAGGGGTGTAGTACCACCTATAGTATATTTCATATGCATTCTCCTCGACCAAAGTGGAAATAGAGCTGGTGGTGACTTGATCCCTTATGATTTCCCAATAATCCTCCTCTGGGGCCCAGATCCCTCTCCCACTCCCTCTCATGCCTACCGCCCGGAGAAAAAAGTTCATTGAGAATTAAGTTGTAGATAAAGGAAATCGTGCCCCTACCCAAAGGTGAGGAGAGACATAGGGTTTCTAAGGGGGAATAAAGAGATGGGGAAGGAGCCCCCCCGAGGAGAGAGCCCACAAAGTGTCGTAACTAGAAATACTCGTAGAATTTAGGATGGAGACTTGGATATTTAGAGCGTAGATCATCCCAGGAGATAAAGGCACCTTGAAATATTAGGTCTCCGACAAATCAAACTCATGCAGAGACCCAGGGAATATAGAAGGCACAGGAGAGTCCAGGAGGAAAGGCAGAGTTACCCCAAAGAGGTAGAACAGGAAGAGAGGACTCCGGAATATTGAGATGGGGCCGGCAGGTCTCCCAGATCGCAGCTGAGAATAATAAGGTGGGACATCGGGAGGTAAGGGGAGATCTAGCTTGTTTTGAGAGACCCCATATACAGGAAAGAATTGGAAATTCAATATAGGCGGATTCAATGTCGACCCATGACAGTGCCCCAAGGGGGGTGGGGGCAAAGGAGGCTACAATCTGGCTCAAATGAGCCGCCCAATAGTAAATTTTCAAATCCGGGAAACCCCTACCACCACATCTGGTGGGTCTCTTTAAGAGAGCCAGCTTAATCCTGGGACACCGACCGTTCCAGACAAATCTAGAAAGACATTTTTGGATAGATGACAGATCTGAAAGGGGGTGTCACTCACCGGACTGTGAGTGCTACTTCTAAGTTAGCTAGGAACCATGTCCGTCCATTATTATGAGGTACTGCGCATGTGCAGTCCCTTTTAACCTTCAGTTCTGTTCCTTTAACTTAATTGGCTGATCAGGCAACACTCCCTATATTAAGCACCTGTGGTCAATACCACGTTGCCTGATCTTGGAGTCTCATTCCTCATGAGTCTCTGAAGGTGTTCCAGTGCCTGCTCGTGTGTTCAGCTTATGCTGATTCCTGTTTGCCGTATGTGGTTTCCAGACCACTTCTATTCCTCGTGTTCCTAGTGTCTTCAGCAGCTGATTCCTATCCGCTGCCTCTGTATATCTACAGTTACAGATTACTGCAAACTCTCCTGTGTTTCATCGTGACTCCAGCAGCTGATTCCTATCCGCTGCCTCCGTATATCTACAGTTACAGATTACTGCAAACTCTCCTGTGTTTCATCGTGACTCCAGCAGCTGATTCCTATCCGCTGCCTCCGTATATCTACAGTTACAGATTACTGCAAACTCTCCTGTGTTTCATCGTTCCTCCAGCAGCTGATTCCTATCCGCTGCCTCCGTGTATCTACAGTTACAGATTACTGCAAACTCTCCTGTGTTTCATCGTGACTCCAGCAGCTGATTCCTGTTCGCTACTTCAGCGTGTCTGCAGAGTCTGCTCGTCTCAGCGCTCCAGTCTGCATTCTACCTGCCGTCAGCTGACCCGCTGCCTACTGCTTCTACAGTGTGTCCATTTGTGTCAACTTGCCTGTTGCATCGAGTCTACGCTCCTCGGCCTCCAGCTTTGCTACATCGCTTTAACTCTCCCGTGGTCTCCTGCTGTTCTATTCGATATACTACTGCTTCCTGAGTATTTGTCATCCTTGCTGGCCTACCTACAGTGCGCTGCACCTACCTGCCGCTTCCATTCTGCAAGGACTTCTCATCTCGTCTGTTCCCGGCTGCTCAGGTATCCCTGCAGCTATCTCTAACAGCCTGTTCATCTGAACCACGGTATGCATACTTCTCATTGACTGTGCTGGTGTATTGCATATCCATCTGGACTGAGTTGTTCTCCTCCGGAGTTTCCATCCTCTGGGACTATTGCTATTATTGACTGTGTTTCCTTTTGCTGGTCTATTTGAGTGACTTTGTTTATCTGTGCAGTGCTGTTCATTCATTATTATTATTGTGTGCAGTTCAACGTGGGATCAAGTTCAGTGTACCCGTGTAGATTCTGCATAGCATTTATCTCCTCGTGTCCTTCCTCACATATATATTCAGTGGTACAACTTGCTAGAGGCAGACCACTGATTCCTGTTTCCCTGTGTCACCAGTTGCATATATCCTCTCACATAAGCAGTGGTACAACTTGCTACTCGCAGACCACTGACTTCCCCGTTACCTTCACCTGGATTCCATTCCTTCACTACAGACAGCGGTACCATTTGCTATACGCAGACCGCTGACTTCCACCTCCTTATTACTCCTGGACATTCTTCTCACTATAGCAGTGGTACAACTTGCCGTGCGCAGACCACTGACTACCCTCACGTGTCCTTGTCCATCCAGATCCTCGTGTTCAGTTACCTATTGTTTACCAGTGCTGCTAGTCATAGACTTTCTGAGCATTCTCTAACCATCTGCTGTTTCCAGTTCCATTATCACCCTGCCATCAGAGTATCATATATCAACTCTACTGCTCTGATAAGACCATCAGCGGGTGATACTGGGTAAAGACTCCTAGTGCCCGTGACAGGGGGACTCTAACAGGAAGGGTCTGAAAGTAATAAAGAAGCTTAGAAAAGAGGTTCATCTTGACAGAAATGATCCTGCCCAGCCACGAGATGATCAATGAGCGCCAGGAGAAAGGTTCTGACTTGATTTTTAGCAAAAAGGCCTGGGTAGTTCTCCCGAGTGAGGGAGTCATAGGAGTTGGTAACAAAAATACCTAAGTATTTAATTTTCTTTTCTTTGCCACCGAGAGTTAAAATGGGAGGTGAGTGCCAGTCCCTCTAGGGAGGGAATATTAAGGAGGAGGGCTTCCGATTTTGAAATATTAATCTTGTAACATGAAAGGCGCCCATATTGGTGTAAAATGTTGAAGAGTCCAGGAAGCGACTCCCCTGGCTGCAGGAGAGTCAAAAGGACATCATTCGCAAAGAGAGAGAGCTTACTCTCCAGATTCCCCGCTTGCAAACCCCGTTTATCCGGACAGGCTTGGATAGAGGCAGAAAGAGGCTCTATAACGAGGGCAAAGACAGAGGGCACCCTTGGCGAGTACCGTTGGATATGGTGATAAGGTCAGAGGGAGAGCCGTTGATCATGACTCTCGAGGAGGGTCAAGAATATAAGGCTTGAATACCAGTGAGGAGGCTACCCGAAATCCCAAACGCCAACAAGGCTCGGGACATAAAGATCCAGGAGATCCTGTCAAAAGCCTTCTCGGCATCAAGGGAGAGAATAATAGCCGGAGCCTTCCTGGTATTACAGATATGAATCAGATCAACGACTCTCCTGGTATTGTCTCTGGCCTGACGGCCTAGTATAAAGCCAACCTGATCATAATGTACAAGAGAGGGAAAGACCAAATTTAATCTATTAGCCAAAATTTTAGCATATAATTTGACATCTGTATTAAGCAGGGAGATAGGGCGATAACTAGCTCAGTCATGAACATCTTTACCCTCTTTATGAATGACGGAGATCCGAGCATCCAAAGAATCCCTAGACCAAGAACCCACAGTCAGGATTGAGTGGAAGAGGGTGTGCAAACGGGGAACCAGAAGCCCAGCAAACCTCTTATAATAAACAGCAGTGAAGCCATCAGGCCCCGGAGCCTTTCCTGAATTCTAAGACTTTATGGTCTGTTCAGTCTCATCCCCCAGAAGAGTACTACCATGTGGAGAGCGTTTTGGAAGCTTAGTAGAAGAAAGAAAAGACTCAATCAACTGTGAGTGTTGTTGGGAGACTAAGGGATCAGAGGGCTGTGAAAGGTTATAAACATTAGTTTAGTAGGATTGGAAGGCAGCACGTATCCGCTGAGGGTCATAGTGTAAAACTCCATCGGAGTCCCTGATAGCCAGGAGATTCCCGAGCCGCTATCTTAGCTCTAAGTGGCCAGCAATCTATCGCCTTGTCGCCCTTTTCATAAAAGATTTAGTTCACCCCGGACAGAAGCAATTTCCTGGAGAACTAGGGGATCAGGATTCAATTTGAGGCGTTGCTCTAAAGCTCTCAGCGAGTCCGTCAGCTGAATAGTTTTAGCCAGACAAACCGCTTAGACCGAGATGCCAGAGCAATAAGATGACCCCGTATTACCGCCTTATGAGCATCCCAAAGAGTCATATGAGAAATATCAGGGGTGTCGTTCATCACAAAATATTCAGAGAGAAGAGAATGAAGGTAAGTAATAGTTTCTTTATCATGTAGGAGTGATTCGTTAATTCTCCAGGTTGCTTTAGGAGGGCAGAGAGCAAGGGAGGTAAGTACAGCGGAAACAGGGGCATGGTCCGACCAGGTAACAGAAAGATCTGGGAAGAGCTAAGTTTAAGAGTGAGGTCGTGGCTGAGCAGGATCATATCAATCCTGAAGTAGGTATTATGGGGAGAAGAGGAAAAGGTCCCTGGCCAAGGGGGTCTAATACTCTCCATGAATCATATAAGTTATGGAGTTTCAGAAAAGCCTGTAAGGCAGCAGTCTTGTGGACATCTCTCCTCAGGGGAGAAGAGGAGGAAACTGAGGAACGATCTATAGTTGGGGCTAAGATAGCATTGAAATCACCAGCGACAATAAGTTCACTCTGACGAACACGCGCTAGCAAAGAATCCAATTTTTTGAAGAATTTATGCTGACCGGTGTTGGGTGCATAGAGGTTCACTAGAGTGCAGGGGAGATTATTTAGAGTGCCTATGATGATCAGGAATCTACCTTCTTTATCTTTACGACAGTCATAAAGTTCGAAAATTAAATGGCGCGCAAACAAGATTGCTACAACCTGCTTTTCTGCCTATGGTCACACGCATGATATGTCAGGGGGAATTTTCTGGAACGAAGCTCGGGGTGGAGATGGTTGACAAAATGTGTTTCTTGTAGGAATATCAAGTCTCCTTTAATAGACTTAAGAGACGAATGAAGTTTAGCCTGTTTCTGAGGGGAGTTAAGGCCCTTAACATTATAGAAGATAAGGTTAAGGGTCATAGGTAAGTCAATGAGGGGAACGCTAAAGACCAGAAGAGGGAAGAGATGTCAGGGAAGAGAAGAAAGAAAGAAGAATGTACAGGGAATGAGATGGTAGGTTACGACCAGTGAGGAGAAGGAGGAGAGAACCAAAGGTTAAGGGTACAAGGGGACCGACAAAGCGGACCAAAGTTCACTTGTCGCAAATGCTGGTAAAGGATAGGACATGATGGACAAGCCATCAGGGGGACCAGCATAGAGCCCTAGAATACTGTGGTCAGAGTAGACTGAAGACTGGGAGCGCAGCTATGATTATATATACATTCAGTGTTACAGAGAGAACAATGTAGATGACGTGGCTTGCTTCTATAGGTCCAGACTTCGGGTGGGTCCAGGGTAAACAGGTCATAGGCTAGTTCAAACTAAAGAATCCAAAGGTGGGGGTCATCTCTCCAGGGGATGTGCTCCTTTCTTCCCGCCTGACTCTCCAGTTACAATTAGTCTATTAGCATTTTATGGTCAGCATCATATTAAAGGTTTATTCCCTAACATCAATAACTAGAGTATGCAATGTGCGATCTCTTCGCCGAATGCACCGGACAGCTGCTGATGTAAAGGGGATTAATAAGATATCAGACATGACACATTTCCTTTAACCTGAACCTTAAATAACACTGAGGTGTACATATAATCATAGCATATAAACTAATATTAAACTAAATACTATCTGCTCATAAATTACTGTGTAACAGAACCAATATGAATATGAATTACATAAATAACTAAATGTTGTAATGCGAGTGTGTACGTGCAGATTTTACCTTGCGATCGCCGTATGCCACGTGTAGCGTGGCATACTGAGTGCAATCGACCAATAAAACAATATTAACCAATATACTTTTCGTTCATCCAATTATACGACTCTTCTTTTCTTCTTCCAGCGTATTCTTTTTTTCTCTTTTCTTCTCTTGATTGCGGCATCTTCTTTCCGGCGATCATCTCAGCTACACCTGACGTCCTTTCCTGCTGGTCTTCTCAACTTGCCTCACCCGTTCTCTTCGGCTGCTGTCAGACTGAACTGAATGGCACCAGGCTTATATATATGCTGTTGTGTCAACGTCACGCAATGATGCGGCGAGTCCTGATTAACTCATTGCAAAGCCAAAAATTCAAACACCCGAAGGTAAGCCCTTTATAAATTACCCTCGAAATCCCAACAGAAATGAGCTTCAAATAGGCGTTAAAAAGAATGATAGATTTGCTAGGCAGTGCAATTTCTTTAAATAAATAAATCACAATAATCCCTACAAATAAAATACCTGGGGCAAACCAAATAATGAGGAGGCGGGCGGGTTGGTTTTGGGGGGTATGGAGTTTGTACTGGGCCCCACAATTTCTGATAGCAGCCCTGGGTCTAATGCATGTCAATGCAGTTGAAAATTTACACAATTGCAGTACAAATTGCAATGAGATGCAATTAAGAAACATTTATATATGCATTTCCACATACATTCACATCTAAACAGATATCAAATGCATTTTAAATACACACATACATGCAAAGCAGGTTTTATGCATTTTATTGTGTAAAAATCTGTGTGCTGTAATATGTAAATGGCAAATTATTATAAGTAGCATTGTTTATAGCATTATGAAGACTTTATGAAAATGTAGAGAAGATTCTCAACTATTTATCAAACTTCCAGTACTTAGTCATCATTCGCTTCTTGAGAATCTAGTGCCTCTGCTTTCTATTCTGGCAGAATTCTGCAAACTTAATTAGCAATTCCTCCCTTGTACCCAGATGGGTAAGTATGGAAAAAGCAAACAATCCTTTCACACTTCCTACTTTTAAGTCTGGAGATATGTAAACATCTCTGAGACTGTCAGTGAATGCAGTGAAAGTGTACCACAGACTTTGGCACATAATAAAAATGCATTACATAAGTAAGAAAAACAATGGGCTTTGGGGGAATCCATGTTTGCTTTTACAAATATGCTATATATATATATTTATATATTTATATTGTACACAAAAGCAAAATAATAAGCTAAATTGCTGCACATAAACTAAATTTTGTAAAAAAAAAGGATAAATTCCATTTAGTGAAGAGCAACATTTTTAAACATTTCAGTAGAATATCTACTTCATTCTGCATTTGGGGGTCTATTTATGAAATACATGATGTTAATGAAGATATCATATTGCTGCCTTTTGCAGTGATAAAAAAGCTTCTTCGTCCAAGTTATTAATAGGCAATTATCTGTGTGGAGTTTGTATGTTCTCCCCGTGTTTGCGTGGGTTTCCTCCGGGTGCTCCGGTTTCCTCCCACGCTCCAAAAACATACTGGTAGGTTAATTGGCTGCTATCAAAATTGACCCTAGTCTGTCTCCCTCTCTGTCTGTCTGTGTCTGTGAGTGAGTGTGTGTCTATATTAGGGCATTTAGACTGTAAGCTCCAATGGGGCAGGGACTGATGTGAATAAGTTCTATGTACAGCGTTGCGGAATCAGTGGCGCTATATAAATAAATGGTGATGATGATGATGCTCAGCTCCCCTGGGATACTGGCTGGCAGTGGTAAGAACACTCTTACCACTCACCAGGTGAGTGCAAGGTCCTCCAGTGTTTTTCAAACGCAAGCATACCCATGGCTGCCAAGCATGCTTTCATTTGGTGAACTACAAATGCCAGCGTGCCTTGGCATGCAGGACCCTCTTGGACCTGTAGTGTCTGTGGATGTGCTCATTCATACAAGCAGAACATGGAGACAAGGAGTTGTGCTATGTATGCTGTAAAACGCTTTTTACTAAACTGAAGAACAAATATTAAGCAATACGTTTTATAGCAGGCTGCAAAACAGAAGAGTAAAACAACACAGTAAATAGAGACATTATCCAACCAACAAGACATAAAGTCAAATAAATAAGATAGTTACTAATCACAGTTAATAACTGAGATGGCTACAAAATAAATTTGTTAGACTGATAGAAATTCAAGTGTCGTAACATTGTGTTCCTGCACAGATTTTATGATAAGAGATTGTGTATTGCTTTTTATAGATCGTAATAACAAGCTGTAGTGCTTCCTTCATTTAAATGACTGTTTATTATTGTAGAAGACATAAAGGTCTTTAGAGTCTTTATTAAACTACATTATGTAGCATCTGAGAAGTTTAAGAGATTAAAAGGTCAGTGAAAGGTTATTTTTGGGTGTTTGCTTGTTGAAGTGTTTATGTATTTCATTTACCCTTTTTTGGTTAGTTTAAAGCACGATTAGCTAACATCTTGTCCCGGTAATGTCAGTTTTGCACTCTGTTGCTAATGTATTATTGTAGTGAAGCTTAGTCCTTATAGATTCTCAGCATATAAAATAATATGTTACAAACATTGCACAGTGCCTGACAATCAACCCACACTGCAACTAATCTATTGTATTGTACAATAAGCTTATTATAACAAAGTATTGTATGCATCACTTCACAATAAACAAATGAGGGGAAGATACCATTGGATGTTTGAAGAGACGCAGGGGTGCAAGTACATGCTGCCACTTCTTGGGCCCACAAGTGTGCAGTATAAATGGTGCCCCCATCATAAAATAATAAGTGTTGCCCATGTCATCAATAAATATTGCCCGTTAGCAATAAAATAATATTGCACCCTTAATACAATGAGAAAATAATTTTGCCCCATAAGTTAATTAGAATTTTTCTTTTCCCCCTTAATCAATTAATAATTATTGACCGCTATAATTCATAAGTCAATGGTGCTTCATCTTATGTTCTGAATGGCAAGATAGGTCAAACAGCATTCTTGTCTCTCAGAACCATCTTTATTTTTCTGGCTGGTTTTCCTGCAGTTCCCCAGTGATTTGCAAGACCACAGTTTGATACATCTCACTCTTTGTATCTTTATCATGGATAAACATTTTGTAATATGGCAGTTTTCGAAAATGGTGCTTTTCCAGCAGTTTTTAAAATGCCCTAAAAAAATCAATGAACTCTGTTCATTTGCAAAAAAGTCAGATTGATACATTATCGCTTAGTCTAGCATGTCTAGCTATCCTCCAATCAGAGACTTGGAAAGGATCACATAAATTCTTAATCTGCTGTGTGACGACAAACAGTTCCTTTAAGTTGATACTTGAATCGACTGAACATGTTGCCCTGCTCTCAGGGCCGTCTTTCCCATTGGGCACGATGGGCAGGTGCCCGGGGGCCCAGGGGGAAAGGGGGCCTTGGCAGGTCTGCTGTAAAAAAAATCCTGTAAAGAAAAAAAAAAAAAAGAGAAACTTACCTTTTGCGATCCGGCTCACTTCCTGGTCCTCTCTTCCGTGATGCGGTCGTCATCACGCCCGACATTCACTGCTGGCACAGCATGGAGGAGCACAGCGATGAAGTACAGAAGAGGATTCAACGCATCGCGATTGAAAGGTAAGTTAAGATATATATATATATTAGATATAACCCTTTTTTTTTTTTCTTATATATTTATATATAGGGGCCTCGGTGCACTGCTGTGCCCCTGGGGGCCCATACTGTTGTTAAGGTGGCCCTGCCTGCTCTGGGTTACATAATAATTAAAATACTATTTGCTCCTAGCTAATATTATTTTTTGCAGATTAAAGTGTTCCTAGGTCTACAAAGAATCTATAATATTCCTTCTCTTCTACTCTAGGTGACCTAGCATCATTGATATTTAAAAGCAAATAATTATTTCCTATAGTTGGCACGGATGATCATCATGCTCATTTAGCTAACCTTCATTTTTGTTGTTGCCCTTTTTATCATCAACATTTGGCTATTAAACAATAAAAAATCCATTGCTACTAACAAACCAAAATGAATAACATGCATTGTTATCTTCCTAGAGATCATAAAAATACACAGTAAACGAAAGCAATGATAGCTTGCAGCTAAGCAAAGCGTGAAAAAGAAAGTCTAAAAGATAATAGATTAACACGATTTGAGCCAAAAATATGCATGTATTATGTCTTATTATTTTTAAATGCATATGTATATGAAATAACATTTACATTCTCTCTTGGACAGGACAAGGTCAGCTCCTCAGGTCAGCGCAAAGGACTAGTAGGTGGAACAAAAAAGCACATTTTGACACATTTTGACACTTTCATTGACATTTTTACAGAAACAACTGTTTTATATTAGGAATTAGTTATTCATAAATGTTCTACATTAACATGCACTCATATTTGTCTTAATCAAGTATAAAAATTTAATTTTTCAAGCAATCATTACTATTTTCCTGTCTCTTTCTGGGATATGACCAGTAAAATCTAGATATTTTTTTTTCACTGTTCCACACATGCTTTGCGAGGATTACAGAGGACAGAGGATAGCCAGGTCTCCCCATAAAATCCTATTATTTGCATCAGCTGTAATTCGCTAAGTAACAAAATGTTCTGTAAGCTACTTATATTTCTTAAACTATTTCCACTTTTTCACTTAAGATTTTAAGTACAGTTATAAGATAAATAAGACGGGATACTATTTATTTAATTTGTTTTGCTATAATGTAGAATAAGGAAAGGAATTTTGTCCTTTTAATTAAAGTTGATTTATTGAAGAACAAAACTTCTGTGAACAAAAGGCCATATTAATTAGATATGTTCTGTTTCAAGTGAAAGGACTGGGTTAATAAACAGTCAGACTTGCATATCTATTTGGACCTGGAGGGCAAGGTCCTATGGCAGTCCAAAAAATTCTCAACTCGCTTCTCATGTCTGTAGATAGTTATTTAGCCTCTGCCCCATGACTTTCAGTTTACCTAAACATATGGAGCAAATTTCAGGGGATGTGGTCGCTAAGGGGCCTGCAATTAAGGGCGGCCCAGGAACAGTTGGACCAGTAATGGTCCTCCCCAAAATTTTGCTACGAGGCCCGGCAATGTAGTATTGGTGCTGGTATGTGCTAGAAATTAGATACATTTTTTAAAGTATTCCATGGAATACTTGCCTCTTCCAATTTAAGTTTTTCTTTCGGAATTTGGCCTTGAGCGTTCCATGCACAATCTTTCAAACCCTAATTTCTCATTTGTTTTTCTGGCAGTTGACTCCCTCCAGGTGTGGTTTATAAGACGGAGGTTCAGGGAAGGTTTTAAATGTGACAAATTGAATATGAATTTGTATCACTAGCTTAGGGACTTACAGGAGATGCCATGACGCTGGCAGGTGAGCTTAACCCCAATATAGCTATATTGTGCACAAATTTCTCCTTTATGTACGGTATATGCTGACACATAGGGGGGAATTTAATTCCCCCGAAGTACTGCCGTGCTAAAACTATTACTGTTATTAAGGTAGTTTTAACCCAGCTTTCAGCTCACAGCTCAGGGAGCTGCAAGCAAAAAGTCAGTGTTAGAACTACCGTAATAACGGTAATAATGCGCGGCCCGCATTACTTTTAACAGTAACACGGCCGATTGAATTCTAACTGGGCGTGTGCTATGCATTATGACATTAGGGCCTGCTGGTGGATGCAGGCTGTTTCCATAATGATGGAGTCAGTTCTGGTACGGATGTTGTTGGTGGTTGTCAAGGATGCTGAAGTTGACGGAATATGCAGTGCAGTCGACGGCCAGTGGTTAGAGCGCACATTGCGGTAGCGGGCAACCTCAATCCACCTCTCTTCGATGGAGTCGGCTATAGTCTTGGTCCAAGTACCACCCATGTGGATCGGTTGGTGGTTGTATTCCGTTAGCTCAGAAGGGTTGCGGGCTCTGTAGTGCACGGGGCCAATGCCCCATTAAGGTAGATATGTGCGCCCGGGGTGTGTTGGTTGTCTCCCATCTGTGGGTGTCCCATGGTTAAGCCTGGGGCACCCTGGTTTGCCTGGCAGATGTAGATCTGACTGCTCTTTTCTCCACCATCATACCTTCAAAATAAACTTTGTTAATTCTGCCACACTAAGGTGTTGTGTCATTTATTCTGGAATAGTTAAAATATGGTTAAGAGGTTAAAGGAAGTAAAGATATCAGCCGTTAAGCATTTTAAGAGAAAACAGTAACAGTGCAACACTGTATAGATAAAAATTTGATAACAATGCAGAATATTAAAGTGCTATTCTTTATGTTGTGATTCACATAGGCAGCTGTGGTCGTCCTCTCATGATTAAACTTACACCAGAATCACTTAAATTCATGCAGGAAAAACATGCTCTTTATCAGCCACCATCCAATAAATTTAGAATTTAGTTTTATACGTATAATCAGGGAAGAAAAAGGGAACATTTTCTCATCCTGATAAATAATTGGACAGCATAAAAGAAGAGAAGAAAATATCTAGTGCAGTATATTTAACAACTTAAAAATAATTTATGTGCACACTAGACATATATAAATAAAAATTTGTTAAAATCACTAAAAACATGTAAGAAGTGCAGGTACCCCTAATGGAAAAATAGGGAAGTCACGTATGTACTGAAGAGATTTAATTATCCATGGTATAATACAGTGGACCTCTCCTATATATGATAATGTTATTTATGGCAATCAGTACTAGTCACATAACTTATACATCCAATAATCTCATTATAATTATATAGTATATATAATTTAACAGTGAGCCAAAAATATCAGTTCTAATCCATACATATTTCTAAAAATCTTATAGTAAGGCTATTTCTATATATATTGGCATATTCAAATTAGCATACATTATCATATAAGACATAAATGGATAAAAATAATAAATAACAATGGCAGAGACAAATTCAAACAATTAAAAATGACAGGATTCGTACATTAAAATTTATTTTCTGATCAGAGGCAGAGTACCTGGTTTATATGCCAAGCCTTGGCTTCAATATTGCATCATGCCTCGGTTTTGTCTCCGCATCATTTTTATGGGTATTTTTGGAGACCAAAATGCGTCCAAATCTGAGACTTTATGGGCCTGAGCAAAAAAGGAGCACATTTTCTCCTGGATAAACCATGTTACAATGCAAGGGGTGCTAATTAGTTTATTATTTTGCACGTAAGTTAAATACTGGCTGTTTTTTCATGTAGCACACAAATACTTGATAGTTTTTTTTTTACACTGAAATTGAAAGTTGATCTAGTACATGCCCTATCCCAGCTATAAATCAGTTCTCACATTTTAACTTTACCTTCACCACCAATGCAACATGGTTTTGCCCAGGTGCAAAGTTACTCCTTTTTATGTTTTGCTCTCCTTAATAACTCAGTTTGTCTAACATATGTTACATATAATATATAACAGAGAACATGCAATTAATATATACATCTAATATGTGATTAAATAGTTTCAGGTGCTAAATATTAAATATATAAGATGAATAATAGTATATTATACATTGCCATCTTATTTATAACGTCATACATATATGTTCATCTAATTTTGTAAAAAAAATTTGAAGTAGATGATGGAGATGGGATTTTACAGGTGAATCTTTTATTTACAATTAAAGCGTATCACTCGAACAAAAAGAAGAGAGTACATACACGTCAATAATTTAATACAATATCATTCCAAAAAAGTTAAATTCAAAATCCTTGTAAAGACCTATTGGTATAAGACAATTAAGTTTAAATATTCAAGAAATGTCTTTCTTAGACAAAAAGATATCAACATCTCTATATATTTATACCTTTCACAGAACAATTATGATAATTTTTAAAATGCAGTGATACCGAAAGTAATTCATATTTTGTTTTACATACATATATATATATGTATGTAAAACATATGTACATACATATGTTTTTTTTAAAAACGGGACTTTTTCCCTACATAAAACATCCCGCAATAACATTCTAAAGATAAATGATGCTGGTTGAATTGCATGTAATTGTTTAATATTATATACTTGATTGTGAACTGTGAACGCCTCTATTATTCTTAATATTTTTGCATGCTACACAATTTCCACATCTATAAAACCCCTTGGATGTATTTTACCTGTAGTCGCATACTATTACTAGAGATGCTCAGGCTCGGTTCCCCAAGAACCGATCACACCCGAATTTAGCAGAGCTGAGCCGGCTCTGTACTTTCGCGTGCTTTCGGAATTGAAAACAAGGCGAAACATCATCATTACATTGTCGGATCTCGGGAGTTTTGATTTCTATAAGTACCGCCCTCCACGGCGATCTAGCGCCATTTCACAGAGGGACACAGAAGGGGTAGCACAGTCTGTAGAGTAGTTGGGAAGCATCACAGGTAGAATAGAAAGAAGAGGGGGTAGCAGTGTTCTTCAAAGTCTACAGTGACATTCAGGAGAGCTCCATTGCTCCATTGCTAATTGTCATTGCTGAAATACAAATACTAGGTCTGGCAGGCTTGGGGTAAATCTGCAGTCACATTGTACTGTGTTATATAGGTTACACACAAAGATGAGAGCTCCATTGCTAATTGTCATTGCTGAAATAGAAGTACTAGAGCTAGCAGGCTTGGTCTTCTGAATTTGCAATCAAATTGTACGGTGTTATATAGGTTACGCACAAAGAGGAGAGTCTCATTGCTCCATTGCTAATTGTCATTGCTGAAATACAAATACTAGGGCTGGCAGGCTTGGTCTTCTCAATATGCAGTCAAATTGTACGGTGTTATATAGGTTACACACAAAGAGGAGAGCTCCATTGCTCCATTGCTCCATTGCTCATTGCCATTGCTGAAATACAAATACTAGGGCTGGCAGGCTTGGTCTTCTAAATCTGCAGACACATTGTACTGTATTATATAAGTACAACACAAAGAAGAGAGCTCCATTGATAATTGTCATAGCTGAAATAGAAATAATAGGACTGGCAGTCTTGGTCTAAATCTGCAGTTACATTTTACTGTACCATAGCTCACTCAGAAACAGGAGAGGTGGCAGGGTTCAGTGCTAAAACAGAAATTGTAATAATGGGGCTGTCAGTGTTCTTAAAAGTCTCAGGTGACATTTTACTGTGCCATCGTTCATACAGAAACAGGAGGGGTGGCAATGTTCTTGTCAGTCTCCAGTCTCCGTCATGATGATACTCATCCCTCTACCTCACTTACCTAAAGTCTATGTTCAAGTGCATAGTGGTTTTAAGTAAGGGAAACAAAAATGTATATAAAAAGCTCGTACCTTATTAAAGAAAAAACAACTCTCTAATAAAGGTGAAAGTTTACTCTAGAAAAACATAAAATTGCCAACATGCCATTCTACCCAAAATATTACCAAGCATACCAGCATCAGCTAGCTCCCTTCTCTCAGCTAGATCTCAGCACCTGCAATCTACTCTGTCATCATATTCACCCTCGTCATTGTGTACATCATCCTCAAACATTACTAATTCATCCCCGATGGAATCCAACATCACAGAAGTCTGTGTAGGCTGATGTAATTGCCGGTAATGGCCTTTCTCATGGAACTTGTAGTTGATTTTACAACAGTGCTATCACGATTTTTGGGCAATTCTTTTAGACCAGACCAAATGACAAAATGTTGTGCAGACTCATCTGCATCACCACTGGGTGTCTTGGGAAAGATAAGTTTTTTCCTAGCAGCAATTTCCAGAGAAACTAAAGGAGGAGACGTCATTGTGTCATGTACTACTTGAGCTTGAGCTTGCTGACCAGGAGCTCATTGCATCTCTTGAGATCTGGGTCGGTTGGAAAGAAAGAAAAGACATAGCTCTTAAACCTAGGATCATCATCATCATCATCATCAACATTTATTTATATAGCGCCACTGATTCCGCAGCGCTGTACAGAGAACTCATTCACATCTGTCCCTGCCCCACTGGAGCTCACAGTCTAAATTCCCTAATATAGACACACACTCACACACACAGACAGAGAGGGAGACAGACAGACAGACAGGTAGAGACTAGGGTCAATTTTGATAGTAGCCAATTAACCTACTAGTATGTTTTAGGATCAAGCATAGTTGCCAAAATGTAATGATGTAATGATGTTGATAACTCTTGGAACCTGGCAAAATGAATAAAGTACTTAATCTACAAGTCCAACATAATTAGCAGAATTGCTTTGTTTCATTTCATCCTTCAATTTCTCTTGCTGCTTTTCAAAAAGTCTAATTATGGGAATCAGTTGACTCAAGTTAACAGTGTCTGCACTCTCTTCACAGGTGACTACTTCGAGTGGTTTCAACACCTTGCACAACACAGAAACAATTCTCCACTGCACTGGACTAAATTACATTCCCCCTAAATTATATTCTTCTTGCAGCTGCTGCATTCTCCTACATGCTGTTGCAGAATCCTGAAAATGACCCTACATATTTTTGGACACAGACAGCATCTCCTGCATGTCATTGTAATTTTTTAAAAAGTTCTGTACCACCAAGTTGATTGTGTGAGCAAAACAGGGAATGTGATGGAATTCCCCCCGCTGTAATGCTCTAACAATATTGGTGGCGTTATCAGAAATCACATATCCTCAGGAGAGTCAAAGCAGGATAAGCCATGTTGCAATGACATCCCTTAGTTTTTCTAACAGATTGTCAGCGGTATTACCTCTGATCTGCGCCTTGTCTCTTCTCTTATAACCACCTCTCCCTCCCGCCTTCAAGACTTCTCCCTTGCTGCTCCCTACTTATGGAATTCCCTACCAGGCTCAATCAGACTTTCTCACAGCCTTCCACTCTGAGCCACTCTCGCTCCCCTTTTTTTCAGCTGTGCCCTCTTCCCTTTAGAATGTAAGCTCTCTAATGAGCAGGGTCCTCCATACCCTTTGTTTTCATGTCTCTATCCATTTTGTCTGCCTTGTCTGTTCTTGTTTTACCTATGTCTTGTTTTATGTATGTCCTTGTCTTTCCTATTGTACAGCGCTGTGGAGCACTCTGGTGCCTTACAAATTAACGATAATATTAATTTTACTAATACTACTACTACTAATAATAATATGTCTCTTAGTGAAGCAGATGATACACAGAGTGGCCTGCCTCTGAAAAATGTGACATGCTTGGGTACATGCTGCTGCTGTTCCTGCTAGTGAAGGCGAATCACCAAGCCAGTGGGCAGTCACAGTCATATAATCTTTAGTTTTCCCAGTTCTGCTTGTCCACATATCTGTGGCTAAGTGTACAGTGGGTAGAATAGCATTTTGTAGCCCAATAATTAAATTTTTACGAACCTTTTGGTAGATGTGAGGAATAGCTTTTCTAGTAAATTGGTGTCGTGATGGAATTTAGTAATGGGGAGACAAGTAATTGTCTAAAACCAGTTGCATTAATAGTGAATATTGGAAGCAGATCTGATACTAGCATAGTCGCCATGGCATCTGTGATCCGCTTTGCAACTGTGTGACAGCTTGCTAAGGATTGTTTAACAGTCAATTGTTGTAAACTACTAGTAGTCTTAAAAAAAACTACTAGGGCTTTAAAAACCCACCTTTTCCTTAAAGCCCTTCAGTCCCCCACCTAATTGACCTCCTCCCAGTCTCCCCCTACCCCCCTCCCAATCCTGCCCTCCCTCCTGTCCCCCTCTTACCTCCCTCCTTTTCATTCTCCTCTCCCCCCCTCTCCGTCTCTGCCTCTGTTCTCCCCATTCCCTCCTCCTACCATTGCGTCTCTGTCCGTCCTACCCTCCCCTTAGATTGTACGCTCCTTCGAGCAGGGCCTCCCCTCCTTCTGTTCTCCACCACCTTAACTCTGCTCTTCATCTCCTTGTCTCCTCCACGAGGTCCTCCTGCCCTTCTACCCCTCTCTCTACCCCGCTGGGGGCTCTCACCTCTAATCTAGCTGTACATTGAGCTTCGGAGTTACTGTGCTTTTTGTTAACTGTACCGTGCTGTCTCACCCTGTATCGTATTTCTGTCTGTCCCTGTACGGCGCTACGGATACCTAGTGGCGCCCTATAAATAAATAATAATAATAATATTTAATAATAATAGTCTTCTTGGTCTGCTTCTGTGTTGAAGATCCACCCCCAGCAGCAGGAGCAGCAGCAGTGGGCCTAACGCTCAAGGATTCTTCTGAGGAGTCCTGGAAAGGGGAGGAGTCATCTCGCATTAGCGACTTGGATACAGGACTAACTCCGATCACTTGTGAGGATATTGATGATGAAGATGTTGAGGGTGTAGATTGCAGGTGCTCGGATCTAGATGAGAGAAGGGAGGTAGCTGACTGCTTGTTGTTGTTTTTTTAGCATAGGTTTATGATTTTCCCAAGAGCTTTCCATGAACTCGCTTCAAATGGTGTAACACGGAGGAGGATCCTATATGGTTAAGGTCCCTACCTCTACTGACTGTGGCTTTACAATGCTACAAATCACTAGAGAACTGTTGTCAGAATTTGGGTAAAAATAATTCCACACATAAGAGGTGGATTTTTTGGTCTTATGCCCAGGCATGACAATGGCCTTCTTCTTATCACTGGCAAGAACTGCTGCAGTCTTTGTTTGAAAGTGTATGAAAATAATATTGTGACCTGTGAGGTGGTCAATATTGACTGCAAATGACTTGAAATTAGTGTTATTGAGGTTAGTAATAATGTAGGAACAAAAAAAGAGCAAAATTATGTGATTGTGGCATATTTTAGAAATTTTTCTAAAAAATGCAAATCCAAAACCAAAACCAAAATACACTATGGCGGTTTTGCCAAAACCAAAACACGAAGTTATTCCAGATCCAAAACCAAAACCAGAACACGGGTGTCAGTGAACATCTCTAATTATTACAGCACCCATAACTAGTTTATCTTAAAGATTGGATGATCGTCTATATATAAAGTTTAGTTTGAGGGGGAGTAATCTTGACAAATGTTGATATTTATTTAAAAAAAAAAAAAAGAAGAGGGAAACGGGATTTAAGCTCTCACCAACATCTATTCCAGATGCATTTAATATCTTTATAGATATACAAAAATCAGAAAACTTACATTCATAAATTATTTATTATTTTCCTCCATTTATGATATTTATATGATATTATATGCTAATCTTTAAATACGAGTTTGTCTTTACAAGCCATCGCCACTTTAAATTTCCCCTGCAAAGTCGTTGATTTCTGGTGACTTGCAGATATCAGAGCTTCATACATTTACCCCCTGATGTGTTCTATTGGACATGGAGCATCTTCAACATTCTAAATTGTTTGGCCCAGAAATATTGCTTCTGGCTTAACTTCTGTGCTATGATCCCACATCTTCCATTTCAGGGCTAATGTTGTCTCCTCTCCCTCAGTTCTTCAACATTAGTGCTTCAAAATATCATGCCTTACTTGTTAGCAAAAGCTAAATTCTATTCAGTCTATAGAGGAATCAAATAGAACAAACAGAGTCCACAGCCCGATATGAATAAGCACTACAAATAATTAAACATGCT
Organism: Mixophyes fleayi; assembly: GCF_038048845.1. Lineage (NCBI taxonomy): Eukaryota > Metazoa > Chordata > Amphibia > Anura > Limnodynastidae > Mixophyes > Mixophyes fleayi. The sequence goes on along the minus strand of NC_134405.1, from coordinate 293,090,920 downwards.
AACTATTTGTAACTATGTGTATAATACAGTTCACCATAGAGCGCCTATGTTTCTTCTACTACATTGAACATAAACAGGGGCAAATTGGCCATACGACCTACCAGGACTTTTCCCAGTAGGCTAGTGGCATCAGGAGGCCGTCTGATGTAATTTTTTGTTTAAAGGAAAAAAAAAAGTGTAGTAGTTGCCTGTCTGCCACCATGTGACAGGTGCCGTCCCATTTGTACAGAGAAGAGTCTCCACAGCAGCTGTGACAAGGTAAGTGTGCAGGAGGGCAGAGGTGGGACTGCTGTGTGTGTGCAGAAGGGCAGAGGAGGGGCTGCTGTGTGTGCAGAAGGGCAGTGGGGGAGAGCTGCTGTGTGTGAAGGAGGGCAGGGGGGGCTACTGTTTGTGAAGAAAGGCAGGGGGGGCTGCTGTGTCTTAAGGAGGGCAGATGGGGGGCTGCTGTGTGTGTGAAGGAGGGCAGAGGGGGGGCTGATATGTGTGAAGGTGTAATGCCTGCGGGGGAACAGAACAGATGCACACATATGTCTTTACCTTCTAAACGATGACCCCCTACCGTCCACTTCGGATCCACCCAAGCCACTCGCCGTCTCAGCATCGTCTTCAGTGAAGGTTTGACTCATGAACCCTGAAGGGAAATACATTAAAGGAGACAGGTGCATACAAATAACAAACAGTTCGGTAACTTACCTGCCAGTGACCACCTCACCCAATGGTCACTTCTTCTCCACTCTGAGTGGACCAATCCTGCTGCTGCTCACCCGTCCAAGGCCACCCGTGTCCACTGGTATTCAGCCGCTCCAGCACCTCCGCCCACGGACTGAACCCCAGCTCTTAGGCCCACCTTGTCTTGGGGCTCAGGACTTTAGTTACACTTCCGGACAGATGTGGGGCCTTATCTGCCACTCTTCCCTTCTTAACACTTAACTACACAGGACATAACACCCTGCTAAACTACCCAGAGTCTAGTGCACTGCTATTCAACTATAAGGGCCTATTGCCCAACTAACCAACAGGACCTAATGGCCTTCTTAACCAACTGGGGCGTAATACCCCTCCACAAATTGGGCATAATGCCCCCTCAATAACTAAACGGTGCCTAGCACCTCTCTACACCATGGACCTGGTGCCTACCAAGCAACTATGGGCTAAATCAAAAAGGGTCCTGCGCCCACCTATCAGGGGACATATGTCCCTCTCACTACTGAAGGCTTTATGCCTCAACTTCCTGACTAAAGGGCCTTGTCCCCTATCTCTAACTAAAGGGCTTTGTACCCTATCGCTAACTAAAGAGCCTTGCACCCTATCTTTAACTAACGGGCCTGGTGCCCTATCTTTAACTAAAGGACCTTGTGCCCTATCTTTAACTAAAGGGCCTTGATCCCTATCTTTAACTAAAGGGCCTTGTGCCCCAACTAGCTACAGGGGCCTAGTGCCCCCTTCCCTGACTATATGGGGCCTGATGCCCCTTCTATTCTAACTAGGGGCTAATGCCCAGATGTCCTAAATGCACCGAGGCCTTGTGTCCCCCCCTATCAGGCTCACTGGTCTAATGCCCAAATTGCGGCAGGGCCTTGTGCCCTTTGGTGTACAGGAGAGGGGTGCGGGCGTGGACCCGGAAGGATTATGGTGGCTAGAGAGGTCCTACCTGGCTCCCAAGCTTTCTGGGATGTTCTCCAGTGATTTCCCCGTCTGCCAGCGCCTCAATGCTCTGCCACTGTCTTTGGGTTTTGATCCAACCGGGTCTTTAGGAAGCAAAGTAGCTCTTAGCTCTGACAAGGGCTCTCTGCCTCAACTTCCTCTTCCACGCCATCTTCTGTCTTCTTTACTTGTCTTCTATTGTCTGGTGTCTCCTTCTTCTGTTTCCTGTGCCGTGTCTTTTCCGACGTTCTTTTCTGTTGCTATCCACTGTGGAACTGAACTTAAATAGCCATCGGCGCACCAACGTCATGCGGCATTGGAGTGACACCGCGCAGTGACACAGGAGCCCTGATTGGCACCAAACTTTTAACGGTCGGGAGGTGAGCCCTGATTGGCTCACTGCCCAGGCCAAGAAGGAAAGAGCACCACGGAGCTGGAGGGGTCCATCAGACCCCCATCTCACAGGTACCCCCTTCACAAAGGAGGGCAGAGGGGGGGCTGATACATATGAAGGAGGTCAAGGAGGGCTGATATGTATGAAGAAGGGCAGAGGGGGGGTTGATATATATTTAGGAGGGCAGGGAGAGCTGATATGTATGAAGGAGAGCAGGGGGGGCTGATATGTGTGAAAGACGGCAGAAGGGGGGGCTGATATGTGTGAAGGAGGACAGGGGCGCTGATATGTGTGAAGGAGTGCAGAAGGGGGGGTGCTACAATAGTGAATGAAGGAGTGCAGAAGGGGGGGAGGGGTGCCGCTATAGTGAGTGAAGGAGAGCAGAGGGGGATGCTGCTATAGTGAATGAAGGAGGGCAGAGGGAGGGGGGTGCTGCTATAATGAATGAAGGAGGGCCAGGGAGAGGTGCTATAATGCGTGAAGGAGGGCGGGGAGTGGTTGCTATAATGTATGAGGGAATTGGAGGGGTCTTAATATATTGTGTAATATGAGGGAAGGGAGGGGAGCTGTCTTAATAGAACACGGGTGGGAGGTAGGCTATTAATTTAATGGAGGAGTTTAATTATTTATTGGGTTCTATTTTATTTGTGGTGTGATAGTGGGGTAATTTAATTTAATACTGGGGTCTATTAACTTAAGATGAGAAGACGGGACCTTTAATTTAATGCTGGGGTGGTTTGAGGCTATTAATTGAATGTGGGGCTGAGTTTGGGGAGGAGGTATATTTATTTAATATGAATAGTATTTAATGCCGGGGATGGTTGTGAGAGATGGTTATATTAAACGTAAATGCTATTAATTTATTGCTGGGGCTGTTTGGAGGAGGGAAATAGATTTATTTATTAAATAGGAATACTATGACTTTAATGTTGGGGTTCGTTGGAGGGAAATAGGTCTATTTATTAAATGTGTACACTATTAATTTATTGGCAGGGCTGGTTGGAGGGAAAAAGATTTATTTATCAAATGTAAGTACTGTTATTTTAATGTGGGGACTGGAGAGAGGCCTAATTATTAAATGTGAGTGCTATTGATTTAATGCCGGGGCTGGTTGAAGTTTTCTAAATTTCATGTACCCATTTTTATTTCCAAATAGTGCCTCCAACATTCCACAATCCAGACAAGCAGCAACCGATCTAAGAAAATCAGCAGCCACAGGTGGTGAAAGTGACAAAACAGGTTGGAGAGAGCAGGACAGTCTGCCAACTGTCCAGAATCTGGATGGGCAGTCCCGAATATGGGTGACTTTTTTTGCTTAGTCAGGATTTGGTCCGACTACAAGGACATTTGGGAGGTATGTCCTGCTTCACACTGTACTGCTTGTGAAGGCATAGCTGCATGCACCTAACAGTAGTGCACACAGTCTTGCCTATGTATTGTCCAAAAATGTAGCTAAAATAACTCCCCCACCTTCCCGCTCAGGGCCATCTCTTCCATTGGGCTCAATGGGCAGGTGCCCGGGGGCCCTGCGGGCAAGGGAGCTCGTTTGAGGCAGTGCTGAAAAAAAAAATCCTGAAAAAAAAGAAACTACTTACCTTGCGATCACGTCAGCTGGCGATCCGGCTCCCTCCCTGGTCCCCTCTTCCGTGCTGTGTTCGCAGTGAATGTTGGGCGTGATGTCACGCCCAACATTCACTGCAAGCACAGCATGGAGGAGCATAGAACAGAGAGACTCAGCACAGAAAAAAGAAGAGAAGGGGATCGGACTTAGGATAAGTTAAGAGGGCCCCTATATATATATATATATATATATATATATATATATATGTAAAAAAAAGTGATTATATATATATGTTTAGGGGCCCCGGTGCACTGCATTGCCCGGGGGCCCATAATGTAGTTAAGGTGGCCCTGTTCCCGCTGTCTTAAGTGCCCCGGCCTTATTCCAGCTCTGGTGATACTTTAGTGGTTCTTGCATTGATTCCATTGTCTGTCTTCTACCTTGTACTGGTCCCATTCTGAGATCACTTTGTTTAACATATGTCCAGCCCACATTGCACTGACAATATCATTAATCCTGCCTCCTTTGCACTTACTATAGTGTATACTATATACTGATATCAATTTAAACCCCCCCAATCACAGCTCACATTAAGGCCTCATACACAATTGTTACAATAAAAGCATTTTTTTGTAAATGCTTGAAGCATTTCACCTTTGTGGGGATCACACTAGATAGCCATTTATTAAAAAGGTTTATTTTTAATGCATTTTTTTAAACACACAGTACACATTTTTCTATATTAAAGAGATAGATTTGACTGGTAGTTTGCATCTCATGACGTCAGGGGACGTGAGGTGCTCATATGTTGCTCTGTGTTTCGTGATAATTACACTTATTAAACAAAGTCAGATATGTTTCTATGTAGGGAATATTGAAAGGATGTGTTAGTAGGCAACTGAACAAGTTTGAGCACAGAGGCATAAACCAGTCGCAGATCATGTGAAAGAATTCATGCATTTTTATTACACAAGACTGGCAGCCTTTTCCCTGCAATGCTCTAAAAATGATCCACTGTGTCTTAAGACATCACATCTAGGTTTTAATAAATGTTACTACAACCAAATTCCAGTAGTTCTAAATCCCACCTACTTTTGTGTTGGCCCCACATACAGTTTATTTGCCCACATGAGGCAGGACCAAAATATTTTCCAGGGCCACTTTAAGTTCCTTATCCGCCCCTGAACATAATCCAGATTTCAGTGGGTTTTTGGAAGACTGCCACTCTTTTATGATTAATAAGGGAGGGATTATATGAACTTTGCTATATCATCTAACATATGTTTTGCTAGAGTCTAGTGGTATATGGTTATATTCATTTTCTGTTTATCTACTGAAGTATTGTTGAGTATTTTAAAATCAGTGCCTATTAGTCCCTCACTTTCTATTCTATTTGTTTGCCTGGTTATATTATGGTGCACTGCTGGGAGCTTGCATTTGAATGGACATCATCTTTCAATCAGTATTGACATATTGAGGCAATTGCTAAATTATTTGAAATTATAGCTGTACACAGCTGAACTATTTAATGGGATGCTATTAAGAATATGGATTGATAGCAAACTCATAACACAATGTCAGCGTGGGTTTATGAAGGACCAATCATGTCAAAGCAATCTAATTATGAGGAGATTGTAAAGAGCACTTACAGAGTACAGAGGATGTGTTATATTTGCATTTCTCAGATACATTTGTAACTGCTCTACATAACATATCGGTACATAAGATAAAATTACTAGGATAAGGCGGATTAGTATGCATATATGTAAATAAGGTGGTGGTAACAGGTATGCTAATTACACTTTAAATCAGATATAATTGGGAACATGTGATATGGAAAAAGATTTAGGATCACTAAGGAACTATAAACTAAATAAGAGTATTTAGTTGCTACTAAGGCTAGTAATATGCTGGGATACATATACAGCACTAAAACTATTTTTGTATCCCATGTATATATCACCTTTATAAGTCGCCCATGAATGAAATCAAAATACTAGAGCTGTGGTTTGCGGCAAATAATAGGTAATGTAGACAATAAAATAATCAAATATATGTATATCCAAGTATATAAATAAATCCCTTCTAGTGTAAAGATGCCCCCGGAGCCAGTGCCCGAGAAGAGGGCAAAGATGTCCGGCTTTGCTGCGCCCCTGGAGGGGCTGAAGAGTCCCCTGGTGGCTGAGCCCTACAAGCAGGTGAAGAAAGAAGGTTACTCACCCGTCCAGCGCTCCCGCGGTGAGTATCGCTTCTTTTTCCCAAGTTCTGGCAGCGGAGGAAGGATGAGCCAATCAGGGCTCATCTTTCCCCGCTGGCCAATCAGCGGCCAGATACGCGAGCCAATTGCGGCTCGCGCCCGGCCGTTTAAAAGATTGGCGCCGCGGCGAGCCAATCAGCGCTCGCGGCGGTGGCGGCTGATGACTATATAAGTCGCCGGCCGGCGCTATTTTGGCAGAAGACAGTCGGCGGTGGAGAGAGAAGTATGTCGTGGGACGTCTGGAGCGGACCAGGAACAGAGGAAGCCGCCGGAGCAGTGATCGCCGGCGGGGAGCCCTTGTCAGGGCTGAGAGCGCCCCCGCTTCCAGAGCAGCAGAGGAGCCAGCACCGAACAGGAGAAGAGACGCTGCCGGCTGGAGGGTCTGGAAGACCCGGAAAAGAAGGAAGACGGCGTGGCAAGCTGAGATTCCTGTGCGGAGCAGGTAAGTAGCCTCAGCATCGGGCATTAGGCCCGTGGCCACGGTCGGGCACTGGGGACATTGAATTAGGGGCACAAGGCTCAGGGAACTGGGCACTAGGCCCTTATTAAGTAGTGAGCCAGTAGGCCATATTGTTGTTAAAGGGGACAAGCCCCTGTTAGCTAGAGAGGTGAGGGGACGCTCAGAGCCCCCAGGCAAAAGGGCACAAGGCCCTTAGGTAGGTAGTGGCCTAGAGGCCATAGGAAGGCCACAGGGCCTGGTTAGGGGGCTGAAAGCCCATAGTCTGAGAAGGGCACAAGGCCCTAGTAGATAACTAGGAGGCCACAAGGCCTAAGTAGGCAGGGGCTAGTGCCCCTAGGTAGCAGGGCACAAGGCCCTAGGTAGTGGGCTCAGAGTCCTGAGTTAGAGAGGGGGCTGAGGCCCATACCCAGAGCACAAGGCTCTGTATGTAGCTGGGCAGAGGCCCATGGTGTGTAGGGCATAAGGCCCTGGTGGTGTGACAGAGGCGTGAGAGCCTTGTGAGTGTAGGCGCGGTCCTGTGTGAGGTGAGCACATGGAGTTAGGAGGTACAGTAGAGCGGAGGCTCCTGTGGGTGCTATAGCAACCGGCTGGTTGGCTAGCAGCTGTGTGCTCTGGTGAGTAGCGTGCAAAGTACTGTATACTGTATTTATTCGGTCTGTGCGACGAGTATTGTCTGTATTACTGTATCTTTGGGTGTGCTACATAATTGTGTCCAGGGGCAAGAAGTCAGGCCCCTATTAAAGGTAGGCTCTTGTTTCTTGTGTTTTCCTGTGCTAACCCGTGCTGTGGGGGACAAGTGTAGTTATCAGCTTACACATAGTCAGGGAAGAACATACGTAGTTTTCCTGTCCCTTAGGTCCCTGGAGTCACGCTGGTTCCCAGAGGGGGTGACTGAGTGAGTCGGTGGCAGTGCAGCACACCTTGAGGCAGTTCCAGGGGTGGCCCGTGGTTCTGGTTGAGGGTCCCCAAGCCTGAGTTCCGTGCAGGTTATCCTGTGGTTCCGGGTGTAAGGATACATGTTCGATACCCGAGTACAGGCAGTCAGGCGGTTCAGTTTCGATCAGCTGTTCCGTGCGGCAGTCGGCCCGCGGGTTAGTGTGCTGTTCCAGTGAGCCTCAGTCGGGCCTGGTGCAGCCGGTCCTTAGGGTCCGTGGGTGACCCCATCGTAAGGAGACAGTCTCCTTGGTTAGACCTGGGTGAGGGGGTTAGGAACCGCCCTCCGGTATAGTCCGTGAACACCGGCTGGTGTTCCCCGTAGTGCTTAGTAAGTAGTTCCGTTAGTGCACCACACCTAGAAAGTCATAGTTGTTTGACGTAGTTGCATTGTCGACCATTAGAGCGTTGTTAGGGTTGGATCGCTGTTGTAGTCAGTTTAGCGTTTCTGGGTGCCCATCTTAGTCTCACTGAGAGTGCAGAGGGAGGCTGTGTGTTCCTTGTCATCCGCAGGTCTCGGAGAGGTGCAGGAGAACCGGATCGGAAGTGGGAGTGTCCCGGTGAGTATCACGCTCGATTCCCCCTTTCGGTTGGGCCCTCACCGGGAGGTGTGTGAGGTACTTGAGGCGGGACTAGTCCTGGTCTCAAGTGCCTGTAGTCCCCCGTGCCTTGGTGAGAGCAAAGTGAGGAGGCGGCAAGGGGGCTTGGACTGAGAGTGTCCTTGTTCATTGCCGTATTCTCGGACAGCCCTTACCTGGTAGGCACGGACGTAATCTCTGTCTCTTTCTTACAGGGACGTGGTTGGAGGTGACAAGGGTTGCGGCTGCTGATCTGCTGGGATCAAATCGCAGCTGGGATATCGTAAGCGGACTGGAGGTGACCATCGTTTACAAGGTAAGTTCTTTTGTGTTGCGTCTCTCCTGTTCCCCGCAGGCGCTACACTAGCTTTATATTAAAATGTAATATACTATTAGAATTTGCTCTATAAATACATACCTTTCTTTTATTAAATTCAAAGATATAATATATGCATATAGCAGCCCACAACTGTCCCAACCAATGTCTAAAAAAATATTGACATGATGACCAATGACATGATTAATTTGAGATATAGCCACAAAAAATGGCCCATAAATAAAATGTATTTATTCAGAAATAGTTCAGTACATAGCTGATATATAGAAACTGATTATGCACAAACATGGTCCAGAGAAAAAACATAAAATCTAATGTAAGGGGAGTAATGGTATGAGTATTAATTTATGATTCCCACATGACTCACATAGGACCTAAGCACCCAAGGCTTATTCAATAAATGCCATCATACTTTATAAATGGACCGGCAGTTTCATATCTGGAGCCTTAAAAATGTGTCACACAGGATCTACAGTGGCCAGCTGCAAGTAACTTACTCTCCTTTCAATGCAAGTGCTTTAGTATTTACTGTTGCCAGGATAGCAGACTTCAACATTTAACAGCCTATTAAAGGAAATTTAGCAGATCAAAACAGAGATACATAGATGTATGGGTTGTAAACATAATGCTACTAGTATACGTCATTTGCCAGACATATTGTCTCAAATTTGGGGTACTGTTTTGTGCCCATAGATTGTAAGCTGGCGAGCAGGGCCTTCTCACCTCTTTGTTTGTTTTACCCAGTTTGTTTATTAGTTTACTATGATTGTTCCCAACTGTAAAGAGCTACAGAATATGCTGGCGCCTAATAAATAAATGATGATGATGATGATGATGCATCGGTCTGAAGGACATAGCAGAACTTGAGAAGATTCAGAGCTAGAGACAACCTTATTAATTTAAGGAATGAAGGGGCTACTCTAAAGACACACACATTTTACGTGTTTACATTGGTGAAAAGGCACCTTAGAGACAATCTAATTAGTGTGTATAAACATATCCAATGTTAATACAAAGATTTGTCTAATGAGCGTTTTATAGATAGGACTGTACAAATTAATAGGGGACATACATTTTGACTGTAAAAAAAAATACATATTAACTATAAGCCAGGTTGTGATTGTCATTACATGGATTTAAACCTGGTTTGGGCGCTTTCTTATACAAAGTGGTGTTTATAGCTATAATTATTAGAATACATTATTGGTGTGGTCGATCCATTGAACAAATCTGATTGCTATTTATGGAGTCAGGAAGGTAGTTTATTTCCCACTGCAAGGATAAATGGTCATCTGTCTTGCTGGAGTTTTGTTTTGCCTTCATCTGGACCTTAATGGGTTTTTGTCTTTTCTCAACCTTGTATATATAGTAAATAAAATGATGTGCCTTAAAGGAAGAGTGCTGCACATTTTGGGAAACCAAGTTTAATAAAGAATACTGAAATGCCAAGCAGAAAACCTTGCTACAAACCAATTAATACTTCTCCTCTAATAATGTACCTTGTATTAACTTTCAGTGGAAAATGTATAAAGGATCGGTTTCTGCAATTTGCCGGAAATCTGCGACTTTGTAGTGGAAAATTAAAGCGGCGATGGCTTTTAAAGGCAAACTTGCCTTTAAAGGCCACCATGCTTTAAATTTCCCCTGCAAAATCGCCGATCCCCGCTGACTTGCAGAAACCAATCCTTCATACATTTACCCCCCAGAGTTAACTTGACATGAAGCACTTGTTGCAGTACAAACTCAAAAGGAAAGTAACCTATGCAAAGAAATTAATGATGGTCAAAATTACAGCATGTACATTAAATATTATTTGCATTAATTAACATAAGAATATCTTCACTATAAAAGACATTGAATGCAAAGGGATCACTAACCTTAACATTTCCTGACAACTGGATAAGAGATTTCAGCATTTAATGGCTGTGAAAAAAATCCATCTTTTGCTGATGGCACAAACTTGTGTCAGGCTGAACATTCATCTCAGCGTGTAATTTCTCTACACAGGGACTTTGATATATTGAGCCTGGGCAGTGCCTGCCAGATATATTAATACAGACAAATGTTAGTGTAGGCATTAAGACAACAGCAATCAATACAATGTTTACAAATTCAATGGGACAAATCAGCACAGTGTTTTGGAAGGAAATTTTTTTGGAGTGATCGAGTATTTTAGAAAGATAGGAACACAAAAGATGTGCTATAAGCTCCCATATAAATGCAAGAAAATAACAACAAAATCAGTTTATGGTCCCTCACCATTGATATTGTATTATTTTTGTAATGCATTGGGTACAATTGTAAATAATCCAGCCTTGGATGATACTTCTTATCTCACAATGATCCTGACTCATTTTGGAGTTACTACAAAGGTACATTTTTATTAAAGATTTATAGGGGCCTATTTATTATAGGGTGAAAAGGCCTATGGCTGGCGAAAATGGGTGTTTTTTTTGCTGGTGATAATACTTCATCCTAACATAAAAGGGTCTCATTGGCACACTTACCGCTGCAATAGTTGTTATTCTATCATCACCTCAGGGTGATGATAACAGAAGAAAATGAATGTAAAAATGCTTTATTGTTTGAAAACATATATTTTAATTTTTAGATTTTTATAATTATACTTGTATTGATTTTACTAAGTAGAACTGAAAGCCTAAGTCTGAGCTTTCTGTTCCACTGCACTTTCTGTTCTAATGCACGGCTGTGTCCCTCATCACTCATGTAAAACATATACAGTCCTTGGTGTTTGATGCCCAATTAAATATCATTTACAATTTGACATGCAACTGTTACCTTGTCTTATTTATATCGATTGCTGAGCCTGGTATAGACTCGATGTGCTATAGTTTGAAATGTATTTTTTTCTTGTTTAGCCATGAAAATATATCACTTTTATATTACAGTACTTTGTTGTTTTTACCAGAAGACGGTATATGCTGCCTCATATTTCCTACTTACTAACAAGAAACGCCACCTTTATTTTGACAATCTGTTCAAAATAAAAATTGCCCGTGAATTCGCTCCAGGGGGTAAATGTATTACACTGTGGATTTTGCAAGTCTTCGATATTTAGTGACTTTGCAGGGGAAATTTAAAACAGCAATGTCTTTAAAGGTAAAAAATCTGCAGTTTAATACATTTACCCCCAGGAAACAATATGGTCCCCCAAGAGACCCCTATGGAAGTCAGTATATCCGATTATTTTCTGTTATTACAATGATTGTCATTGCTTCCTTCTACTGCCATCATTAATCTCCAAAAGACTTCTAGCAAATTGAAAGATTTACAATGCTGACATGTTAGCTGCCTCCATCACACCCCAAGTCCTGTGTACCAAGTGTGAAACATAAAGTGGGGTGTATAGTCTAATATATACTCACACCTCAGTCCCCTGTACTCTCTCTCCTGTAACCAGCATTGATTTGTGTACAACTTGTCCATCTTTATGGCGACAACTCCTCCCACCACAAACCATGCTGCTCCTTCTGTCATCTGTCAGCCCAAAAGTATTGGTGAGATGGGCTGGTGACCTGATGGGCGAGTTAGTGGGTGGGCTGGTTACCTGGTTGGTGGGTTGGTCGGCTGGTGGGTGGCTTGATCCTCTGGCTGTCAGCTCCTTCTTTCTTTTCCAACAGCCTCAAAGAGCTGATGAGCCGACGGATGCCTTTCTGTCACCCATACTCTCCATTGCCACCTCCCACCACCCCACAAATGACAAGATGTTTTAATAGCGAGTATTATGCTCACATGCTCTGAAAGGAAAGCAGTGCATGTGTACAGCTTAAAATGAAGTGGGTAGAAGAAATTCCGGTATGTCATACCAGCACATACCACCCCACTTCAAGCACTGGCCACACGTGATTTTATATCATCAGAATAAGCAGCGATAGAAAATCAGCCATATTGTGGTAGACCTGTGTAAGTGAGGTATTAGTGTATGATAGATAAACACAGGTTAGATGGTGCCTTGTTATAGCGCAAATTCGGGAATAGTCTATTGCTTCAGCAGCACTATTGCTTCTTCACTTTCCACCCCACCATAGCAGAGAGGCAAGGATTCCCCCCTCTAGACAGAAGTTATAATAAATAGGAGCACATAGTTTAGAGACTAAATAATCGCTGGGTTTATTAAACCACACATGGCTGAAACTCCAACCTTGACTGTAAAAAGGGGTTAACTTGAAAAAAGTATTATGTCAAGTATACTAATTTCACAAGACAATATGAAATGAAGTCAGTATAGAACAGTCAGTATAGAATAGAATATTCATTTTGCTCAAAACATGACTGTTCTCTAGATAAGGCAAAGGTATTAATAAATCAGCAATACATCAAACAGTAATTATAGCTGTGGTTTTTAACTCTGTTAATTACTTGCTGTCTCTTATAGTAGTCTACTTTAAGAAACGATTTCTGTCATAATGCTATAACATTATATAATGTTATAATCAGTTTCCAGCGCTCTGGTTCCAGACTGGTCCACCATTCCACTTCCAATCTGGTCCAAGACTGGTCCAACATTACTGTCCCAATCTGGTCCAGCATTCCGGTTCCTGCCTGGTCTCCTCTGCTAGTCTAAGCACTAGCAGGGGAATCCCAAGGACCAGTCGCTTCCTGCTCGATTGAGCACACCACCGGAGCGTCAGCTTCCGCACAGAACCGCCAGTCATCACTAATGGAACGCCCGCCCTCACCCAAGCAAAACACTGCCCAATCCGGAACTGTCAAGGACCCTGCCGAAACTGAGACTGGACACACAAATGGGACCAGGGGACGCACTCCTGGAACTCAAATGGGCTGTGCTGCACTGCCAGTGAGTTGCCCAATCACTGCCTCTGGAAACCAGTGCAACCCCAGGGACCTACGGGATGGGAAGACTACCGTGTGTTCTTCCTTAACTGTGTGTGTGCTTCTATCTACCCCTTGTCCCCACATACACAGGTTATTGCAGAAAAACAGTAAGGAAACAAGAGCCTACCTTTAATCGGGGCCTGACATCTTGCACCTGTAAATAAACACACACAGCACAACCAAATACAATGCACAATACAGTATTCACCACACAGGCGGAATAAGACTCTGCTGCTGTATCTGGAAGGCTGACCACTGAATACACCCCTCTGCTATCTAACCAGACGGTCTAGTATAGCACTAACAAGAGCCTTCTGCTCTTCTGTTGCCTAGGATTACCACCTAGCATACTCACAACACACGGGGACTGCACCCTATCTAACTATAGGCTCTCACACCTGTTCTACCTCAGGGCCTTGTGCCCTTAGCACACTATGGGCTCTAGGCTCGACTACTTACAGGGCTTTGTGCCCTGACTATGGGCTCTAAGCCCCACTGACTACAGGGCCTTGTGACCTTCTGACTATGGGCTCTGAGCCCGTCTAACTAGGGCCGTGTGCCATTCTCAGTCCCTACCTATATGGGCCTTATACCCAATTCACCCTGGGCCTTATGCCCCTATCCACAGCCACTGGCCTATTGCCAGACAGTGCCCACGGGCCTTGTGCCGACCTACCTATGCAGGGTATACTTACCTGCTTTTTTTCCTCGGTAATCAGTACCCCCTTCCCCATGGGCCTGAGCTAGAAACCGATCCTGATATTCGGGTGGGACTACCAACCTGTACTTGTGATTTGGGCTGGACACCGTATACGGCAACCCATCCAACCAAGCACATTCCTCTACCAACCCTGTCTTATATGACATATCTGCTAGTACCCGCATCCCTTCTAGATCTGGGTCTAGCAACAGGACTTCTTGTAGTCTAGATTTATCCTCCTCCCCCAGGACCAACATCCCATCAGGACGGTCTTGGTTACTCTCCTTCAGAGGCACAGAGATGGAAAAGAGAGGTTGCTGATACCCGGTTGTCACTGGTGTGTAGGGGTGGTTGTACTTCTTCTGCCTGGGGCTCGCCTTTCCATGGGCATGTTTTCCCACAAAATAATTCCCAATGTCTTGCCCCAAATCATTGCCCAAAATCACCTCATTAGACAATCCAGCCATAACTCCAACTTCCACCAGGTTGTTACAATGGCCCCAATGCAACAGGCCTTGGGCTGTTGGAATCTCTGCCCACTGTCCATCCTCCATCCTAATTTTAAAGTACTTGTTGGGGACAATTCTTCTGGAGTCCACCAACTCGGGCCGTACCAGGGTGATGGCTGCCCCACAGTCCCTAAATCCTTGGGCTTTTCTGCCATCTACCCACACAAGTTTCAAGTGCCTGAAAAGGCGTCCTCCTGTTGTTTGCCTCATGTCAGCCACAGCATTGCAAGTGCCACCTACCCCCCTCGTCTCTTGCGCATCAAGGTGGTAGTGTTTGTTTTTCCGGGGGTGGCTTCTGCCAACAACCCCCGTGGGTGGGAAATGGTCTAATTTAACTCCTTTCCTGGGACACACCTGTTGAAGATTCCCCCAGTATCCACATCGATGGCACCGCTTCCAGACTTGTCCCGAGTGTGGCATCACTGGTCCTCGGTTTCTGGGTCTCCTTGGGCCTTCACTCTGCCCATTTTCTGTTTTTTCCCAGGACTGTGGGTTACACTTTGCCACCCAATCCTGAAGGCTGGGAAATATTTCAGTCAGTCCTGCTTTTACCAGCTCCAGTCCTTTTCTCCAGATCCACTGACCGAGGACGCGCTACAGCTCTCGATGAAGCTGATCATAGTCATAGCCCTCACTGTGCACTGCTGACTGGCCTGGGGTGGGGGATGTTTGTACGGTAGCTGCATTCTCCTGAATCCTTACTGGCTGCTCCTGAAAGAGTAGGGCAAGGTCTGAGGGTTCCAGTCGCGCCTGCTCCTCGGGCAGTGAGTTAGTATATTAGCTCACCCCAGTCTCCTTGGACCATTCCCCCACCACATCTGGGAAGTTCTCCTGACTTTCCTTAATAAAGTCCACCTCAGACAGTTTTGCACATATGAATCCCCCATCACTCAGCACCAATATACGAGGTTGCTCCTGGTCCTCACCCAACTCCTTGGCTTTCAGGACTTCAACATAAGCAGCAACTTGGGTGGCTTCCACTGTTGGGACCTCTGCTATATCCATCCTGCCCGTATCATTGAGTTGACACAGGTCCCATTTTTGGAGTTTTTCCAATAGTTGTGGCCGGAATTAATCCTGGGTAGTGCCTTGCCCAGCCTAATCCCCAGAGTTCATCCAGTTTTAGGGAGTTATACTTGTTTTTGGCTCATGTTTCTTGCATCTCCTCTGATAGGTTTCCTCTGGGTCCTCTGTAGCCCGTGCTGTGCTGTACCTACAAGGCTCTTGGACTGCAACTGCTTGCGTCCTTTGCAGCCTTCCCGGTTCTTGCGACAGCGGGCTGAGTGACCCCACTGCTTGCCACCAAATGTGAGGATACCACCCTTATCTGGGATGGCAGTTACCCTCTGTGGGATTCAATTCACTTGGGTAGACCAGAATATATCCAAAATAAGACTTCATTAGGACAGCACAACACCACAAGACGTTCACAAGTTACAAGATAAATGGTAGCATGTATCCACCAGCAGCCTCTTGCAGTCAGCACTCCAAAGTAATAATCTCAGTCTCTTTTAGAGTCTTATCCTCCCACAATAATACCACTACGGATCAGCAAAACAGTTATGGTGTCGCCCAGCTTGGGTTACTGGCTCACACCGACCCTGTCCTGGTAGGGTATCCTCCAGCGGCACCACAATGCCTGGCCCAGAGTCATTTTTGCTGATGTCTTGTACACCAGGATCCTCCAAGCTAGTGTAGCTCCCTTGACATTCTGCTCTCCCAATAACCTTCCCTGTATATACAGGAAATAGCAGGGACACTTTAGCTGCTAGACATACTGTCCCTGTTACCTTGATTATACAAATCAATGGCTTAACTCAATTAGCTATTTTGGCTGGATACACTAAACATGAGGTTACAATATTACAGCAGGAAATGACACTGCACGCTTACACGAAACAATAAGACTTTTGACACATTGTATCAGCAGTGTTACACCATCTGAATCTGTGATACATTTTGATACAATAACATTTATATTGATACATATTGATATATTTCCCAATGCTATTTCACCCAGTATATTACTGTGGAGGCACATTGCATATCATTTAGAAGTTCTAACCTCATTACCTCTCAGATTACCTGTTGACCTAGCTAATTAACATGGGCTGCCAGCTAGTTAACTCAGACATTGTTCTGATTATAAACCAAATCTAAGCAGCCCTTCATAACAATGAACATTTGACATAAATAGTAATTATATTAGCTAACACTAGCAAAATGACTGCTGCTGTCCTGTTAGTTTCATACAGTATGGCAATATTCTTTATATTTATACTACATACAATATTGCAGGTAATAGCAAGGCCAAAATGTACCTAATAACATGAAATAAGAATACACATAATACATAGATGCTCTGCTGTATATACTTAGACTGGGCCAAGGATTAAAAAGTATATTGAACCGTGAGAATCGGGTGACGAATACAAAGTTCTCAGTCTAGTAGCACCCCATTTACTCACACTCTGCATTAGTGGGTGTAGTTGTAAAGATTAACAAATAACATAACTGTGGTGAATAAAGCTTAATCATAAGGGGCTGCATTATAAATATTGCATATCAAATGAATCATTTATAATTTGTGTTTCTGTGTAAGCTATGGTGCAATGCAAAGCTCTGCTATCACAGGGTTAATGACCTATCTCAATGTGGCTTTGCAGACCCCAGAACTACCAGATAACATTGTCACCTTATGGGGAACTGAACAACTTCAAAGATCTCATGGGGGGAGCTATATCCTGGCATAGAAGTGGGTTTTTGAACCTGAAGGAGCCATTCCCAGCATGTAATCTTACACAACGAGACCACATGATAGCTTGCTGTATTTTATATAGGCAAATATCATTCCGTTTGCAAAGTACCACTTACAATGAATATAATTAGTGATCAACCACATATTCATAAATAGCATGACAAAGGATAACTCATATGTCAAGAAAAGCTGTTTGTCATGAGGGAATGAGAGGAGATCAGTATCAGCTCAACAAATCCACTGGACCAGGAAATACATGTTACATTTTAGCATTGGGGATTAAACAGAGAAGATGTAAATTGTGGGCGTAAAATGTGTCACAGCTCCCCCCTAGCGACCAACCGATTACAAGAAAATTGTCAGACTTTTGGGAAATTAATCAACATCGATGAGCTGTCCATTTTCCAAGCCAATTTCCCATGGCACAGATTATACCACTTGTAAGTAGGTTGTCTCCCTTCATTTTACATGTTTTGCTTATGTCATGTCATCTTTTATAAATAGTTTTTATAACCTGTAAGCATTGTACTTCTTGTATATTAAATCTAACAATTAATAAAAAGTGCTGTATTTATTGCTCTAAACCAATCCACGGACTGTTTAGAAGAGGTCCATTTCTTGGCTGTGTTAACCCTTTAAATACCAGTGTGTGAAGTGTTAACTATTTTTGCTATCGGAACGCAGAGTGGGCCTGATTCATTACGGAATTTGAGTAAGTTTTCTTATTTAAATTTTCTGGACAAAACCATGTTGCAACGCAAGGGGCGTAAATTAATTTATTATTTTGCACAAAAGTTAAATGCTGGATGTTTTTTGGGTTGTGGACTTATATTTATTTTTGAAATCATAATGTACATATATTTTTCTTCAGGATGCAAAACAAAGCACATTACTGCTTCCCTGTATATGCAGTTGCACAGTACTTTCACTCTTATTCTTGTTTAACCTTATCTTTAGAACAGTGACCATAAAATATAGAAGTGATTGACATTAGAATACAGATAATTTCTACTGTGAGACCAAATTCAGGTCTTTTTACTAGCTCGCAATGCTACAGTGGGGTTTTGTACACAACTGACCTTCTGGCGTTATGCTGTATTGAACAGTAATAGGTAGGTTGGAATAATACAGCAACATGGGGTTGATGTAAATTGTCCTTGACAGTCAGTAATATTTTGCGGTGTGGACGCTATGGGATATATTTACAATATAATTCATCATGCAGGAAATTATTTTAGGATTCAACTGAGTCTGGAATTGTCAGCAATTGATTTGTTTGAATCCTAAATTGAACTGAATCCTATTAAAAACTTACACAGGGTTAAAAATGGTCATGGAAGCTAATAAAATGACATAGAGGAAAGGATTAAAGAGGCTATAGTTAGCTAGTTACAGTGATGGTTGTACTTAATATTCTGCTGCTAGTTTAATTTAAACTCTCATGTAGAGTAACTAGTATTCATCCCTCATCACAACCTGTTTCTTTCTATTACTGTCATAAAACCGGTTCTTCAGTTCTTCTTCGTTACTAGTTAATTAACAACAGTTACACTAATTATGTGCATTATGACAATTGTCTTTGAGACAGTCATTAGTCCTCTTCTCTCTATTGGTGTCAGGATTTGTCCTCCTCTTACCAAATGCATAATGTCAGTGGCATTTGTCCTCATCTCTCACTATTAACTTATGTTCTGACCACTTGTCTTCCTTTCCCTGTATTTGGTATTGTGTCCATATGTTACCCCATTGTTCTTATTGCCTTTCTTTTCCCCATTGTAAAAGTAGTGTAGCTGGGCCATGAATAAATAGGAAATTCCTACACTCCCTTAATACTATGGTACATACGTGACATCACAGCATCAGAACCTCTTTTTAACACACATGGATGCACTATAGCATTATGCAATCTTATCTATGCATCTTCTTTGTGTGTGATGGCATTGTTCATATTTGATTCAATTCGGTATTGATAATTGACTCGATCTAAGCTGAATCCTTAGAAAAATAGCCAGAACATTAAACGGAATCCAGGATTCATTATGTGGACTCGGAAGCTGAGTTCGGTCATTTCCTGACAGCATGAGATAATATGTTATGTCCTTTTCCGATGGAAGGGAAATGGGGGAACTGTGTGGTTTTTTACATGCACAGTGCATAGGGCACACTATAAAATGTACTTTTACACAAAGGTGACATGTTCTCTTTAAATTCTATCTTAGAGGAATTATTAAATGTTCGTAGGTAATAAATCATTGACATAGTATTTCCTATTAAAGGCTACTGCTATTTCTAATTGTATGTATTCCGCAATGGTTAGATATGTCTTTTCAGTTTGACACAGAGCAGTTAAATCTAAAATGTATTCCATAAGAGTCATGCCTAGATTTATTACTACTGTCAGAATGACATAGATAGGGCCCATAAATATGCACAGCACCAAAAATATATTTTAAAATAACACTTTATCCAGATTAGTTTATAATTATCATATTCTCTTGTTCTTCTATGTCTGTACAATCAGATTTTCTTATGTGTGAGTGTTTGCATAAATTATACGCTACACTCTAATTTTCTGAACACTCCAAAGCACACAGCTAAACTTATCAGACACATTCTAAATGCAGCAAAGTGTTGCTAGGGTCTAATTGTAAGAAAACTGATCTTCTCTGGCTCATATCGAAGATCCTATGAAGTCTACAATTATTTGACATTATGAAATATTCTGAGGTAACTTTTTTTTCAAGGATATGGTGTTTGCAATTCTCCAAGCTGATTCCTTCCTTGATTACCCGCTACTAACATTCCCCCTTCTCTCCATTTTAACATTCCCCTTTGCATTGTTCTTATCAATCAGTAGTATGCCTTCTCCCCTCAGTTGTCCTTAGATACATTTTGTAATTGAAGTGGTACATTGCAATATAGATTAAATTGTGTAATTAAGTTTGATAAAGTAATAAAAGTGGAAGCAATATACTCATATTTATTGCTTACTAATGTGTTGTGTGTAAATATTATATATATATTGTTAAGTGCGTATTGTCGCTAACCAATAACGATTGTCGAACCTCGATTTGTGTTTCCAACGCACAAAGATTTATTCGCAATAAGTAGTAAAATATGTTCAAGCGAAGTGATAATAAATACAGCCGTTACTTATCACAGGCGCTCTGGATCCAGTGCAGTCATTCAATCCTGAAGTCTGGGGACAAGATGTCTGAATACTGGATGTGAGGCTGCTGCTTATATGCACACAGAACTACAGTAATACAATGAAGATGGTATAGCTTGCTTCTATTGGTCTACTATTCTATTGCATTGACAATTCCTGTTTTGTACCTCAACTGTTTATTCGTTATATATATATATTATACCATATTAATCTTTCTATGTTTAAATATGTTTTCTTTATAAAACAAAGTAAAAACTTTAGTGGTCCTCCATTCTGGCAATAAATGTCCTGGTTTGGCTTCTACAGACTAGTGTGAAGCATTAATACTTTATTTGTATGTCTGAAGGCTTCCAAGTGATCATCTTCACCCCATGTTGTAACATTTCGTTGCTTACAGGAAGGTTGTCATGCAGGTTGATAATGCCCTCATACACAGAGTACATGTGGATGCTCAATGCCATGGCATTCTCAGTCACCATATCTAGATCCAATCGAGCATTTATGGGACAATGTTTTTGAACACCATAAACCAGTTGTCCCTTGCTTGACTTTTTATTATTATTATTATTATTATTATTATTATTATTATAATTATTATTATCATTTTATTTGTTGGGCGCCACAAGGTTTCCACAGCGCCGTACATAGTACAAACAGTAGACCATACAGGGTTAAACAGTACAGAACGATAAACACGAAATACCAATGCTTCAGTAACTCCAGGACAGCCATATGGAGTAAGGACAGAGCAGAAGAATAGGTATGGAGACACGAGGGAAGAGGGGCCCTGCTCATAAGAGCTTACATCCTAAGGGAGGGTGGACAAATCAGACACAAGAGGGAGCTGGTGATGCCAGGGGAGAGAAGAAGGGGCCAGGGGAGAGAGGGAATAGCGAGCAGAGTAGATGAGGGGTTCAGTGGATGGTTGATAAGCTTTGAGGAACAGGTGAGTTTTAAGTGCTCGTTTGAAGGAGCACAGATTGGGAGCGAGACGGATGGAACGAGGGAGGTCATTTCAGTGCAGGGGGACAGCTCGGGCGAAGTCTTGGATTCTGGAGTGGTAAGTGGTAATTAGAGTGGAGGAGAGGCGACGGTCATTAGCAGAGCGCAGGGATCGGGCAGGAGTGTGAATGGTGAGGAGGTTGGAGATATAGGGAGCAGTAGACAGGGAGAGAGCCTTGTAAGTGGTGATAAGGAGTTTGAAGAGGATTCTGTAGGGGATGGGGAGCCAGTGTAAGGCATGGCAGAGAGGGGAGGCAGAGGAGGAGCGGCGTGAGAGAAAGATGAGTCTAGCAGCCACATTGAGTACAGAGCGGAGGGGGGCGAGATGTGAGAGGGGGAGGCCAGTGAGGAGAAGGTTGCAGTTGTCGAGGCGGGAGATGATGAGTGCGTGGGTGATGATTTTGGTGGCGTCTTGTGAGAGGAAGGGTCGGATGCGGGCGATGTTGCGCAGTTGGAAGCGACAGGCTTGTGCAAGGGATTGGACATGGGGGGCAAAAGAGAGAGAGGAGTCGAGGGTGACACCCAGGCAGCGGAGTTGGGTGACAGAGGAGATGGTGGTGTTATTAACAACGAAAGTGAGGTTGTGGTGGGAGGGGAGTCTAGGGGAGGAAAGACAATGAGTTCGGTTTTAGAGATGTTAATTTTGAGAAAGCGGGAGGACATCCAGGAGGAGATGGCAGAGAGGCAGTCAGATACACGAGAAGGAGGGAGGAAGAGAGATCAGGAGAAGAAATGTAAAGTTGAATGTCGTCAGCATAAAGGTGATACTGAAGACCAAAGGAGGAGATAAGGGCACCGAGGGAGGATGTGTAGAGCGAAAAGAGTAGGGAGCCGAGGACAGAGCCCTGGGGGACTCCTACCGAGAGAGGGGAGGGGGTGGAGGAAGAGCCAGACATGGAGACAGAGAAGGAGCGGTTAGCAAGATAGGATCAGAACCAGGCGTGGACGGAACCATAAAGGCCGAGAGGGAGAAGAGTTTGCAGAAGGAGGGGGTGGTCCACAGTGTCAAAGGCCACCGAGAGGTCAAGAAGGATAAGTATGGAGAAGTGACCCTTAGATTTGGCTGATAGGAGTTCATTGGTCACTTTGGCCAGGGCAGTTTCAGTAGAGTGGAGGGGGCGGTATCCAGATTGGAGAGGGTCAAGGAGGGAATTGTCCAAGAGATATCTGGTGAGGCGACAGCAGACAATTCGCTCAAGAAGTTTGGAGGCGTAGGGGAGAAGAGAGATGGGGCGATAGTTGGCGACCGAGGTGGGGTCAAGATTAGGTTTTTTGAGGATAGGAGAGATAAGAGCATGTTTAAATGAGGAGGGTACTACACCAGAGGAGATTGATAGGTTAAAAAGGTGTGCCAGGTAGGAGCAGGCAGTGGGAGAGAGAGAGCGAAGGAGGTTAGAGGGGATGGGATCGAGAGGACAGGTGGAGGGTGGAGAGGAAAGAATAAGGGAGGGAACTTCTTCGCCTGATGTGGGGCAGAAGGAGCACCAGAGTTGATTGTTGGAGGGGGGTGGAGCGATGTGGACAGCGGGTGAGGGGATTGAGGCGGAGATGTTAAGTCTGATGGCTTCAATTTTGGAAGAGAAGAAAGTGGCGAAGTCAGCAGCAGAGAGGGAAAGTGGGACCGGAGGGGGAGGGGGAGAAAGGAGGGAGTTGAAGGTGGCAAACAGGCGGCGGGGATTAGAGGACTGAGAGGAAATGAGGGACTTGAAGAAGGTTTGTTTGGTAAGGGAGAGGGCAGAGCAAAATGAGGAGAGGATAAATTTAAAGTGGAGGAATCAGAGAGATCGCAGAGATGAGAGAAGACAAGGTCAAGTGAGTGACCGAGATGGTGGGTGGGGGAGGAGGTCCACTGGGTGAGGCCCAAGGAGGAGGTGAGGGAGAGAAGTTTGATGGTGGCAGGATCGGAGCAGTTGTCAATGGGGATGTTGAAGTCGCCAAGTATGATGGAGTATGATGGAGGGGAGGTTGGAGGAAAGGTAGTGGGGGAGCCAGGCAGCAAAGTTATCTAGGAAGAGGGAGGTGGGGCCAGGGGGATGATAGATGACAGAGACACGGAGGTGGATGGAAGAGAAGAGACGGATGGAGTGAACTTCAAAGGAGGAGAAAGAGAGGGAAGGTAGGGTGGGAATGACCCGAAAAGTGCAGCAGGGGGACAGGAGAAGGCCCACTCCACCTCCTGGATGTTCATCCGGTCTGGTGGAATGGGTGAAGGAGAGGCCACCATAGGAGAGAGCGGCAGGTGAGGTGGTATCAGAGGGAGTGAGCCAGGGTTCAGTGATGGCAAGAAGGTTAAGAGAGTTGGAGATGAAGAGGTCGTGGATGGAGGTCAGTTTGTTACGGATGGACCTAGAGTTCCAGAGGGCGCAGGAGAATGGGAGAGAAGGATGAGTAGAGATGTGGATAAGATTGTCGGGGTTAATGGAGCGAGGGGGGGAGTGAGGGTTGGACCAGTGTAGGGAGGTGGGCGAGGGGGAGAGATGGGACCGTGAGAGAAGGGCTGGTGGAGGTGGCTCATGGGTATTGGAAAGGAGCGGGGCAGCATAGTGAGAGATGGGGGACGAGAGTGGGAGAGACACGGCAGCAGGGGCAGGAGGAGAAAAATGGAGTTAAGTTAGATACGGATGACGGAGCAGAGAAAGACAGTAAGAGGGCCAGTATGGGATTGAGGAACGGAGTGAAAACAGAAGGATAATGGCAAAACAATATGGACGATGCTAAGTGGGGAAGAGCAGGGGCAAAGCACTGTAGACAATGAAAGTTGAGGAGAATAAAATAACAATCTAAGCAATAAAACAATGAGTGGTGGGGAACAATAAAATAGATGCGGGATGGATAAGTGTGATTCTATAAAAATAAATAAATAAGCAAATAAATACAAAAAATTGGTGGAAGTTGAGATGAGACACAAGAAGCAGTGATAGGGCTACAGAGAGCCCTTACCAGGAGGGCCGGAAGGAGAACTCAGGAACGGGAGAGTCCAGGAGGAATTAGGAAGTCACAGAAGCCGGAGTGGACCAAGGGGTCCAGCGATCCGGAGGCACAGGAGCTGAAATGGTCCGAGGGGTCAAGCGATCCAGAGGGATAAGAGTTCCAGAGGGTCAAGCCAAACAGTTCAGTTCAGTTCAGAGGGCTGGGGCATATGATGTTAAATATACAGGAGCCCTATAGCTTTCTTAGCACATAGGTCTATGCTTCTTATGATACTAACATATTCCAGGGCAGGGGGCACATGAGGCAGACCAGAATGGAGGTCAGACACAGGGGACCGTGGCAGCTTAAGATGGAGGCAGTGCGGTGGGGCCACGGAGACCACGAGGGAGCAGGCAACAGAGGCACCACGTGGAGGGGCAGCAGGCAGGAAGGGACACGAGGAGTTAATAGCCGCAGTGAGCAGGCCAAAATTGCAGCCTGTGGTAAGGTGGCAGGAAGCAGGGGATGCCTAGGAAGGGACAGCAGGCTCACCCTCAGTCAGAACGGCGGGAGACCACGGGAGACGGCTGGAGACTCATGGTGGGAGATCCTCAGCGGGAGACCTTCAGTGGGAGACGGCGGGAGATCTTCGGCGGGAGACCCTCAGCGGGAGGCGGCAGGAGATCACAGCAACAGAGCAGCAGGAGGAGATCGGCTGGAGGAGCACAGCAACAACAGTCGGTCTGGAGGAGCAGGAGCGAAGCAGCCACAGGAACCGGAGGAGCAGCAGCGGGGAGCCTGGAGACGACACAGCGGCCAAGATCCACTGGACAGCGGGAGCAGCGGTCATGGAGGCACAGACGGTAGGTCCAGACGGCAGGCGATGAAGCCGACAAGCAGAGCAGGAAGAGGAGCAGCAGGAGTCAGCAGGAGGTCCAGCATCAGGTAGGAGCACGAGGAGGCCGGAGAGTGAGGTCAAGCAGTGGCCTGGCATACAGTCTGCAGCAGGGGTTCAGCGGGAGATACCACGCTGGAGGGGGGCAGAGTTCACCGGCCAGAGGTGGTTGAGCACGGTGGTGGAGGAGGCAGGCCTCTCCGTGGAGAAATGCGGGGCCCAGAGAGGTTCCAGGCTGGGCTCTAACGGAGAGCAGGCAGGACACGTCTGTCCTGTTCAGAGGTTACAGAAGAATGGTGGAGTATTATCCTGAACTATTCCAGACCTTGGTAGACTCAGTACCACAGCACATGATAGGAGAGCCAAAAGACATTTTAAGTGACTTTCTCTTGTTGTTTCCATCTGTTTGTGCACTACTTGTTTTTCTATACATTTTAATACACAATTGCTATATATTTGCTAAATGTAATAGATTAAAAAAAAAGAAAATAGTGATTGTGTTATGTGCAAATGATTGAGCGCCCTGTCATTAAGTACTTAGTAACACTGTCTTTGGCAGAAGTTACAGCTTTCAAATATTTCATGTAGGCAGCTAAGATTCTTTCTATTCTTGCTTTTCGTAGTGTTCTCTGCAGAATTCTTGTTGCTCATTCACTGCGTGTTTTAGATCTCCAAACACATTTTCATTAACATTCCAGTCTGGGTACTGTCAGGCCATTCCAAAACATAATTCTTTCTTATTCATGGGTGATTTTGAGGCATGTTTTGGATCATTTTCTTGCTGAAAACACAGGCACATTTCTACTTCACTGTCTTTACATATTATGGGACTTTAGTTTCTAGGACTTGTTGAATCCATTGGTACTTCCATCCAGACAATATTGACAATATATCTTCTGCCACTGGCTGCCAAACACCAAAACATAACAGATGTTGATTTTGGCTGTAAGGTTATAGGAAAGGTTTCTTTCTGACAAAAGTTCCATGCAGATATTTTTTCTGCAAGCACCACTGTACTGTGGACACGTACTCTGGTGAGAGCTAAACCTTTCATTTACAGTGATATGTGATGATGATGATGATGACGATGATACGTAGGTTCTTATTTGCCTATGTGAACAATTTATGGGCAGTTTGGTCAGAGATTTTCCTAGCTATCCCTGATCTTAACCCCTTAATTTCTTAATGATGTTTCTGACAATAGAAAATTGAAATTCCAACCTGTAAGCATTTTGATATCTTTTTTTAAACATTTCTTTATAACAGTAAGTTATCTTTTTAAATCCTTAGTCAAGTGCTTAGAGGAACCAGGGGTTGATGAGAGTAAGCAGAGCACTCTGAGGTTTTACAAGGAACCGAGTAGTAATTCAACTCTGGAACTATCTCCATCTGGATTAATTTAAGATCTAATAAGAAAATCAAGTTTTGAGACCTTAAGCAGATGTATGCTGTTCAGGGCCGCCGAGAGGGGGGGGGAGCGGGTACTATTTACCCGGGCCCGGCCATGCCAGGGGGCCCGGACCGGGCCCCCACCGCTGAATTTTATTTTATTTTTTACACTTTTCTTTATTGCAATTTTTTTTTATTTTTGTCTTCTTTTTTTTTTTTTTTTTCCCGGGGAGGGGGGGGGGGGGGGCTTGGGGTGTCCGACCCGTCCGTTGGTGGGGGGAGCTAGATAGTTAAAAAAAAAAAAAATTTACATATTCACCTGATCGCGCCGCCCTCCCTCCTCTCTGCTCGTTTCACACTGACTGTCGGGCGTGACGTCATCAAGTCACGCCCGACAGTCAGTGAGGAACGTCGCAGAGGGGACCAAGCAAGAAGAAAGAAGAGAACACAGAAGAAAAGAAAGAAACTAACAAGTAAGTAAAGAACAGAGAGTCAAGGGAAGGAAAGTAGAAAGGGAGAGTGTGACAAAGAAGGGGGAGAGATGTACAGAATGAAAAAAAAAGTGGGGAAAGATGTACAGAATGAAAAAAAAAGTGGGGAAAGATGTACAGAATGAAAAAAAAAGTGGGGAAAGATGTACAGAATGAAAAAAAAAGTGGGGAAAGATGTACAGAATGAAAAAAAAAGTGGGGAAAGATGTACAGAATGAAAAAAAAAGTGGGGAGAGGTGTACAGAATGAAAAAAAAGTGGGGAGAGATGTACAGAATGAAAAAAAAAGTGGGGAGAGATGTACAGAATGAAAAAAAAGCAGGGAGAGATGTACAGAATGAAAAAAAAGTGGGGAGAGATGTACAGAATGAAAAAAAAGTGGGAGAAATGTACAGAGTGAATAAAAAGGAGGGGAAGCAGCATGGAGGGCGCAGTGTGAACATAAGGGGGCACAGTGTAGTGATGAAGGGGCACAGTAATGTGCACAGGGGGCTTGTTGCAATGTAGTGAGTGTGAGGTAGATGGTGGCAAATTAATGGGTGCTATTTTGTTTGTAGGGTGATGGGGAGGCAATTTAATAGTGGGGACTTAATTTAAGATGGGGTGGTTTGGGGGCTATTGAATGTGGGGATGAGTTTGGGGAGAATGAGGTCTATTTATTAAATGTGACTATGAGTTATTTAATGGCAGTGATGGTTGCGGGAAATAGGTATTGCTGTTTGCAGGAAGGGAATAGGTTTATTTATTAAATGTGAATACTATTATTTTAATGTTGGGGCTGGAGGAATGCCTAATTATTAATTGTGGGTGCTATTGATTTAACGCCGGGGCTGGCTGTAATTTTCTAAGTGTAGCCATTTTTTTTCCCAAATAGGTCCTTCAACATTCCAGGATCCAGACAAGCCACAACTAAAGAAACCAGCAGCCACAGGTGGAGAAAGTGAGAAGAACAGGTAGGAGAGAGCAGCAGAGTGTGTGAAATGTTGTGATTCTAGTAGGGACAATACCAATTTTTGGTGAGTGTTGTGCCCAATGTTAGGTGCAGGCCAAGACTGAACTGTTTGTGTACACACTGCATTCTTTGTATACTACACTGTGGTGGTAGATGTCCTGAAAGTCAGGAGTGCTTGGACATATGTGACGCTCCGGCGAATTGAGTGCCTAGTGATTTTGATGTTAGCCACGCCCCCAAATGCCTAACTACAACTTTGAAAAAATTTGCATGCTCAACTATAAGGGGGGGCCCCACAAATTTGTTGTACCGGGGCCCTGAATTCCTCTTGGCAGCCCTGATGCTGTTCCAATAAAAACATGAGCGTTAATGCAATATCTCTTTTTACATGTTACTTTCATGTGTCGGCCTGTCTATGTCCTTACAAAGGGTCCTGTTGCTTTCTTTGTAGAAGGTGTGGCAATAGTTTGTCATTTTAAAAGGAATAGGTATCAGCAGTATGCCACCTTCAGAGTGATTGGGAACATGAACACAAAGTTACTCCTTATTAATGCTCAGACCCAATGTCAATAAAGCTAGTGAGAGCATACTCATGACAATATTGCTAGGATTATCAGAAGTAAGCAGATATAAACAAGAAATATGGTAGTCCTCTTAATGCTTCCAGATAACTAAAATCACACAGGCTTAGCTGGAAATGAGAAAGGGGCATTATTATGTCCCACTGTGTCTAGTGTGGCCTACTGCATTATGCATGGGAGTTTTTCACCTCATTACCAGCGCACATTAAGAAGGTATAGCTGAGCAAAAGTCAAACCCCAAGTACTAGCAGTAGTTGAGACGATGATACATTATACATTATACATATGGGTCAAGCCTTGTTTGGGTGAGGAGCTGTAGTAATTTACAATATGATGTGTGAACCTAGGCGTTACCCCAATGACAGTTCACAGTTGTGTGCATAATCAGGAGCATGTAGTATGGTCTAGTCCACCTCAACTCTCTGGAAGACTTTCTTTTGATGCACTTTGTTGTAGATCTAGCTTTCAGGCTCTATGTTGTGATATAGTTGATTAGGTTCCTTACTTGAGTCTCACGGATCTGTGACTAAAAAGACTTGGCACACTTAAAATAGTGCCCTACAGTAGTCCAAAACAAGTGCAGACAAATTGCAGGCCAAAAGAAAACAATGAAAATTGTGAGATCATAGTAATCTCTAGTAATCTCACACGTTGATTAATATTTTTTTTTTCTCACGAAAAATTGAGGAAAATATGGACAGTGAAATCTGTATCCAATATATATTCCTCTATCTGCATATATAGTATGTCTTACAGTTTTACAATCCTAGGTATAAACACTCTAAGTCATTTATTATTAATTTTACTTACTATAATAGTGTCTAGTTTATGACATAATTTTTTAGATGTTAAAATGGTCTTTGTGGAAGGGCTGTGTAACCTATTTTTCTTTTGGCTTATTAACTGACTTAATAACAGTGCAAATCCAACATATCGGACAAGTATGACAGTACTGTTGAAAAACAAAGAATGCTAATTAAACCAGCCCTGATATTATATATGATTTGCACATACTTGCCAACTCTCCCGCATTGTCCGGGAGACTCCCGCATTTTGCGAGAGTCTCCCGGACGAGTGTGGCAATCTCCCTGATAGGAAGGGGGAAAAATTTAGTTTAAACGCCGCGATTCACCCGGAATCGCGGCGTTTAGCCCCGCCCCCACTGTAAAATGACGCGATTTGCGTCATTCCGTCACGGGGGCGGGGCTAAAATGACGCGATTTCGCAGCCCCGCCCCCTGCACGCCCACGTCCCAGCCGGCATCTCCCGGAAGAAAAAATAAAAATGTTGGCAAGTATGGATTTGCAGCATAAATATATTGCTCAGGTCAAGGCATCCCTCTGAAACAATCCTGAACCTGAACAGTATTAAAAATTCTTGTTGATAACAGTGATCTCCCACATGTCAAGAGGCCAAAAAGTTGGGATATTATTATTGAGAAGTTGCAGACTTCTCCCTCGGAAAAAAAAAAGACAGCTCACTGCAGCCGTCCCCTCGCTTATGTAAACGAAACAAACTTCAGTGTATAATCTGAAAACCTCAGTACTGTTATGCCAAATACATAAACATACCATTATATTTTTAAACATTTCTTTTCTAGAGAAGGAAACTTGCAGTTTTCAAACATTTATAATCTCAGTAACATGCATTTCTTATCAGTTCATAGTAAATGTCTCTAACTCTAGCTAGAAATAATTTACTACTGTCTCAAACAGGGCTGGACCGGCCATCTGGCACTTCTGGCAAATGCCAGAAGGGCCAATGGTCAGATGGGTCACGCAGGGTCGGACTGGCTCACAGGGAACTCTGATCACTCCCTTCTTCGTTGGTGGGGGGAAAACTTAAAAAAAACCAACACATAACAAAAAAACCCCAATATTTATGTGACTGTGGCGCAGGCGCCCCTCCTCTCTGCTCCGTTCTCAGGGAATGTCAATGAGGAGCGCTGCAGAGAGGAGTCGGGAAGAAGACAGAAGTCAGAAAAAGAGAAGAAAGAAACCAATAGCAGAGTGTTAAGGGGGGCCAAAGCAGCATGGCAGAGTGTGAAGGGGGGCCAAAGCAGCATGGCACAGGTTGATGAAGGGGGGGCAAAAGCAGCGTGGAGGGCGCAGTGTGGTCATAAGGAGGCACATCATGGTGAGTAAGGGGCACAGTAACGTGTGTGTGATGGCACAGTGGGCTTGTGGCAATGTAATGCGTGTATGGTAGGTGGTGGCTAAATAATGGGTGCTATTTTGTTTGTAGGGTGAAGGTTGGGCAATTTCATTTTATAGTGGGGACTATTAATTTAAGATGGGGTGGATCGGGGGCTATTAATTGAATGTGGTGCTGAATTTTCAGGAGCATGAGGTCTATTTATTGAATGTGAATATGAATTATTTAATGGCAGAGATAGTTGTGGGAAATAGGTATATTTATTGTACGCAAATGCAATTAATTTATTGCAGGGGCTGTCTGGAGGGAGAAAAATAGGTTTATTAAATGGGAATACTATTACTTTAATGTTGGGGCTGGAGCAAGGACTAAGTATTAATTGTGGGTCCTATTGATTTAACACAAGGGCTGGTTGGAATTTTTTAAATGTACCCATTATTTTTTCCAAACAGGGCCCCCAACATTCCAGGATCCAGAGAAGCCGCAACTAAAGAAACCAGCAGCCACAGGTGGTAAAAGTGACAAGAAGAGGTAGAACAGTCTTTCAAATGTTCTGAGTCTAATGCAGGCTTGGCTAACCTGCGGCCCTCCAGGTATTGTGAAACTACCAGCATACCCTTCCAGCAATAAGCTGCTATATATTGGCAAAGCATGCTGGGGCTTGCAGTTTCACAACACCTGGAGTGCCACACGTTAGCCAAGCCTGGTCTTGTGGGACAATCCCGATTTTTGGTAACTGTTCTGACCAATCTAAGGGGCAGGTAAGACTGTGTACTCTTTATATACACACACTGCATTCTTTATATACTACACTATGGTGCTAGCTGTCCTTCGTGAGCTGACCACTCCCCCTCTAGTGTCTGGACTCACCTCTATGATGGCTGGCCACACACCTTCTAGTGGGCCCCTGGCGTTGCAGTTCCCTGGTGGACCCTTCATGCCCCAGTCCAACACTGGGGCTGGGTCCCGGGTAGTCAGTGCACTGTGAGTGCACCAACACTGACAGTGACAGGCTTCCTGTCACTCACCGGACCGTGAGTGCCTCTTCCCGGACATTTAGGAACCGTGGCCGTCCACCATCCTGAGGGTCTGCGCATGCGCAGCCCTTTTCTATACTTCAGTGTATACCCCTTTAACTTAATTGGCAGATCAGGCAACCTCCCTATATTAAGCACCTGTGGTCACCACCACGTTGCCTGATCTTGGAGTCTCATTCCTCATGAGTCTCTGAAGGTGTTCCTGTATTACTCGTGTATTCAGCGCTGCTGATTCTTGTGGTTTCCAAACCACTTCTACTACTGTGCTTCCATTCCATTTCTACCATCAACTGTATCATCATGAC
Source organism: Mixophyes fleayi (assembly GCF_038048845.1). Lineage (NCBI taxonomy): Eukaryota > Metazoa > Chordata > Amphibia > Anura > Limnodynastidae > Mixophyes > Mixophyes fleayi. Next base: position 293,059,048 of record NC_134405.1, on the reverse strand, counting down.
TGTTTGCTCATCGCTATCCGCTGCCTCCGTGCACTCCAGCTTCTACCTCACTCACCTGCTTCTCATCAAGTCTGTTTGCTGATTTCTATCCGCTGCCTCCGTGCACTACAGTCTCCTGCTTGCAACTCGCCTGTGTTCAACATCGTGACTGCCAGCTGACTTCTATCCGCTGCCTCCGTGCACTACAGTCTCCTGCTTGCAACTCGCCTGTGTTCAACATCGTGACTGCCAGCTGACTACTATCCGCTGCCTCTGTGCACTACAGTCTCCTGCTTGCAACTCGCCTGTGTTCAACATCGTGACTGCCAGCTGACTACTATCCGCTGCCTCTGTGCACTACAGTCTCCTGCTTGCATCTCGCCTGTGTTCAACATCGTGACTGCCAGCTGATTACTATCCGCCGCCTCTGTGCACCATAGTCTCATCTCATCGTTGCTGTGACTTCCTCGAGACTGCCGCTTTCATTACCATCTGCTACACTTCGTGATCACAGCTCCTGCCCTGCGCTGCACTCCTGTTTCCCATCGCTGTTGGTTCCTGTGGTTGCTACTGGTTACCTCCGTGTGCCGCTGAGTCCTGCCGTGGTGGTCAACGCTATCGTCCATCTCCTGCTGATCCACTCTCCACGCCTTCACGTGTTCCACTGGTCTCTACCCTCCTGTCAGCATTGGATTGTATCTTATCTACTACCCTCTGCTGGATCATCTCCATTCTCCTGGGTCCCCTATGAGTCCAGTTCCACGTGTTGCTGACTCCTCTGGATTCGTGTCCCTGTTGGTCTACTCACCTGTGCGCTGCACCTGCTAGACCGCTGCTTCACCTATCCAGGGACTTCCTATCCAGTCGGCCTCCAGCCGCTCAGGTACCGCTGCAATCCCATCTGACTGCTACTGCTGAACCACGGTATGCATACTTCTCATTGACTGTGCTGTGTATTGCATATCTTGCTGGACTGTGTTTGGTTCTCTCTGGAGTCTGCTATCCGCTGAGTCTATTGCCATCATTGACTCTGTTATCATTGTGCTGGACTACTTCAAGAGACTTTCTAGATTGCAGACCTGATCAGTCATTTATATATATATATCTATATTGTGCATATTACTGTGGATCGTGTATAAGGTGCCTGTGTATATCCTGTGTTGCAGTCTTCCCCCGTGCACCTCCTCACATATATATTCAGTGGTACAACTTGCTGATGTCAGACCACTGATCTCTGTTTCCGGTATCACCTGTTCCATTATCCTCTCACATAGCAGTGGTACAACTTGCTACCGCAGACCACTGACTACCTGGATACTTCCACCTGGATTCCATTCCTTCACTCAGACAGCGGTACAACTTGCTACCCGCAGACCGCTGACTCTCATCACCTCCTTGCTTCTGTTGGACATTCCTCCTCACTATAGCAGTGGTACAACTTGCTATCGCAGACCACTGACTACCTTCACGTGTCCTTGTCCATACAGTTCCTTGTGTATCATTACCTCATTATTACCAGTGTTGCTAGTCATAGACTTTCCTGAGCATCTCATCGGTCATCATTTCATGTTCCGTGATCACCCAGCTACCAGAGTACCCTATTACCATCTACATTGCTCTGGTAAGCCTACCATCTGGTGATCCCTGGGTAAAGACTCCTAGTGCCCGTGACAGTAAGATCAGGCACAGACAGACCCAGATGTGGAACCTACCGCCAAAGAGATGCTGCAACATCTGGTTAGCCGTGTGGAGCAACAGGATGCCCGCCAACAGCTGTTACTTCAGTGTTATCAGTCATTAACCTCCCAAGGAACATCTGGACAGACTGTGACAGCTACTACTGAAGCTCCTGTGCTTTCCTCTGTTTCCCCATTGCCATCCCAGGTGTCTATAGCTTCCACGCTTCACCTGCCTACTCCGTCAAAGTACGATGGAGACCCCAAAACTTGTAGGGGTTTCCTTAACCAATGTTCAGTCCATTTTGAGCTCCAACCTCAAAATTTTTCTACCCATCGTTCCAGAGTGGCCTATCTTATCTCTTTGTTTTCAGGACAAGCCCTGGCTTGGGCCTCCCCTCTGTGGGAGAGGAACGATCCAATATTACAAGATAGTGCCAAATTCATTTCTACATTCCGAAGTGTGTTCGATGAACCAGGTCGTGTGACCTCCGCTGCTTCCAGCATCCTCCGTCTGCGACAAGGATCTCATACTGTAGGCCAGTACGTCATTCAATTTAGGATCTTAGCCTCTGAACTTCAGTGGAACACTGAAGCCCTAGTTGCCGCCTTCTGGCAGGGGCTTTCCGATAAAATTAAAGATGCACTGACTACCCAAGAGCTTCCTTCGTCACTTGAAGATTTGATCTCTCTATGCCATCGTGTTGATATGAGATTTCGTGAAAGAGAGGCTGAGAAAACGACTTCTGCTAAAGCACCTTTTCGCTCTAACCCTCAATTTCGTCCAGTGTCACCTGCTGTGATTCCCATGGAGATAGGACGTTCCAAGTTATCTTCTGAAGAGAGGAAACGAAGAGTCAAGAATAGACTCTGTATCTATTGTGCTGATTCCACTCATGTCCTCAGCTCCTGCCCTAAGAGATCGGGAAATGCCAGGCCCTAACTAGTTCTGGAGAGGTGAAGTTAGGGTCCCTGGAGTCCTCTCCATCGTCTATGAAATCTAAAGTCTGCGCTTTTGATGTGACTATTTCCTTTGCTACCAAAACCTTTGAGTCACAGGCATTGATTGATTCCGGAGCAGCAGGAAATTTTATTTCCAAATCGTTAGTTAATCAATGGTCTCTACCAATGACTACCTTAAAAACTCCCATTACTGTGACGGCTATCGAAGGATCACATCTCATCAACGGTCTCATCACCCAGAGTACGTCTCCAGTAACCCTTCAGATTGGTGCTCTGCATCATGAAGAGATATCGTTTTTAATTCTTCCTGTTACGACAAGTCCGATTGTCCTAGGCCTTCCATGGCTTCAGTGTCACTCTCCCCAGATTGACTGGCGCACCCCTCAAGTCACGTCTTGGGGGCCTGAATGTCACCATCATTGCCTTTCCCAAGTCATTCCTCTCAAGGTACAGCAAGCTTCCATCTCAGCTATTTCACCGGGACTCCCTCCTCAATATGCTTCATTTACCGATGTTTTTGATAAAGCTCAGTCTGAACGTCTTCCTCCTCATCGTTCTTGGGATTGTCCGATTGATCTTCTTCCTGGCAAGACTCCTCCCAGGGGCCGGGTCTATCCACTCTCGTTACCTGAAACTCAAGCTACATCTGAATATATACGGGAGAACCTCCAGCGTGGGTTCATTCGACCTTCCACCTCGCCCGCTGGAGCTGGGTTCTTCTTTGTCAAAAAGAAGGATGGATCATTACGCCCTTGTATAGATTTTCGTGGACTCAATGCCATTACTATCAAGAATCGGTATCCCATTCCGTTGATCACTGAGCTATTTGACCGCATCAAGGGAGCCCGTATTTTTACTAAGTTGGATCTTCGTGGTGCCTACAATTTAATCAGAATCCGTTCCGGTGACGAATGGAAGACAGCGTTTAACACCAGAGACGGGCATTACGAATATCTGGTAATGCCTTTCGGGCTATGTAATGCCCCCGCTGTTTTTCAAGGCTTCATCAATGAGATTTTTCGGGACTTATTATATGTATGTGTCGTCGTCTACCTGGACGACATATTGATTTTTTCACAGGACCTGCCTTTCCACCACCAACATGTGGCAGAAGTCCTCTCCAGGCTACGGAAAAATTCATTGTTCTGTAAATTAGAAAAATGTTCATTTGAATTACCCCAGATTCCATTCTTGGGGTATATTGTTTCCGGAGTTGGTCTGAAGATGGATCCTGACAAAGTAAATGCTGTACTACATTGGCCCCAGCCAACTACTCTTCGTGCCATCCAGCGTTTTTTAGGTTTTGCCAATTACTATAGACGCTTCATTCAAGACTTTTCTTCCATTGCATCTCCTATTGTGGCCCTGACTCGAAAAGGGGCTAATCCTAAGCAATGGTCTACTGAGGCTATTCAAGCCTTTCAAACATTAAAAGAGTCCTTCTCTTCGGCTCCAATCCTTCGTCAGCCTGATGTGACACTCCCTTTTTTCCTAGAAGTAGATGCCTCTAATGTGGGCTTAGGAGCTATTCTCTCCCAACGCTCGGAACAGCAAAAATTCCACCCTTGTGCCTTCTATTCTCGGGGTCTCCTACCCGCAGAGAAGAATTATACCATCGGAGACAAGGAATTACTGGCTATCAAAGCCGCATTAGAGGAATGGAGATACTTGTTGGAGGGAGCTCGCCATCCGGTGACGATCTTCACGGATCATAAGAACTTGTCATATCTCCAGTCTGCCCAATGCTTGAACCCTCGTCAAGCAAGATGGTCTCTTTTCTTTTCCCGTTTTGAATTAATAATTACCTTCAAACCAGCTGCCAAGAACAAAAAAGCTGATGCCTTATCTAGAGCCTTTGTTACGTCCTCTGATATAGAAGAGGTTTCCAACCATACCATTCTAGATCCCAAATGTATCTCACTGGCTGCTTCATCCACCAAAACGCTACCATTTGGGAAGACCCTCGTGCCTCCTACTCTAAGGAGGAAAATCCTTTCGTGGTTCCATGCCTCTCGTTTTTCTGGACACGCCGGTGAACACAAGACTTTTGAGATCCTCTCTCGAAGTTACTGGTGGCCTTCAATGAGGAGAGACGTCAAAGAGTTCATTGCTTCCTGTGAATTATGTTCGCAATTCAAATCCTCCCGCAGAACCCCAGCAGGGTTGCTGCGACCACTACCCATTCCGTCCAAACCATGGACCCATATTAGTATGGATTTCGTTACTGACTTACCACCTAGTAAGAACCATAACACTATTTGGGTGGTAGTGGACAGATTTTCGAAGATGGCTCATTTCATCCCTCTGTCTGGTTTGCCTTCCTCGTCTATCCTGGCTGAACATTTCATTAAAGAGATCTTCCGTATCCATGGATGTCCATCTGAGATTGTGTCTGATAGAGGAGTACAATTCGTGTCCAGATTCTGGCGAGCCCTTTGTAAAACCTTGGGCATACGATTAGCACTCTCATCTTCTTACCATCCACAATCCAATGGACAAACCGAACGTGTCAATCAAGATCTTGAGACTTTTATAAGGATATTTTCATCAGCCAATCAAGACAACTGGGTAGAGTTACTCCCTTGGGCTGAGTTCGCCCATAACAACATGTACCATGAGTCATCATCCAAAACTCCATTCTTTGTGGTCTACGGTCACCATCCGTCTTTTCCGGAATTTCCTGCCCTCCCGCCCACCCAAGTCCCTGCGGTGGAAACTGTTTGTCAGACCTTTAAAAATATCTGGTCTCAGGTCAGAACCTGTTTAAAGAAGACATCTGTCAAATACAAATCTTTCGCTGATAAGAAGAGGCGGGCTATTCCACCACTAAAAATTGGAGATCGTGTCTGGTTATCCACAAAAAATATTCGTTTGAAGGTTCCATCCATGAAATTCGCCCCTCGTTTTATTGGTCCATATAGGATCATTCAAGTTATCAATCCAGTATGTGTGAAACTCCTTCTTCCCAAGAGTCTTCGGATTTCTAATGCCTTCCATGTATCTTTGCTCAAACCTCTTATTATCAACCGTTTCTCAACTCCTCCCTCAGCTCCGCAGCCAGTTCAAGTTCATCAGGAGGAGGATTTCGAGATTACCGAGGTACTAGATGCAAAAATTTCGCGAGGAGTCCTCCACTTCCTCGTTCATTGGAAGGGCTTTGGTCCTGAGGAGCGCTCTTGGATCAAAGCTGAAGATCTTAATGCTCCTGCCCTTTTGAAGAAGTTTTACTCCAAAAATCCGGACAAGCCCGGTTCCAGGCGTTCTGTGCCCACCTTTAAAAGGGGGGGTACTGTCACTCACCGGACCGTGAGTGCCTCTTCCCGGACATTTAGGAACCGTGGCCGTCCACCATCCTGAGGGTCTGCGCATGCGCAGCCCTTTTCTATACTTCAATGTATACCCCTTTAACTTAATTGGCAGATCAGGCAACCTCCCTATATTAAGCACCTGTGGTCACCACCACGTTGCCTGATCTTGGAGTCTCATTCCTCATGAGTCTCTGAAGGTGTTCCTGTATTACTCGTGTATTCAGCGCTGCTGATTCTTGTGGTTTCCAAACCACTTCTACTACTGTGCTTCCATTCCATTTCTACCATCAACTGTATCATCATGACTGTTTGCTCATCGCTATCCGCTGCCTCCGTGCACTCCAGCTTCTACCTCACTCACCTGCTTCTCATCAAGTCTGTTTGCTGATTTCTATCCGCTGCCTCCGTGCACTACAGTCTCCTGCTTGCAACTCGCCTGTGTTCAACATCGTGACTGCCAGCTGACTTCTATCCGCTGCCTCCGTGCACTACAGTCTCCTGCTTGCAACTCGCCTGTGTTCAACATCGTGACTGCCAGCTGACTACTATCCGCTGCCTCTGTGCACTACAGTCTCCTGCTTGCAACTCGCCTGTGTTCAACATCGTGACTGCCAGCTGACTACTATCCGCTGCCTCTGTGCACTACAGTCTCCTGCTTGCATCTCGCCTGTGTTCAACATCGTGACTGCCAGCTGATTACTATCCACCGCCTCTGTGCACCATAGTCTCATCTCATCGTTGCTGTGACTTCCTCGAGACTGCCGCTTTCATTACCATCTGCTACACTTCGTGATCACAGCTCCTGCCCTGCGCTGCACTCCTGTTTCCCATCGCTGTTGGTTCCTGTGGTTGCTACTGGTTACCTCCGTGTGCCGCTGAGTCCTGCCGTGGTGGTCAACGCTATCGTCCATCTCCTGCTGATCCACTCTCCACGCCTTCACGTGTTCCACTGGTCTCTACCCTCCTGTCAGCATTGGATTGTATCTTATCTACTACCCTCTGCTGGATCATCTCCATTCTCCTGGGTCCCCTATGAGTCCAGTTCCACGTGTTGCTGACTCCTCTGGATTCGTGTCCCTGTTGGTCTACTCACCTGTGCGCTGCACCTGCTAGACCGCTGCTTCACCTATCCAGGGACTTCCTATCCAGTCGGCCTCCAGCCGCTCAGGTACCGCTGCAATCCCATCTGACTGCTACTGCTGAACCACGGTATGCATACTTCTCATTGACTGTGCTGTGTATTGCATATCTTGCTGGACTGTGTTTGGTTCTCTCTGGAGTCTGCTATCCGCTGAGTCTATTGCCATCATTGACTCTGTTATCATTGTGCTGGACTACTTCAAGAGACTTTCTAGATTGCAGACCTGATCAGTCATTTATATATATATATCTATATTGTGCATATTACTGTGGATCGTGTATAAGGTGCCTGTGTATATCCTGTGTTGCAGTCTTCCCCCGTGCACCTCCTCACATATATATTCAGTGGTACAACTTGCTGATGTCAGACCACTGATCTCTGTTTCCGGTATCACCTGTTCCATTATCCTCTCACATAGCAGTGGTACAACTTGCTACCGCAGACCACTGACTACCTGGATACTTCCACCTGGATTCCATTCCTTCACTCAGACAGCGGTACAACTTGCTACCCGCAGACCGCTGACTCTCATCACCTCCTTGCTTCTGTTGGACATTCCTCCTCACTATAGCAGTGGTACAACTTGCTATCGCAGACCACTGACTACCTTCACGTGTCCTTGTCCATACAGTTCCTTGTGTATCATTACCTCATTATTACCAGTGTTGCTAGTCATAGACTTTCCTGAGCATCTCATCGGTCATCATTTCATGTTCCGTGATCACCCAGCTACCAGAGTACCCTATTACCATCTACATTGCTCTGGTAAGCCTACCATCTGGTGATCCCTGGGTAAAGACTCCTAGTGCCCGTGACACTTCCTGGTGGCTGGCCCCCTCCCAGGAACCAGCCACCAGATCACATATGCTGCGCACAGCGCTGCACATTTAAATCTGGCCGGATCCTGCAAGGCAGCTGTCACTCACCGGACTGTGAGTGCCATTTCTCCTGTGTTCAGGAACCGTGGCCGTCCGCCATCCTGAGGGTCTGAGCATGTGCAGCCCTTATGAAACCTTCAGTACCTGTTGCTTTTAATTAATTGGATGATCAGGCAACCCTCCCTATTTAAACCACCTGTGATCATTACCTAGTTGCCTGATCTTGGAGTCTCATTCCCCATGAGCCTCTGAAGGTGTTCCTGTGTTTCCTCGTGTATTCAGCTCCAGCTGATTCCTGTCTACTACGATTGTGGTTTCCAGACCACTTCAACTCTCCTGTGTTCATCGTGTCTGCACTCAGCTGATTCCTATCTGCTACTGCTGCCGGATTCCAGACCGCCTCAACTCTCCTGTGTTCAGCGTGTCTGCTCTCCGCTGCCTCCGTTACTACTGCCGGGTTCCAGACCGTCTCAACTCTCCTGTGTTCATCGTGTCAGCTCTCCACTGATTCCTATCTGCTACTGCTGCCGGATTCTAGACCGCCTCTACTCTCCTGTGTTCAGCGTGTCTCTCCTCCGCTGCCTCCGCTACTACTGCCGGATACCAGACAGCCTCAACTCTTCTGTGTTCATCATGTTTCCAGTTTTACTTACTACTGCTTCCTGAGTATTGCTCCTTTGATTACCGGTTACCTTTCATGCGCTGCACCAACCTGATTACCGCTTCCATCCTCCAGTGGTCTCTCCTCCTGCCGGCGTTCAGCCGTTCAGGTATCCCTGCACTTCTCCTTGACAGCCTGCTCTCCTGAACCGCGGTATGCATACTTTCCATTGACTTTGCTATTGTGTTGCATATCCGTCTGGACTGTGTTGTGTTCATCTCCGGAGTCTTCCATCTACTGAAGCTATTGTTTCTATTGACTTTGTTTCTTATTACCTGGATCTCTATAGTGACTTTGTATACTTCAAGCAGCGCTTGTCAGTTATTATTGTATTGTGGTTATCATCGTGGGATCAAGTTCCGTGTGCCGCCCGTGTATCCTCTGTATTCCATTCATCTCCTCGTGCCCCTCCTCACATATATATAGCAGTGGTACAACTTGCTGTACGCAGACCACTGACTTCCCCGTTACCTACTTGCACCTGGAACCCATTCCTTCACTATAGACAGTGGTACAACTTGCTATACGCAGACCACTGACTTTCACTACCTCCTCTCTACTCCTGGACATTCCTCCTCACTATAGCAGTGGTACAACTTGCTGTACGCAGACCACTGACTCTCCTCACGTTTACTTGTCCATCTGGTTCCTCGTGTTCATACATCTAAGTCATTACCAGTTGCTGCTAGTCATAGACTTTCCTTGAGCATTCTCTCACCATCTGCTGATTCTCCTGTTCTGTTGTCACCCTGCTACCAGAGGACCATAGTACCAGCTTTATTACTCTGGTGGAAAGAGAGAGAATGCCTCAAGGAAAAATGGTGGGGGGGAGAGAGGATGCTACATGGAGTTTGAAAGAGAAAGGATGCCACTCGGGGGTGAAAAGAGAAAGGATGCCACATGGGAGGGGGAAAGAGAATGGACGCCACACAGAAAAATAGGGGGGGGGGGAGAGAGGATGCCAGATGGGGGGGAAGAGAAAGGATGCCACACAGAAAAATTGGGGGCGGGGAGAAAGGATGCCACATGGAGGGGGGGGCAGTGCAGATTGGGAACTTAAAGTGGCCCTGGAAAAAAGTCAGAAAGTGGCCTCATTTAGGTGGGGCCAAATAAATGGTAGGTGGGGCCCAGTATGTGTGTGCACCCAGTGTGTCTGCCCATCTGTTTGCTCAGAGTATGTGTGCCCAGTGTGTGTATCTGTATAAGTGTGTCCTGTTCTTGTCACTTTCACCGTCTGTGGCTGCTTGTGTCTTGGCTCGGTTGCTACTTGTCTGGATCTTGGAATGTTGAAGGCCCTATTTGGAAAAAAAATGGGTACATGAAATTGAGAAAACTCCAACCATCCCCGGCATTAAATCAATAGCATATACATTTACTAAATAGCCATCCTCTCCCCAAACTCAGCACCACATTCAATTAATAGACCCCAAGCTACCCCATTTTAAATTAATAGGCCCCAACAATAAATTAAATTGCCCCACCATCACCCCACAAATAAAATATTACCCAATAAATAATTAGCCCCCACCTAAACACCACCATTAATTTAATAGCCTACTTCCCACAAACATTATAGTAAGAACCCCCCCTAACATTCTATTTTAAGAATCCCCCCTCCCTTCCATCCCTCACGCTTAATATTAAGAACCCCCCTCCCTTCCATCCCCCTCAGGCATATATATATATATAATTTATTTTTTAAAGCCCCCATCAAAGTCACACACTATATTAGCATACCCTCCTTCCCTCACACACTATTTATATATTAAAAGCCCATCCAATCACACACTGTATTAACATACCTCCACCCTCCCCACTTACACTTACCTTGTAACATCCTCTGTCTGAGAGATGCTTACAGCGTCTCCTGCCGTTCTGCATGTCTGGCTGCTTCCTCCGATCGGTGCTCTAGATAGGAGTCACATGGGACCCACAATACGTGACAGGTGCCGTCTTATGTGACTTCTGTCTATAGCTCTGATAGGAGGAAGCAACCAGATACAGGGATCTACGCCGCGGCCACATTAAGAAAGATGGCTGGTCCCGAAGGAGGGGCCAACCAGCTACTACCACACTGACCCCCTCTGCTAGCACCCATTCTGGGGGGGGGGGCACTCACAATTATTATATTTAAAAAAAAATATACATTTCGCGGTCTCCTGAGGCCAGTGGCCTACCAAGAAAAGTGGAAAAGTCCAGATAGCTTGTATGGGGGGGGGGGGGGGGGGGGGTGAGAAAAGATACCACACAGGGGGGAGAGAAAGATGAGGGAAAGGATGCCCCACAGGGGTGGGGGGTGGGAAAGAGACATGGTGCCACACAGAAAATAGGGGGGGGGGATGCTGTATAGTCAATAATTAATCCTAATGAATATTTATATAAACTCACAGTTTATACAAATATATTTTAGTGGTGTTAATATGTTCACTCTGTGGCATAATATGATTTGGGGGCACTACTGTGGCATGATATGATTTTTGGGCACTACTGTATAGTATAATTTGATTTGGGGGCACTACTGGAAGGCATTATATGATTTTGGGTACTACTGTATGGCATAATATGATTTGGGGCGCTACTGTATGGCATAATATGATTTGGGGGCACTACTGTATGGCATAATATGATTTGGGGGCACTATTGTGGCATAATATGATTTGGGGCACTGCTGTATGGCATAATATGATTTGGGGGCACTAGTGTGGCATAATATGAACTGGGGCACTACTGTATGGTATAATATGATTTTGGGGCACTACTGTATGGTATAATATGATTTGGGGGCACCATTGAGGCATAATATCAACTGGGGGCAGTATTGTGGTATAATATGATTTGGGGGCACTATTGTATGAACTGGGGCACTATTGCGGCATAATATGATTTGGGGGCACTATTGTGGCATAATATGAACTGGGGCACTATTGTGGCATAATATGATTTGGGGGCACTATTGTGGCATAATATGAACTGGGGCACTATTGTGGAATAATATTATTTGGGGGCACAACTGTATGGCATAATATGATTTGTGGGCTCTATGGTGGCTTAATATCAATTGGGGGAATGTACTCAGGCATGAGGGAAGGGGGAGACTGTTAATATAATGTGGAATGTAGGCTATTCATTTAATGCTGGAGTTTAGGTGGGGCTAAATATTTAATTGGTGCTATGTAGTTTGTGGGGTGATGTGGGTCACTTTAATTTAATATTGGGGCCTAGCAATTTAAGAAGGGGTGATTGGATCTTTAATTTAATGCTTGGGTGGTTTGGGGGCTATTAATTGAAAGTGGGGTTGTTTGGGAAAAAAATAATGTCTATTTATTAAAAGTGAATATGAATTATTTAATTGCAGTGATGGTTGCGGGAAATAGGTATATTTCTGAAACGTAAATGCTATTTAATTTATTGCTGGGGTTGTTTGGAGGCAGGGAATTAGGTTTATTTATTAAATGTGAATACTAGTATTTTAATGTTGAGGCTGGAGAGAGGCCTAATTATAAAACATGGGTTGTATTGATAAAACACCAGGGCTGGTTGGAGTTTTTTTAAATTACATGCACCCATTTTTTTTCCAAATAGGGCCTCCAACATTCCAGGATCCAGACAAGCAGCAACTAAAGACAACAGCAGCCACAGGTGGTAAAAGTGACAAGAACAGGTAGGAGAGAACAGGACTATCTGCCAACTGTCCTGAATTTTGGTGACTGTCTCGTTTTGTGAGATTTGGTCCGACTACTAGGACAGTTGGGAGGTATGTCCCACTTCACACTGTACTGCTTGTGAAGGCAGAGCTGCGTGCAACTAACAGAATTGCACACAGTATTGCCTGTGTATTTGTCTAACATTTGTCTAAAATGATAACTATGTTACATAATAGGGGACCCTGTTTTAAAAACCCCAGGCACCCCAAGTGTTAATCCAGCTCTGGTTAGCAGGAGGGAGCGTATAGCTGCTCCTAGTCTCTGGATAGGATACAGCCTGCAGAGCAAGCCGAGGAACTCTAAGCCTCACAAGATTTGTGATCTCGTGATGCTAAGAGCTTCCCTGCTCACTCTACAGGAAGCTTCCACCCTAATGGATGTCAGCGGCACCAGAAGCATAGATAAGTACAGTGGGCTGTGGGTGTTATAATGTACCTGGTGGGATGGCTTAATGTGGCTGGGAGGGCATGATAAATGTAATATTTTATTGTAATGTATGTATCAATGCCCTATGTTGGCCACACCCACAACACAATGTGGTCACACCCTTTTTGGCGCCGACGCTGAGCTGAGGCACACAGTTTCTTTCCTGCTGAAACTAAGGTGGGACTGTGTACTTTAAATGCCAGGGCTGAATTTTAGTCCCAGTCCGGCCCTGGTCTCAAAACATACCTCTTCACCTGTTTCCTGACATACCGAAAAGTTATCCCGCACATGCTTTTGCATCATAGAGGGAGCAATGAGTGAGATATGGAGGATAACAATAAGACAGTTATTATATCTCTTTTTCCTGAATAATGACTCTAGGCCCTGAATTTTAGACCAATTTTGGAGTGTCTTAGGCACTCCTGGTCCACCAATGCTGTCACGGGCACTAGGAGTCTTTACCCAGTATCACCCGCTGATGGTCTTATCAGAGCAGTAAAGTTGGTATATGATACTCTGATGGCAGGGTGATAATGGAACTGGAAACAGCAGATGGTTAGAGAATGCTCAGAAAGTCTATGACTAGCAGCACTGGTAAATAAAAGGTAACTGAACACGAGGATCTGGATGGACAAGGACACGTGAGGGTAGTCAGTGGTCTGCGCACGGCAAGTTGTACCACTGCTATAGTGAGAAGAATGTCCAGGAGTAATAAGGAGGTGGAAGTCAGCGGTCTGCGTATAGCAAGTTGTACCGCTGTCTGTAGTGAAGGAATGGAATCCAGGTGAAGGTAACGGGGAAGTCAGTGGTCTGCGAGTAGCAAGTTGTACCACTGCTTCTGTGAGAGGATATATGCAACTGGTGACACAGGGAAACAGGAATCAGTGGTCTGCCTCTAGCAAGTTGTACCACTGAATATATATGTGAGGAAGGACAAGAGGAGATACATGCTATGCAGAGTCTACACGGGTACACTGAACTTGATCCCACATTAAACTGCACACAATGATAATAATGAATAAACAGCACTGCACAGATAAACAAAGTCACTCAAATAGTCCAGCAAAAGGAAACACAGTCAATAATAGCAATAGTCTCAGAGGATGGAAACTCTGGAGGAGAACAAGTCAGTCCAGATGGATATGCAATACACCAGCACAGTCAATGAGAAGTATGCATACCGTGGTTCAGATGAGCAGGCTGTTAGAGATAGCTGCAGGGATACCTGAGCGGCCGGGAACAGACGGGATGAGAAGTCCTTGCAGAATGGAAGCGGCAGGTAGGTGCAGCGCACTGTAGGTAGGCCAGCAAGGATGACAAATACTCAGGAAGCAGTAGTACATTGAATAGAACAGCAGGAGACCACGGGAGAGTTGAAGCGATGTAGCAAAGCTGGAAGCCGAGGAGCGTAGACTCGATGCAACAGGCAAGTTGACACAAATGGACACACTGTAGAAGCAGTAGGCAGCGGGTCAGCTGACGGCAGGTAGAATGCAGACTGGAGCGCTGAGACGGGCAGACTCTGTAGACACGCTGAAGTAGCGAACAAGAATCAGCTGCTGGAGTCACGATGAAACACAGGAGAGTTTGCAGTAATCTGTAACTGTAGATACACGGAGGCAGCGGATAGGAATGAGCTGCTGGAGTCACGATGAAACACAGGAGAGTTAGCAGTAATCTGTAACTGTAGATATACGGAGGCAGCGGATAGGAATCAGCTGCTGGAGTCACGATGAAACACAGGAGAGTATGCAGTAATCTGTAACTGTAGATATATATGGAGGCAGCGGATAGGAATCAGCTGCTGGAGTCACGATGAAACACAGGAGAGTTTGCAGTAATCTGTAACTGTAGATACACGGAGGCAGCGGATAGGAATGAGCTGCTGGAGTCACGATGAAACACAGGAGAGTTAGCAGTAATCTGTAACTGTAGATATACGGAGGCAGCGGATAGGAATCAGCTGCTGGAGTCACGATGAAACACAGGAGAGTATGCAGTAATCTGTAACTGTAGATATATATGGAGGCAGCGGATAGGAATCAGCTGCTGGAGTCACGATGAAACACAGGAGAGTTTACAGTAATCTGTAACTGTAGATACACAGAGGCAGCGGATAGGAAACAGCTGCTGGAGTCACGATGAAACACAGGAGAGTTTGCAGTAATCTGTAACTGTAGATACACGGAGGCAGCGGATAGGAATCAGCTGCTGGAGTCACGATGAAACACAGGAGAGTTTGCAGTAATCTGTAACTGTAGATACACGGAGGCAGCGGATAGGAATCAGCTGCTGGAGTCACGATGAAACACAGGAGAGTTTGCAGTAATCTGTAACTGTAGATACACGGAGGCAGCGGATAGGAATCAGCTGCTGGAGTCACGATGAAACACAGGAGAGTTTGCAGTAATCTGTAACTGTAGATACACGGAGGCAGCGGATAGGAATCAGCTGCTGGAGTCACGATGAAACACAGGAGAGTTTGCAGTAATCTGTAACTGTAGATACACGGAGGCAGTGGATAGGAATCAGCTGCTGGAGTCACGATGAAACACAGGAGAGTTTACAGTAATCTGTAACTGTAGATACACGGAGGCAGCGGATAGGAATCAGCTGCTGAAGACACTAGGAACAAGAGGAAAAGAAGTGGTCTGGAAACCACAAACGGCAAACAGGAATCAGCATCAGCTGAACACACGAGTAGGCACTGGAACACCTTCAGAGACTCATGAGGAATGAGACTCCAACATCAGGCCACGTGGTATTGACCACAGGTGCTTAATATAGGGAGTGTTGCCTGATCAGCCAATTAAGTTAAAGGAACAGAACTGAAGGTTAAAAGGGACTGCACATGCGCAGTACCTCATAATAATGGACGGACACGGTTCCTAGCTACCTTAGAAGTAGCACTCACAGTCCGGTGAGTGACAGTACCCCCCCTTTTAAAGGTGGGCACAGAACACCTGGAACCGGGTTTGTCCGGAACTTTGGTATAGAACTTTTTCAAGAGGGCTGGAGCGTTGAGATCTTCAGCTTTGATCCATGAACGCTCCTCAGGACCAAAGCCTTTCCAATGCACGAGGAAACGAAGAACTCCTCGCGAAATTTTAGCATCCAAAACCTGAGTAATCTCAAAGTCTTCCTCCTGATGAACTTGAAGTGGCCGAGGTGCAGAAGGAGGGACCGAGAAACGGTTGATGATGAGAGGTTTGAGCAAGGAAACATGGAAGGCGTTGGAAATACGAAGACTCTTGGGAAGTAAAAGTTTGAAGCAAACTGGATTTATAACTTGAATGATCCTATATGGACCAATAAAACGGGGAGCAAATTTCATGGATGGAACCTTCAAACGAATATTCTTAGTAGATAGCCACACCCGGTCTCCGACTTTCAATGGTGGAATAGCCCGTCTCTTCTTGTCCGCAAAAGACTTATATTTGGCAGATGTCTTCTTTAAACAGGTTTTTACCTGAGCCCAAATATTTTTGAAGGTTTGACACAAAGTCTCAACAGCAGGAACTTGGGTGGGCGGGAGGGCAGGAAATTCCGGGAAAGACGGATGGTGACCGTAAACCACAAAGAATGGAGTTTTAGATGATGACTCACGGGACATGTTGTTATGAGCGAATTCAGCCCAAGGAAGTAATTCTACCCAGTTGTCTTGATTGGCTGACGAGAACATCCTTAAGAAAGTCTCAAGATCTTGGTTGACTCTTTCAGTTTGTCCGTTCGATTGGGGATGGTAGGAAGATGAGAGTGCCAATCGTATGCCCAAGGTCTTGCAAAGGGCCCGCCAGAATCTGGAAACGAATTGTACTCCTCTATCTGACACGATCTCGGACGGACATCCATGGATACGGAAAATTTCTCTAATGAAATGTTCAGCCAGGGTAGAAGAAGAAGGTAAACCAGACAAGGGAACGAAATGCGCCATCTTTGAAAATCTATCCACCACTACCCAAATGGTGTTGCAATTCTTACTAGGAGGAAGCTCAGTAACAAAGTCCATACTAATATGGGTCCAAGGCTTAGATGGAATGGGTAGTGGCTGAAGCAACCCCGCTGGAGTTATGCGGAGGGTCTTGAACTGGGAGCATAAATCGCATGCCGCGATAAACTCTTTGACATCTCTCCTCATAGAAGGCCACCAATAACTTCGAGAGAGGATTTCAAAGGTCTTGCGTTCACCAGCGTGTCCAGAGAAACGAGAAGAGTGAAACCATGAAAGGATTTTTTTCCTAAGAGCAGGAGGCACGAGGGTCTTCTTAAATGGTAGCACTTTAGTGGAGGAAGCAGCCAGAGAAACACATTTGGGGTCTAATATAAAGTGGTTAGGACTCTCTTCAACGTCTGAGGACGCCACAAAGGCTCGGTCAATCGGACAATCCCATGAACGATGAGGGGGAAGACGTTCAGACTGAGCTTTATCAAAGACGTCGGCAAATGAAGCATACTGAGGAGGAAGTCCCGGTGAGGAAGGTGAAATGGAGGTTTGCTGTATTTTACGAGGAGCAACACGAGAAAGACAATGTTGGTGACATTCAGGTCCCCAAGACGTAACTTGAGGAGTGCGCCAGTCAATCTGGGGAGAATGACATTGAAGCCATGGAAGGCCTAAAACAATCGGACTTGTAGTAACAGGAAGGATTAAAAACGAAATTTCTTCTCGGTGTAGAACACCAATCTGAAGGGTCACTGAAGACGTATTTTGGGTGATGAGACCGTTGATAATACGTGATCCATCGATAGCAGTCACCGTAACAGGAGTCTTCAGGGTAATCACTGGTAGGGACCATTGATTTACAAGGGATTCAGAAATGAAATTTCCCGCAGCTTATGAATCAATCAGAGCTTGGGACTCAAAAGACTTAGTAGCAAATGTAATGGTAACGTCAAATGCACAGATTTTTGATTTCGTAGAAGATGGAGAAGACTCCAGGGACCCTAACTTCACCTCTCCAGAACTAGTTAGGTCCTGGCATTTCCCGATTTTTTTTGGGGCATGACTGGAGCATATGTGTGGCATCAGCACCATAGATACAAAGTCTATTCTTAATTCTTCGATTCCTCTCTGCAGAGGTTAGTTTGGAACGTCCAATCTCCATCGGTATTACCGGAGGTGAAGCAGGACGAATTTGAGAAGTGGGACGAAGAGATGTTTTAGCTGAAGTAGTTCTCTCAGAGTCCCTCTCACGAAATCTGAGATCCACACGATGACAAAGAGAAATCAAATCTTCTAAAGACGTAGGGAGTTCTTTAGTAGTCAGTGCATCTTTAATTTTGTCCGAGAGCCCATGCCAAAAGGCAGCAATTAACGCTTCAGTGTTCCACTGAAGCTCAGAGGCTAAGATCCTAAATTGAATGACGTACTGTCCTACTGTACGTGAACCCTGTCGTAAACGTAGAATGCTGGAGGCAGCAGAAATAACACGACCTGGTTCATCGAATACATTACGAAACATGGAAATAAATTTGGCACTATCCTGTAAAAACGGATCATTTCTTTCCCACAGAGGGGAAGCCCATGTGAGAGCTTGTCCGGAGAATAATGAGATGAGATAGGCCACTCTGGAACGATGAGTCGAAAAGTTTTGAGGTTGGAGCTCAAAATGTACTGAGCATTGGCTGAGGAAACCTCTACATGTTTTGGGATCTCCATCATACTTTGACGGAGTTGGCAGGTGAAGCGTGGAAGCCGTAGACACCTGGGATGGCACTGGGGAAATGGAGGAAAGCACAGGAGCATCAACAGAAGGTGTAATATTCTGCCCAGACGTTCTTTGGGAGACTAACGTCTGGTAACATTGTAGTAATAGTTGTTGACGAACATCCTGTTGTTCCACACGGGTGACCAGATGCTGCAGCATCTCTTTAGCTGTGGGTTCCGAATCTGGGTCTGTCATGGCCTGATCTTACTGTCACGGGCACTAGGAGTCTTTTCCCAGTTTCACCCGCTGATGGTCTTATCAGAGCAGTAAAGTTGGTATATGATACTCTGATGGCAGGGTGATAATCGAACTGGAAACAGCAGATGGTTAGAGAATGCTCAGAAAGTCTATGACTAGCAGCACTGGTAAACAATAGGTAACTGAACACGAGGATCTGGATGGACAAGGACATGTGAGGGTAGTCAGTGGTCTGCGCACGGCAAGTTGTACCACTGCTATAGTGAGAAGATTGTCCAGGAGTAATAAGGAGGTGGAAGTCAGCGGTCTGCGTATAGCAAGTTGTACCGCTGTCTGTAGTGAAGGAATGGATTCCAGGTGAAGGTAACGGGGAAGTCAGTGGTCTGCGAGTAGCAAGTTGTACCACTGCTTCTGTGAGAGGATATATGCAACTGGTGACACAGGGAAACAGGAATCAGTGGTCTGCCTCTAGCAAGTTGTACCACTGAATATATATGTGAGGAAGGACACGAGGAGATACATGCTATGCAGAGTCTACACGGGTACACTGAACTTGATCCCACGTTGAACTGCACACAATGATAATAATGAATGAACAGCACTGCACAGATAAACAAAGTCACTCAAATAGTCCAGCAAAAGGAAACACAGTCAATAATAGCAATAGTCTCAGAGGATGGAAACTCCGGAGGAGAACAACTCAGTCCAGATGGATATGCAATACACCAGCACAGTCAATGAGAAGTATGCATACCGTGGTTCAGATGAGCAGGCTGTTAGAGATAGCTGCAGGGATACCTGAGCGGCCGGGAACAGACGGGATGAGAAGTCCTTGCAGAATGGAAGCGGCAGGTAGGTGCAGCGCACTGTAGGTAGGCCAGCAAGGATGACAAATACTCAGGAAGCAGTAGTATATTGAATAGAACAGCAGGAGACCACTGGAGAGTTGAAGCGATGTAGCAAAGCTGGAAGCCGAGGAGCATAGACTCGATGCAACAGGCAAGTTGACACAAATGGACACACTGTAGAAGCAGTAGGCAGCGGGTCAGCTGACGGCAGGTAGAATGCAGACTGGAGCGCTGAGACGGGCAGACTCTGTAGACACGCTGAAGTAGCGAACAGGAATCAGCTGCTGGAGTCACGATGAAACACAGGAGAGTTAGCAGTAATCTGTAACTGTAGATACACGGAGGCAGCGGATAGGAATCAGCTGCTGGAGGAACGATGAAACACAGGAGAGTTTGCAGTAATCTGTAACTGTAGATATACGGAGGCAGCGGATAGGAATCAGCTGCTGGAGTCACGATGAAACACAGGAGAGTTTGCAGTAATCTGTAACTGTAGATATACGGAGGCAGCGGATAGGAATCAGCTGCTGGAGTCACGATGAAACACAGGAGAGTTTACAGTAATCTGTAACTGTAGATACACGGAGGCAGCGGATAGGAATCAGCTGCTGAAGACACTAGGAACACGAGGAACAGAAGTGGTCTGGAAGCCACAAACGGCAAACAGGAATCAGCATCAGCTGAACACACGAGTAGGCAGTGGAACACCTTCAGAGACTCATGAGGAATGAGACTCCAACATCAGGCCACGTGGTATTGACCACAGGTGCTTAATATAGGGAGTGTTGCCTGATCAGCCAATTAAGTTAAAGGAACAGAACTGAAGGTTAAAAGGGACTGCACATGCGCAGTACCTCATAATAATGGACGGACACGGTTCCTAGCTACCTTAGAAGTAGCACTCACAGTCCGGTGAGTGACAAATGCCTTAATCCAATTCTGACCGCTGGTCTGTCAAGACTATCGCTGGGTATCACTGGGGTCCCCAGGGCCTGTGAGTCAAATAAAGCATCGTTTTCCATTTTTTTTTAAAATAAAGTTTTATTTATATTTTTTCTTTTTTAACTATATTATTCTTGTTAATTACTCTAGAACTACAACCCCAAGTCCAGGCTTCTAGTTCCAGTGTATATACGTAAGCTGATAAGCCATCTCACGCATGCATAGAGGGACACTGCACTGGCCCGATGAGTGATAAGATTACTCATACGGCTGCCAGCCAGTATTGTTGGTGAGCTGAGCATCGCTCACCTGCCCTGGCGAATTTGATTAATTGAGTGGAGACGTCTAAGCCTGATTCCTGACTTGAATGAAAATCACTTAACCATGGGAGAAAACAGTGTAAAATCTTATCCGATCTCTCTCTAAAAGCATTTCTGTAGAGAGGCTATCTAGGTAAATAATTTAAATATATTATTAAATAATAACAACAAAAGGAAGGAAATCGTTTTTCTCAATCTACATAATTAGTTAGAACACATGACATTAAATGGAACGTTTACCTGCAAGCCTATGACAGAGCCCCCTACATTATAAGGAATAGGAAAACCAGAAAAAATAATCAAGAAGAAAACGCTATAGTGGAAAACACAATATATTAGAGGGAAATAATAACAAATATTTACAATACATGAACCTCAAGATCAGTGCAATTAAAATTTAAATTAAAAATGTAAATACAGATCAGATTGACCCATTTTACAGCTCTTGTTTGAGACCTTTTAATTGCTCTTAAACTATACGTACCTTAATAAATGTAATACAATTATTTTATTTATAAAAATATACATTTTTTTGTTTTATTTTATTCTATCTCTTAGTTTACCTAAAATGTTTTCCCAGTAGCTATAGTTTTCACACACCACTTTAGCATATCTATTTCCACATATTTAATTTCCCCTTTCTGGTTATGTTTGAAGCTTTTAAGTGACCCCCATCTTGTAATCCTCAATTCACACAGCACACTTAGGTCTATTTATGACCCCATAAATAAATCTATGAGGACAGCAGTAACTGCTGGTAATTAGCTTAATGCCAGAGAAACCTATGATTTCTCCAGCATTACCCCTTTGATAAAGAAGAAAAAGTGGTTAAAAGAGCATTTTGTCAGCATGTTATGCTGGCATTTTGACTATTCACTACTTAGATTAAATAGTACTGTTCAGACACACAGAAAATACTTATTTAAGAAAACCTACTGTTCCTCAAAAAAATAACGCAGCCCAGCAAGCAAGCTAAGTTGTCACAAACTTCTTTTGTTTCCACAATTCCTTCAGGCATCTAAAATAGTGCCGCTTGTCCCTTATTAAGCTCCTCAATTCCCATAACGTGCATTCCAAGCATTTCACAGTTAACGCTTTACCTACAACTTATTTTACTAAATCTCAATTCATACAGCACATTAATCTTATGTTATGATATGTCAAAGTCGTATAATTGGATGAACGAAAGTATATTGGTTAATATTGTTTTATCGTGCGATTGCTACACGTGGCATAACGCGATCGCACGGTAAAATACGCACGCACACACTCGCACTACAACATTTAGTTATATATATATATATATATATATATATATATATATATTTCATATTTGTATGGATTCCATTCCACAGTGATTTAGGAGCAGATAGCATTTAGTTTATTATTAGTTTATATATTATGATTATATATACACTTCAGTGTTATTTAAGGTTCAGGTTATAGCAAATGTGTCATGTCTGATATCATTTTAATCCCCTATTTATCAGCAGCTGTCCGGTTCATTCGCCGAAGAGATCGCATATTGCATACTCTAGTTATTGATGTTAGGGGATAAATAGTCAGAGTGATACCAAACTGTAAAATGCTAATGGACTAGTTGTAACTGGTTTCTGGGCGGGAGAATCCTCTGGAATATTCACCCTCAGCCTTTGAGGGGGTTGTTTGAGCTAGCCTATGACCTGTTTACACTGGACCCATCTGAAGTCTGGACCTATAGAAGCAAGCCATGCATTGTTCTCTCTGTAACACTGAATGTATATAATCATAGCTGTGCTCCCACTAGCTTCAGTCTACCCTGACCACAGTATTCTAGAGTGATATACTGTTCACTGGTACCCGCGGGAGCGCAGCGAGTGCATGCGAATGCAGCAGTATGTATTTATCTTTTGGTATTGGCTGTACTGTATAATAATCATGTATTGAACTGTTAAATTATTACATCTACTAAAATAAATTACTTGGAAACACAAAACAATCGCTTGGGCAATGCTTATTTGAAAACGATAGAATTACTTTAATAATTTGGGGGCTCGGAGTGAGGTTACGTTATCGGAAGGTATGCAACGCTTACGGTTTTCGGTTCCTTAACAAAGGGTGGATTGACGCGTCACATACGGGAAAGAACGCAATGTGTTCAAAACCTGTTGTTCACTCTGTGTTGCGAAACCAAATGTCCGTTGTTGCATAATCTGAAGGATAACTTCAATATAGGGACAAGAAAGAAAAATGTTTCTTTGTATTGTCGCTTTACGTTTAAAGGGTATTGCATTGCATAGGGTATGTGTACTTCCTGCCTGCGTATGTGTACTTCCTATAATATTGGCATGAGATTAAACAAACGTTTTGATAGTTGTTATACATGCATACTATGATCACTTGTTAAGGCCTCTGAAACGTTATTACTATTGTTGAACTTTGATTTTCTGCGCAGAAAAGGAATATTTTGTGATTTTGTGACGTAGATACACTGTTTTATTGTTGATTGTGCTCAGTTGCTGTCTGACGAGGCAGGTTGCCCAACTAAAGAACGGTATACGGAGCAGGTATACCGAAGGCGAAAACGAAGGAGGTTTTCGCAAAGCGCCCCCAATAGATCGCAAGGTTTACTGCTAATTAGTATTAGTAAGCGGTGCGATCTAACCGCACGGTAAGGACAACCGTGATTGTGAATTGGGAGAGCAGCTTAGAGGAATTATATTGGAAAGGCTGATTGATTGTATCGGTTTTGTGCTACCAGTGATAATAAACTCAACAGATTTTGTGGTAGAGCCAGGGTATCGAGGAGCTGATAGCCCTGGGGCCCATAGTGATATTTCTCTGGTAGGGGTCCTCACTTGGTGCGAGAAGAAGTGAATAGACGCGGCTAGAGGAAATATGTCCACGGCCATTAGAGATCTGTAGCGGTAGATTGTTTATAGCAAGGGGTTGAAATTGTTTGCTGTAAGGGAAAGAGTACTGCGGTATTATCTGTGGTCCGCATAAAGGGTATTGTTCAAAATACGTGATAAACATACGCTAGAGATGGCCAATGTACTGCCAATGAAGGCCTTGATTCAGCAAGATTTCTCATGTGTAAGAAAGAGAGAACTAGACATGATGATTGTTTAAAGTTGTGGCAAATGGAAGACAACATGTGACAGAGCAGCGAATGCACAGCGGAAGTAAGTGTGGCGAAAAACGCGCTCATAGCGGAAATAGCCATTGAAAAGCGTGGCGAACTGAGCGCAAGCACGCCCCCGACAAATGTAGTCGGGGCGGTGAGTACAGCCAATACCAAAAATTTAAAACCGTAACTAGTAACTTGTATGTTGTTTTAAGTAATGTTAAAAGTAATGTATCAGGACAAAGAAAAGGAACGATCCCACCAGCAGGGGCAGCGGCTGAAATTGGTGAGAATATTGTAAAGGTTAACAAAGGGGGAGACATTCATTGTACTGCAACAGTAATTCCAGCAACTAGTTCAGAACATAGTGATTTGGTAGGCTTGCATCCTGTCCGCACAACAGCAGTTCCCAATGGGAAAGCAGACAGAGATGGTGTAGTTCCCATAAAACACGTAGCAATGCATTTTCCATGGACTAGGTCTGAAATATTTTCAATTTTGTCTGATTTCCCTGATCCTAAAAAAGATTTGGCCAAATGTCAGAAGTTTATTAGATATTATGGTAATGTGTACGAGCCAACTAATAACGATTAGCGAGTAATGTTGAAGGCCTGTCTTCCTCTCAATACTGATATACAAAAGTTTATTAAGGATTGTATGTTGGAGGAGGATAGATCCTCAACAGAGGGCGATAACCTTGAAAATATTAAACGCATAATTTCCCAATTGGCCGTATACTTTCCTGTGGTAGTGAACTGGAGTAAAATTTTCACTATCAAACAAAAGGATAGTGAGAAGGTAACAGATTATTTTCACAGAGTTCAGATAGCAATGGCCAAATACACTGGGGTATCAGATATAAAAGATAATGTACACTACAGAGAGGTTGCTGTTTCAGTTCTAATGGATGGCCTTAGGGAAAACTTGAAAACAAGGGTGCAAACTTCATTACCACACTGGAGAGGAATCACTGTAAGTGTTCTCAGGGAGTCAGCTATAGGACATGATAGAAGTATAAATAAACAGAAAGAGACACTAAGTGATAGGGTAATGATGGTAAGTATCCCAGCACTAGAGGGACTGCACACATGACCACCAGCATACAACCCATAACAGGAAACAGGAAACCTAGAATATTGAGGTGTTACAACTGCCATAAAGAGGGACACATAAGGAGATACTGTAAAGAGAAACAATCATAGCCACCCACAAAGGAAGCATACACAAGTCTCAGAGGTTTTTCCAACAGTCACCTGCACACCTCACAGCAGCAAATGTTTTGAGAAAGAACTATAGTCAACCCTATAAGTCAGGTCACACCTATTGTCATACAACCAGGCGTGGTAAATGTTAAACTGTGGTAAATATTAGTGTGCAGGTAACTGATTTAAAAGTATACTTTGTTGATTTTGCTTGTTTGTTTTATGTTATCACATGTTTGCTTTTTTGATCGCTGGCCGATGGTAAAGAATGAAAATGTTTGTTTTGTTTGCTGTTTTAAGATAACTATCTTGTCTTTTTCTTCTCACAGATAAGGGTACACAAAAGGAATATATACTTAGTGCTTAAAGGGGGTGGGATAGAGAAATAGAAAAATTATTCTTGAAAGACAAATTTACAATGGATCATTGGAACACTCTTTGTTTTAGGCTGCAGTGACTCCTGATAATTTGTTTGGCTGAGAATCATTATCCAAAAATGAAGTATGTGCATACTTTGCTTCAAAATATCGTTTTATGTATCTCAGATGAGTCACCAAGAGTTAATTTTTTTCCATTTCTCTGTTATAAGTCAGGAAGTTCGTTGCAAAGGTATGTAGTTATGGTGATACCGAGTTCTTAATGAACAAATGTCGGACGACACTGGATTGCACGGTTGATGTAAGACCCTCTAGCCAAGTATGGGGAGGAGTCATAGTTTGGTGAATAGCTAAGGGGATTAGTGAAATGAATACAGCCATTGTCCCATAGTGTCCAATCCAGCTGTCATGTTTACTGTAAAAAAAAAAAATCTCTTTTTTTGCATGTCTACTTGTTTTCAAAGCCTTGTATTCAAATCTTTGTATTCTTATTACTCATTGCTCTTGTAGAGATACGAAAAGATATAGACACAGTCTCATCAATGGAGCTAAGATATTTTTTTTTTTTTTACATAAGACGAACTCAGGGATATACACACTAGATTGTCAGGCATTACAGAAACAGTTAGGGGTTTTGTGTTATGTATATAGAAGCTGCTAACGTTAAGCAGAAAGTTGGTTTTTTTTGCGTGGAAATACGATTCATGTTTTATAGATTGCATATCTCTTTTGGTTTTTTTGTGTTTCCTGCCTCCTGTACAAAAATGTGCCTTTCTATGTATGCACAAAGGGTGGGGACAGGAGATTGCTGGAGGTTAGACATACAGATATGCATCTCTGTGTAGAACATTGGAGTAGGATTTTTTCCACAAGATACGACATAATGTGAAACCCTAGAAAATGTAGAATTTTCGTGTTTTATATTTTTTCACTGTTAGACTGACATGTACTGGGTACTGTTATATTTGAAGAAAGTGTTATAGAGATAGACTCCTTTGCCTTTCTCACTTAGTCAAGTAGCTGAATGTGGGGTACTGAAAATGGCATGTGAGTTGGCAGAGGGAAAATCGATTGATATACATTGGTCTTCAGCATTTTTCTAGTCTAGGGGGCGACATTGAGTTGACTGAAAATTCTTTTTATAGCAATACCAGCACATGAGTAGGACACTACATAGAGGACTTTACACAGTGACACAGTTACCAACTAAAGTAGCTGCTAGTAAAATCCACACTTACACACAAGACTATATATGGCTGTCACACCAGGGCGAACATAGCTGTCAAATAGACAGCAGGGTTTTATGTGACAGCTGACAAATCTATGTTTTGTTTTGTTTTTTGTTGTATTGTTTCAAAAGGTGAACACACACACATGCACACATACACATATTAGTTAATTTATGAAGATTTGGGTTACCTGAAGAATTCCTCCAGGTGAAATAAATCCATGTCATCCAATTACCACCATGCAGGATCCTCAAGTATACACTGGTATACCAATGAAATATGTCCGGGTAAAGGTGTATTGAAATGTGTCTAAAGTATTACTATGTCATACTCAAAGCTTTTGTTATTCAATGTGATAGCCCTAGCGTTATAATAGGTGATAGGGGTATTCATGTTATTGATATTAAATGTATAATGTATGAGTAGTGGTAACAAATTACATACTTTTTGATTAGCCACAAACCAGTGTGAACATAAAGTAACGGTACTGGGTAGAATGAATTGAATGGAATGAGAGTTGGAACTTGATTGAAGTGGCTGATAGCTTTGGCCACTAGTCCTTCCCCGCTATCAAGATCACTCCTGGGCTGCCTCTTAACCTGTTGACTTTTTAAATGTTCTTGACCCCTCTTGGGATGAGTTTGTAACTGAGAGACTAGTTTAGACTTTGAGAGGGAAGGTAAACAGTGAGAAAGCAACCGAGAACGTTCAAAACACTGTTTCCTGAAAAGTTACACTAACTGTCAGGATGTTGGACCGGGAGAGTAAGTTGTGGATCAGTAATTTCCTAGGCTCAGGTTATTTGACAGACAGGTACCAGGTGTAGGCTACTAGCATCACGACTTCAAGGGTAGCAGAGACACACTGGTGCCCATTTCACCCACTGCAGAGGGGCCAACACTCAAAGAAGGGTCCAAGTGCACTCATGAATCTGTTCTGGGAGGCCTCAAATGCAGGTAGTAGCACCTGAGCCAAAGGCTAAGACAGTTGTCCAGCATGAAGTTGTAGTTTTCCTGTTCTGTGTTTCTCTCATCACATTCTCTTTTCAGGACGGTCAATTCTTTTGATTATTGATAGGTGACAGAGGCTGGTTCAGGTAATGATATTGAGGAATTGGGGATGAGGGAGAAGTTAGTAGCACATTCGGTCCAGCCAATTACTCTATTCAATTCAGGGGAAAAAGGAAAATCTGGTAACCCTGGAGCTTGGAGGAAGTGTGAGGAGCTATTGTCTGAGTAGCATTATGTCTGTAAGTACGTTGACCCCATTGTTGAAGAGAGGTTCACCCAGCGATGCCAGTCCAGTAATATTCGGACTTGAGCAGGCATCCTTGAGAATGATTATTATTCTTGGGTGGGTAAGGTTTTAGACCAAACAAAGTGCTGGGCATGCTCTCACGTGCCTCAGTGATTATATTGAGTAGGTCTAGTTCTCTTTCCACTAAATATTCTTGAGGTACCCGAATTATGGGTGGGAGGTCACTAGGGGAAAAGTACGACACCTAGGTCCCTTAGTCTGGAGTCTCCCAATATTTTGCAAGCCGATCACTCTTTCACGTACAAAGAAACCTGAGTATTGGGAGACTGGGAAGAAAGAGCAGACAATAGCCTGCCCACAAGTGTTGATGAAAAGAACTGATGACATTATTAGAAGTGTGTATATTAACTCAAGCTGAAGGAGATTGTATATGACATTATTGATAGACATAGGATGATGCTATTGATGAACATGGAGTGTTTAAATATATTCTGAGCTTAAAGACATGCGTTGAATGGATGAACCTGTTAAACTTGAAGAACTGTAGTAGAGTATTCTGTATAACTGATACATGTTCTATTGTACTCTGTACCCTTCCAAATAATGTATTACATGTTTTATTGCACCCTTGAAGGGAATACAAAAGGTTATCTCCAAGCTCCAGAAGTATACGGTTTATAGTAAAAGAAAAAAATTGTCTTGAGGATTAAGACTCTCTCTTATGATAACTTGTTTAGATCTACAAACAGCGTGGTCATACACCAAAGGGGGGCTTACATTACAGAGCAATGAAATGTGGTACTGAGATCCTGCATATAACATCTTTAAGGTGATAGTTTATTATACTATCAAAGGGTGGAACTGTCGAAGTCGTATAATTGGATGAATGAAAGTATATTGGTTAATATTGTTTTATCGTGCGATTGCACTCAGTACGCCACGCTACACGTGGCATAATGCGATCGCACAGTAAAATACGCATGCACACACTCGCACTACAACATTTAGTTATATATATATATTTCATATTTATATGGATTCCATTCCACAGTGATTTATGAGCAGATAGTATTTAGTTTATTATTAGTTTATATATTATGATTATATATACACTTCAGTGTTATTTAAGGTTCAGGTTATAGCAAATGTGTCATGCCTGATATCATTTTAATCCCCTATTCATCAGCAGCTGTCCGGTTCATTCGCCGAAGAGATCGCATATTGCATACTCTAGTTATTGATGTTAGGGAATAAATAGTCAGAGTGACACCAAACTGTAAAATGCTAATGGACTAGTTGTAACTGATTTATGGGCGATAGAATCATCTGGAATGTTGACCCTCAGTCTTTGAGGGGGTTGTTTGAGCTAGCCTATGACCTGTTCACACTGGACCCATCTGAAGTCTGGACCTATAGAAGCAAGCCACGTCATCTGCATTGTTCTCTCTGTAACACTGAATGTATATAATCATAGCTTTGCTCCCACTAGCTTCAGTCTACTCTGACCACAGTATTCTAGAGTGATATACTGTCCACTGGTACCTGTGGGAGCGCAGCGAGCGCATGCAAATGCAGCGATATGTATTTATCTTTTGGTATTGGCAGTACTGTATAATAATCATGTATTGAACTGTTAAATTATTACAGCTGCTAAAATAAATTACTTTGTGCGTTGGAAACACAAAACAATCGCTTGGGCATTGCTTATTTGAAAACAATAGAATTACTTTAATAGATACATACATCAAAATGTAATTACTCATTTTAATAATCATATTACCTGAAAAAACATATTTCAAGGGAAAATATCTTCTGATCATATAGAACTTGCAAATATTTGATGTAGTAGAGAACCTGGCAGTAGACGGGAGACATTTAAGACAGTGTTTGAGAGAAACAAAGAACATTCTCACATGCTTATTTGTCTCAGAACGGTCCAAAAATACTGCATCCCACTTCTGTTCAAGTTCAAGTTATTGTGGTGGAAAAAGAATAAATAGTATTCAATTTTATAAGTGATTAGAATTATCCTTTTTATTATAAAAATAAGTATAGTATAAAAATAAGTCAAAATAAATATATTTATTTAGGAACCATCAAACACATTGATTGTGTCTTTCAGATGGTTTCTTCCCAATAACAATAAGCAGCAGTTTATTTGCTTTGAAATCATTTGTCTACATACATATTAAACACATTTGCATAGTACAGCCCACATTTTTACTTAGGATTGAATATTTTGTAATGAAAATCCTACCTTTGTCTCAGTGAATCAAGATCTTCCAGTTGATATCACAACAAGTATTTTAAACATATATGTAATTAACCATTTACATTTATAAAGTACACTAATGATGGGGAACCTCGACATGCTACCTTTGAAGTGGTGAGCTACAATGTTTTCTCTGTTTTATATATTGTGAAGGAACGAACAGAGAAAGAAGCCTTTTGGTCAGTGCCTTGTGTATTGGTGCACAAAAAAGGGTCTCCAATCAGCAAAGTAGTAGGCCTATTTATGAACCTCCGAGAAGGGATTGCCACATTTACAGATTTCAAGGCTATTGATATCTGCTGTGGTCTTAGTCTCTGTCTTTGCCCTATTTATCAAGCTCCAAAATTCGGAGCTTCACCCTGGTAGCTAATGCCATGTGAAGATGACATTAAACGCTATCGCCTATGGGGAGAGCATCTTCGGATCCCTTCCCGGCAGGCTTCATGCTCTTCCCATAGTAAATTCAGACAAGTCATTAAGAAGCTGTTAGTAAAGTGATTGCAATTGTGATTAGTTTACTATAGATTATTCTCTGGGACAGGCTCCTATCGATGCTGCTGTCCCAGCTTACTAATTTTAAGAAATTGCCATGTTAATTTATTTCTTATCATTGTGATAAGAAATTAAAATTAACATGAGCAATTTGTGATTTGTCATAAATAGACCCCTAAGACCTTTAAAGCATAAATTAGCTTTAATGATCATCAGTTTTTCAGTACAATAACACTGTCTTTAAAGAAAACAACTGGTCCTCTTTTTTTTTCCCTGTCTCCTGCAGGACACACAGTTCTTCACGGAGCTCTATACTGGGATGTAGATAAGTGCTTTCATATACACCGATAAGCTACAACATTAAAACCACGTGCCTAATATTGTGTAATGCTCACTTGTGCAACCAAACAGCTCTGGCCCAATGAGGCATGTACTGCACAAGACTTCTGAAGGTGTCCTGTGGTATCTAGCACCAAGACATCAACAGCAGATCCTTTAAGTCCTTTAAGTTGTGAGGTGGGGTCTTCGTCACTTGTTTTTACAGCGCATCCTACAGATGCTCGATTGGATGGAGATATAGAGAATTTGAAAGCCAAGTCAACACTTTGAACCATTTGTCATGTTCCTCAAACCATTTCTGAACAATTTTTGCAGCATTTGCATTTTACAGCCAGGACCCAAGGTTTCCCAGCAGAACATTGCCCAGAGCATCACACTGCCTCTGATGGCTTGCCTTCTTCCCATAATGCATCCTGATGCCATTTCTTCCCCAGGTAAAGGACGCACAAGCACCTGGCCTGCGACATGATGTAAAAGAAAATGTGATTCATCAGACCGGGCCACATTCTTCCATTGCTCCATGGTTCAGTTCTGGTGCTTCTGTGACCATTATAGGTGCTTTCGGTGGTGGACAGGGGTCAGCATGGGCACTCTGACCGATCTGCAACTATGCAACCCAATACACAGTATGCTGCGATGCACTGTGTTTTGACACCTTTCTATAACAGCATTAACTATTTCAGCAAGTTGTGCTACAGTAGCTCTTCTGTGGGATTGGACCAAACAGGCTAGCCTTTGCCCCCCATGAGCCTTGAGTACCCATGATCCTGTTGCTGGTTCACTGGTTGTCTTTCCTTGAACCACTTTTGCTAGGTACTAAACACTGCATACCAGGGACACCCCAACAGATCCGAAATCTTGGAGATGCTCTGACCCAGTCATCTAGCCAAAGTCATTCAATTTCTTACACTTGCCCGTTTTTCCTGCTTCCAACACATCAACTTCGAGAACTGACAGTTTACTTGCTGCCTAATATATCCCACCCCTTGACAGGTGCCATTGTAACGAGCAAATCAATGCTATTCACTTCACTTGTCAGTGAATATAGATAGATAGATAGATAGATAGATAGACTACATGGACAAAAGTATTCGGACGCTTGATTATTACACCAACATGGACTGTAATGACATTGTATTCAAATACATATACTTTAATATGGAGTGGATCCCCCTTTTGCTGCGATAACAGCTTCAACTCTTCTCGGAATACTTTCCACAAGTTGTTGGAGTGTTTCTGTGCTCGTTCGTTCTGTAGAGCATTTATGTGGTCAGGCATTGATGTTGGATGAAAATGCCTGGCTCGCAATTTCTGTTCCAGTTCATCCCAAAGGTCTTCAATGTGGTTGAGGTCAGGGCTGTGTGCGACCAGTCAAGTTCTTTCACACCAAACTCATCAAATTATGTCTTTGTAGTGCTTGGTTTGTGCACTGGGGTACAGTCATGTTGGAATAGAAAAGAGCCTTCCCCAAACTGTTGGCACAAAATTGGAAACATAGCATTGTGGAAAATCATCATCATCATAACCATTAATTTATATAGCGCCACTAATCCCACAGCGCTATATATATATATATATATAGAGGGAGAGACAGAGAGAGAGAGAGGGAGAGTGCCATTGCACATACAGAAACAGGAGGGGTAGCAGTGGTCTTGTCACTTAACAAAAATTGTCTGGAAATGACTGAGGGCGGTTTTACCGAAACCAAAACCAAAACACAAAGTTAATACAGATCTAAAGCCAAAACCAAAACATGAGGGTCAGTGAACATCCCATACACTATATACTGTATATGTATATATATATATATATATATATATATATATATATATATATATATATGTATGTATGTATACACATTAAGGGTGTGCACCAGGCACTTTTGGTGTTTTGGGTTCTGATTAGCTTGAGGTTTTGGGTTCTGATTTGTTTTGCCAAAACACCCCACGAAAGGTTTTGGTTCTGATTTTGGGTTTTGGGTTCTGATTTTTTTTTAAAAAAGCATAAAAAGTGCTAAAATCCATATTTCGTTTTTTTTTTCACTCCTACACTATTATTAACCTCAATAACATTCATTTCCACTAATTTCCAGTCTATTGTGAACACCTCACACCTCACAATATTGTTTTTAGTCCAAAAGGTTGCACCGAGGTAGCTAGATGTCTAAGCAAAGCGACACAAGTCGGTGGCACAAACACGTGGCCCATCGTAGGTGGCTGTGTAGGCTTGAATGGCCTTTTTCTGCTCCTCCATCCTCTGCAGCATATAGAGGGTGGAGTTCAAGCGCGTCACTACCTCTTGTTTTTGTTGATGGCAGGGCATGTTCATGCTTTTTTGATGTAGCAGGAACAGTGAACGTAATTTAATATCTGATACTAAGATTTCTGCACTGCAGGAACAGTGAACGTAGTTATATAGATTGCAGTTCCTATTTTTTTGGACTGCAGAAACAGTGAACGTAGTAATATAGATTGCAGTTCCTATTTTTTTGGACTGCAGAAACAGTGAACGCAGTAATATAGATTGCAGTTCCTATTCTTTGGGACTGCAGAAACAGTGAACGTTGTAATATAGATTGCAGTTCCTATTTTTTGGACTGCAGAAACAGTGAACGTAGGTATTGCAGTACTATATTGCTCTAGAATTTTTTTATACTTTTTAAATTATTTTTTAATATTTTTTTTAAAAAAAATTTGTATAATTTTTTTTCCTTTTTTTTTTACATTTTTTTGGAGTTTTTAATAATTAGACAATTACTATGGACTTAGCACAAAAATGCACAGGACTAAAGCACCACTGGACTCAGCAGGACAGACACTGGCCAAAGCACCACTGGACTCAGCAGGACAGAGCACAGAACAAAAGGACCACTGGACTCAGCAAGGACAGAGCACTGGACACAAGCATAAAGCACCACTGGACTCAGCAAGGACAGAGCACTGGACACAAGCATAAAGCACAACTAGACCGATCACGCAGGAGCACCACTACCCTACAACCTCCCTCTACCCTGATCACAGCCCAAATGAAAATGGCGGCCGCTAGCGGGGAATTTATGCAATCCGAGTCTCGCGAGATCCGACGCGAGACTTGGACGTCAGAGCCTCAGTTTCATTTTTTTGGCGCCGGAAATACCCGAACAGTGCTCGGATCCCGTCGGATCCGCACTGTTCGGGTGGGCTCGGATTAGCGGAATCCAAGCCCGCTCATCCTTAATACACATGTATATAAAAATATATATATATATATATATATATATATATATATATATATATATATATATATAAATTTGTGCATTTTTGTTTTTCATATTATAAATATAATTTGCACTTGATTAGCCTAGCATGATTTACATCTTATTTTTAACATATGCATATTACATAATTCTATTTAAGTTCACCAGTAAAAAATTATTTACTGGCAAAAATCGAAAAACTAGTTTTATTAATGAAGGACAAAAAAATAGATTATTATTACTGTGATTTTGTGACAGGTAATTACTTTTCATTTGAATTCTGATCTCTATAAACCTTATGCCAGTAAATTGACAAGAGGTAACAAAGTTCAAGAAAAGGTCAAAAACACTTTTTTAATGTAACAGAATGATCTAATTTGTTCTAATTATGTGTTTTTTTTAATCAGAACCCTTTCTCCTTTATCCACAGTTTTTAGTTCAAATGTTTTCTCATGTGTAACTGAAAAATAAAGTATTTGAATATTTTTGCTCTGATCACAGCCATATAATATATACATATTATTGTAAAAAAAATCTAGATGACATGTAATTATCTCATTTACATACATGTCCTGTCACAAGCTCCAGAATGACTTACAAACATGGAAATACTACACAGTATGTGTATATATACTGGCAGATTTTTATAATCTATAATATAAATGTCTAGTGGCGTGTGTTAGTCTGTCTGTGTGTGGGGGGAAAAAAAAACCAAGCTGCAGCGCCACCTGCTGGGCAGAGTTATACACTGACCTATATATTTCTTGAAGGAGAAGTGACAGTTGGGATTGGTTGGTGGTTGCCGAGGGTGACAGTGGGGAGTTTTTAACACCTTAAGTAGCTGGATTTGACTAGAATGCATGAGTATCATGCACGGGTTAACTGACCTACTAAATTCTTAGTGTGTGTGGAAAAAAACCCTCAAAAAGGGCTGAAATTTGGTATACTGACATTATTGACGAGTTGAGGGGTCAAACTCATTTCCGTGAGGTAATTTTACCTCATGAACACACATGTGTACAGTGGCGGATCCAGGGGCGTGCGATCGGGGCAATCGCCCCCCCTAGCAGGGGTTTGCTGCCGACGGCTGCACAGTATGTGCAGGTCCGTTTGGCAGAGACAGTGTGCTGCCCGGCTGCTCTGATTGTGTTGTAAACACAATCAGAGCAGCCGGGCAGCACACTGTCCCTGCCTGTCACTGCCGAGCGGACCTGCACATACTGTGCAGCCCCCGGCAGCCTCAGAAGTCGGAAAGGGGGCGGGGCCTAAATCGCCCCGCCCTAACATCCCCCCGGGGAACAAACATTTTCTAGATCCGCCCCTGCATGTGTAGCGGCATGTGTTAGTGTGTGTGTGTCTGTGGAAAAAACTATTTTCTCAGAAAGGGCTCATCCGAATGACCTGAAATTTGGTATACTGACATTATTTGACAAAAAAATGCATGAGTATCATGCACGGGTTAACTTGTTTAGTAATAACTGGGAACAAAATAGATAAGGGGCTAAGGGCTTGTGCAACTGTTAGAACCGCAATGCCCTTGTTTAAAGTCTATGGGCAATAGAAGGAGGGTCTAGTGAGCGTAGTGTAGATTGAATTCAAGATCTTAGGAACAGTCACAAATGATTGGTGCCCCAAAGCTGCAAAACTAAGGAACTGCAATAGAAATGACTTTTTGTGACATTAAGCACCTAGTTTTTGCGTAAGTGCACCCGATTCAACAGGAAGCATATAGATTTACACGTCAAGATGGTGGCATTGGTGGGAAAAAGTCTTCAGACAGATGGAACTGTGTGGAGTGCACTTCTGTGCCTCATTTTGCACCTACATGCAAACATTAGGTTTTAGTTTGTGTCTGAGGGATCAGATATTTAAATACTATTCAAAGGGTGTTCTCTGTCTTTTCCACCCCGCAAAAGGACTCAGGGGTCTATTTATAACCCATTGCATATTGCTCATGTTAATTATCATTTCTTATCGCAATGAGAAAAGTAAGAAACAAATTAATCCCGGCGAGTAATATATAGTGCAGGGTCTTATGGCTCTGCACAATTTGCGATAGGGAGGAGCACACAGCTTGTTGGGAAGGGATAGACACCTATGGGGCTGGATTGCAATTGATGAGGTTGGGGCTGCAGCAGGTATCTCTGTAATGCTGTAATTATTTGGAGGTTCATAAATAGGCCCATTAGTTTATATATGTCCTCACAGGAGACACAGAACAGGACTCAGCATATACTTTCGAAGCACTTTTTTCCTACCAATGTAGCAAAAATATATAAATGCACAATGTATTACACATGTAATAAACATTGTCCCGAATTCCCCTCACACTTACAATTTAATTTAATTTAAGACAAAATTTTCAATAAATCAAGCACTATTTAGGAGAATAAAGCAGTGTTTCTAATCTTCCCACCATTTGTAGCTCTAATGCCTATCCGATGATAATAGCCAAGAGAGGTTTTCACATCCTTGGAGATTATGGAAACCAGGCTGTCTATACTTACAATGGGATGTCTTTTGAATGGGAAAACAGACTTCTAGGTGCATTTTAACTAGAGATGTTTACTGACACCAATGTTTTGGTTTTCGATCTGTATTAACATCGCGTTTTGGTTTTGGCAAAACCGCCCTCGCGTGTTTTGGTTTTGGCTTTGGATCTGTATTTTTTAGAAACATTTCTAAAATATACTAAAATCACATAACTTTGCTCTTATTTTGTTTCTACATTATTATTAACCTCAATAACACTAATTTCCAGTCATTTCTAGTCAATTTTGACCACCTCACAGGTCACAATATTATTTTCATACACTTTCGGCCAAAGACTGCAGCGAGCTGGCTGAATACTAAGCAACAGAGCAACGACACAAACACACCGCAGTTCATAGCACATCTAGAAAACATTTCCAAACAGCAGTGGCAGAAAAGAAAAGTGGTGCAAGATGGAATTATCCTTGGGCTCTCCCACCCACCAATAAGTTAAAAAACAAACTCACAGTAGGAGGGGTAGCAGGTACAGTTTAACAAACCAAGCACTTTGCGATAAGGAGTGCCACTTTTGTGGCTGAAGTGCTTGGTTTGATTGGACACCCCACAAATCTAACAATGGTCTTAAGTCAGCTAAGCTAACAGTGCTGTCAATGAACTGTAAAACTACAGCAAGAGGCTGGTTAGAGCAATGGCACAAATACACAGCAGTTTAAATCACATCTAGGAAACATTGCCAGTGCCACACAGCAGTATCAGGAAAGAAAAGTGGTGCAAGATAGAATTGTCCTTGGGGACTCCCACCCACCCTTATGTTGGAATGACATAATATGATCGATGGGCAGCAGATTATAGAAGGGTTATAAAGTCGACAACATAATGACATCAACATCATTATTAGGACAACAGAAAAGTAGACATTATTTATTAGGTTGACAATTCAAACATAGCCAACATGCTCTGGCTGCCATGGGTATGCTGGTGCTTGTAGTTATACAAGTAGCAGCATACCGACACTATTTAGGGCAACCTGGCTGGCTGGGTCTTGTAGTTCCAGAAAACAAAATGGCGTCTGTTTGTTTTTTCAACACTTATACCGCCGTTATTACCCTACACCCACTGCCCAGGGGTGTAGGAAGAGCCCTAGTGCTATCAGCACTGGGCTGGGTGTCCCTGGGGGGGGGCGCTCACTTTTTTGGCAGACCCCACTCCCTAGGGAATCCAGCCCAGTGCTGAACAGCCTGGGGTTGGTTAGTCATTATGGCAGGGGGACCCCTGCCGCGTGTCCCCCTGCTATAGTGCCACCAACCCAAGCTGGTTTGCCTAGTGCTGGTTCCGTGAAAATAGGGGGGACTCAACGCGAAATTTTCCCAGATTTTCACGGAACCAGCAGTAGTCTGGCAGCACTAGGGTTAAGACTAAAGAGAGGGGGGACCCCACGGGTTTTTTTTTTTTAACTTTGATCTATTTTTAACACCTTTGACAGCTGTATAACAGTGATGTGTTTATACAACTTGGTGCTACAACAGGAGAGTTCGCTAACACAGGAGTGTTTTACATCGCAGCAAATTGCCAGAGATGACCAGCGATTTTGAAGATCAGGGTAAAAATTGCAGCTTGATACATTAGAGAAAATTTTGACTACAATCGCGGGTTATCACCCGCTATTTGCCGCGATTTTAACACACTGAAAAAATCGGACCTTGATACATTTAACCCTAGAGCGGATATTGATGAGGAAGGTGTTGTCGCTGTAGATTGCAGGTGCCGAGATCTAGCAGAGAGAAGGGAGCTAGTTGATGCTGACCTGCTTGTTGTTATTTTTTTAGCATATGTTTCAGATTTTCCCAACAGCTTGCCAAAACCTTGCTTCAAATGACGTAACATTGATGACGTTCCTAGATGTTAAGGTCCATACTTCTATTTACTGTGGCTTTACAAACTCTACAAATGGCTAGGCAACTATTGTCAGGATTTGGGTAAAAATAATTCCACACATAAGAGGTGAATATTTGGGGCTTATGCCCAGGCATGACAATGGCCTTCTTATTATCATTGGCAAGAACTGCTTCCACTGGTGCAGGACTTACACAACCAACATCATCCTCATCAACATCTTCAAAGCACCGTCATCAGCTGCACAAGTATCCCCCTCATCCTGTTGCAAATACAACGTGACATCCTCAATTTGTGTATCTCCAGCTGCTTATTTGCATTTGCAGAAAAAGGGAAAGGAGGCTTCGCTATGACTACACATAGAGGATAGATTATCCACAGGAATTTGTGTAATTTCTGGATATACAGTTTTTTTTACTGCCTTACTGTTTTTTCCAGTTGGCCTTTAAACATAAACGTTTTGGGAACCTCTTTTGGACAAGGTCCTGCATCGTCTTGACAGATCTTAGAAGATGGCTCACTGACAGTTGCAGACATTGAACTAACACTCATACAGAAAAGCGAAGGCCCGATTCTTTTCTTGCCACTGCGTATGAAGAATGGCATGTTGGCAATTTTATGTTTTTCTACATTTAACTTTTGCCTTGATTACAGGTGATTTTTTTCTTTACCATGGTAAAAGCTTTTTTTTTACATTTCTTTTTTCCTGACTTAAAACCACTATGCACTTACAAATAGGCTTTAGAAAATGAAGTAGAGGGACTAGTATCATCATGACTGGTGCCAGGAGCTGCTTGGTGCTCCTGCTCTTCTGTGGACTGATCGCAGGCCATATCGATGGCACTCAGCAATGTGACTGAAGACTGGAGAGTGACAAGAAAACTGTCTGCTACCCTTGTTTCTGTGTGAGCAATGGCACTCAGCAATGTGACTAGAGAATGACAAGGACACTGCCACCCTCTCCAGTTTCTGTATGAGCAATGGAACACAGCTATGTCACTGGAGACTGATAAGAACACTGCCACCCCTCCCATTTTGTATGTGAGCAATGGTACTCAGCAATGTGCCTGGAGACTGGAGAGTGACAAGGTCACTGCTTCCCCTCCTGTTTCTGTATGAGCAATGGCACACAGCTATATCACTGGAGACTGATAAGAACACTGCCATCCCTCCTGTTTTCTGTGTGAGCTAAGGCACTCAGCAATGTGACTGGAGAGTGACAATGATACTGCCACCCCTCATGTTTCTGTATGAGCAATGCCACACAGCTATGTCGCTGGAGACTGATAGGAACACTGCCACCTCTCCTGTTTTCTGTGTGAGCTATGGCACTCAGCAATGTGAATGTGGAGTGACAAAGACACTGCCACCCCTCCAGTTTCTGTATGAGCAATGGCCAGAGCAATGTCAGTGGAGACTGATAAGAACACTGCACCCCTCCTGTTTCTGTGTGAGCAATGACACTAAGCAATGGCACTGGAGACTGCAAAGAATGCTGCTGTAATTTCTGTGTCTGTCTTTGAAATGGCGCCAGATCTCCGTGGAGGGCGGTACTTATGGAATCCAAAAATTGCAAGATCCGAGGACATGCCAATGACGTTTTGCCGTGATTTCAGTTCCGAGAATGCGTGAAAGTACCGTGCCGGCTTAGCTCGGTACTTGGAAGTTCGGGGGGGGGCTTGGTTTTCAAAAAACTGAGCCTGAGCATCCCTAATTTTAACCAAAGTAAAAATCACACACAAAAGTGACACCTATATTGTATGATCTCAATGTCACATCACTCTCATAAATAATAAAACAAATTTTTGCAGTGTTTTAGGTGAAAAAAACACAAGGTTTAAATTAATAAA
The DNA here is from genome assembly GCF_038048845.1 of Mixophyes fleayi. Taxonomy (NCBI): domain Eukaryota; kingdom Metazoa; phylum Chordata; class Amphibia; order Anura; family Limnodynastidae; genus Mixophyes; species Mixophyes fleayi. The sequence goes on along the minus strand of NC_134405.1, from coordinate 293,018,551 downwards.
GGAGTTGGCCCTAAAATAATATTGGGATGCACTTTGAGGTTTTGTTTTTATATTTTTACTATGCATATAAGCAATATACGCAGTTCACCAAAATTAGGTGCAGATTGATTTTTCAGTTGCAGTTCCCAAAGCCAGAATATGGGTGGACACCTATGTATGTGTATGGAAGGCAAATAGGCGCATTAGTGGAAAATGAAATGCTATAAGTGCCTGCATGTTTTGCTCTTTCCTACTACCTTTATTGTAGTCATCTTTCTTCTGGTTGAAGTCACGGTTTCAAAATGAAATTATAAGAGAACGGCCCGAACCATCTGTACCTGACTTTTGAAGGAAAATTCATGGGACAGCATGATAAAATAAAACCCATCCTTTTCAGACACTCCCTTATACAAGTTCTCTGTAGAGCACTTTATAATATGGTAGTGCTATATCTATTAACAATAACAAATAAATGGACATTAGTACATGAGTAGGGTAGACAATATAGCAAGGTTAGTCATGGTATTCACCGTTAGTAGCCTCTTTTCCCAGAGAACTTACTTTTTTCACTGATTCACAGTTGACCTCAGATTAACACAAAGGTGAGAGAAGCCACGTAGGTCAGGTCATATACAAACAGACAATGGAAGGAATGAATCAAGGCCAATAACTAGCAAAAGGTCAGACAGATGACAAAGAATAATGGTCAGGAACCAAGCAAGTGTCGGCCACAAAATCTCCAATAAAGATATTACCCAGGTTAGGTTATGAAACAAAATCCTATGATGGGTGCTTAATTGAAGACTGTACTAATGTAGACACAAAGTGCCAGTTAAAGAGTACTGTACTTTAGAGACAAGGGCACACATATGCGTGTTGTAAGTACCGATTTTTAAGAAAACCCAAGAGAGTTTGCTTAACCGCAGCTGCATATATTTGAGACTTGTATAGCTAGAGAGGCAAACGGATTGGAGTTTGATCTCTATCGATTTTTTTTTACAACTTTTATCTCTTTTAAGCACTTTTCTTAGCTGACCTCTATTGACAGGGGCAGTGTAACAGTGATGTGTTAACTAATGTCGCAGCTGGATAAGGACAACACAGGAGAGTTAGCTAAACACGGGAGTGTTTGACAATGCAGCAAATCGCCAGAGATGACCAGCGATTTTGAAGATCAGGGTAAAAATCGCAGCTTAATATATTGGATAACTTTTTGACTAAAATTGTGCTGATAAAATCGGACCTTGATACATTTACCCCCTGTTGTTTCCATGATTTAAGTCTCAGTCTGCAGCATCCAGCTCACCTTCATAGCACTCCTCACTGGCCTGTTATTTGCACCCCTGTCCTCACTAATACAATCACATGAATGGAAAGGTCACTGCTTCCCACAAGATCAGTACATTCCTTAGTGGAAAATTCTACTGTGAACATTCTGGTGATCTGATTGGCTAATAAACTAGGGATATTCCGAATGAAGAAGAAGATGCTCTGATTCTAATAAAATTTATGTTACAGAAGAGTAGAATTCTAAAACAAACATTTATAAAACAAATAAAATGTGTGAAGATTGTTTCTTATACAAGTGTATAAGTGTACAAATGTATTAGGTTACTCTTTCTGTTATATTATATACCAGGGACCTGCTTATAGAATAGAGAAAGAAATTTTGTAAACTTAGTAAGTTGATTCACAACGTCACAGAAACTATTTACTAGTGGATAAGATGAACGCTAAAGGCAATTTCTAGAATGGTTGTAAGAGCTATAAACTTTATTTATAATGGTGAGGGGAATTTGGTAATGGAGCTTCCAGAGAACAGATACATTTATCTTTAATAGAGCTGTCCACACTTCAGTTTATAGATCTGAGCTGTCCACACTTCAGTTTATAGATCTTACAACCATTCTAGAAATTGCCTTTTACGTAAGTCTAATGCTCTAATCGACTACAACAGTGTTTTTCATATCCATTTCTCAGGGAACCCTAACAGTGCATGTATTCCATGTCACCTTGCTGGAACATAGGAGTATTCACAACTGACTTGACATATTTTAAAAGATTCACAGGTGGTAATAATTGTTTCACTTGTGACATGGAAAACATGCACTGTGGATTGTAGCCGCACCTACTCAAAACTAGCTTACACTAAGACAGGGACAGACAATAAAATGGGTGGGCCCCATAACAAACTTAGGGACAGAACCTGAAAATTTCATTCCTAACCTCCAGAGGCCCTGGTTCTGATCATGTGCGGGGTGGCGTATGTGCAGTGAAGCTCTGTATGACATCCATCACCACCAATCCACTGATTCTCTGCATCTAAAGGTGACCATATGAAGGATAATCATGCCACTTGGCGAAGGCCAAATGGCATTATCAGTGCTAGGGCCAAATGGTAGGATCATTCCCAGCTCAGCTAATGTAGTCAAACAATAACATCATACAAAGACATTAAGGGGGGTATTCAATTGTTCCTCCGGGCGCCGCCGGAACAAGCGCGTTAAAACTATTACCGTTTATACGGTAAACTTGCGCGTAAAAACTGTCAATACGGTAGTTTACTCGCTGAATTTCATCTCGCGAGATGAAATTCAGCGAGTAATTACCGTATAAACGGTAATAGTTTTAACTAGCTCATTCCGGCGGCGCCCGGAGGAACAATTGAATACCCCCCTTATAGTCATTGTGTAGATTTGCCAATCATCTTGGTTGACAACTGAATGATCAGCAGTCTTTTTGGGCACAATCATGTTGTAATTTGTAGCCAATTGGGCATACAGCTAATTGGCTGACAATATTACAGTGTGTTTGGGCATCATTACTTATTGTAATTCCAGCTTAAGTCTTCCTGAACATATCTGTTTCTTATGTGTAATAAGTAATAAGGTATACAATATTTCTTATCCATAAATTGTTAAGCATTATTATTTAAAAATATGTTTTCAAAATGTACAGTAACATCATGCAATTACCACATTAGATTAAAAAAATGTAAAACAAAAAGAGAATATACTAAACCATATTTCAAATTCTTGATATACCTTCCTTTAGCGAATTCCTTAAATATTATAAGCTATTCACTATACAGTGAATAAAACATCTTCAGCTTCAAAGACAGCTATCTATTCTCTGCTTCTTTGGAATTTATGAAATACGCTCCATACACAATGCAATCTCACTTTCAGGATAATTCTATCACAAAAGTCCCATAATTTCATTTCAAGCAATAGATTCTCTCTTCTAAAAACAGACTGTATCAGTTCCCACTTGTATTATTACTTGCAATATCATTTTCTAGCTGTGTTGTCATTGTCTGGCATTCTGCACAAAATGTTCTTTATAGAAAGACTTAGAAAACAACAGATAATTTGCAAACATAGTTGATAACTTATCACAAGTGGATCTTCCTACATGCAGCCTCAGCTGTTTTTATTCTGTACGGAAAGTAAAGAAGCCAAACCAGCCAATTCCGAGGGGATATACTTTATTTACTATTTGTGGAATTTCACAATAAATAAACCAGGCTTTCTCAAACCTCATCCTATCACATACACCCTTATATGTATAGTAGGCATGTACTAAATACCCACTAAGATATTTATTTAACATGTACTCTTTACTCTGTTTGAATCGATACCTCTTGAGTTAGTACACGTTTAAAAATACTATGTGTCACGGATGGATCCTTTGATTTGCCTAGATTAGCACTACTCAAGGCGCAGAGTTTAACATGGAGATGGTTTTCACCAGGATGTCTGTCCCGCAGGTCACGGCCTCTACTAAGAGCACCAGGCAAAACCTTTAGGGGAATGTGCAGAGATGGTCAGCAATGGCGGACAACAAAAGGAGAGGAGAAGTAGAGGTAGCAGGTTACCACTGGAGGAATGGCGGTGAAATACTCTGTAGAGCATCAGTTCTGCAGACAACAGGTTACCACTGGAATGACGGCGAGTACACTGTGAAGTATGAACTCCGCGGTCTGCAGGTTACCACTGGAATGGCGGCAAGTACACTGTGGAATGTCAGCTCTGCAGTCAGCAGTTTACCACTGGAATGGCGATGAATTCTCTGTAGAATGTCAGCTCTGCGGACAAGAGGTCACCACTGGAATAGCGGAAGTACTCTGTAGAGTGTCAGCTCTGCAGTCAGCAGGTTACCACTGGAATGGCGATTAATTCTCTGTAGAATTGTCAGCTCTGTGGACAACAGGTAGAAATGGAATGCAGTCCACCAGAAGGGAGAAAACACAGCAGGAGAAAATGTCTAGCACCTGAGAGGTAACTTAAAGAACAGGCACCAAACATCAGGAGGAGGTGCCTTTTGAATTTGAAGCCAAAATACATCATCCAATAGGAAGGGAGCTGAGGGACTAAATAGATTGGGTCTGCGTACCAGGTAAGAGCACCAGTGATCCCGATTGCTCGGCTGATGTCTGATTATTTTGTATATGTTGTGCTCTTTATAAGTGCTGCAAACTGTTAATTTTAATTGCATTTAACAGGCTGGGACTGGGTATTGAATTTAACTCTGTACCAACTGCTAGTACAGTGTCTCAGTGATTCCTTTGACATGCTAAGCACAAGGTAATATAAAAATATATCTTTATTTCTCTTTCATGCCACAAAAGTATCATAAGAATTCATTCATTACATTGTATATTTTCGTACTTTTAAAGGACAAAAATGTATGGTATGGGTAATATGCACCTCTAAGTTTATTAAAGATAAATGTATTTGTTTAGCATTAGCAAATGTATTTGCATTAGCATTAGCATTAGGTGTTTAATTAATAGCAACTATTCAACAAAAGTATAGTTTATATTTTACAAAACAGTGTCTATATTCAACAACAGTACTGCACAGGGACACACGCCCATGTCAGCTTCAATATGACCCATAGAAAATTAGCTGGAAGTGAATCTCTACTACAAATAAATATTTCCATAACATCCCACAGATGCTCAGTTAGATTGAGATTACTGTTTGATGATTATATAGACTTGTACATTAAGCTAAATTCACTGACATGTTCTTGGAATCATTCCACACATGTCCCAGCCTTGTGACAATAAGTATCTTGCTTATAAAGTCAATTCACAGGTAGGTACCCTGCTGACTGTAAGGAATGCCCTTGCTAGTAATGGTCAGATATTTCATAATATTCAAATGTTCTTCTGCTTGAATCTGGGGCATCTCTATTGGAACTGTTGTACTCAGTTTTTAGATAACAGATTGTAATGTGTCAGTTATCCAGGACAGCTTATGCCAACCTCCGTAGCCATTTTTATGTATAGACATAATATAATATATAGTAGGGTCCTTTCAGGTAAAAAAAAAATGCTAGAATGCATCAAGATGCTTCATGTACATGTTATTTTGTCTCTGTGCAGGGGGATCTTAAAAAGTTTTTTAAAATATTTTTTTCTGGATGATGAGCAAAATGGAAAAGATTCCAATGCATTTTCTTATAGTTACTAATGTTTCATCCTATCATGACAAAAATCAGAGACGACAAGGATAATAAAGCTGTTACCAATTTGCTGGCTTTATTACTTTGACACCACCTCTTAGATGAAGTTATCTCATCATGGTGTTTATAATTATGTTTACATAATCTAATGTATTTGGTAGTTTGTTTGGCGAAAAAGGTTGAACAGCATAGAACATAACTGCATTATAATGAGCACATAAGTGAAAGATAAGATGTTCACATGCTTTAAAAAGTCCAATACAGAATTCATTATATAAATCAAAATATAAATAATTACTTAAGATATATTTGGATGCTTGCTGGGATTTGCTGTTAAATACTGAAAAAAAGAAAAGGGTTATATTACTGTCAAAGAAAAATAAATAGTGTAGGAAGAGGTTTAATTTGCTGTGTGTGATGGGTGTCTGCTTGTTAACACCTTGCCATAAACAAAACACATATTGCATAGGACACTACACCAACATAATACTCTTCTATCTTATTGTACAGACCTTTAATAAATCTTAACACATACAGAATAGGAACAGATAATAAGAAATGATTTATATATAGAGCAAGAGGAATAAGGGACATAAAAGTACAGCAGCAAATATTTATAAAGAAAGAAATTTGTCACTGTACCAGGAAATCAGAAACAGTTGTTAACTAGGGTGTTAAGATTTGTGGTAGCATTGGAAACAACATTTAGGGGTATATTCAATTAGGTCCCTGGATTGTGGTAATGCGCCGGAACGGGGAGCAAAAGTTGTCAACGGTACAGCAATTACGTTGATTTTCCTTTGCACCCCATAGGGTTGTGAAGAAAAATCCGCGTTATTGCGGGGTGCCGCGATTTTCGCGGGGGGTTCGCAGGGATGCCACGATTTTTGCAGGGGTGCCGCGATTTTCGGGGGCGGGGTCGCGGCGGTGCCGTCATTCTCGCGAGGGGGGTCAAGAGTGTGAGAGAGCCAGGGGGTAGGGGTGCTGGGAAAGGGGGTGAGAGAACAAAGGGGAAGGGGTGCTGTGAGAAGGGTGAGAGAGCCAGGGGGAAGAGGGTGAGAGAGCCAGGGGGTGGTGGGAGAGGGGGTGAGAGAGCCAAAGGGGAAAGGGGTGCTGGGAGAGGGGGTGAGAGAGCCAGGGGGTAGGGGGTGCTGGGAGAGGGGGTGAGAGAGCCAGGGGGTGCTGGGAGAGGGGGTGTATGACAGACCCGGGCCTTATATTTAAAATATCGTGCCAACCCGGTCTGTCCTCAGTGGGCCAATTGAACAACCATGGCCCACTCTGTTATTAAATGTCACCCGGTAGCCAGACATGTTATTGTTGTGGTGTCCAGAGAGGGAGGGGGGAGGCAGCTCACAGGAAGTGTGAATCAGCTGTGGACCCTGTGACATCAAAAAGTAGTGGAAGGGGTTAAAAAGAGGACGGTCAGGACCTTATCTAAAATCAGGAGGGATCTCTCCCTGTTTGCTAACTACTGTTCTAGCAACTCTGCAAAACAGTCCGAATGGCACCATCACCGCAGGTGGGAGACCACTGGTGGCATGCACTATTTCCACCCCTGTTACCACCCAAACTCTTCACACCACCAATCACAAGAGGACAATGAGTGGGGGGTTGACCCAGGGAGGTGGCCAGGATCAGAGGTCTTGTGAGAAGGGACAAAAAGGAGCTGTCTGGGGGAGGGGGTTGTTGTTGGAGAATCTTAAGACAGCGATGACTTGGACTGTTTGAGAGTAACCGTATTCTCGCAGGGCCTTAAAGGAATGCTTTAGGCAGGAGCTACTTGACAGAGATCGGACAGTGTACCTCTAGGACTGATTCCATTACCACTCCATCGGGAGACACTCGCAGATTCTGGGGAATTGGTGAGCCTACATCGGTAGGGAGACTAATACCCAGGGTCCCAAGCTGGTGGAGAGTTGACCAAGCGGCTGGGATCAACAAGATACACAGACCCACCTTAAGGATCAGAAACCCTGGCCCACTTGGATTGTCAGCTGTGGATTTTATTACCAGGAGTTTGGGCCTGCTTGGAGGTAACCTGCTGGGGACTTTGTTGGGGAGTTTTTACTTGCACTGGTGATTTTCTGACATTTGATATATTTGGTGGGGGAACAAGTTTCTCCTTGGGGAGCACTGTTGTATTTTACTAAGTGTGTGCACTTTGTTTAATAAAAAGGGATTATTATTTCTTTCCTGTCTCCTTACCTGTGTGACCTGTGGAACTAGAGGACTGGGTATCTAGAGAGCTTTGGTTATAACGCCGGTGTCCTCACAGGGTGAGAGAGCCAAAGGGAAAGAGGGTGCTGGGAGCGGGGGTGAGAGAGCCAGGGGGTGCTGGGAGAGGGGGTGAGAGAGCCAAAGGGGAAGGGGGTGCTGGAAGAGGGGGTGAGAAAGCCAAAGGGGAAGGGAGTGCTGAGAGAGGGGGTGAGAGAGCCAAAGGGGAAGGGGGTGCTGGGAGAGGGGGTGAGAGAGCCAAAGAGGAAGGGGGTGCTGGGAGAGGGGGTGAGAGAGCCAAAGGGGAAGGGGGCACTGGGAGAGGGGGTGAGAGAGTCAGGGTGGTAGGGGGTGAGAGAGCCAGGGGGTAGAGGGTGCAGGAAGACGTGTGAGTGCCAGGGGGTAGACGGTGCAGGAAGACGTTTGAGAGAGCCAGGGGAGTAGGTGGTGCAGGAAGATGTGTGAGAGCCAGCGGAGAAGGTGGTGCAGGGGGTTAAGTGAGAGGGACAAAGGGGAAGATGGTGCAGGGGCATAGGTAAAAGAAAGTGTAAAGGGAGAGACATCTTAAGAATGGGAATGTCAGGGACGCAGCCATCATAAAACACAAGTAGTAATGAAGAATGGAAATGCACAGAGGGGACAAGTGTTAAAAAAAAATTAAAAATCAAGCATTCATACTCCATTCACTTATATTTTCCATACCCCCACTTCTAAATTTCTGCTTTAACCACTGCCCACTGTTCCTGCTCCCGACAGCTTGTGTGAGCTGACAGCTGCTGATCCCTCCTCGCCCAGCGCCCAGTAGAAGAACAGAAAACAGGATGCCATAATCAGGTAAGTTCATATATTTTTAACCATGCTTTCTTGAACTAGGGACACTAAATAATGTATTGTCATGGTATTTATTGATGTAATTGGGGTGCTAACAATGTAATGTTGAGGGTCATTAGGAGAAATAAAGACCCCCCACACACACACACTCATACTACATCATGTTGTACTGCACCAGCAATGTGCACTGCGCCAGCATCAGTGTGCAACAATATAGTGCATGGAGCCCACTAGAGGTGTGCCTGTGTGCTTTAAATGCCAGGGCTGATTTTTAGCCCAGTTCGGCACTGGGCTATACTTACTAAACTGCTTGTTTGAAAAAGTGGAGATGTTGCTTACAGCAACCAATCAAATTCTAGCTGTCATTTTGTAGAATGTACTAAATAAATGATAACTAGAATCTGATTGGTTGGTAGAGACAACATCTCAAAGTTTTCAATCCCGCAGTTTAGCAAAAATACCCCCAGTACTCCATTTAACCTTGTCTTTGCAGTAATATTGCATTAACTTAGAAACAACGGTTTAAACATCACCAACACTGATTAAGGTCAAAAGTAAACATTTCTCATTGCTTGAATAAATATAATTAATATACCATATTCATAGTTTTATTCATGTATATTCAGTGGTGGAAGTGGGCTGGTATACAGTGTTTTGTCATACCGCCACTTCCTCTACTGTCTTCTAAAACTATCAAATTCCATTCATTTACATTGCCATTACATTTTTCATTGCCAATTCTAAATTTGCATACAGCCACTTTCGCTTTGACCACTGTGTATATTAATAAATAACAGTTTCCTGAAAATGAATTCCGATTGTTTAGTATTTGTTTTGTTTAAACATTGTTGAAAAAGTGTTTCTGGCTCTTTGACTTGTACTTCATATTTTGCTGTTCTAAATACAGCTGAATGAATTGTATACAAATCTGACTATTTTGAATATGATCAGCATTTCCATTTAAAGTGTTTGTGTTTCCATAGCAACCAGAAGCTTGGTCATTTAATATGTTTTTAGCAAACTAATTGTGAACCTCACAATTTCGAATCTCAGCTGCTCGGAAGTTATGCGTTTGTAAAAGGACCTGTGGATACGCCCTAAATGCACATGTTATCCTCTAATGCTGTTCTCAGATACACTTGTTATAAAACTCGCACATTTATGCACTTTTTCTTAAACAATGTTACTCAGTCTTTTGACCACACCAAATAACCCTTAAGCTTTACAGAATTATTTATCCAATAATCACTGTATCTCCGCAGTACTTCACAATATATATTACTCACAACATATATATATATATTTAAATCAAAGTATTTTACTTTTAACACAGAAAACCCTGCATTCACAGTTCACACATATATCATAACATTGTTCAACATAACATAGTATATCAATATAGACTTAACCCTAGGTTCACCACCTTTATTACTTACACTATTCTTGCACCATTTTCTTCATATATGTATCTTTAATAACAATTAGTATTTATAATATTGATTTAACTATCACAGATATCAAACAATAACTACACAGTTATATGTATTGTGGCAAGAGCCCGCTACTGCTGAAGCACACGCGAACAACTTCTTCCTTTTTATGTAGTTTGATTATCAGGATGGTAAATGTTTTGACACCGTACAGATTTCACAGCAATTCTTGGAGACCCTAAACGCTAGCTAGACATAGACCAGCTCTCTCAAGACCAGCCAGCTTCCCCACCGTTGGCCTCAGTGAACAAATGACACAATCAAGCTTTTATACATGATACTCCTCCCCCAGCCTTAGCTTGATGGGTAGGTGACACACCCACCTTCTCTTTAAGAGGAAACGACCATCACTAGCTCTGTTTGCACTAACAGACACACCCTGTCTGCTGAGAGGAAGGAATTCAAATCATGTAAGTTAACCAAACTTTAAACTACACAAAAGTCTTTACCTGGTTTAACCTCAATCTAGGTGCATAACTGCGCCAATGTTTTATTCTGCTTGTATGCTATCTCTGCATCTTGTCAGATAAATGCCCCCCTTTGTTACATATCCCTCCCCCTAGCGTCTCCAAGTAGGGGGACGCGGACTTCGCGAGGAGCGCATATTTTCGTGACAATGCATCTGCATTCTTGTGCAGAATCCCAGGTCTTTGTTCTACTGAGAACTTGAAAGGTTGCAGTGCCAAGAACCAGCGAGTTACCTTGGCATTTACCTCCCGTCTCAATGGTGCATGATCTGTTATTAAGGTGAACTCTCTGCCTAGGAGATAATAGCGCAGAACTTCTGTAGCCCATTTTATGGCGAGACATTCTTTCTCCCCAGTGGCATATTTTTGTTTCCTTGGAAGCAACTTATGACTTAGGTACAGGATAGAATTTTCTACTCCATTCTTCTCCTGTGACAAGACTGCACCTAAGCCAACACCAGAAGCATCAATTTGGAGGAAGAACCTTGTATGCTTTCTCTGCATCTTGTCAGATACATGGCTCCCTTTGCTACAGTATATAAATAGTTAAATCAACATTACAAACACATATAGCTTTATAGATATATATTATTATCAATGATACTTATCAAATCCTTGTATCCTGTATCCAATTATTTGTCTGCAATGTAATGAACGTTCCTGTAGTATAGAATCCTTTTCTGTAGTGCAGAGTATATTTTTTCTCTAGTACAGTGTATACCTATCCCTTTCTGTAGTGTAGTGTATATTTTCTGTAGTGTAGTGTATCCCTATAGAATAGTGTATTCCTATAGTATATTGCCTTTTCTGTAGTATAATACGTATTTTCTGTTGTGTAGTATATCCCTATAGAATAGTGTATTCCTACCCTATACCCTTTTCTGTAGTGTATTGTTTGTTTTCTTTAGTGTAGTGTATGCTTGTTGTCCAGGGGGTAGGTAGGCAGCAGAGAGAATGAGGGGGAGTCCCGGGTCTGGCTTTTATAGTCCAGGGGCTTGATTTGGAGATGGATGTAAGTTCATTCGTGTCAGGTAAAAATGTGACTTGTGTAAAATAGCTGCACTGTACAACTTATGGCCATATTTTGAGTTGAGTGAATGTTAGATCTGCTGCCCTTGTACTTGGAGAGATACAGTAGGCACGTGGAGATGCTAGTCAGTCACGCCCCTTAGAGATGCATTTGATTTTGAATTCCACGTATCTTTAAAATACATTTTTTAAGTGTCCAAGTTTATGATGATAATTGCGGGTGCATCTTTGCACAGTGTGTATCTATATGCTATATTTGCTTTGTTTTAAAATATGAAAACTCAAAATACAGCTGTAGAAACAGTGTATTTTCATTATTTTAGTATAAGTGCTTTACTACATAGGTACTTCCACACCAACTATATTTTAGTGAATTCACTTTATTATAATTCTAACATGTATGCAAGCAATTGTCGAAGTCGTATAATTGGATGAACGAAAGTATATTGGTTAATATTGTTTTACTGGTCGATTGCACTCAGTATGCCACGCTACACGTGGCATACTGTGATCACACGGTAAAATACGCACGTACACACTCGCATTACAACATTTAGTTATTTATATAATTCATATTCATATTGAATCTATTCTACAGTGATTTATGAGCAGATAGCATTTAGTTTATTATTAGTTTATATATTATGATTATATGTACACCTCAGTGTTATTTAAGGTTCAGGTTAAAGGAAATGTGTCATGTCTGATATCATATTAATCCCCTTTACATCAGCAGCTTTCCGATGCATTCGGCGAAGAGATCACACATTGCATACTCTAGTAATTGATGTTAGGGAATAAACCTTTAATATGATGCTGACTATAAAATGCTAATAGACTAGTTGTAACTGGAGTCGTGGCGGGAACAAAGGAGCACATCCCCTGGAGAGATGACCCCCACCTTTGGATTCTTTAGTTTGAACTAGCCTATGACCTGTTTCCCCTAGACCCACCCGAAGTCTGGACCTATAGAAGCAAGCCACGTCATCTGCATTGTTCACTCTGTAAGACTGAATGTATATATATCATAGCTGCGCTCCCACTAGCTTCAGTCTACTCTGACCACAGTAATCAAGGGTGCTTGCTTCCACCAGGGCCAAAGTACTTCTGAAAGAATATGAGTAAAATGGTGCAAATATTAGGGAGAAATTAAATAAGAATTTGACTGTATGATAGAATGGACAGCTCAGTCAGGGGGAATATACACAGCATCTGAGTGACTAAACCCATTCTGCTGGCATCAGAGTGTCAGCATACATTGAAGTGTCACTCCCACAGAGGTGGGGTGAGCAGGTGTAAGGATTCTTACCTGTCCGCAATCCAGCGCTGTCAGCCGCACTTCCGGGTTCGCAGCGAGAAATTTCATGTGACTCCTCATCGGGGATCATCACATGATCCCGCGGCGGGGAGTTTGAATAAAAAGGAGGATCTGATCTTTATCTGTGTCAGATCAGTAGGTCAACCTCCTTCGGACTCTGTGGTCAGTTTGTTCCTGTGAACCTGCTGCTTGCTGCTTCTCCTGTGTACCAGACCCGGCTTACTTGTTTGTCGTTTCCTTGGATATTCCTGAGTGGTGTCTGCCATCTGACCTGTGTACCGAACTCAGCTTGTGTCCTGACTACTCCATTGCTCATTCCTGTGTGCTGTCTGTGTTCTGACCTGTGTACCGAACCCATCTGATTTATATATTATGTTGCCTTTTCACCTATTCCTCTCAAATAAGGGGGCCAACCTAAGGGCCGCGACCTGCAGTCCTTTTGCAGCCAAACCCATCCCACCTTGTGGTGGTTCTTGGTGAAGACCAGGGGGCTGGTAGGCTCCGCCCTTGCTAGGCCTGTGTAAATCTAGACTAAGTGTACCCCTGAGCGTAACAGCAGGGTTAAGAGAATCTAGCAAGTATCAGAGCCCAAACAAGTAAGTGATGTTACCCCCACAGAGGCGGGGTGAGCAGGACTGAGAGAACACTAGCAAAGATGCTGCCAAAGCTGAGTGAGAAATGTCACCGCCGGAGATCAACAGTAAGTAAACAAACCACTGCTGAGAGAGAATGGATGTGCACTGACGATCCACCTAACCTGTGAGAGAAGAAGAAAGGGAGCTGTATGTATTTGATTTGCTATTGCAACTGTTTAAGAATGTGCTGGAGTGAGGAGTGCAATATTGAAATGGTCTGGCGCCCAGCTTACTGCGACAACTATTGCACTGCAAAACCAGGCAACAACACCTGTTTCCCCACTTAACAGACATTGTTGTAAAACCTGCATGTGCTGCACCCTCTGGTCATTATACCCACACCGAACAGCTGGACAGGGCAGAGGAAAGTGTAAATGAAGAAGTGCATTACCAACCTATGGACCGCAGGGGATTACATTATCTGTACTGTCCTTTTATTTTTACATTATCATTCTATCGACTATCTGATGCTTACTACTTGGAACACGTCTACAGAGTTTGAGCTGTTTATTAATTTCTGCCTGCTTTATTATTTGTACTGCTCTTTTCCAATTTTTCATTTTCATATTATCTATAATCTGCTGACTACTCCATCACTACCCTCCTCCACAAATTATACTATTTAGCCACCTCCATGTACATCACCACCTACCAACCCTTAATCATTATCTTTAGCCTCATGTTGGCCTACACAACCCCCAACAGACTCTTCCAGACTACAGACTTCTCATCCACTCATATTCTTTCCCACTTCACTATTTACTATTACTTATAGTCTTTTACTATATCTCTCTGCCTACCATATGCTATTCACTAATTACAACACACCACAATCATATATTTAAGCCACCCTCATTTACCCTATTTTATTTTCATTCAGAATTCCATCAATTCTATTTAGTTATTTCACTTCAACCCTCAATGCTTAGATCTTCTCTGTATTCACGTCATAACCCACATCCGGCTTTTACTTTAGACTCCTTGAATCATTACCACTTCTTTTTTTATTTATCCCCTTTTGATGCCTATTTGCATGTACCTTTTGTTCTATATAGACCACCCACTTTGCATTTTTTAGTTCACTATACTTGATGTACATTAAAAACCAATTTCAATCTCCTTTTGCCGCACCACTTAACCTTACTCTCTTCAGCTCAATCTTTTTTAACCCAACTCTCCACTTTATCTCCACTCTGATTCTCCTGATCCATTTGCCCCTATACTTTCCTTTACATTTCCTTATTCATATTATACCTATCCCCTAAAGCATTTCTGCTTCCAACACTAATATGTTTTTCACAGCACTCCAAATTATCGTCTTTCTTGAGACTCATTGTTTTTCCAACTCCATCCTTCATATACCATATCGAACTCATGGCTGGCTTTACTTCACTACAGAAACCCACCTACAAGATATCAAGACAAAGTATTTTCACACAAACACTACTCCCTACTACAGCTAAGTGCATGAGTACAACTGTTACCTCTGTGTGTCAATCTCTGTGCATTTACATGACTGTGGCTCACATCCCTCTCTCTAGAAACCTGAGATGTTCATTTTGGTATCAGACCGTGCTGACCTGCATTGTTGGAATCTCAATTTTTATGAGGACTTGAGTCCAAATATCACTCAGACCTATTGCTGTAACCCAAGGCCTTTTATCAGCTCAAGTCCCATGTCACATGGTGCAGGATCTGCCTGTGAGACATTTAAGCCTCAATGCTCATCAATGCCCCAGCTTGTACAGCTAATATCAAAGGAGGCATTTCACATAGGCGCACATGACAGCAATGATCACACAACCCTCAAGTTTCTGTGACCTGCTCCCCCGGCATCATAAGGGGGTGGCCTCAATCACATTCCCTCCAGATACACATGATTGTGATATATTCCGCTATCTGGATACAAATGCATAAAAAACTAAGTGGTCTATTTATCATTGTGTAGCCCTTCTCTGGAGAAAGCTATTATTTCTATTGCTGTTCATCACATTAATGAATAATAAGTATTTATCAAGGTTCTATGGCAGGGACAGAGAAGTGTTTCTTTGCATATCTCCGTAATGCTGCACTGTAATGATCCAGCAGACCAGGCATTTCTTCAGTGTGGTAAGAAGAGGATGTGAATGTGTGAGCAGTACAAGTAGGGACGAAAGGTGTTGGGGGAGTCATTATCTGAGAACTGCTTTAACCCCTTCACCCTTTAACACAAAATATCCCCTGCTTTATATTTAATTTTTTTATTTGATCACATCGTATTGTTCCTTGCCTGAAAGGGTTAAAGAAATTGAGTCTCATGTTTAACCCCTTCACTATTAGCTGTGTGGGCAACTAACACTGATTGACAGGAGGGGAGAGATGGCAGTGTTTGGTGGAATCACAAAGAGGTAAGCTGTCCCTTCACTGTTTCTACACCACCTGGGCAGAAAAATCCTGCTAGCGCCATCCTAAGATGGCTTTGGTCACTCTTCGTTCTGCTTGACAAATTGAGTTAGATCACGGTCCACATACAGGTCTATGAGAAAAATAGGTTAAGACAGGAGAAATCTTTGATTAAGTGATGCATAGCAATAGCTATTCTCTGGATTTTTGGGCTATTGCCCAAAAATCATACATGCAGTGCCTATCGAAAATCATCATACCCTCAAAATCATTACTTTTTGTCACATTACACCATGGGAATTGAAATAATTGCATTTTCACAATATAACCCTCAACATCAAAGCAAAAAATAACATTTATAAAAATTATTAACAATTAATATAATTGAATTACTAAAATACCTGGATTGGAAAAGTGATCATAGAGTAACCATTAAAATACTTTCTTAGGTACAACCAATGACCTTCCAGATCACACAACAGCAGGGCCGCCATCAGGGGGGTACAGGGGGTACTGTTGTATCGGGCCCGGGCTCACCAGGGGGCCCGATACAACAGCGCAAAACATACTTACCTGGGGGCCCGCTGTCTTGCAGTCCGCTGGTCTCCGCTACTCTGTCTTCAGCCTGGCTGGGCCCCATGATTTCTGAAGGCGGCCCTGCACAACAGGCTAAATGGTCACCAACTGACATCAATCGTAGTGGTTTTGATTTCTTCAAAATAAAACTGAGCTGTTCGTTGATGTTTCTACTACTAGTGGTGCAGTAGTAAGGCAAAGAATTCCCCTTGGTTGGAAACTCACTTTCAAAAGGGCTCCAGGTTAAAGGATACAAAAAGTTTTCAATCTCTCCTTCTTAATACCATTCAAAGCATTATTAAGATGTGGATAGCATATGGCACCACCAACATCTTGTCCTTAACTGACCTAAAACCGATCCGTGGAAAAGAAAATCTGTGGAATAGAAAAGATAATCCGTGGATGGACCTGAACAGAGCAGTCTATCGCTGCTTACGATGAAATTTGACTGAAGATGAACAATTTTCTTAGGATGAATGGGCAAAAATTCCCCAATCTAGGTGCACAAAGCTAGTAGAGACATATCTAAATAGACTGACGGCTGTAATTACACCAAAAGCTGGCTCTATAAAGTCTTAAATCAGGGGACTGATCACTTTTCCAGCCCTGTGTGGAAGTCAAATAATTGGATGAAGACAGCTAAATTAATTAATATTTGTTTACCGTGCGATTGCGATTAGTACGCCACGTGTAATGATGCAATAAACTGACCTAAGACCTGTAGTTTATTGGAACATCGTAAACCGTGGAGCAATGAGGAACTCTCTTAGTATTATCTGTGTATATTTTGTGACAGCCTCAGTGTTTTTTCTAAACTTAACAGCATATAACCAGTCTCTGATTCAGGAACGGTCTCTCTCGTTGCCAACAGACTTCAGGATTGACTGACTGTTCCTTGATCCAGGGCTGAACAGCATAGGTATCGGTTGTACTTTGTATTATTATGTTCTGCTAAATATTGCTATGACATATATTTTGTGCTTTGGAACACGCTAATTGCATCGGACAGTATTTATCAGTAGCGACAAAATGAACATAACTATATGGGGTTCGTGGAGCTATGCCACATTGCCCAAGGATTCGCAAAACCTACAGATTTCGGTTTACCAACAAAGGGTGGAGACATGTCATATACAGGTAAGAACACAAATAGTTCTACATCTTTTAACTTCCAGTGTTACCAAACCTAATATCCGTTTTGTGTGATTTAAGGGATACTGGCGAGGATTTAGGGATAAGATAGAAAAATTGTTTCTTTTTCATTTCATTTTGTGATTTGTGGTTTGTGGTTTGTTTGCATAGTGTACGCATATGCCCTGTATTGCCACATGTTTAAACAGTTGTATTGATAGATATTGCTGTTGTATTTTATAGTGAAAGGAATTGCTAAAGCCTCTGTTATTACCAACATTTGGGAAAGTATTTTTCTGTACAGAAAACAAAGGTGTATGTGGATGGTGAATTGTGTGATTGTGAAAATACAGGTTAAGGACAAAGGTTCTGTTCAGGAAACAGGGTATAAAAATTGACCTTTGATATGGTCTGTTGAGAAAAAAGGGTATAAAAATTGACGTTGTAGTATACGAGGTATAAGTTGAAAACAGTTGTTTTAGTCATAATTCCAATTGTACTCGAAGTGCATACAGATCACTTATACCTGTAAGCTGTGTGATCGGATTGCATAGAAACCATAATTGTGAAATTGTGGATTCGCTGGAAAGGCTGGTACTCTTCAATATTCAGTTCTCCCAATTCTAAAGTACTCAGCAGGAACTTTGCTGGAAAGGCGGGGTATTGTTTTGTGCTGCGAATCGCTGAGGAGTTGACTTCCACATGGGCAATAAGACATAGAAATTTCCATTCTCCCAGTTAGGTAACTGTGTTAGGGTCCTTAGTGTGAACGCTTGGCATGGCATGAAGTGTTAAGTTGTACCCTGTTGAGATGAAGTGAGTGGACCCAGCTTATGGAAATCGTCCACTGTCACCTCAAATCTCTAGCGGGAATTTTGCACTGCGAAGCGTTGAGGATTCCGTTTCCACATGGGTGCTAAACAAATGTGTGAGATGGACGATGTGCAGGTGAAGCAAGAGCTAGTAGGTTGGCTGAAATATATTATGAGTGTGAAATATGGGTAGTACTCAACGGAGTACGGTTATAAATGGGTCAAGATGACCATGAATGTGTGTGATTTTAGAGATAAAATCTGTTTGATAAAATCACTAAAACTGAGAATTAAACACACTGTTTAAAATGGTGACAACAGGAAGGGAGTATGTGGCACGAGAACACATGCGCAGCAGAAGGTAGCATTGTGAAGCAAAGAGAAGCGAGAGCAAGTATGCCCCCACCACCATATGCGGACGGGGTAAAAATACAACCGATACCAAAATGAATAAAAATAACATAATAACAAGTTATTTATATCCCATTTGAAATGTATGCAATGTAATGTTTCTGAAGAAGATGAGGAAACCACTGTTATTTCAGCTATTGCCCATGCAATTAATATACAAGAAGTGCCATGCAGGCAATTTAAGGGAGCAGTCCCACCAGCTGGGGCAATAGTTGAAACCGGTAAGATTGAGCTAGAAATTAATAGTAGGGGAAATATCCATTGCACTGAAACAATGATTCCAGCAATTAGTCCTGAATATAGCGATTTATTGGGCTTACATCCAGTCAGTACGATAACAGTTCCTAAAGGGAAAGAGGACAAAGAGGGTGTAGTTCCCATAAAACATGTAACGATGCATTGTCCATGGACTAGGTCTGAGCTACATTCAATTATGTCTGATTTCAGAGACCCAAAGAAAGATTTGGCCAAATGTCAGAAATTTGTTAAAGATTTAGGTAGTGCTCATGAGCCAACTAATAAAGATTGGCGAGTGGTGTAGAGGGCCTGTCTTCCTCCCAATACTGACATACAAAAGTTTATTAAGGATTGTATGTTGGAGGAAGATAAGTCCTTAACAGATGAAGATAATCAAACCAATATAAAACACATAGTCTTCCAATTGGGTGTGTATTTTCCAGTAGTAGTGGACTGGAGCAACATTTTTATTATCAAACAAAAGTGAAAACTGCAGCAGACTATTTTACTAAAGTCCTGACAGCAATGACCAAATACACTGGGTTATTGTAGTTAAAAGATGATGTGCAACACAGAGATGTAGCTGTCTCAATTTTAATGGATGTCCTTTAGGGAAAATCTAAAAAACAGGGTACAAACATCATTATCTAACTGGAGAGGGATCACAGTAGATGCTCTCAGGGAATCTGTTATAGAACATCAGAAGTATATAAGTAAAAGGAGGGAGGTGCAGAGTGAGAGGTTAATGATGGTAAGTATCCAAGCACTAGAAGGACTACATACATAACCACAGACCTACAACACATATTATAGGGAACGAAAGCAGCAGGAGACAGTATGGTGCTTCAGATGCACTAAAGAAGGACATGTAGCAAGAAACTGTAAGGAGAGAATAGATAGAGGGGGACATGAGGACAATAGATTTGAGCCACAAAGAAGAGAGACACTGAGATACCAGCCATGGTGAAACACACTTGCTTCTGAAGTCTCCCACAAGTTGCCTGTGCACTTTATAGCAGCAAATGTTTTGCGGGAAAACAATAACACTAGGGGTCAGGTCATACCAGTATCCTACAACCAGTTAGATTAACTGAAAATCTTAAGGAAGATCCCACAGTGACAGTTGGTGAATCTGGTGTAACATAAACTATTCTTGTAGATACAGGGGCAGCCAGGTCAGTGATAACTTCTCCCTTAAGTTTACAGGTTACTAACAAAACTGTTCCAGCAATGGGATGTAAGGGATGAGTGCTACATTACCCTTTGACTAAACCTGGAGAGTTTCTATCGGGCCCCTGCATACCAAGCATTAATTTCTCTTGGCTGCAGTGGTTCCTACTAACCTACTAGGCAGGGATTTATTATGCAAAATGGGATGTGTTATTTACTACACATGAAGTGCAGAACATACTAGACACCCCACAAATGCTAATGCTGCACTCTACTGTTCAAGAACAAAGTCCATCTCAGATAGAGGAAATGTTAACCCAAACACCGGGTTCCCTAGGGACCAAAGATGGACTGGACACTGGATTGGTAGCAAATGTAGCCCCTGTAATGGTACATCTAAAAAGTGTCAGGCAAGCGACAAAAAAACACACAATACCCATTAAAACCGGAGGTGGAATTAGGGGTGTATCCTGTAATTGAAAGGCTTTTGCAACAAGGAATTTTGATTTGCACATCCAGCACAGCTAGCAGTCCAATTTTCCCAGTAAAGAAGAATGGGGGGAGGGGCTACAGATTAGTCCAAGATATAAGGGGAATTAATAAAGTAGTTGAGAGCAAATGCCCCATAGTGCCCAATCCAGCTGTCATCCTTATGCAGATTCCTTCATCTGCCAGTCATTTTAACGATAATTGACCTTTGTTTAGCCTTTTTCTCTGTTTCCATTCATCCTATCTGTCCATTCCTCTTTCCTTTCTCCTATAAGGGGGGTACAATACACATGGACAAGATTCCCCAGGGGTTCATTGACAGCCCCAGTATTTTCTCCCAGACCTTACATGACTGTTTACAATCCTTCCAACCAAGCAATGGTTCTGTCCTAATTCAATATGTTAACGATTGCCTGATACCAAACTGTTGTTACTTCATCTCTCACAGACAGGACACAAGGTTGCAAAGCATAAATTACAGCCATGACAGACCAAGATCAAATACTTGGGGCCCTATCTCACCCAGGGGCTAAGACACCTGACAACGGACAGAATTCAGGCCATACAAGACATGACAATGCCACCAACAGCAGATCCATACCTTCTTAGGGATATGTGGGTATTGCAGATCATGGATTCCAAGTTTTTTCTATTCTGACCTTGCCTTTGCAGGAGTTAGTCTCATCCTCAAAGCCTGAGCATATTACACACACAGAGGAGTCAGAACAATCATTCTTTAACCTTAAAGATAGTCTGACTAAAGCACCTGCTCTGGAAATACCTGATCATGAAAAACCTTTTGAGTTATGTTGTACAGAAGCTGATGGATGTGTTTAAGAAGTGTAGCAGCAACTGTTTTTCTGGTAAGAAAGAGCGAGGGCGTAGTACTCGGGCATGATTCAACTGTCTATACACCACATACAGTATCTGCTCTGTTAAATTCTGCTCAAACTAGGCATGTCTCCACAGCAAGGTTCACAAAATGGGAATTAGCACTGATGACACCTGCAAATATCACTATTAAAAGATGCAACACTTTAAATCCAGCTACACACCTACCATATGTGCCTCGAGATGCAGAAAGGGTGAAGGGAGAGAGACTCAAGCTGAGGGTGAATTTGGCAGGTATACTGATACGTATGACTGTATGGAATATCTGAACCAGACATTTACTGCGAGACCTGGCATACTTGACACCCCTTAGAAAATGTAGATTTTTTGTTTTACATGGATGGGAGATGTCATAGACAAACTGACACAGGAGAACTAAGTATCGGTTATGCTGTCATAGATGACAAGGATGTTATAGAAGCTGAACCCCTTGGTCATCCTCACTTAGCCCAAGCGGCCGAACTCGTGGCATTGAGAAGAGCGTGTCAGTTGGCAGAGGATAAATCAGCTAATATATACAATGACTCTAGGTATGCTTTTGGGGTAGTGCATTATTTTGGGGTCCTCTGGCATCTTAGAAATTTTATGATAGTGGCAGGCACATTCACAGCACATAAAAGGACTTTTGACAGCAATACAATTATCAAAGGCAGTAGCAGTCACACTCACAGCACATAAAAGGACTTTTGACAGCAATACAATTACCAAAGACAGAAGCTGTCATCAATTGCAAAGCTCACACATATGAAGAAGACCTGATATTAGTGGGTAATAGCAGGGCAGACGAAGCTGCCAAACGGGCAGCTGGTTTACCTGTAAACATGACAACTGCCAAGATGATGGTTTTCCAAACGACAAACACACAAAAAGTAATTGAAATGCAAGATTTGTGTTTCCTACAGGAAAAAGCAGTTGGAAGGTGAAGGGGTGTGGTCAAGAGTCCTCTGGACTCTGGAGAGATGGACAAGGTAGGCCTGTGGCTCCCAGAGCATATTTTTCAGCGCTAGCTGAGGTATCACATGGTCTGACTCATCTGGCTAAAGAAGGTATGTGTAAGCTGGTTAGAGCATACTGGTGTGCACCAGGCTTTTCTTCTCAAGCTAGTAAGAAGACAATGTCTTGTCTTACTTGTTTGAGGAAAAATGTCGGAAAGACAATACCAATGGAGCCATCCCATATCCTAAAGACGATCCTTTCCAAGTAATACAAATTGACTTCATCCAATTACCACCTTGCAATCTCAAGTATGTATTAGTATGTACTGATGTATTTTCTAACTGGGTAGAGGCATTTCCAAATGCCACTAGTACTGCTGTTTTTACTGCAAAAAAATTTGTCCAGGAATTTGTATGCAGATATGATATTCTTAGAATTATAGAAAGTGATAGGGATACTCATTTTACTGGTGATATCTTTCGGATCATGTGTAAACTCATGGGAATTAAAAGCAAACTTCATACTCCCTACCGACCACAAGCCAGTAGGTAGGTGGAAAGGGTGAACGGTACCATTAAGAGCAAATTGAGCAAAGGAATGGCTGAAACTGGATTGGCATGGCCAGAAGCTTTGCCACTAGTCCTCCATAGCAAACCACTCCCAGACCACCTCATAATTTGTCCTCTTTTTGGCTGACTACCTCATATGATGATAGGTCCACAGGATGATATAAAATGCAACAATGAAGTGACTGTTCAGTACATCATAAAGATGAGCAAGCATCTAAGACAGCAGCAACAGAAACTCAGAAGACTATCACCTGTTATGCCAGACACTGTCACATTGTTGAACATGGGGAATATGTCATGATCCGCAATTTCTTAAGCTCAGGTTGTTTAACAAATCGGTGGGAAGGCCCGTACCAAGTGTTGATGACCAGCACCACATCTCTGAAAGTAGCAGAAAGAGACATTTGGATCCAGTCCACCCACTGCAGGAAAGTCAACCATCCAGAGAAGGTACGAGATAAAGGCGAGGCTGACACACCAGATCTGTCACTCGTTAATCTTTTCTGGGAAGCCTAAAGACTGCAGTTTACTGGCACCTAAGCCAAGGACGTTACGAATGCTTTTACCGCATGGAGTTATTCTATTCTTTTTTTCCAGGATTTTTCTTTTTATTCTTTCTAGGTCATTCTATTCTTGCAATGGTGGTCAGATGATTGAGACTGGATCCGGTAGTGATACTGATGAGGTGGAGATGGAGGAGAGTTCGTTAGAATAATCAGTACAGCCTGTTGCCTTATTCAATTCAGGAATAAAGAAAAGGTCTACTAATTCTGGATCTTGGAGACAGTTTTGGGGGCTGTTGTCTGAAGAATATTGTATCTATAAGTACTGTGACCCCCTAATTGAAGAGAGGTGCATCCAGCAGTGCCAGTCCAGTAGTAATTTGGATTTGGGCAGGCATCCCTTAGATGATTATCATTACTTTGTGGGTAAGGTCCTAAAGCAAAACGAATGCTGGGTGTGCTCTCACGTGCTTCAGGGACAAAATAATGTAATACTAGTACCGTTCCCACTAACATCTCTGAGGTCCTTGAATTACGGGGAGGGAGACCCATAGAAGGGAGATATAATACCACTAGGTCCCCTAGTTTGCAGCTTCGCCAATACTCAGTTGATTAGCCACTGCTGTGCTTGAACTTTTCACATGCAAAAAAACTTGAGAATTGAGAAGCTAAACTACCTGATCAGACAATAGCTCACCACACCAGTATTGATGGGAGATTTGCTAGAATACCGACAACCAGAAATACTAAAGGACACCATATTTAGACTGTAAGTTCCAATAGGGCAGGGACTGATGTGAATGCGTTCTCTGTACAGCGCTGCGGAATTAGTGGTGTTATATAAATAACTGATGATGATGGTCATGATGACACCATAGACGAGGGCATGTCAACAAGCATAAGAGAGTATTGTTATGTTCGTGTTGTTGATACCAATGAATATTGTCCGATGCGATTAATGTGGTTCCAGCGCACAAAGCGATTTAATAGCAAAAGATAGCAGGATAACAGCAAACCATGATGATGCATAAAAAGGTATGACATAATTACAGAAAAATATAACTGAATACATTACGCAAGCGGCAGTTGGCAACAACTCAAGCTTCAATCAGAACGCTCTGGGGAACGAAGCCAGAGTTCAACAATTTATACACTGTACTGTTGTAAAGTAGTGTCATCACAGAGATATACAGTTAGAGTTGTAAGGTCTTCATTCATAGGTCAAAGGTTCTTGCATTCTCAGGTACTCAATGTTGCATTGGTGAATTCCTCTGGTCATTGTTCGTCAAACTGCAAGGTGTCCTTTCCTCAGGCTCCCGCCTCTAGACTTACATAAACTGTTTTTTATGACCCCTGGTTTTTATGAGCACTAGTTATTTGGTGTATGTAATAGTAATATTATTTATAACTAGCATTCACAAAGTGCGAACGCTACACAAGTAACACCAGATTTCTGCTGGTAAAATATAGATTGATATGAGACCAAACTCCACACATTTCTGAGAACCTG
Source organism: Mixophyes fleayi (assembly GCF_038048845.1). Lineage (NCBI taxonomy): Eukaryota > Metazoa > Chordata > Amphibia > Anura > Limnodynastidae > Mixophyes > Mixophyes fleayi. The sequence continues at coordinate 292,993,496 of NC_134405.1, read as the reverse complement.
AACCATAATTACTTTTACTGTAGTATTATCTAAGTATAAAAAATCTCTAATACATTTACCAATAACTGAATGTGGATTGGAACATTAATAAATGTGTACTATTTACCAAATGTATGTGTGTATGTAATAGAGATGGGCGGGTCCGGTTCTCCGAGAACCGAACCCACCCGAACTTTGGGTATCCGAGTACCGAGCTGAGCAGCTCGGTACTCTCCCGCCCATTCCGAATCCAAATCGAGGCCGAACGTCATTGTGACGTCGTCGGATCTCGGGGCTCGGTTCTCGCGATACTTCAACTTTATAAATACACGCCTCCACAGCAATCCATCGCCATTTGACAGAGGGAGAGAGCAGGGTGTAGTCATAGGCTAATTAGAGCAGGGACAGAGAATACAATATTGTTATTGCAATTGCTCTAACCAAAATCGCTAGTGCAGAGAGGAGGATAGAGGTTTATTATTTTTTCTTCATATTTGGCACTCCCCAGCGCTTTTGGGGTGTCCCCCATAATTGTGCATTAATATTTCTGGCTGTCAAAAGTCATATCTGTCAGCAGTATCTACTAAATAATTTGTAGCACACCTCAGTGCTTTTGGGGTGTCCTCCCTAATTGTGCATTAATATTTCTGGCTGTCAAAAGTCATATCTGTCAGCAGTATCTACTAAATAATTTGTAGCACACCTCAGTGCTTTTGGGGTGTCCTCCCTAATTGTGCATTAATATTTCTGGCTGTCAAAAGTCATATCTGTCAGCAGTATCTACTAAATAATTTGTAGCACTCCTCAGTGCTTTTGGGGTGTCCTCCCTAATTGTGCATTAATATTTCTGGCTGTCAAAAGTCATATCTGTCAGCAGTATCTACTAAATAATTTTTAGCACTCCTAAGTGCTTTTGGGGTTTCCTCCCTAATTGTGCATTAATATTTCTGGCTGTCAAAAGTCATAACTGTCAGCAGAATCTACTAAATAATTTTTAGCACTCCTCAGTGCTTTTGGGGTGTCCTCCCTAATTGTGCATTAATATTTCTGGCTGTCAAAAGTCATATCTGTCAGCAGTATCTACTAAATAATTTGTAGCACTCCTCAGTGCTTTTGGGGTGTCCTCCCTAATTGTGCATTAATATTTCTGGCTGTCAAAAGTCATATCTGTCAGCAGTATCTACTAAATAATTTTTAGCACTCCTCAGTGCTTTTGGGGTGTCCTCCCTAATTGTGCATTAATATTTCTGGCTGTCAAAAGTCATATCTGTCAGCAGTATCTACTAAATAATTTGTAGCACTCCTCAGTGCTTTTGGGGTGTCCTCCCTAATTGTGCATTAATATTTCTGGCTGTCAAAAGTCATATCTGTCAGCAGTATCTACTAAATAATTTTTAGCACTCCTCAGTGCTTTTGGGGTGTCCTCCCTAATTGTGCATTAATATTTCTGGCTGTCAAAAGTCATAACTGTCAGCAGAATCTACTAAATAATTTTTAGCACTCCTCAGTGCTTTTGGGGTGTCCTCCCTAATTGTGCATTAATATTTCTGGCTGTCAAAAGTCATATCTGTCAGCAGTATCTGCTAAATAATTTTTAGCACTCCTCAGTGCTTTTGGGGTGTCCTCCCTAATTGTGCATTAATATTTCTGGCTGTCAAAAGTCATATCTGTCAGCAGTATCTACTAAATAATTTGTAGCACTCCTCAGTGCTTTTGGGGTGTCCTCCCTAATTGTGCATTAATATTTCTGGCTGTCAAAAGTCATATCTGTCAGCAGTATCTACTAAATAATTTGTAGCACTCCTCAGTGCTTTTTGGGTGTCCTCCCTAATTGTGCATTAATATTTCTGGCTGTCAAAAGTCATATCTGTCAGCAGTATCTACTAAATAATTTTTAGCACTCCTCAGTGCTTTTGGGGTGTCCTCCCTAATTGTGCATTAATATTTCTGGCTGTCAAAAGTCATATCTGTCAGCAGTATCTACTAAATAATTTGTAGCACTCCTCAGTGCTTTTGGGGTGTCCTCCCTAATTGTGCATTAATATTTCTGGCTGTCATAAGTCATATCTGTCAGCAGTATCTACTAAATAATTTTTAGCACTCCTCAGTGCTTTTGGGGTGTCCTCCCTAATTGTGCATTAATATTTCTGGCTGTCAAAAGTCATATCTGTCAGCAGTATCTACTAAATAATTTGTAGCACTCCTCAGTGCTTTTGGGGTGTCCTCCCTAATTGTGCATTAATATTTCTGGCTGTCAAAAGTCATATCTGTCAGCAGTATCTACTAAATAATTTTTAGCACTCCTCAGTGCTTTTGGGGTGTCCTCCCTAATTGTGCATTAATATTTCTGGCTGTCAAAAGTCATATCTGTCAGCAGTATCTACTAAATAATTTGTAGCACTCCTCAGTGCTTTTGGGGTGTCCTCCCTAATTGTGCATTAATATTTCTGGCTGTCATAAGTCATATCTGTCAGCAGTATCTACTAAATAATTTTTAGCACTCCTCAGTGTTTTTGGGGTATCCTCCCTAATTGTGCATTAATATTTCTGGCTGTCAAAAGTCATAACTGTCAGCAGAATCTACTAAATAATTTTTAGCACTCCCCAGTGGTTTGCGCTCAGAATGGATTCAAAGCAGTCCACATATGATCTGAATGAGCAACCAGGTTCTGTCACCAGTCCTGATGTTAGTGTTCCCAGTACGTCATCTGGCCAAGGCGATGTCAAACAACAGAGTGTTTTCAAATTAGTGCAAAAAACAAAAACCAAAAAAAAATTTACTGTATTGAAGCGAAAAAGAAGTGTAACTGAGCAAAAGTTAAGTGACGATAAAAAAAAAATTGCAAGCATGCCATTCTACACACGCAGTGGCAAAGAGAGAATGAGGCCTTCACCTTTGGCTATTAGTGGCAGATCCCAAAAAGTTACCCAGCCTACAATTGGTGCACAACTACTGTTACGCGTCAAAGCCGAGCTGCAAGATAACAGTGAGGCATTACAGGAGAATATTTAAATTATTCAACTTCCACAGTATTTATTAGGAAAGTTCCTTTGGGTTATTGTCAGAATGTCATACATGCCGAAACCTGCCCTGAACAAATGTAGATGCTAGGCATGGCGAGTTCAAGACTTTATGCAATGTTATAACCAATCATACTGTGCTTTACATCCTTCCAGATGATCTGTATTATATTTGTGGGAGAAGAGATTACACATAGTTAACTCCGAGTTCCAGACATATATGTTTTCCTAGGTAGATTCCTTCCTGAGATCATATCCATAGAAGAACATCACCTCCATACGTACACAAACAGTATGAACACCGTGGCGAAAGAAACATGATTTCAGGTGAAGAACCTGTAGCTATAAAGTTAATTACTGAAACGACATGATTTCAAACTATGGTTAAATTAGACCCCACCAAGACCACTTAAGGAACTCTAAATTTTAAGTACATACAAGACCTGGCTAAATTGATTGACAATATTACAGAGATGTATGATGACACCTTCAGGTATACAGGTAAGGAGCTACAGGCTTATAAGAAGGAGTTAGTTCAACATAGGTTGGTGTTAAAATACCTTACAGCTATTACTGGTGGATAATGTGTGATGTTAGCTACCCAATTTGGTGTTAAGTGTTGCACGTACATCACCAATAATACAGATGACCATAAAGAAGTAATTGACCGGAAGATGAGCGAAATCCTACAGTTAAAATGGGAATTCTGAGAAGAACCATAACTCTTCATTGTATGAAATAGAAGAAAAGGTAGCAGGAATGGATCTTGTGGTTGAACCAAGCAAAATATTCTCAGATCTAGGAAAATGGGTACAAGAAATGATAGCTAGTATAAGTAAGCTTCTTATCCTTATGTTTGGTGTCTTTAGAGTAATAGACTTATGAGACTGATGTGTTTCTGCTATTTTGAAGTGTGGAAAATGTTCTACTGAGGTGAATACTGAAAATGATAATGTGATGGTAATGAGAAGTACAAATGCCACAGTTAATGAAGAATTGCATTACAATCCAGAGACAGAAAGTATAATTAGGTGATAGTTTTGTGCACTATCAAAGGCTGGCCTGTGGAAGTCAAATAATTGAATGAAATCGGCTAAATTAATTAATATTGGTTTATCATGCGATTGCGATTAGTACGCCATGTATAATGACGCAATCGCTTGGATAAATAACACATACACTTAGATTCACTCACATTAATAATTGAATTAAATGTTATTTATACAGATAACATTATAGTAAAGGTATTTATGGTTCAGGGCCTCTAAAATATATAGAGATTGGTCTCATATTAATCAATATTTCACCAGCGGTAACCCGGTTTTGACAGAGTAGCAATCACATCTAGCAGTCGCTAGTTATGAGCAATATGATATTAATACTCAAAAGCACTCTTCTTATGGGTCAGTTTAAACCGATTTTTTGGCGGGAAGACACTATGCAACAGTTGGAGTGAGTTGCCCCCTCCTTTGGGAGAAGATCAAATGAACTGATCAATGATCTGTAGTCTACTGAAACATCGTAAACAGTGGACCAATGAGGAACTCTCTTAGTGTAATCTTTGTATATTTTGTGACATCATCAGTGCTTTTTCTAACTAAACAGCATATAAGCAGCCTCTGATTTAGGAACGGTCTCTCTCTTTGCCAACGGACATCAGGATTGATGGACTGTTCCTGGATCTACGGCTGAACAGCGTATGTATCGGTTGTACTTTGTATTATTATTGTGTTCTGCTAAGTTTTGCTATTAAATCTCTTTTGTGCTTTGGAACCACATTAATCGCATCAGACAATATTTATTGGTAGCGGCAATACGGACATAACACCTATTATTCAAGTTTTTATTTTTTTTCATTTTCAGAACTGTTGCCTTTTTATTCATTAGTTGAATGTTATGAGGCGAAATGTGTAAATAAAACTGGCAAAAGTTTTTATTTCAATTTCCATGGTGTAATGTGACAAAAGGTAATTATTTTGACAGGGTATGATGAATTTCTATAGGCACTGTACATTGGTGTCACAAGTCCTTGCTCTGAGTTCAACAAAGTACATCAATGTATAAGGATGGCTGCACCATTGATGTATTCATGTTATTAGCCAAAGATTGTATATTTGTTAAGTGGTTTGAGTGTCAGATTTGTTACCAGATATTAGCACTTACCATTATTGAAGTGTTAAAATAAGCTAAAAATCCATTACCTGTGAACCAAGAGAGATAGATCCAGTTGGAGGTATAGCAACAACATTTGTGAGAGGGAGACTTCAATTAATATTACACACTCCTTTTGCAGGACTGGTCTTACTAAAGTATTCCGTTTACTACCAAACAAACATTAAGCTGGGTACACATCTATGCAATCTTCAGATGCAATCTCTGAAACGTTTTTGCCTAAGATTGAAAGTCCTGATGAACATGCCGATTCATGAGTACATAAAAGAGATGGGCGGGCTCGGTTCCCCCGAGAACCGAACCCACCCGAACTTTGGCTATCCGGTACTCTCCCGCCCGCTCGGAATCCAAATCGAGGCCGAACGTCATTGTGACGTCGTCGGATCTCGGGGCTCGGTTTTCGCGATACTTGAAGATTATAAATACACGCCTCCACAGCAATCCACCACCATTTGACAGAGGGAGAGAGCAGGGTGTAGTCACAGGCTGATTAGAGCAGGGACAGAGAATACAATATTCTGATTCCAATTGTGCTAACAAAAATTGCTAGAGAAGAGAGTAGGATAGAGGAGTTTTTTTTTCCAATACTTGGCACTCAAAGTGCTTTTTGGGTGTCCTCCATTATTTTGCCTAAATATTTCTGGCTGTCAAAATTACTATCTGTCAGCAGATTAATCAAATAATTTTTAGCACTCCCCAGTGCTTTTGGGGTGTCCCCCATAATTGTGCATAAATATTTCTTGCTGTCAAAAGTCATATTTGTCAGCATTATCTACCAAATAATTTTTAGCACTCCCCAGTGCTTTTGGGGTGTCCCCCATAATTGTGCATAAATATTTCTGGCTGTCAAAAGTCATATTTGTCAGCAGTATCTACCAAATAATTTTTAGCACTCCCAAGTGCTTTTGGGGTGTCCCCCATAATTGTGCATAAATATTTATGGCTGTCAAAAGTCATATTTGTCAGCAGTATCTACCAAATAATTTTTAGCACTACAAGTGCTTTGGGCTCATAATGGATTCAAAGCAGTCCACATATGAGCAGAATGAGCAACCAGGTTCTGTCACCAGTCCTGATGGTAGTGTTCCCAGTACGTCATCTGGGCAAGGCGATGTCAAACTACACAGTGTTTCGAAATCAGTCCAAAAAACACACACCAAAAAAAAATTACTGTGTTGAAGCGAAAAAGAAGTGTAACTGAGGAAAAGTTAAGTGTTGATAAAAAAAAAATTGCCAACATGCCATTCTACACACGCAGTGGCAAAGAGAGAATGAGGCCTTCACCTTTCTCTATTAGTGGCAGATCCAAAAAAGTTACCGAGCCTACAATTGGTGCACAACTACTGTTACGCGTCAAAGCCGAGCTGCAAGATAACAGTGAGGCATTAGAGGATAATGTTTGCTCTGATTCACAAATGACACCAATCCCTGTGGAGAGTCCATCCAATAGTGGGATGTCTAATCGTGAGCATTCTGTTAGTGTACCCATAAAGAAGGGACCTTTCAGCAGTTCTGCTGATGTGTGCCTTAATAGCCAGAGTGTAGCCGGTGATACACAAATTGAGGATGCCACTTTGGAATTAGAAGAGGATGAGGAGGAGATTTGTATAGGCGACGAGGGCGGTAATGAGGATGTTGATGAGGATGAGGTTGTTTGTGTAAGTCCTGCACCAATGGCAGCAGTTCTGGCACGTGACAAGAAAAAGACCATTGTCATCCCTGGGCATAAAACAAAAAAATCCACTTCTTATGTGTGGAATTATTTCTACCCAAATCTAGACAACAATTGTATAGCCATTTGTAGTGTATGTCAAGCCACAGTCAGTCGAGGGAGGGACCTTAACCATCTTGGAACCTCGTCTATGTTACGCCATTTAACGAGAATTCATGGCAAAGTGTTGGGAAAAGCTGAAAGTTCTTCCAAACAAATTACAAGCACTCCATCATCAGCTAAGACCCTCGCTCACCGACATCACAACGGCTACAAAATACACCCACCACACCATCCTCATCAATATCCTCAGTAGCGCTCGGAGTTAGCCCGGCATCCCACTTATTAAGGCTGGATGACTCCTGCACTATTATTAATTCCTCTGAAGAAAGTGTAAGTCCCACTGCTGCTGCTGTTGCTGCTGCTGGGGGGTGAATCGTCAGCCCAGAGGCAGGTCAAGAAAATGAGCAGTCCTACATTTCAGCAATTAACTGTGAAACAATCATTTGCTAGGGGAAGCAAATATGACAGCAGTCACCCAGTCGCCAAGCGAATCACAGACGCCATGGCTGCAATTGTAGTGTTAGATCTGCGTCCAATCTCCACAATAAACGCGTTACAGAATTCCATCGCGACACCATTTCTCCCGTAAAGCAATTCCACAACTATACCAAAAAGTGTGTAAATATGTAGAGATTGCGCTGAAAAATGCCATTCTGCCCACTGTCTACTTAACCACAGATATGTGGACAAGTGGCAGTGGCCAAACCAAAGACTATATGACTGTGACAGCCCAGTGGGTTGGTCATTCACCTTCACCAGCAGGAACAGCAGCAGCATTTACACCACTACGTAACATTTGTCACAGGCAGGCCACTCTTTGTATCACCGGCTTCACTAACAGGCATACAGCTGACAATTTGTTACGCAAACTAAGAGATGTGATTGATACATGGCTTATACCACTCGAACTCTCCCCATGATATGTCATTTCTGATAACGCCAACAATATAGTGCGAGCATTACAGCTGGGTGATTTCCAACACCTTCCCTATTTTGCTCACACCATTAACTTGGTGGTGCAGAGCTTCCTACGAAATAACCATGAGGTGCAGGAGATGCTTTCGGTGGCCCGTAAAATTTCAGGCCATTTCAGGCATTCAGCCACAGCATGTAGGAGATTACAGCAACTCCAAGAGCAGTTTAACTTGCCCTGCCACCAACTTAAACAAGAGGTGGTAACTAGGTGGAATTCCACCCTGTACATGCTTCAGAGGATGGAGGAACAGCGCAAAGCCATCCAAGCATGTTACACAAGCCATGACATTGGGAAAGGAGGGGGGATGTATTTCACTCTTGCACAGTGGGGAATCCTTTCTGTGCTGTGCAAGGTGCTAAAACCATTTGAAGTTGTGGAGGAGAAAGCAAGCAATTCAGCAAAGTATGTTGGCCTTGTCGATCAAGTACTTAATTCGCTTCACAACGATCCTCGAGTTATTAAGATCTTGAACTCGGATTAGTAAGTTTTGGCCACTGTGCTTGATCAAGGTTTAAGACCTACATTGAGTCTTTACTTGTAAATGAGCTCGATGTGAACTTTTACAAGGAGCTATTGCACAGCAAGTTGGCCGCTGAACTGGGCCTCGGCTTGACGACGTGTCCTCCTTCACTTTCTCAAGCTGCTGCTGCTCGTAAAAAATAAAATTTCCCAAAAAGAAGCAGGGAAGACGCAGGGGGCAGAACAGAACAATTTAACATCTGGGCTGGTTTGAAGGATTTTTCAAAAAAATGTGTCACCTTGCCCATAACTCCATCCAATACGAGTATAAACATGCAAAGGATGGTGGAGGATTATTTTCAAGAGGTAATTGATATGGAAATGTCAGACAGTCCCGTTCCTTACTGGGAGGAAAAGCAGGCCATTTGGAAACCCATGTACAACCTTGCTTTGCAATACCTAAGCTGCCCACCCTCCAGTGTGTACTCTGAACGAGTGTTCAGTACAGCCGGGAACTTAGTCAGTGATCGCCGTCGAAGGTTACTTCCAAAAAATGTGGATAAAATGAGGTTTCTAAAAATTAACTACATCTTCCACGAGGAAGGCCTTTACCATCAAAGACATCAAAGCATTAACTGTTCTCTCATGGCGGATTCAAGCGGCGATGAATTGATAGTCTGTGATGATGACGTACACACTGATGAGGGTGAGGATGAAGCTGAAGATAATGACGATAACATCTTTTTAAAACTTTCTATGTAAGTGTAGGGTGCAATCTACCCCTAAAGAGGAAAGGGACTTGTGGCATTTCCATATCACGTACAGTCTTGAAAGGCTGCTGTTTGGGCAATTTCTCCTTAAGGGTAGGGTGTCATAGAGAGAGTGACCCCAAACTGGCTTTGTCCATTTCTCTTAATATTGTACAGTCTATAACTGCTGAATTTTTTTGTATTTTCGACAAGTGGAGGGGGGCCTATAGAGACAGAAACCAAACTGGCTTTCTCTTTTTCAATTAATATTGTACAGTCTATAACGGCTGAATTTTTTTGTATTTTCGACAAGTGGAGGGGGGCCTAGAGAGCCAGAAACCAAACTGGCTTTCTCCATTTCAATTAATATTGTACAGTCTATAACGGCTGAATTTTTTTGTATTTTCGACAAGTGGAGGGGGGCCTATAGAGACAGAAACCAAACTGGCTTTCTCCATTTCAATTAATATTGTACAGTCTATAACGGCTGAATTTTTTTGTATTTTCGACAAGTGGAGGGGGGCCTAGAGAGCCAGAAACCAAACTGGCTTTCTCCATTTCAATTAATATTGTACAGTCTATAATGGCTGAATTTTTTTGTATTTTCGACAAGTGGAGGGGGGCCTATAGAGACAGAAAGCAAACTGCCTTTTTCCATTTCTTTACATATTTAACTATAAGTGTAGGGTGTAATATACATACAAAGACGATGGCTTCATTGCCAATATGCATAGATGGAGAGGACGACAATCTGTTTTGTGTGTAGAATTAATGAAGGCCTACCTACCAGGAATTAAACAGTTTTTTTTATAATTTATTAGCTTTACAATTACATTACTTATCCAAGAAACAGGTGGAGCACTAAATTTGGTTATTTTAGGTGACCATCTCTAGTACACACCAACAACATTTATCTTCAGATATCTGCCTATGCTGCTTGTCATGAGTGCGTACACACTTCCACATTTGCCCGGCATCTTTCCATGTTGATCGTGATTTTTTGGAACTTTAGAAAACGAAATCAACAGATACGATGTATGTTTATAAAACATGATCTTGGGAGTGTACACATTCTTACAATACTTGGACAAATGGTTGTGAACCGTGTGATCTGCACTATATCTGCATAGATGTCTACCCAGCTTTACACACCATTTATCAGGAGGAAGCTTGCTTGTTGACAGAAATGAAATGCTGCAAGGCAATTCATGTTCTATGGTTTATTTCCAGATCTGCAACTTGGAGAGTCTGATTATCTCTCTCTCACTGCTCATGGGTATAGTATATTAATTTCTTGACTGTGAATTCAGAATTTAAATGGTAAAAATCAGTATTGGAATACTAATCATCATCATCATCATCATCATTTATTTATATAGCGCCACTAATTCCGCAGCGCTGTACAGAGAACTCATTCACATCAGTCCCTGCCCCATTGGAGCTTACAGTCTAAATTCCCTAATATATACACACACTCACACAAAGACAGACAGAGAGGGAGACAGACAGAGACTAGGGTCAATTTTTGATTGCAGCCAATTAACCTACCAGTATGTTTTTTGGAGTGTGGGAGGAAACCGGAGCACCCGGAGGAAACCCACGCAAACACAGGGAGAACATACAAACTCCACACAGATAAGGCCATGGTCGGGAATCGAACTCATGACCCCAGTGCTGTGAGGCAGATGTGCTAACCACTAGGCCACTGTGCTGCCCAACTACTAATAAAATATTAATTGCATAAATAAAGAGGGGGGACGACAAAAAACACTCAAATACAGCATAAGCAATCCGCTACATAAAAGCACATGTATTAGATTTCTAATGAACATGTGTAAGTTATTTCTATCCTAAGGCAGAACATATGTGATTCAAAACGAAAATGCAGCATCTACTGTTATCATTTCTGTGTGTGTGTATTAAATTCATGTTCTTACACAGACTGTAAGAAAGATGCCATGCTCAGATATCTCACAGCAAGCAGTGCACAGTTTAAATATACAGTATTTATCTCTCTTATAGGATACAGAAATATGTGTGAAAATCATGTCCATTTGCTGTAGAACAAAGTGCTAAGAAGTTGAGATTTCAAAATATCTGGCAGCAAGCCAAAGCTTAATGGCCGTTTAAAAGCAGTTTGATTAAATAGAATTAACATACTAATTGCCAATCTGCAGACGGTGCTGGATTAGTTACAAAAATCATTACCTGCTCCAAATACTAATAACTAATAAAACGTAACGGGCTAGAATGGAAGTACATTTTTTTTCTGCTGTTCCCTTTATGTGCTCCGAATGATTCAAGGTTTATTCCATTTTAATATCAGGAAGCTGTGAGATATCACAGTAACCAGAAAGATTCAGAGCCACAGTGCAAAAAAGCTGCATCAAATGAGGCTCGGCAGGAGTTTCAACAGAGGGGAAGCTGGTCACCTGTTTTGTGTATGTACAGAGTCTGCTCAGACTGGCTGCATGCTGGAAATCTGTGTTGGAAAATGCCAGGAGTCAGAAGCAGAGGGAACTTTGGAGTGCAGTAAAAACGGCACAAATCACAAGGAGGTTCCTGAGATCTGCTTAAACGGATCCCCCGCAGTGATCTGCTGCTGTGAAGGCACATGGCATAATATGCCCAGGTATTCTGTTTGACATGGATCTGACATGTTACATGGATGTTGAAGACAATGATCTAACTTCACGTTTTCTATATTTGTTATAATTAGCATCAAGCTGTACTGAGAGAACACGCACCCTTCCTCCCAGCCCCGGTATCCAGTGTGAGTGACAGAACAAGGAATATTTTATTGCTGTTTACATTGATTTATATGAATGTACTGAACATACTTGGCGCTGAGTGGACAGCAGTTTGAAAGTGTTGTGAAGAAGAAAGATTTGTAGAGAAATATTTATGTTTTGGAAGTTACAATGACAGATTTAAGACACTGCTCTTTGCATTTTATTTCGGATTCTCTGGTATACAATTTATAGATGGAATTAAGTACACCACTGAACTACACCCACACTGGATAGAACTGGATTTCTGAAACCTAAAATGGACATGACTCTTCTAAAAGCAAATGATGACTTCTGGGGGTGTCTTGTGCACTAAACTGCTGTGAAGAGTATCTCACCATGATCATGTATGGAGAAATGTTGTTAAACTCCAGCAGTGCCACAGAAGCTCAAATCATGCTCCAGACTAATACTCTTTACCTGAGCAGCACACAGAGACCAGTCAGCTCTTCAGCCTTTTACATGTCCACAGCCCGGGTGCTGAAAGAAGGGGAGATAAACAAACCTGACCTAATGACCTATATCGTCCTATTTGTCCTTCTCTTCTTGACTGTGACTCTGATTGTGCTTTTCATTAACTGTCAGCTGCGGAATTCCTTCTTTGCAGGTCTACCTTATGATAGATCAATGAGAGAAGCCAGGAGCCCTTGGAAAACACAGTCTGTCTGAACCAAACATAATAGCTGCTATCTGAGATGCATTTTCCTATGTTGATTTTTATATATTATTATAGCTAAATGGCATAAACAGAACAAGCATAGACTTAGATTTGTTACTATACCACTAAGTAAATGCCATTTTCAATGTGTTGATTATTAGTATTGCTATTATAATTAAAATATAATCATTATTTTTAATTTATGCCAAAGGGTATAGTAGTTTAATTAAGAACCCATTAAATTATGTGGATTTAATTATGTTTTAAAGCTTTTTTCCCTCCTTATATTCTCTATAGTAGTTTTATTTAGAATGTGATTGCGACTTTAATGTATTTCTTTAAATTTGTGTAATGATTCAGACATATTCCTTTGTCTCTGGCTGTCAGATGAGTTAGAATGACATTTTAACAGTGACTACTGAATGCTCAGGAAGGCAGTGATTTGACATTCACTCCTAATGTGTCATTTTCATATACAGATATTATAGCTGAGGCATGTCAAAAATGTTTTCCTTGGACAGTGATAACCCTCGGTTCTCTCTCCCAGCAAATTCTGTGTAAAATTGCTCCCTTTTCAAGTAAAATAAATTGCAAGATCTAATTTCTGTCTAGAAATAAATACAGTGTTATCTGTCTTTTCTGAAGCTTGGAGACAAACATTTCATTACATCTCCTACAGTAGCTTTGCCAGAATTAAATGGTTGAGGGAGAGGTTCCAAATACTTAAGCTTAATTATTTGACCCATTTAGAACAACCCTGTGTTACTGTAGCGCAGAAAAAAATTGCATGATTCTCTGTGCAGGTGTTTCTGCTAATCGAGATCCAATTTGCTATAACAAGTAAAGGTTTAAGTAATTTGTTTTAATTCTCACATTTAGCCGCTGCAAGGCTAATGAGGATATAGTGATGATTTGTAAGATACATTAGCCATAATATGTTTTTCTAGCTACAATGTTTTCCTCCAGGGTCTTCTTATGTTAGTGATCACATCCCAGCTGATGAAGCAGTAACATTATGATAATAATCATGTTATGTTTGAAAAAAAAATCTTATTATAAAATATAATATTTAACAGATACGAACTGGAATATTATTAGTAGTTCAATTACCATATAAAATGAATGTATTAAAGGAACACTTTAATAAACCCTGTATTAAATCACTTCCCAATAATAATACGTTGGTGTTTGGGGTCTCTCCACTGGGACCCTCACTATTAGCTGTATTTAGCAGGGCACTGTCATAGAGCAGGACCTATCCCAGTAAACTATGGTACTACTCGGGTCTCTCCACACCAGCGGAGATCTAACAGCAGCTCTAAGGCTTTCAATTAGACCTGCTATGTAAAGAACATAACTGTGCCGAAGGTAACTGGCAGAGGTCCCAGCTATATGTAAGTACCAGGACCCTGATAAATACAGTTAATGGTGTGAGTCCTAGGGGAGAGAACTCCTAAAAAGTACTATAATAAAGTCAGGAATGAATTTAGAACATTGGATATTTAAAGAGGAAAACTCCTTTAAATGAAAACAAATATTGAACAAAAAGCAATGTGATCAATTTTAGTTGAATTATGATACACATATGGAGCTCATTTTTTTTAAACAAGTTGTCTTTAAACAACCAGCTGCAGTGTTGGTTTAATTAATGTAAATTCTCTTAAGCATACCACATTAGCTCCGCCCACTCACATAATTATGTAAATGTGGCATGACTCAAAGCATACAGTGTGATTGGAATGATTGGCAAAGGGACACGTGACCTTACCATTTGTCTAAAATTATAAAACTCCATCTGTCCAGATATTATATATAGTATTTATAATATGTATTTTCTATTAGTACAGTCTGTTCATTGATTTTTGACAGTATAGTTAATGTTGTTAGTAATTAAAGATAACAAGAAGTTTGCTCTTTGCATGGAGCTATATTTACTTTGAACAGTGTACATATATATTTGCTTTAGATCAACTATATTGCATATTTTTATTACTCTACTCTACTCTGCTATTCCGTAGATTGTGGTGCGCTCTCGGACTGTAACAACACTGGTAGTAATGAAACTTCATGCTACTCTCACAATAAATTCTTAGCTTTTTTTCTAGTGATACAATCTTTCCATTTTACACAACTGCTGATGCACATAAATTTCATAAATTTAAAACATTTATTCTAAACCCTTAATAAATGCATAAAAAGTCAAATCAGGAATGTCATTCAGTAAAACTGGGACATGGGAGATATAGGGCGGATGGAATTCTGTAGGGAAACATATTCTCTTCCCTGGACATCACTTATACAAATGCAGCGCAACTTCTGTGTATGTGTCAGTTTTTTCTGAACAAAATCTTCTTGCCCCTGTTCTCAATTTGACCTCAGATTCTTGGTAAATATACATTGAGGTGTCATGCCTTTTAGCGACAGAGATAAAGAAGACTCATCAATAATAAAAGGTGAAAAGGGCATCTACAGATTACTGTTACATGAGATTTAATAACTGTACCCCAGTCTGCAGAAACAAATGTCCTGGAGAGGACAAAAGTTTCGGACCCTGAGATCCTGTTACATTAAAACGGCAGCTAAGAACTAAACAGCTAATTTAAACAAAGTGTATATATAGTAATCTATTTAGATCATTTTCAAATTACGTATTACTATACTATACATGATAAAACACTTTTCAGATAAGTGTCAGAAAGTGATCATGGCCTAAAACAACCAGTACAGCAGATCTACCAATAACAACATAAGGGCAGATAAAGTACTTTATTTTGCTTTATTTGGTATTACAATATTGCTTTTCCCAGTATTGCTATTTGTGTGACAGTTAATCTGTCTTTCATGGCTGGGTAAACTTAAAGCACTGTAAACATGTCTGGGTCAAGAAATCATTTGAGGATTATATCAAGAAGAGATAAGCAAGTTCCCTAATTAACGTTTGTTAATGGATTTACAACTATAATTTTCTTATATCTTGGTGCAGTCCTGCCGGACCAAACTGGTGAAACACATTGTGACCTCAAAACATTTAATAGAGGTCACATTAAAGTTTAACTATACTCAAAACTTCTGCAAAGAGTTATACTTAAATCATATATGGTTAACCCTCAGTTGACATTGTGTTCTTATAGGTACAGAATGTATTGAGGTTTACTGTTCACAACCACTTAACTATTTTACAGAATGTTCCATTTCTTTTATACTAATATTTGCAGACTATGAGATTAACTAATATTACTCAAATGTGTATTTTGCACTGAAACCATAGTAACCATTCAGACATTTGCTGTCATTGCCTAACTCACACTAGACAGAAACAAACCGCTGATTGTTTGCTATGGTTTCAATGCAGATTTTCCCCTTTTAGTAATGCTAATAAATAATCCTATTATTAGTTTAATTTAATTACTATTTTTACAGTTTTTGACAAATTATAAATGAAGTAGAGAAGGGTACAAAAGAGTGTCTAATGAGGGGAAATACACATATAAGGTAAGAATACAGTTGAGGCTTTCAACATACAGTAAAATATTGTTTACACACAGCCAGAATTAACAATAAATTTTATAATACTAGAGTGGCCAATACACTCTTCTCAGCCTGCATGGAAATGTTCTCAAACCATCATTTAGTAGTGTGTACTGTTCTGCATGGAGGATAGATGAGGGCTGGCAAATTTTAGCCCGGGAGGAAAGACTCGACTCAGAAGTGTATTTTAAGGGGAAAGAATTTCAAGTGGCTCGGTGACTCAGCCCAAGGTTGTCCACTATGGGACTAGCCCGGGGGGCAGATGCTCCCCTGCCCCCCAGCCCAGTCTGCCCCTGGACGGAGGATAGAGAGGTTACAGAAGAGAGGAGAAAGAAAGAGTTTGTTGAAAGGTCTGGAATTGTGAGGTTGTTTAATAAACTTGTTTAATTCGAATGGTGGCTATTTAATCTAGAGTAACTAAAGCTGTTGTGGCTTCAAAATGCATTGTTCAAGGTGTAAAAACTCTTTTAAATTTGTGTGGTGTAACACAATATGGTTGTAGTATGTTACTTGTGGTGGGTGTGACACATCCGGTTGATGATAGATGGGAGGAAGAGGGCTCTGTCTTTTTTTCCAATTAGATGCTATTGACAATTGGCTGCACTTTATATATCGAAAGAGAAAAATTCCCCAGCACACTGTTATAACCAGTAAAGGAGCTGCTGTTTCTACTTGTACATAAAAATGCAGAAATCTCAGTTGCACACATTTGCAAATGTATGGAAAGTCACCCGCCTGGTCAAGGCGCTTCTGCTAATAGGGTGGTCCTAACTCTAAATAGTGAGAGACCCTATATTTGGGCCATACAGATATGTGTTTTTAAATTGAGAGCTAACTTACCAAGAGGTACCCCATAATGCCTCCAAATGGCAATACAGCGCCAGCATTCCCCATCAGCTATGGATACAGAATTTTTCTAGATCATAATGAAATAGAGGAAGAAGCTCAAAATTTAATTCCTGTGATTTCCCTAATAAGAGTATGTACAACCTTCCACATTTGAACTATTTTGCGGCAGTTCCACCGTACAGAGATTAGAAGTGCTTGGGGAAGTTCTTCGCGACCATTTACTATCTGTATAGTATTTTGTAAAAGTTCTCCTTCATTCTTACACATGTGGAACTCTTGGACCCATTTTCTCTGATGGATGCCCATTCATCTATGTCCGGGATCTCTCAAGAGGTCTTCTTTCCACTTAATCTCATGCAGATATTTAATAGGTGGATTATATGAGATCAGCCAATAGTGTATGGTGGAGATCAGGGCCCTAGAAAAGACTTAATGCCTTTAGTAAAGAGAAATGAGATATAATCCCATGGGTATAAATTGAGGAATGCTACCACACTATTGAAATGTTTGGACATCAGTAGTTGTAAATACTATGTTCAAACAAATAATTTCACTCCTGAAAAATGCAATGTGATGTATTCCACCATTCAAAAAAATCTGTGGTGAAATTATTTTCATACAAGAAACACACTGTAAAAGGCCAGATCACCCCTTGCTTACCTCCAAAAAATTTCCATTTCCATTTCATTCTTATCACACTATAACATATAATGGAGTTGCTCTTATGTTACAAAACAAATTACCTTTTATGCTAAACACATCTAAAATAGGTAATTAGGGAAGATATTTAATATTAGTTGGCAAAATTAATTTTCAAGATAGGATTGCTATCTTATATGGTACATATTAAAGTCTACCCCTATAAAATCAATAATTTTGAATTTGTTTAATTCTGCAGATAGCTGTACCAGTTTCATAAGCAATATTGTTCTCAGTTGCAGTTGCTATCCAAAGCAACGATCAGT
This sequence comes from Mixophyes fleayi, assembly GCF_038048845.1. Taxonomy (NCBI): domain Eukaryota; kingdom Metazoa; phylum Chordata; class Amphibia; order Anura; family Limnodynastidae; genus Mixophyes; species Mixophyes fleayi. Next base: position 292,975,577 of record NC_134405.1, on the reverse strand, counting down.
GTTGATAGGAAGGAGTGTTCAACCCTTTTAAAGGGTCTGCACCTCTACATAGTCTTTCATTTAACTTCATCTGCTGGGATACATTGAAGCAATGGATTTATCTGGCTGAAGAGGAATGCACATGATTGGATGTGAGTGTCACATGATAGCCTCAATCCAATAATGTAATAATACAATAATCTCTTGTTAGGACACACACTGCTTCATTCTCTCTCAACTGACGAGAGAGTCAAAACAGACTTATTTTTAATAATGTCGTCTTTAGAAGTAAATATTACATTAGCTTTATTGCTGAGTATGCACAAAGAGGCTTAATGCTGATGATGAGGAGGATAAATACAGTAGTCATGAGTTCAGTTATAGATGCTATAAATCCCTTGAAGAATTTAAGTTGCAAACATTATTTGGCAAGAAAACATTTCCAGCTGTTTTTTTGCTGCCTATGGCTTTATTGTTGACACAAATAACGTAGTTAAATGTATATGAAATTAATAGGTAGTTATTGAATCATGTGCCTAGTGCACTTTTTGTGATAACCAAAATATAATAAAAATTACTTGAACGGCCATAGGACAGTAGTCAAGACAACCATTTTTATTTTATATTCCATACTTCTTGAAGTTTATGCCCATGTATATAATATTAGTAATTTAATCTACAAAGTATTCTGAAGTTACATTCATTATTATTTATCTATAATTTGTCTATACATTCGCTATATATTTCCTCTTTAACGTTTTCATACCACTCTTGTATGTTCTCCTAATGCCTCTATGCAATATAGATCATTAACAGATGAAAAATCCAATGGATCCATTCCTACTGGTTTGGATGGTCTAACTTTTCTGTAATGTATCCTAAATTATCCGTGTATATCCCATATATATATACAATACTGTGAAACAATGCTGCAAAGTAAGAATGCTTTCAAAAATAGAAGTGCAAATAGTTTATTTTTATCAATTAACAAAATGCAAAGTGAATGAACAGAAGAGAAATCTAAATCAAATCAATATTTGGTGTGACCACTCTTTGCCGTCAAAACAACATCAGTTCTTCTAGGTACACTTGCACACAGGTTTTGCAGGAACACGGAACTCGTTGTTCCAAACATCTTGGATAGATAACCACAGATCTTCGGTGGATGTAGGTTTTCTCAAATCCTTCTGTCTCTTCATTTAATCCCAGATATACTCGAGGATGTTAAGATCAGGGCTCTGTAGGGGCCATATCATCACTTCCAGAACTCCTTGTTCTTAATTACGCTGACAATAGTTCTTAATGATATTGGCTGTATGTTTGAGGTCGTTTTCCTGCTGCAGAATAAATTTGGAGCCAATCGGACGTCTCCCTGATGGTATTGCATGATGGATAGGTACCTGCCTGTATGTCTCAGCATTAAGGGCACCATTAATCCTGACCAAATCCCCAACTCCATTTGCTGAAATTCACCTCAAACTTGCAAGAAACCTTCACCATGCTTCACTGTTCCCTAAAGACACTCATTATTGTATCGCTCTCCAGCCCTTCGGCGAACATACTACCTTCTGTTACAGCCAAATATTTCAAATTTTGACTCATCAGTCCAGAGCACCTGCTGACATTTTTCTGCATCCCAGTTCCTTAGTTACTAGTTAAGTATCTTGGCCTTCTTTCTATGTCCGAAGGTATGGCTTTTTAGCACAATTCTTCCATGAAGACCACTTCTGGCCAGACTTCTCTGAAAAGTAGATGGGTGTATCTGTTTTTTTCCAGTTTTGAGCTGATGGCACTGCTGGTCATCTTCATCTGCAGACATTATACACTTATACAGCAGTGTACCTAGTTCAGAGATATACAGGAGGAGCACATATGTGTGACAATATAATAGCACACAGTGTGGTTTGAATGTATTTTTTTCCACAGCTAACAGCAAGCTGAGGGGGTGTGTCTGGGAGTCCCAATGGGAGTATTAGTTTCTGAAACAGCTTTAGGCAGCTATAGAGTGTAGTTCAATGCCTAGCGGATGCAATGTGTGTATGAACTGGTTGAAAATCTAGCTGGTAGTAACTATCTGACTAATCTTGACTTAACAAAAATGTATTGGCAAGTTCCCTTTACCTCCTCAGACAAGCCAAAGGCCGTATTTTCTACCCCTGATGGTCTCTTTCAATATAAAGTCCTACCCTTTGGGTTGCATGGGACACTTGCCACCTTTCAAAGGGTCCATGAATAAATTGCTACAACCCCATACAGATTATGCAGCCACTTACTTATATGACATAGTAATTTATACCCCAGACTGGAAGTCACATCTGGGCAAAGTCGAGGCAGTCTTAGCTTCATTGAGGTTTGCAGGATTGACAGCTAATCCAGAAATGTGTGCCATAGCTAAGAGAGAAGCCAGATATTTGGGCAAGTAAAACCCCAACTAGGCAAGGTGGAAGCAGTCAAAAAGTGGCCAAGATATGAAATCGCCGTTAAGGACCTTCCTAGACTTAGTAGTATACTACAGGCGATCTGTAAGCCATTTGGCCAGTAGAACTGTTCCACTTACATGTTAAACAAAAGTTGCCCAGACAGGGTAGCCTGGTCTGACTCTACAGAGGCTGCTTGGTCAGATCTTCGCTTAGCCCTCTGTTCCTCTCCAGTACTATCAGCACCTCACTTTACCCAGAGGTTTTTCCTTCAAACCAATGACTCCAGTGTCTGCTTAGCTGCAGTCTTTTCACAGGAAAAAAGTAAAAGAATAAAACTTGGAGAAGCAATGTCTCGCCATAAAATGGGCTACAAAAGCTCTGCGCTATCATCTCCTAGGCAGAAAATACTCATTAATAGAAAAAATAAAATGCACTATTGCGGTGGATGCAGAACAACCTGGAGGTAAGTGCCAAGGTAACCTGCTGGTTTTTGGCACTGCAACCTTTCAGCTTCACAGTAGAACATAGACCTAGATATAAAAATGCAGATCCTTTGTCATGAAAATTTGCGCATTTTGCAAAGTCTGCGCCACCCTAATTAGTGATGCTAGGGGAGAGATGTGACAAGGGGAATGGTTTGCTACAGGCCTCTAAGACAGGGTTTAGGTATTAAGCTGGCAGTCTGCAGGGCAAGGCTGCAGACATTACACCCTTATACAGCAGTGTACCTAGTTCAAAGATACACAGGAGGAGGACATGTGTGACAATATAATAGTACAAAGTATGATTTAACTTACATGTTTTGAAGTGGTTTGAAAGTGTCTTTTTCCACAGCTAACAACAAGCTGACAGGGTGTGTCTGCAGTAAGGCTAATCAAGCAGAGCACCTGAAGAGAACTACTTTATAAATACAAGGTGGGAGTGTCACCTGTACATCAAGTTAGGGTTCTGGGAGGAGTTTAAAGTAGTTAAGTCTGAGTTGTTTATTGTTCAGTATGACTGATGCTAAATAAGCTGGCCAGGGAGCTGGTCTCTGTTAATTTAGCATTAGGGTCACAAGAAAGTGTGTGGAACTTTGCATTATCGGTTAGCTTGCCATCCTGCCAACATGGAGGCGTTGAGAGATCTATGGGGGACCCTAATCTAATTATTTAACAATTGCAGAATATTAGTCTTTTTAGTCCTGTCACTGTGTGCTGGAACATACTACCTAGCCTTAAAAATAGGCCTGTGGATTGTCCATACTAATTTCTTCAATGACTTAAGATTTACAATATATAGGGGCAGATTCAATTTCCAGCATTGTTCTTCACAACAACGTGGGCTGGGTACTATACCGTTACTACGATAATAGCTGTGTATTATTACCGCTACTATGGTCATTTCAACGCTGACATTTGCTCGCAGCTCTGTGACAATGACACATCGTTCCATTGTTTATAGAGAATTTTAGTCCGGTTATAAAATCAAATGAAATAATACAATGTGCTTTAGTATGATAAAACATGATCTTGGGAGCCTACACACTAATGCAATATCAGACCTAATAGTCATTTATCGTGTGATTTGCACAATAATTGGGTGATAAACCTGTAGGGCCTAATTCATTAGGGAGAACAAAGCTTTAAAAAGGGACTAACTTTGCACCTTGGCAAAACCATGTTGCATTCGAGTGGGAGGTAAATTTAAAATGTGCGGACAGATTTATAATTGGGGTAGAGCATGTCCTAGATCAACTTTAAATTTCAGTGTAAAAAATAAAGCTATCAAGTATTTGTGTGTTAGGTGAAAAAACTTTTAACTTACAGTATGTGCAAAATAATAACTAATTTGCACCCCTTGCATTGTAGCATGATTTGCCCCGGAGAACATTTACTTCTTTTTTTTTTGCCTTAGTCTCCTTAATGACTCAGGCCCGTAGTGTGTACCCAGCATTACTCAAGAGTTGAACAAGAGTAAACAGGAGGGAAACATTCTACCCAAAAAAATACAGCTACAAGAAGACAACACTCTCCTCTGAATCACATCCATCCATTCATCTCACACTGACCCTTTGCTTCTGTCCTATTTGCCTCCCACTTTCACAGACCTCCATGCTTCAGGATGCTTGATCTTTTATCACAACCAAATTACCTCAAACCTTTCATTGCCCTTCTTACTCAGACATACTTTTAATTCACAATCTTTGGTTTTTCCCTATATCCTTCTCCTCCCCATTTTCAACCGCCCCTCATCTTCCCTCCACTGTCAATTCTCTCTTCCTATGCCTCTCCCCCCCTCATATTAATCTCTCTCCTGCTTCCCCACCTCACCCCAGAAATCCCCTCTTAATGCTCTTCTATCTGCTACCATCTGTTTCTACCTATCTGCTCCCCATTCTCCCCCCTAAAATCAATTCCCTCTCCTTTATCCTTCCCTCTCTTGCCTCTCCCATTTATGCACCCCAATATCAGTACCATCACCACTTTTGTCCCCCTCGTCCCCTCGCCTGTTCTGGGGCAACCTCCTCATTCTATTTCTCTTCCCATTCCCCCATATATCACCACCTCCCTCATTCAAAACCCTGTCCACCATTGCAATTCAGCAAACCCAACAACTTCCTTCACAACTCTCCTCTTTCCTCTCTCCCTCTATTCTGTGCTCTCTGGAATGCCAGGTCAGTAAGCAAAAAACTGTTATCCAGCCTTTATCTCTTTATCTAGCATTTAGCATTTATCTAGCATTTCTTCAGCCTTCTTGCTATCTGTGAATCGTAGAACTGATAAAACCACTTCTCCTGCTGCTGTCTCTTTTGGGGACTTGCCCTATTTCCACACACTTAGACGCAAGGTGGCGGCTTTTCCTTTGCTGTTCTCTGTTGTTATCCCCCTGAACCCACGTTCTTTTTATTCCTTCTACGCGGTACACTCCATCTGCCTCTTCCACCCAGCCCACATCTGTGTGCCTATTGTCTACCGTCCTGTCTCTCGATTCCTTGATCACTTTTACACTTGACTCCTTTTTTTTTCCTCTGACCTTCCCTCCCTCATGTTGGAGAACTTTAATATCCTTATAGACAATCCCTCTGACCATCCTCTCTCCCTCTCTATCTCCCTTGGACTCTCTCAATGACCTTCCTTTCTCTTCCACTGCAGTAGCCACTGCCTTGAGTTCATCTTTTTCCACCCCTGTACTGTCTGCAACTTCAACAATTCACCTTTCACTCTCTCTGTCCACCATCTCCTCTCTTTTAGCATCTCCCAACCCCTATCACCTTCCCCATTCCCTACAGTTACTATCACAAGGCATAATCTGGACACCTTTGATCCTGCTATATTCTTCTCCTCTCTGGTCTCAGTCCCCTCCCTCAGCACCACTCTTTCTTGCTCTAATCAGGCTGTCTCCATCTACAATAACACCGTTACCACTGCACATGACTCGTTAGCACATCCAATTTCTCTTCCTTCACAGCAGTATATACAGATGAAGTCTGCACCCTTCTCCTCCTCAACTTATTCCTCTCCTCTGGTACCTTCCCTTCCTCCTTCAAACATGCCCATATCTCCCCATACTGAAATAAAACATCTCTTCACCCCATCTCTCTCAATTATTACCACCCTAGCTCCCTCCTTCTTTTTGCACAGCAACTATGATTATAATTAAAATGACTACTATACCTGTGTCAGCTCCACACCTAATTCCTTGCTACAAACCTTGCATGTGCAGGGGCATCTGTCCTTGTAATTAGCCACTGATGAAAAGGTCTGAGCTAAGCTTGGGTGGCGAACAGATTTGCAGAAGTAGGTGGCCAAGAGTATACCCCACAGATGGACAATGGGTTACATTAATGTAATGCAGCTATCATGCATAATATTTAATAATGAAATTGTCCATACAGTAAATGCAAAAATGTTGGTAGATGAAAAAGAGTTGATACACTTACATAGGTAATTGTAAGGTCAAGCTAAATTCCTCTCTATTGTCATCCAGTGTACAAATAACTTCGCTGGCAAGCAACAACTTGGATAAATACGTGATTCTGCAGCCAAGTGACAGTATTGTTAGTTTAAGAGATGATTAAGATTACTCCTTTAATACACCATTAACATTTAAAATGTTGAAATGAAATGAAATGCTTACAATATATATCCATCACATATATCAGTTTGGAGGGTGAAAACTCAAACCGCTGGTGAGGTGTGATGCTTTGGAAAGTCCCAAACAGCATGCAGTTTAAGAAAAAAACACAGACAATTCGTCACAAAAAAAAAGATGGTTGTTAGAGGTGAGATAGCTCAAACTACATGCTGTTAGACTATCTGCCCATTTAGGGCATGAGAAGACACAATACACTCCCAAATTTTGAGGGCAATCATAATTTATTGATGAAGGAGACCAAAATAATTAATACTGATCTAACTATTTTATGAATATATTGGGGGACCAAATTTATGTAAAATTATATTAAGACGGCAATATTGTGTTTTATTTATATTATGGAGGCAATGCCATTTGATTGTTAATGGGACAATGATATTTGATTGCTTATGGGGCAATAATTAATTTATGATAGTGGTAACATGTATTATTTCCTGATGTGGCCACAATTTATAGTGCAACCTCTGACACTACAAATCCCATTATGCATGTGCGCCGCAACTTGATACATTTCTTACTTTATAATCTTGCCATGTAAAAATATTGATACAGCAGTGTCTAATGTGGTTTTTGAAAACTGCCAAAAAATTACAAAAAAACCCTACAGAACACTATTGACAACTGAGTTAAATTAACATAGTTCCAATATATTCCACAGAGGGAACATTACAATAGTGACAAAAACACAATTTTCAAATCCTTTGATCAAGTACAGTGCAGTCATCAAGTCATATTTTTAATTGTGATAGATCCTGTGGGATAACTACTGCTCAAGCATAATTAACAAAAATCCTCTCCTGACATGCTGACAGCATGATAAGTATTGGTATAGAGGGCTCTAGCCTGACAATTTGCAATTTAGAGGTTTCATTTTACTTTCATTCAAAATCAATAATTTCAGCTAGTCGAGAGAATGTATTATGCAAATATGTGTATATATATTGTACAGGAATAAATGTTATCAGATTGTCATTATTTGCAGGCTCCTACAAGGATGCAAAATCCATTAGAAAATGGTCTAACATAGGGAAAGTGATTATCCATGTAAGATTTTACAGAGGAATGTGTCAAAAACTGTTGACAGATACATTCCATTGATAAAGTTAAGAATTGAATGGTTTACCAATTTATTGCACATTTCTAGAGCTATTGAGGTGCCGATAATTGAATAAGTATGATTCTTTCTCTCCAATTTCCGTTTTTACCTATTTAGAATGTTCTAAAGTAGTACTTTTTTATAGCTGAAATTTATTTTAGTCCCCTCAACCGATCTGTGTATCAATCTTATGTTGTGAGACTTATTCATATAATCTAAAAGTAGCCTGAAAAGTTCACAGAAAAATGATGTTTCTCAACACCAGGAACAAGCATTACTTTCCATGTAAATGTATCCATTTTACTCTCAGAGAAATGATTTTCTCTGGGGAAAATACTCTACAAGGGGAACGTGATTCAGTTTGTTTTTTACATTGCACTCTTTCACAAGCGAGCCTTATAAATAGCATTTGAAAGATAAAGGCTTCTACCAGTGAAATCAAACAAATACTTCACACAAAACTTTATAAATATGCCCCTTAGTATTGGTGTGCTTTAGACTACTACTGTAGCTTTTTCACAATATGAACTATAAACTGTTTTAGTAATAAAGTATATTGTCCTATGCTTTTTTCTAAACATCACATGTTATCAGTCCCAAGTGAGCATGAGGAATCACCAGAGATCTTTTTTCATACAGGTATATTAACTGTCATATTGTATAATATAATATCCATAGTATATTTTTATTTTTACTGGAAAACAAAGCAAATCAAAGGGAATAAATTATCAAAGCAATTCGGAAAAGCTCAAGTGGAAAATTGATCTCCATCTAGTAGATCATTCAAAAGAAAATAATTTAACATGTCGACCACGGCTAAAATGAATCAAGACCTGTTCCTCTAGAGTAAACCCTTTTCTGCCAAAGTGCAGACTGGAGAATCTTATCAATTCTACTTCAAAACGCGCCTTAAATGTAGTCCACAACTGCAGAATACAGGATGTTTAGATGATGGTAACATCTCAAGGACATTTGGTCTACCATCTCTGCTCTACAAAATTAGGCTTTCAATTCAAAAGAGGATAAAGACATTAGCTCCCAAGTCCACCCAAAGTTTCCCGTGATGACCAATCTTCATTATGAACATCATTTATTGGTCTCCACCTGGCTGTCCTGCAGGGGCGGGCTGGCCCAGGGGGCAGGGGGGTAACGGCCCCCCCGGGCCGTTGGGTCAGACGGCTATTAGGGCCGGGGGGTAGGCCGGCCGGCCGCCCCCCGGATGCAAAAACAATGTTTTCCCCCCACGGCCGCATCTGATCACATCAGATGCGGCCGTGTCAGCGCTCAGGCGGCCGCATCACATGACAGGGGATGCGGCCTCGTCATCAATGACGCGGCTGCATCCCATGTCATATGATGCGGCCGCCTGTGTGCCCCCCATCCCTCTCCCAGCCCGCGCCTGCTGTCCTGTAATAGATTTATATGAGAGACCTCCAAACCAGACTCATCTCAATACCTGTGCATATTTTACAGATCTATCTGAATCTGAATTGAAAAATCCCTCCATTAAGTGACTGCAGAACAGCGACGGGAATAACAATGGAAAGCACATTAAAATATTTGTTATTGTTAAACTGCATTTACTCCTCAAATCCAGGACATGTTAACCATGTATATATTTTACAAAGCCAACTTGGTCACGGTGAACCAGTTTGGGTATAATAAGTCCATGGCACTTTCTTATTTTTTTAAATGGCACTAAAGTCTGTTTTAAGGATGATGGTATTGTTAGAGTATAGTCAGTCCCTGACAATAGGTTCTGAAGACAGAAAGGAAAGCAAAGTAAATACAAGGTGGAACAAGTGCACTAGGCATCTCTTGTATTAAGAATGCTTTCCAATTGGCACAAAACTTGGTGAATAACTAACACCTACTGGATAATCAGGCAAATCACAGAGCATGAGATGCAAATAAACAGCAAGCATTAACATGTGTCACATGCCTACAGCTTTATAAAAGGAGTTTACGGCCCTTTGCGCACTCATTTTTCCTAGGGGAAAATGTCAATTGATGGTCTTTTGTGTGCCCACTGCCTTTGCTACGTAACTGTGTGCAGCATTGCCTGCTGGAATTATATTTTCACTTTCTATTTACACATTTAACACACTAACTACAACACACTGACTACTACAAAACGCAATTGCTTTCTGTACTGTACTTTGTGTCATTACCTATCTAGGTGTATACATGCACAGGCAACTAATTGTGATATCAACCAGTGTATTTGTTGAAAAGATTGTGCAAAATACTTTTCTCTGTGATTTTCAGCTATCTACTTATCTAGGTGGAGAAACACAAGGACAATTCATTGAGTTATCAACTGGTGAATTTGTTTAAATGCTACAAGTGGAAAATTAGATATTTTTTTTTTACTACATCTAAAAGGGAGTCTTTGCTTACACGTTGCCAGGGAAACAGTTACACAAGCTCTTCAATCATTCAAACAGCCGAAAATGAGATGTACCAGAGAACAAAATGCGTCAGGGGTAAAGAACATAATAATGAAATTCAGCAAACCTCCCTCCCAGGGATAGAGATAATCTAGTGACAAACCTAAAAAGTTTTTTTTTTTAAATGAACCAGAAACCCTGCTCCTTTCAGAAAGTAGTAGAAGCACAGCTGCATTGGCCTGTAGTATTTCCACTTGATTGGGATCCGCTGCAATATTAGCAGAAGTAGCTTGACCAATGGCCAGGATTATAAAACAATTGCTATTTGAGATATATTGAGTTGAACAAAGAGCAAAACTGCCATGGCACAGTACAAACTCCTTGTTGGTGAGGCCATGCACCTCAGTTATGCATTGTTTTCTGCTTAAGTGCCTAGGCTTGCAGGGCAAATGACAGTGCTTAGGAGAAAAAGTTTGCATGGGTGGAGTTGTGTGGGACAACGGCAATCCTTTTAGCTAGTGGTAAATATCTGTGCAAAAATGAGATTTAATTTCACCATTTTTTTTATGTTTAGATAAAAAAACAAAAAACAAAGTCAGGTCCACAAACACAGAAATGGCATCAGAGAAAGCTAAGGCTGCTATCAGAGAATCATGACTTGAAACACAGGAATAGTTCAGCAAAGCTAAAGCAATAATATGGAAGCATTGTATATTGCTTTACAGAAAGTCTATGAAAAAATCAGTTGTATTTTTTTTAATATAAATCACTGCGTCAGGCTAAGAATTGTGGTGTTTACCATTTTCCCTTTTTTCTCCAGACTGCTATCAATGATTTATGATTCTGGGCTACCATGGTAACCACAGCCACATGGCTTTGGAACTGTGACATAATCCTTCACCCCCCTCTGCCATCACATGACATGTTGAGAGTCTGTGAGCCTGTGTCTGACTTTTTCTGACAGCTTTTTTTGTTTTACCAAACAGATATATTTTGATATTTTAACTTTAACTTGCTATTCAAAATAAAAAAACTGGGTATTGCTGTTTTAATTTGTCTGTTTGCATGATGTGACTCAATGGGCACAGTGGCAGAACAGTAGAATGCAGGCAATGCAAGTTCAATTCCTGTGAGAGTCTTGACAGGTAAGTTGGTATGCCTGAGAGTATTTAGTTGATTGATCATGATTCACATGTTACTGAACTGTACTATATAACAAATAAATTATATTATGTCTCTATAAGTAATTTACATATATACAGTATGTGACATAAAAAGAACAGGATGTCTGTCTCACTGGAAACCAAATTGAAAGTGAAGTAGCAAGAGTCCTCAGAGAAAAAAAAATCAATGGAATGAGCCTAAAATGTGCCACTTCTTTTCTATAGATGTGTACATAATTTAGGGTTCATCTGACATGCTTCATATGCAGTCAATAATTAAGATCACTTCTTACCCTGATTGTACTCCTCAGTTTCTTATTTTCTTTTAATTAACATATAAATATTACTTTTTTTCTTAATGCTTTTCTACCTTTTAATTCTATGATAAGTGCTTTAGCTGTAAAAAATTGTGCAACAGGGAAATGCCATTTCTATTTACTGCTGCAATTTACTATGTGACCTTCAGAAGGACTTGAAAAGTGCAGCATTGGAAACATCAACTGAGGGCCACATTCATCTAGTTGCATTTGGTTTACTTATTGGGTTTCACAGCATCTAACATTAATGTGGGTATTGTACTGTTTGGTAACTGTAATAGGGTCCTGAGATCCGCCATAATAATGATATAATGCCTTTGATCTTATTAATAACCAATCTAATTTATTATTGGGATATAATGCAATTTGGGTCTTTTTCGCTATTTTAGTCACGTCGAATAATACGCACCCGTGACATCTAAGATGTACTTTAGAGGCATTATTTCACTCAACCTTTGGAGCTTTTGCCTTGTACCATGTCAACCATAAACAAGGTATCCCAGTTGTTTTGCTTGCACATCCCAACTAGAAATCCGTAAGAGCGACTTACGCGATTCCTGTGTTTGATAAGGCTATTATATAAATATTGCCTAAATATTACACATTGTAGTGTAAATAGCAAGCATTCCTGACAAGCTAGCCTTTGTAAAGCATGTGTGAAAAGGTTACTTGAAGATGTAGAAAAACTTTAAGTTGCAGGCAGAATACATATAAGGTAAATAAACAGATAAAGATTCAAAGGAAAGTTAATGAAAATAGATATAAAACAGATAAGGATTCAGAGTAAAGTTAATAGAAATAGATGGGCATATAATAAAAAAATATACAGACATATATAAGAAGATAAAAGTTGCAGACAGATAAGGTACAAGCTTACTGAGAACTGTGTGTGTCCTGTGGGCTCCAGGTGTAAAAGAAGTCCTCAACTTTCAAGTATGTATGTGGTGTGATCAAAAGAGGGCTCTATTGCCTGTTTCAGTGGCTTATAAGCCTTTACCCAGAGTGCATTGCTTCAGGTGGGGCTTCTAACCATTACCACACCCACGCAACTGGACACTGCCTGCAATGATGACTCACTGCTCTGTGTTTCTTAGCTATGACTTCCTGTCCTGTAAGCACATGTTTTTCCTTTGTTTGAACCTAACTTACTGTAGAGGCATATATGAGAGACAATTTCTTTGTTTGAAATGCTCTGCCTTTCAGACAGTTCATATCTTAATCTGCGCATAAGTTCAGCGCATGTAAACAGCAGTGGAATGCTAGCAGCCATTATGAGTAAATCAGCTGCGATATAGGAGCTCCTTCACAGTAACGTTTTGGTATAAAGAAGATCTCACTTTTTGTAAATTTTCCAATGGAGCGGAGTCATGTATATATGTATACTCAGTGGTCACTTTATTAGGTACACCTGTACACCTGCTAATTAATGCAGACATCTAATCAGTCAATCATGTGGCAGAAACTCAATAAATAAAAGCCAGCAGACATGGTCAAGAGGTTCAGTTGTTGTTCAGATCGAACACCAGAAAGGGGAAGAAATGTGATCTAAGGAACTTTGAACATGGAAAAATTGTTGGTGCCCACACAAGGTGGTTTGAGTATCCAGGACTAGAAAATTATACCTAATAAAGTAGCCACTGAGTTTATGTAGTCAGTACCATTATATATCTTTAGGCATGCAAAATGAAAGCAGGTTAAAAAAATAATAATCTGTACATTAGTGTTAAAATAGTAGCTTTTTAGTAGGGAAATGTAAAACTATCCAGATTCTCTTGAGAATGTTGATCTTAGTATATTGTTCATTTGGCATGGAATTCTTTTTTTATTCCTAACATCTTTGAAGTTTACAGTTGGAAATCTTTTCCATTTAGTGCTACTGTTTACATATCTGACAAACACTCTGAACATGGCAGGCAGACTTATTTCCGCACAAACACCAAGTTCACTGCTGAACATATATCAGCCTCAAGAAATGTTAATAATGAGGAAGAAATGCATTTCAAAATCTATTATGAATAATGCAAGGAAACTGTTTCATTGAGTGTTTGAATCCTTCTACTCTTTATTTTGCTTAAATGCTGGCTTTACTCTTTGTACTTGGGACTGCACACAGCTGGTGTGGACTTGAGGTGACCAAGGGCATATAGTGATGGCTCACTGTGATCTTATTGATGACATTTTCTGTTTCCTATTTAATGCTTGTTTTGCAAAAACAAATTATCCATTTTTTTTATTTTGTCTGAAAAAATACTTATTTGCGGTGATGTCCATTCCATCATGTTGTTAAACATATTCATAAGAAAACATGGCCAATGATAGCCCTTTAAAATCAGGACAGGCACAGAGCTCAGGGAGGACATTTTGCTTTGATTTCATTTTGCAATCAGAGTGAAATTTACAGCAATGTGTGACTTTTATCTGAAATTTTAAAACCTGGTAGGGTGTGGCAAGGGGATATTCTGTTAATTTGTGCATCCCAATCATTTTGAAAAGTTGGAACCTTTTACTGTTTTACTATATATATTCTGTTGTTTGTTTTGTCTACTTTGATGTTTTATTTTCTGGTCTGTATGCAATGAATGTGGTTATATATAAACCAAAAAATCTCATGAGTGGCTGAATTCATATATAAACATAAATATAAACAAAAAAGCTTAAAAAATATTTTAATAAATAAACATATATTATTATATTTTATTTATAAGGCATCACGAGAGGTCACAGCACCATACATAAAATGTATGGCAATATACAATGAACAGAGAGTAATGATCCATAACATGCATACATTGCATAACAATACAAACGCCAGACAAATATTTATGAAAGAAAACACAGATATCGTGGTAATGCAGAGGAAGTTATTTACGGAACAGTGAACGAGAGTGGCGGTATTGGTCAACAAGAAGTAGACCTGGGCTCAATAAAACAGAGCTAGAGAAGCAGGCCTAGCGGTACAGACAGTGAAGCAATAGTAGAAGGAGAACATGAAAAAAGAGGGTCCTGCACATTAGAGTTTACATCCTAAAGGGAAGGGGAAGACATAAAATGGGGGAGTAGTGATGGTAGCCGAGGCAAAGAATTAGTAGAGGGCTAATAGGCTTGATGCAGGTCAGGTGATGTCCAGGAGATGGGAGTAGGAATATGTAATCAGTGTGATAATGACGTGGCGATCATTTGCAGTGTGCAGGGAGCAGGAAGGAGTGTGGCTAGAGATGAGGTAGGTGATGTAAGAGGGATTGGTTGGGAACTTTGTAGGTGAGGGTGAAAAGTTTAAATTTAATTTGGTAGGTCTTGGGGCCAATGTAGCAAATGGCAGAGAGGGACAGCAAAGATAAAGTGTCAGGAGGGCAAAATAATATACTTCAGAGGGGCAAGGCGGGAGATGGATTGGCCAAAGAGAAGTTACAGTAATCAAAGCGAGAGATTACAAGGGATTGAATAAGAGTTTAGTTGGCTTCCATGGTGAGAAAGGGTTGGATATTGGATGAATTCTGGATGTGGAGATGGCAGTATTTGGAGAGGGACTGAATGTGAGGTTTGAAGGAGAGTGAGGAGTCGAAGATAACCCCTATGCAGCAGATTTGAGGGATAGAGAAGCAGATACTATTATCAGCTGAAACATAGAGGGGAGGAAGGGGTTGATGGAGTTAAAGGGTGGGAAAAAAAAGGAGATGGTGCTGATCTGGGGGGAGGGTGGATAAATGGGAGAGGCAAGGAGGAGGTCCAAGAGGGGGGCAGGCATAAAGTACTGCGACTCGGGTCTGCCTGGGGTCCCTGAGTTATTTTACCAGGGAAGAACTAAGGAGATGGAATTCATTTTGCAAGCTCTATTTTCTTACTGTTTGTCTACCTGCAAGCATATTCTTGTGTTACAAGTCTACTGTTAGATTATCAACTGACTTTTCTCTTTATACTGGAAGCTATATTTTTAGAAGCATTTCTGTTAATGCAAGAGAATGGAAAATAGTGAGACGTAATAAATATAGTCCTAATTCACTTTCATGATTTATTTAATTATTAATTCCATTGATTTATGACATAAATGAGGTTCGATCGAACAGTATTTTGGGAGTAAAAAGGGAAAGATGAAAGAACTGAAGGGGTGGTCCTAAAGTCATAGCAGACTGGACTTTGTAATGACATTCTTACTCTTGCATTCTGCACAATTCCATCCATACCTTAAAGTGAGTAAAACTAGGCAAAGACTCATTTAAGGGAAGCGTTCTAGAACTAGAATGTAATTGTGCTCTTTGTCGGGAATGAGATGTATATACTAGCCTTTCATGTATCTTATGTAACTTTAAAAATGGTTTAGATCCCTATGTGAAATGTTAAACCATCAACAGTGGCATTTGAGGGACAAATTAATACTACAATACTTGTACATGGTACAGCATCCATTGGTTCCTGCTGTTTCTAGGTTTTTATGTGTGGAAGGAATGTGTGCTGTAAAATGGAAAATTTGGTTTAGTATTGGAAGAAAACATATATGTGATGTTGTTTTTAAAGTTTTTAGAGCTTTCAATTAAGGTGCTGACTAGACATTGCAAATAGTTACCACAATTAAAAAAACAGCTGGCACACATGTATTATATCACTGGTAATTTATACAAGCTAATTCCCAGCACTGTGGACTATACTATTTTTTTGGTGACAAGTTGTAGAATCACCCAATCAATCTATCTGGCAGTATATTGTAGACTGCCTGGGAATTTAGTCTGCAATCACCAGTACTATGGGAGAATTAGAGTTCAGATCTATATGATACATATGTGTATATATGGGTGAGCTTAGGGAGGACAGAAACCTCCCGTGGATATAATATCCACATTCAAATGACTAGCAACATAAGTTCATATTTGACTGAAAACTATGATTCTATAAATCAAAGTTCTGTAAGCTTTAAAAGAAGACAAGTAAATATTGTTGTTTTTACAGAGTTATTGTTATGTTTTTAATGCTCTCAACATGGACTGAAAGTATGTCAAATTTCAAGTGGTAATACTGATACTTGGAATCACATTCTGTGGGGGGAATTCAATTGGCCGTGTTACACATGAAAGTATTCATGAAAGTAACATGGCCTGTGCACTATTACCGTTCATGTGATAACAGTGCGCATTATTACCGTTAGTATGGTAATCTGTAACGCTGATCTTTGCTTGCGGGTCAAGGAGCCGCGAGCAGAAATCTGGGTTAAAGTTACCGTATTAGCGGTAATACTATTAGCGCCGTGTTATTCCTGGCCGAATTGAATTCTTCCCTGTGTGTCAGTAAGATAATGAACTTGAACTTGCAAATACGCATAAAATAGATGATTGCGTTTTGTGCATGTGCATTAAGAATGCATCCCTATCCCCATTTCTGTGTATTGCAAACTTGCTCTCCTTCTGCGTGGACAGGTGGATAAGGGATGGACGTATATATGGACACATCCAAAACGGTATGAAACAGGTGAGATATGTATTTAACCCTTAGAACTAGCTAAAGGGGAAACAATCTAAAAAAGATAAAGGGGGGGGGGGGGGGTAATCTTTGCAAACAATAAGGTAAGTCCACTTGCCAGGAATTTATACCTTTGTAAATTGTTATACTAATGTTTTCTACTGATGTCATCAGTCTTGTTTAGAATTTTTAATTTATACATATAGATTGAACTTATGTTTATTTTTCTGTTCATTACTTTTAGAAAAATCATTTGTTTTTTAAGATGATCAGTTCTCCTTTTGTAAGGTTTTCTGCCATCACCTGGGCTATATCATAATGCTTTTTTTTTCCAGATCTTTTCTGCGCTGTTCATTCAGAGTTTTTGGTATTTATTCATTATGGGCTGGCATTTCCCCAAATGAGCAGCTGTGTTTAGGATTCTTATTATCTCCTTATTGAACTCTAGATTGATCTTTTATAGCCCATGATATTCTTTCTTTTATGTTTTCATTAATGAGCTTGTCTAGACTATATTCACATTTATTGTATTTTTACAAGGAAATACATGAAAGTGAATGAAAGTGTTCTTATGGTGTGGTTTTTCTTTTAATGCATTTTAGTAGGTACAGCATTTACCTTGTGCTATGAAACACCTGCCCTATATTTTGTTATTTATTTTTCTGAAGCTAGTGCATTCAAAGCACATTGAGATTGCACCGAAATTATTTTTGCATGTTTTGCAGTATGTGCATATATCATGAAATATCAAGAAGTAGAATGTTCGCCATCTAGGTAGAGATGCTCAGGCTCGGTTCCCTGAGAAACACCCGAACTTAGCAGATCCGAGTACCGAGCCGAGCCGGCTTGGTACTTTCGTGCACCCTTGGAGTGGAAAACGAGGCAAAACGTCATCGCTATGTCATCGAATCTCAGATCTCGCAAGTTTTGGATTCTACAAGTAACGACCTTCACGGCGATCGAGCGCCATTTCACAGTTCTTGGCAGTCTCTAGTGCAGTTGGGCAACGTCATAGGTAGAAAAGAAAGAGAAGGGGTAGCAGTGCTCTTCAAAGTCTCCAGTGACATTCAGGACAGCTCCATTAGAAATAATAGGTCTGGCAGGCTTGGTCTTCTAAATCTGCAGTCACATTGTACTGTGTTATATAGGTAACATACAAAGAGGAGAGCTCCATTGCTAATTGTCATTGCTGAAATAGAAATAATCGGGCTGTCAGTGTTGTTCTTAATCTGCAGTCACATTGTTTGTGTTATCAAAGTGGATTCACAGCAGTACACGGAAGACCAGGAGCACCAAGCAGCTGCTGGCACCAGTCATGATGATAGTAATCCCTCTACATCATCTGCTAAAGCCTATGTTAAAGTGCATAGTGTTTTTAAGTCAGGGAAACAAAAATGTAAAAATCACCTTTCACCTTGGTCAAGAAAATAAGACCTGTAGTTATCAACATCCAAAGAATGGTGGAGGATTATTTTTAATTTTTTTTGAATGGTATAAAGACAGCAGTTTTGTCAACAAAGAACAACGTAATGTAAGCACGAATGTCTAAAGTGTATATGTATTACCTTCCACTTTGCTGCTGTTTCATCAGTATTACACAAAGTGTTTGTAATCTGCACTTTATGTCAAAGGTATCTAACTATATTATAATTTTTTGTGAATTGGGGCTGATTCGAAGCTCAGTGATAAATTACAATGGCTCTTTTTAGTGTATTGTCTGGCACCCTAGATTGGTCTGGGTCTGATAAAAGCACGTAACCCGGGGGGGGGGGGGGGGGGGAATCAGTGCTCATCCCCATGTATTAGATGTAGAATTACCACAGTTTTCCAAGGAACGGGTGGAGCGATCAAATGAACCATAACTGATTTCGTGATCCAAGGGTAATTCCATCTTGTACCACTTTTCTTTACTGCCACTGCTGTGTGGCAATGTTTTCTAGATGTGCTATGAACTGCCGTGTGTTTGTGTCATTGCTCTGTCGCTAGGCAACCAGCCAGGTCGCTGCAGTCTTTGTTTGAAAGTGTATGAAAATAATATTGTGACCTGTGAGGTGGTCAAAATTAACTGCAAATGACTTGAAAATAGTGTTATTGGGGTTAATAATAATGTAGGGGTGAAAAAAAATCACAAATATGGGATTTTAGCAAAAAATAGGGATTTTAGAAAAAATTGGGATCCAAAACCAAAGCCAAAACCAAAACACACAAAGACGGTTTTGCTAAAACCAAAACACATAGTTAATCCAGATACAAAACCAAAACCAAAACCAGAACACGAGGGTCGGTAAACATCTCTACATCTAGGTGTTACTTTTACAATCTCCCTGAAATAATTTTTTAAATGTAGTCAAGTACGTTAAGTGCTCTATATGCTATAGTACTGCGTTATGCTGGGATACACAATTATGTGTTTGTCTATGCTACTGTACAGCAATCGAGAGAAGCAAATTGTAATTTGTTTCACTGCCTTTCAGAAAGTTCTAGCTATGCAAATATGTGAACATACAGAAAAGGCACGGTACACATCAAAATATATTTTGGATAGATCTCACAAGAAATCATTATGCAAATGCATATACTAAATAACAAAAACGAAATAGTACAGCACTAATAATACTTACAATGCCATTTTAAAACACTGGGTTAATATGGAGTGTAGATGACTTGAAATGCATTTAAATGTATTGCTTGCTGATAATTATATCACTTGACTGAAGCTCTTATCTGTGACATGGGTAACTTGGTAACAGTGCTTTCTTTTACAGTTTCTGCATTCCAGTTTTTATAGAGAGCTTACATGAAAACAGAAATACGTTTTACCTTCTCGGGTGTAAAAAATATCCTGTCAGACAGATAATTACATTTCTAAAGCATTATTGCAGATTTGTGAAAGACAAAAATAAAAATACATGGAGTCTTCACATTAGTGTAGTTAAAACATTTTAAAATGAAAAAATATATTAATTTCAAAATAATTACTGCTGCAACAACAACTAATAGAAGAACAAGGGAAGAAAGCTAATATTTATTTTTCCTATAACCTTTTCTCAAAAAATCAGATTCACTTAGAGGACAACTAAAGGTGAAAATAGTATTTGAGATTATTTAACAGTAAAAAGTGTAAGATTACTCCCTTGCCTTGCATCACAACCAACAAAATACACATTTCACAGTTAATCGAGAATCAATAAAATAGTGCAATTACTGAACACAATCAAACATGTGTCACTATTTTATACGACTGTCTTATTTCATTTATTTGATGCTCTAATGCTACAGACACAAGTACATTAACACACACTGATCATGTTTGTGTTCATTACATATTTAAGATCAGATGCAATCACAGTATGCAGAATCCAACCAACATGTAGCCAAGGTATGAATCTATTTGTAGGTAGTGGCCCGTACCTCTGTAGATCACAATCCAACGAACAATCAGAGTGTACACCAGCCTCCGATGCCTCCAAATGTTCCCTAAAAATTAGAGATGCTCGCTGACCCCCGTGTTTTGGTTTTGTTTTTGGTTTTGGATCTGAATTACCTTCGTGTTTTGGTTTTGGTTTTGCAAAACCGCCCTTGCGTGTTTTGGTTTTGGTTTTGTTTGGTTTTGCTTTTCTATTTTGATTAAAAATCAATGTTTTTGGGCCTAAAATAACCAAATGTAGTGCTCCACCTGTTTGTAGGATAAGTAATGTAATTGTAAAGCTAATAAATTATCCAAAAAACAGTTTCATTCCTGGTAGGCCTTTATTAATTCTACACACAAACCAGATTGTCTTCCTCTCCATCTATGAATATTGGCAATGTAGCTATCGTCTGTGTATGTATATTACACCCTACACTTAAACTTAAATATGTAAAGAAATGGACAAAGGCAGTTTGCTTTCTGTCTCTCTAGGCCCCCCTCCAGTTGTTGTAAATACAAAAAATTCAGCCATTATAGACTGTACAATATTAATAAAAAAGGACAAAGGCAGTTTGGTTTCTGTCTCTATAGGCCCCCCTACATTTGTAGAAAATATAAAAAAATTCAGCCGTTATAGACTGTACAATATTAGTTGAAATGGAGAAAGCCAGTTTGGTTTCGGTCTCTCTAGGCCCCCCTCCACTTGTATAAATTACCAAAAAATTCAGCCGTTATAGACTGTACAATATTAAGAGAAATGGACAAAGACAGTTTGTGGTCACTCTGTGTATGACACCCTACCCTTAAGGAGAAATTGCCAAAACAGCAGCCTTTCAAGACGGTACGTGATATGAAAAATGCCCCAAGTCCCTTTCGTCTTTGGGGGGAGATTGCACCCTACACTTACATAGAAAGTTTTAAAAAGATGCTATCGTCATCATCTTCAGCTTCATCCTCATCAGTGTGTACATCATCATCACAGACTATCAATTCATCGCCGCTTGAATCCGCCATTAGAGAACAGTCAGTGCTTGGATGTCTTGGATGGTGAAGGCCTTCCTCGTGGAAGATGTAGTTTATTTTTATAAACATCATTTTCTCCACATTTTTGGGAAGTAACATTCTACGGCGATCACTGACTAAGTTCCCTGCTGTGCTGTACACTCGTTCAGAGTACACACTGGAGGGTGGGCAGCTTAAGTATTGCAAAGCAAGTTTGTACATGGGTTTCCAAATGGCCTGCTTTTCTTCCCAGTGAGGAAAGGGACTGTCTGACATTTCCATATCAATTACCTCTTGAAAGTAATCCTCCACCATCCTTTGCATGTTAATACTCATATTGGATGGAGTTATGGGCAAGGTCACACATTTTTTTGAAAAATTCTTCAAACCAGCCCAGGGGGTAAATGTATGAACCTCCGGATTCTTCAACTCCAGCGAGTTCAGCGTCTTCAGCGTTTAAATTTAAAGCGGCGCTGCCTTGTAAAGGGAAACTTTGCAATTGCAATGGCCTTTTTCTTGTCACGTGCCAGAACTGCTGCCACTGGTGCAGGCCTGACACAAACAACCTCATCCTCATCAACATCATCATTAGCGCCCTCGTCACCTCCACAAATCTCGCCCTCATCTTCTTCTATTTCCAAAGTGGCATCCTCAATTTGTGTATCACTGGCTACACTCGGGCTGTTCAGGCACACATCAGCAGAACTGCTGAAAGGGTCCCTCTTTATGGGTACACTAACAGAATGCTAACGATTAGACATCCCACTGTTGGATGGACTCTCCACAGGGATTGGTGTCATTTGTGATTCAGAGCAAACATTATCCTCTAATGCCTTACTGTTTTCTTGCAGCTCGGCTTTGACGCGTAACAGTAGTTGTGCACCACTTGTAGGCTCGGTAACATTTTTTGATCTGCCACTAATAGACAAAGGTGAAGGCTCTCTTTGCCACTGCGTGTGTAGAATGGCATTTTGGCAATTTTTTTTTTATCGGCACTTAACTTTTCCTCAGTTACACTTCTTTTGCGCTTCAACATGGTAATTTTTTTTTTGGTGTGTGTTTTTTTGACTGATTTCAAAAGACTGTGTAGTTTGAAATCGCCTTTCCCAGATGACGTACTGGGAACACTACCATCAGGACTGGTGACAAAACCTGGTTGCTGATTCTGCTCATATGTGGACTGCTTTGAATCCATTATGAGCCCAACGCACTTGTAGTGCTACACATTGTTTTAGATACTGGTGACAAATATGACTTTTGACAGCCACAAAAATGAATGCAAAAGAATGGGGGACACTGCAAAAGCACTTAAGAGTGCTAAAAATTATTTTTAAGATTGCTGACAAACAGGACTTTTGACAGCCAGAAAAATTAATGCAAAAGAATGGGGGACACCCCAAAAGTACTTGGGAGTGCTAAATATTATTTTTTTAGACTGCTGAAAAATAGTACTTTTGACAGCCAGAAATATTAATGCAAAAGAATAGGGGAAATCCCAAAAGCACTTGGGAGTGCTAAATATTATATTTTAAATCTGCTGACAGATAGTACTTTTGACAGCCATAAATATTAATGCAAAAG
Source organism: Mixophyes fleayi (assembly GCF_038048845.1). Classification (NCBI taxonomy): domain Eukaryota; kingdom Metazoa; phylum Chordata; class Amphibia; order Anura; family Limnodynastidae; genus Mixophyes; species Mixophyes fleayi. The sequence goes on along the minus strand of NC_134405.1, from coordinate 292,952,635 downwards.
AATGGGGGACACCCCAAAAGCACTTGGGAGTGCTAAATATTATATTTTAAATCTGTTGACAAATAGTACTTTTGACAGCCAGAAATTTTAATGCAAAAGAATGGGGGACACCCCAAAAGCACTTGGGAGTGCTAAATATTATATTTAAAATATAATATTTAGCACAAACAGGACTGTTGACAGCCAGAAATATTAATGCAAAAGAATGGGGGACACCCCATAGCACTTGTATTGCCAAATATTGAAAAAAAAGACTCCTCTATCCTCCTCTCTTCTCTATCGATTGTTATCAGAATTGGAATCAGAATTGTATTCTCTGTCCCTGCTCTAATCAGCCTGTGACTACACCCTGCTCTCTCCCTCTGTCAAATGGCGATGGATTGCTGTGGAGGCAGGTATTTATAATTTTCAAGTATCGCGAGAACCGAGCACCGAGATCCGACGACGTCACAATGACGTTCGGCCTCGATTTGGGTTCGGTTCCCGGGGAACCGAGCCCGCCCATCTCTACTAAAAATACACATGTTCATCACATTATAGGGGGTGTGCAATTGTCAGCCAGTTTTTTTTTTTTAGCGTGTTAAGTCATTTTAACTCTGTTTTTAATAATTTTCGAGTGGGATAACTTTACCCACAATTCAATTCCATTTTACATTGCAGTCTCAAACTACCCTATAGTAAATGTGGCGATTTGGAGCACTTACCCATCAGCGATGTGTGGTGGTTTAAAACACGATTCTTAGTAAGTTTGCCCCCTAGTGTTATTGCCCTTGATGATGGTAAGGTTGACGATGTACATATTGATGAAGTTGCCCCTGATGGAAATTCTGACATGCAAACTCTAAGCTCTCAGTCATCGTCAGTTAATAATTATAATGGTGAAATTCTAGACTCGCTACAGCTATCGCTACTAGTCATCATTGATGAAGGTATTGGACGGAAGTTATGAGTACATAATAAATGCACATACAAAATAGCTTTAGAAATTATGCTTTTCAAGTTGTTTTAATATGAATCATTTTGGCAATAGCCGGCTTGTGCCAAACCATGGTAAGTACCTAGTCAGTATTTTTTTCAACTAAAACTGTACCCACTTTATATGTCTATATTGTTACTTACATATAATGTCACTCTCTAAATCGGTTTGTACTCAGTTTCATACGCCAACTAAGGTTGGGGTCAATATAGGGATATTACTGCCCACTGGGTAATTCTAGTGTGTAAATAAAAGTAAATCTATTGGCTCTTCACCAGCACAACCATTATCATAGTTAGTACCATTGGCTCCCACACTTTTAATTGAAGCGTTGCCATACTACCTTATATTTACTGAGTTTTGACAAGAAATCACACAGTTAATGAAATCCTGAGTTGCATAAATTGCAAATCTGAGCACTAGTTCCCTCCAGACAACTTAAGATGGGAAACATGAACTCTAACAATGGTTGAAATATTTTTACTTTCAGTTGTGGAAATACCAGACATCTCCTGTTTTTACTCATTTGCTTAGACTAATAGTACAGATATTTTTTACACTCTCCAGGACACTAAAAGCACATGAGCAATATCAAGGATGATGATTCAATTTTAACAGATCATATGCTTTAGTGATTGCGGGCCTGCTTGATCTTCGAGCGCTACCTGAACGCAAGTTACGTTTAAACAAGCACAGATATTTTACAAACAGGAGGAACACAGGAGAAGAACACTCTGCCTATTATCACAGCAACACAAGGACAACAGTCAGTATTCACTTTATAAACCATATTCTACCCCTGATATATCCATCTTTCTCTGGTTACAAGCTTCACAACATGAAGACTGTTATGGACTCTGATCTTATTGTTTGCTCAGCTCATGAACGTTTGTTTTATTTGTCTTATTTTACCTGCAACACTGGCTCTGTTTATTCAGCCTGCTGTACTACTTGCTCAGCCTCTCCCTACCCATGCTAGAGCTATTTCAGTCCCCTATCTCATCACTGTGCTTTCAATTCTACTTAATGCTTTGTCTGCCATCACAAGTAGGAAGAAATGATACTGAATTTGAACCACTCCCCTCTCTCATGACTCTCCAGAAACTCAGCTACTCAATCACCTGTTCTTTATTTCTCTACATTCAACACTTCCACCCGCTCCCCCACATGGCTCCCACATCATTACTCTATACTATTCAGACATCCATGAACAAATTACATTTGCTGCAGCCTCACTCTGCACTAATTCTCTGATTACACAGGACATTGCAATTAGATAATTCTTTTAATTCCCTAATTTTTGCTATTTGACTCATAAATCCCAATGCTTGCCAAAATATTTTTCTTTCTCTCTTTTCATGGCATTATCTTTAGGACTATATCATCCCTCACCCATTCTGCAAAACACACCTCTGTCCACATTGCCCCATCATTACTTCACTCACCTCTAGTGAACACTCATGGACTCTTTTCCTACTTAAATTCAATAACTTTAACAGCCTCACCCTGTCACCAGAAACTAAAAAGACACACATCTTACAATCATATTTCCTACCTTTCTTCCTCCCTGCTTCTATTAGCTGGTGATATATCACCTAATCCAGGTCCCCCTCACTTCTCCCACACACATATATCTGAACACTACAGAAATCCAGCAAATCTCAAATACATCACCTGGCTCCCCTCTCTTCCAAAGTCCTTTAAATGTGCCCTTTGAAATGCACGCTCTGTTTGTAACAAGTTTACCTCTGTACACGATCTCTTCCTCTCAAACAACCTAAATCTTCTAGCAATAACAGAAACATGGCTCACGCAATCAGACACTGCCTCACCTGCAGCCCTTTTACATGGTGGTCTGCATTTCACTGACATGCCCAGACCAGGAGACAGACAAGGAGGTGGGGTTGAACTACTTCTGTCCCCACAGTGCACGTTCACAGTTCTACCAAATGTCCCATCACTCACGTTCACATCTTTTGAAGTACATACTGTTAGGGTTTTTAACCCTTTCTCTATGCGTGTTGCTGTCATCTATCACCCCCCTGGTCCACACCAACAATTTCTTGAACACTTCTCTGCATGGCTCCCTCACTTCTTATCCTCTGACATCCCCACCATCATCATGTGTGATTTCAGCATCTCTATTTCTATTCCACGTTCCAATGCTGCTTCCAGACTACTCTCTCTAATCTCCACACTTGACCTCTCCCAGTGGATTGAATACGCTACTCATCAGGATGGCCACTGTCTTGATCTTGTTTTCTCTAGACTATGCTCAGTTTCTGATTTCCTTAACACTCATTTCCCCCTTTTGGATCATCACCTTATTAGATACTCGCTCACCCCCAGTTCTTTACCCTCCCTAGTGTCAAACTCATCCAAGCCTCCTCACAACCGCAGGAATATCAACTCTATTGATCTTCAACAGTTATCCACCTCTCTCCAACACCTTCTCTCCCCAATTTCTACATTCTCCTCCCCTGATCGGGCAGTACACCATTTTCACCAAACCCTAGCAACTGCCCTTGATCACGTGGCTCCCGCGACACTACATACTCCACGTAGACTTCGTTGCCAACCGTGGCACACTAAAGTAACACAAACTCTACAAAAACTTTCTCGTAAAGCAGAACGTCACTGGCATAAATCTTGCACCTCTCATGATTTCATCACATATACTGGTATCTACCACTCCTATAGAAATGCCCTGGACACTGCAAAACAAACATACTTCCAATCTCTCATCTATGCTCAGGCTTCTAACACCAAATGCCTTTTTAACACATTTAAATCTCTTCTGAATCCTCCCACCCCAAATCCTCCAACTACCATCCATGCCCAGGATCTTGCTTCCTATTTTAAAGACAAAATATATAAGATCAGACTTGAAATGGTATCATCTCCCTCGACAAGCAATCAGCTCAATTCCTTTGTTGCACCCTCTAACACAAATGAAGAGGAAGTTTCTACTCTGTTCTCATCTTCCTACTCTACCTCCTGTCCTCTTGATCCCATTCCCTCACAAATTAGTAGGTCCCTGTCTCTTGTGCTCATTCCCCCTCTAACTAAAATCTGTAATCTATCTCTTTCTACTGGTATTTTTCCATCACTATTCAAGCATGCAGTCATTACTCCCATTTTAAAAAACAAAATTCTGACCAAAACTCTCTCGCAAATTACCGCCCCATCTCTCACCTCCCATGCCCCTCCAAACTTCTCGAGAGAATTGCCTACACTCGCCTCACACACTTTCTTACAGCAACCTATTGGATCCTCTTCAGTCAGGCTTTCATTCTCAACACTCCACAGAGACTGCGCTGACCAAGGTTGTCAATGATTTCATCACAGCAAAAAGTAAAAACCATTACTCTCTTCTAATTCTCCTAGATCTCTGCTGCATTTGACACTGTTGACCACACTCTCCTCATACAAACGCTACAATCCCTAGGTCTTAAAAGGCACTGTCCTATCCTGGTTCTCATCCTATCTAATTGCTCTTTCAGTGTTAATTTCTCTGGATCCACCTCTGCTCCGCTTCCTTTATCAGTTGGAGTTCCACAAGGCTCAGTCCTAGGTTCTCTGCTATTCTCTATCTACACCACTTCTCTTGGAAAACTAATAAGCTCCTTTGGATTTCAGTATCATCTCTATGCGGATGATACACAAATCTATCTATCCTCTCCTGATCTTTCACCATCTGTGTTGTCTCAAGTTACTGACTGTCTTTCTGTCATTTTATCTTGGATGTCTTCTCGCCAACTCAAACTCAATCTTTCAAAAACTGCATTAATAATATTCCCACCCAAAAACAGAAGCTTCCTGTCTGACGTTTCTATTTCTGATGATAACATGACCATAAATCCCACTACGCAAGTTCACTGCCTAGGTGTTATCCTTGACTCACAACTTTCATTTATTCCCCATAATAACTCCATATCTAAATCATGTTACATACATCTAAAGAACATTTCCAGAATATGCACATATCTCACATCAGACATCGCAAAATCCTTAATTCATGCACTCATCATCTCCCGCATCGAATATTGCAATTCCCTCCTTACTGGTCTTCCCAAAGTCAGACTTGAACCCTTACAATCTATTATGCATGCAGCGGCTAGATTGATTTTCCTTGCTTACCATTCTTCCTCTGCTGAGCCACTCTGTCAGTCTCTACATTGGTCAATGAATCCAATATAAAATTCTTCTACTAACATACAAGGCCGTCAACAAAATTGCACCGACATACATTTCCTCACTTGTCTCAAAATATCTCCCTACTTGACACCTCCGTTCTGCACAAGATCTGCGTCTCTCTTCCACTCTCATCACATCCTCCCATTCTCGGTTACAGGACTTTTTTCGGGCTGCACCCACTTTGTGGAATTCCCTCCCTCGCACAGTAAGACTTTCCTCTAGTCTCCAAACCTTCAAGCATTCTCTGAAAACCCACCTCTTCAGACAAGCTTATGATATTCCTCAACCACCATCTTAATCTCCCTATTACCACCCTCTTCACAGCTAACACAAGACAACAAACCTCTGACCAACATTGGTACACACACAGCCCCCTCAGTACTTTTACCTTTGCGTTCTAGCTGGTCCAGTGTGCAATATGATGTAGCACATGTCCTTGTGTTTCAAACTCCCATTGTCTCATAGATTGTAAGCTTGCGAGCAGGGTTCTCTTACCTCTTTGTCTGTATGCATTACCCAGTATTGTTTTATAAATGTTTGTTCCCAATTGTAAAGCGCTACGGAATTTGCTGGCGCTATATAAATAAATTATGATGATGATGATGATGTATGTGTGCCTGTATTCAAATACAGGTGGCTTTTAAGATACGTTTCCATTTGAATCTGGGTATGATCTGCCTAATCAGTACTTGTATGTTAACAGACAGAACAGACTGCAGGATATGCACATGCATATGTGCAGTAGCAAGTCCTATCAGAACGTATGCAATAAAATTAATTTTGAAAAGAAATGACCAACTCATAATACTATGATAATTAATAAAAATCTGGTTAAAAAAATTACAATACATTTTTACATTAAATACATAAATCAGGATGTTCTTAATGCGTGCTGTACATTCAATCCATTTATATGGTTTCTCTTGCTTTCATACACTTGTTCTGTGCTATCTAGTGGTACGCATATGTGTAGTTTTTAATACAAATACGGTGTTGTTATAGTCATCACAATCAGACAGCACTTACACCTGCCCTGTAGATGGTGCAAATGATGCAGCTAAAAAAAACATACGTACAAGATGCCCAGACCTGGAATCGGTCACATCTGTGTTGGCACGCCCTTAATGCACATTGTCTGCATGTATGTACACCCCATCTCTCCACCCGTTCTACCCTTCAAGTTGTAGGCTCTAGTAGGTGTCATTTGCGTTTGTTGCGTAATGTCTGTTTCTGAGCATGTGCAGAGCTATTTCACGCAAGATATGGCACGCAAAGGGACTTGAAGATTGATCAGCCCCTGTATGAGCAAAGAAAAGCCATCAAGCCATGCAGCTTGTACGATATACAATATGGGATATACCGAGAACAGGCTTATTGCCATGCAGCTGGTACCATATGTAACATGCGAAATACCGAGTGTGGGCTTATTCTTTCTCTGTTTTTGTCTTAAAATATTGCCTTATGTTGTCTTAGCAGCTGTCCATCAAGCCTATTTAAGGCTCATTTGGGTGTGGCTTACAACCCAGCCATTGTTAGATGTACACCCCTATACCTGGGAGGTGAGTGCATCTGATTTTAACTGCATTTTAATTGTGTTTAAAGCATATAGGTCAGTGAAGGACCTGCATACAAAGAGGTGCCCGTGATGCTGAGAGGCAGGCTTAAATATTTTGATGAAAATATAAACAAATTCCTCATGTTTTCATATTGCTAGATACACACAGATATGCAGTGTCAAGGATAAGCACTGACAACAACTATCTTTCTGTTTTGTACCAATCACATATGCATTCGTATTCAAGCTGTATTTGTGCTCTTGGTGAACTGGAAACCAATAATGGTGATTGGCTTAGTAAAATTTGTATTGATAACTGGAGTACACAACTGAGCTCTTAATAGGATGAAACATATACAGGACATGATGTTTTTACTTGGTGAAGAATTAGCAGACATGACACACTGTATGATGTTATGCAGCAAAATGACAAGCATATTAAAAATATGAAGTAAAATAAATGTTTAACAAACTTTTTGACAGCAAGGAAATTAATGATTGCTCATTGCTGAATAACACTTCCACAGAGGTAATTTCTTGCAAAAAACAGGCGGTTTCTATTGAAGACATTAGTAGTAGTAAAGTTGAATCTAATTTTTTTTAAAACTACATAAAATACACCCACACATTCACATACGCACACACATGAAATCAGTGCCCTTTACAACATGCCGCACTGTTCCATTTAATGATGTGACCCAAAAATGTGGGTGCACTGGCGTGGATGGCGGCACTCTAGCATTGAAACTCATATGGCTGAATGGATTCATTCAGAACATGTTACTGCTCAATTTCACGCTCCACAACCTGGAATCTTTCAAGGTGAACGATGTGTATGTGTTCTGCCTTAATGTGCAGTAATGTGTTCAGATCCTGTTCACCAAAATATATCCATACATAACAGGGACAGCAGTCAGGTACAGGGACCTGAGAATATCTTTCCATCTCACTAGAACAGGACAGGGACATACTCTGGTTCCTGGTTTGCTCTGCCCTCTTGTATCCAGCTGCCCAGGTATTTGTTGGGGCTGTGTCAATGAAGCAGAGGCCACCAATTCCACAGCACTGGCAGAAGTACTCACAGCATGGTGTTTACTTCTTTGCTTGGCTGCATCAACATCATCAGAGATGACCATCTTTTTGCTAATGGTGCCACTGTCATGCAGAATGGTAGATGTTGCAGGCAGGAACCAGACAACTGTTACAGTCTCAGACTCGTAAGGAGGTAACACCGCCTGCTGAAACCATCATCCTCAAAGCTGGGAATACCTGCCAGGTATGGAAAGCCAATATTGCTTGCCAGAACATCAGTCGGTTCACTGCAGTGAGACTGAATATTCACTCCAGATGCCTGACCTCCTTCCCTGCAGTCAACGCGGATAGGGACTGTGGCAGCACCTGCAAAAGTCCAAGGTGTTTTCTAGTCAGCAACTAAAAGCTAACAAATACATTAATTACTAAGCATAAAAAAGAAAAGAAAAGTCAATAAAGCTACCTGTAACTGTAAGAACCCCCCCTAAAAATTAACTTTCCTTCTCCCTAGCTTTCTTCTGCCTAACTCACTGTGTTCTGCAGTCTGCTTCTCATACAGTGATTGTAACATGACTGTGACTTCGGGAGGGGTAAATCACCATTGGAATCTGTTAAATCCAAGCAGTATGTCTGGAGCAAATCGGAGCAGTTTGCTGATTCGTTGGTAGAAATAGAACATTGCAAACATGTTATAAATACAAATAAAGGGTTTCCTTTCTATTTGCTAAGGTTTAAATGCCATTGCTCTATAAATTGTTCTAATTGTATCTTTTGCAGTTTTCTTATGTACATATTGTATGAAATGTCCAATGAGTGTTTATATCTTGTACCTTAAGTTCAGTGATTCATTATATACTGTATGTGCTCCAGAGTTTATGGTATTAAGCTTCAATGCTACTTTGTCCTCTAAATTAATACATTTTGTAGCTCCCTTAGGCTATGTTTTATTGAAGCAGATTTCAAATGTTATCATGTTGTGATCACTTTTCCCTCAGTCACTTTCACCTGTACATTAGATATTATATCTGCTGGTATCTTTAAGCAAAACTTTCCCTTTAGTTGTTTCTTCTACCACTTGTAACAGGTAGATGTCTTAAAAAAATAAACAAACATCAACAATCTGTCAAAACTGCTAATTTCATGGCCCCAATTTATATTATGGTAACATACTTGCCTTCTCCAGGAGACTCACAAATTTCAGGAAGTCCTCCAGGGCTCCCAGCAGGGTAGGCACCCTCCCTCTTCACTTTCTCTCACCCCCACTTGTCACTTGTACCAGTGGGGAGGTCCAAAAATTAGGTAATCACCCATGATGAGGACTGTGTTTTTCTTTGCTGCTTTCAGTTGAGAAAGTGGCAATTCCTTTCCATAAAATTGCCAAAACTGCATTGGACTTATTGCTCTAATGCAAAGAGTCAGTATTTAGTATAATAACTTCAAGGAGTAACAGGCTGAAACAGTTAAGGAATATACCATGTATTTCACATGATTTTACTTTACATTGTAAGCAGATAACACTAATGAAGCATAATACATAAGCAGATAACACTAATGAAGCATAATACATATGTCCAAATCAATGGCATTAGCTTGTAAAATGTTAAATTGCAAACAAAGACATGTGTGTCATATGATTTTACTTGACATTGTAACCAGATATAACAATAATCTGAAAATAATGTATGCATTGTCCCATGGGTCCATCAAAATATTCCTCACGCACACAACCCCAGGAAACTGCCTATGGATGAAAATGTCAGAGGATCAAACAGGTTAGTCTAACTTTGAATTTAAAAATTAATATAACATCAACATAATGAACAATTTTATTATCTTAAAAGACAAAAAACACCAAAGAACATAAACAGGGCATTTATTTTGTTTGCTGGGGAAAAAAACCCGATAACATTTCTAAATATGTTGACCTTTACATGACTATCATGTCGTACCTACAGAGAGAGACAAGTAAACGTATAGCACCCTCAATGTGGTTGACAGCAATTATGCAACGACTGATTTTTCTGACCATCCTCAACAGGAAACTACTTCTTCACCAACTTTGACAGCTTTTCAACAACAACAAACTACCTTTATGCATGGCCAAAATCAAAAGATGCGACAAACTAATGCCTAATTAAGAAAGGATTACGCAGCCAAAGTATTCAAAATAATACACCCAAACCTGGTCCTCAAAAGTACAAAAGTGCATTCTATCCCTCCCCTAGTGGTTATATGTGCCTCATTAAATTTGTGCTCAGCAGCAATTTGTGTGTTTAACAAGGGTGTATTCACCCGGAGGCATAGCTTGGAGCCATGGCACACAGAACAAGCACAGGCCGTGCCCCCCCCCCCCTCCCCGTACTGAAGAGCGGGTGTGGCCAGCCCAAAAAATACCTGGAAGAGTGCAGGACCAACAGTATTTAGGTAACTACAGTGCACCCTCCATGGGAGGCAAACAAACAGCACTGGCATCTGTTAAGGCGGAGGTGCCAAACTCAGTCAGTCCTCAAGAGTTGCCAACAGTTCATGAATTTCAAGATATCTTTAATCATGCACAGATGAGTTAATCTATTTGGCTGGGTCAGTAATTATCCCACATGTTTCTACAGACAGAAATCCTGAAAACATGACCACCTCTATCTTAAGTTGATTTAAGGTGCCATGAATATGATGGCAATTCCACTGTACAGTGCAATCTATGGCTGTCTAGCTATTTTGGAAATATAATTTTCAGATTGCCCTCTGGCAGGATATGCTGTACTTTATAGTTCCACAACATTGAAGAACCAGAGGCACTGATAAAAGGAAAGTGGAGCGGAGTACATCCATTTGGGAACCCTGCATTGCTATACAAAGTAAAAAGGCTAAGTAATCACAGGTCTGATATTTTAAGGTCTCTCACTTTACAGAGAACAACAAGTCGCTAGTACTATATTTGAAAAAGGATTATTTCTGTTTTTATTGCAAAATCATTTTGATACCGCTTGTATAAACTAGCATTATCAAGATTCATTTTAAATCTTTTAACAGCAAGATATCCAGCTCAAACATATAGTGATCTATTGATCATTGTGGTGATATGTAAAACAAATTTATAGTTTTAATCTGTTATCTGTTAACATAATAGGTATATTGTTGCCAAAATTCTAGTGCAATACGCATAGGGAAGCCTTCTCTGGAAAAAGCTGACAAATCTTATCTCCGCCAGGATTATCCCCAGCAATAGCAGCGTAATAAGGCAACCGTATGAAAATCAGAAGATTCTGCTTACCTGCTATCCTAAGGCTGGTCTACATCGCCTCTGATTGGCAGCCAGAAGTTCTCCATTTCAGCAGAACTGGAGGAGGAAAGTAAGGGGTGAAAGGTGAGAGAAGTGGAAGATGGTCGAAGGTGTAGAGCAAGAGGAAACATGGATTGTGAGGTGCACAGGGTAAATGTAAGTGGGGAGTGGGAGCACATCGTAGAAGATGGTGGGAGGGGATATACATTATTAGAGGAAGGAAGAGAAATAAATGCAAAGGGGTAGAAAGAACAGACAGTCAAAATGCAGAGACACACAAACACTAAGGGTAAACAAAGGGAGACCGATGGTGAGACAGAGGTGCAAATACAAAATATAGACAAACAAAGAGGGAGAAAGAAAGGCATACACACAAAGAGGAGACAGTTGCATATACACACACAAAGGGGGGACAGAGGCACAAATGGTTAGACTTCGGTGTACATACAGAGAGGGGGTATATAGGTGCACAGAGAAGCAAGGCCATATGGGGAACAGAAATAGGGAGGGTAATAGAGATATACACATTGGGGGAGGGAGGAATGCAGAATTATGAACAGTGAAGGAATCAGGGGAGGAAAAGTGGTCCCCTGGAAGGAAACAGAGTAGATGCAAAAGTCAGGGGGTTAGCATGTGTATGATGCTGCTGTGCACCGGAAGAGTCTCCGCCCCCTAGATAAACAGAGATGCTGCCTCTATATAAAAACATGCAGCATGTGGCCAGGTGTGCACTGTAGTGGTGGCAGTCCCAGTGTCCTCCAAAACAGTGGCGGAACTACCATTGATGTAGCAGTGCTGGACACCAGGGCCCATGGAAATAATGTGGCCCACTGCATGGCAAAAGCAGAGGGTCTTTGGCCCCGGTTCCCTACTCCCTGCCTCCCTGCAATGGGGTCCACAGCTTGCTAGTTCCACCTCTGGTCCCAAACATGGTTAGTATGCAAATAACAATACTACATCATTTCTATGCTGTCCCTATGGTCTATTAGAAATAACAAATGCAGTTGGCCCCTAATCATGGCCAATCTGCCCCAGAATACACCCACCCTGCCACCAACGCCCGGAGCACCTGCTCCACTCACATTGACACTGGCGACACCCATATAGCCAGAGCGTACTTATACCCAGATTCAAATGGAAATGTATCTTGAGATCCTCTTGTATTTGAATACAGGCGTACATGCATACAAGCTACATGCAGGTTTTTTAAATACAAGTTGCAGTCACATTGCATTCAAAGATGAATACGGCCCACGATGCGCAGGTTTGCGTAACAGAAAACCTGCACAGAAAGAGAATGATAATGGTAGTGGGTGAGATAAATCTTCACTCTCACTGGATGGGTTTCAATACTGCCTTTCTTTACAGGAATAGCATAAATAGTTATAATGAGGAGTTTAAGCAGTTTGGGGAATGCATTCAGGAAATGATTCTGATTCCCATGCATGTGACTAGGAAGGATTTTTTCCACCTATAAGGATAATTTAACAGATGCTTCTGGGGATTTTTGTTTTGCTATCTCTTGATTCAACACATCTGAACATGCCTCTAACGAAGCACCATACCTTCTTGGCACAAAACTGGTCAGTCTATTGGCAGACCTACTGGATCAATTTTACTGAATCAGTAAATATTTTTTTTCTTGGATAATGTGACTACACATGTCTGGCAACTCTTATGACCAAGATGAGTGCAACCCTCTTTTTTATGTTGTTGTGTTACTGCCAGCTTTTATTTATATGTTACTGTTAAATATATAAATTGTTGGATATTGGGACCCATCCTGCACCAATCATGCTGCTCTGTGTGCTATGTATATATCATTATCTGAGAATACTGCTGTTACAGTTTATTTCCTTAAGGAGACCATACATTTTTTTTAGCTTAGAACAGACTTGACTGCATAGCCCGTATGTTGTTTTTATGGCTGTGTCTCAGCCATAAGCCTGGTCTAGCAAATATAACTGTGTTCAGTGCATGGTGTTAAGAAGGAATATTTTTAATTAGGTAGTCTTATCATTTTAAATGTAATTTTGCATCACTTGAAAAAAGGAAAGTATTCATTTCCTTTCACTGATGCTATAGGACAAAAGCTAATAAGGAATAAAATATTTTTTTGCCTACTGAGTAATACTTAAATCAATGTGTTCCCAGCTGGTTTCGTTAGAATGAAAACCCTGAATTAGCTTTTGATCTTGTTTAATACATCATATGAAGTTAAATATTTAAAGGGGCAGTGACGTTTATTATGAAAAATAAATACAATATGTTAATGCGTTGGGCTTTCATTTTATTTTAGAAGAAGAGAACAAAACACGGGGCAGTGTGTTAATCCAGCCCTGCAGCCATTCATTTGGCTTTATTGTTTCATTATATATTATTGTAATTATTCAGAGAACATTATCTAAGCTAGAGAGGAAACTGGCCATCTTTTAGTCATGCAGATTTCAGCTTGCCGTCTTTTAGTCATGCAGATTTCAGCTTTTTTTTTTCATTTCTCTGGTTTTTGTTCAATGAAAAAACATATTTGCAGCTCCACCAGTCCTTACTAATGAGTGAAAAGAGACATTTGAAATAATAAAGACAATTTCAAACTTGAAAGAATGTGACTCAGCGCAGACAAATGTTCGTTTCAAGAGCCAACACACTAAAAGGTGTCATGTCATTTGAATTCTACCTGTCCACTGGGGCATTCAGGCGGAAAATGGAGGAAGCGCCACTTCAATTAGTTTTCAGTTGTGCTTGCTACTAACAGCGTGTGGGATGGTAAGTATCCCTGGGAGATGTATGAAAGTGTTCTAGCTTCTGCTTGCTGATGAGCTCAATTACTGTACATCTCAGAAACTAGGAAACTCACTCAATTGTTTTTACTTTGAAAATGGAGACCACTGTTTCATTAATGGCAAACAATTGATCCTTAAAAAGTACCTGCTGTGCAGTATTGAAAAGCAAACATTAGTAGAATAGCCTGAGTGAAGGTTGTTTGCAAATTATAATTATTAAAACATATATCTTTAGAGACTCATCTTGTCCCTTTTTCTCTGTCCAGACACAAATTAGGGGGTAAATGTATGAAAGTCCGTTTTTTTCAACTCGCCGATTTCCGGTGAGTTGAAAAAATCGGACTTTCATACATTTACCCCTAGGTGTGGGTCACCCTGTGGGCTAAAGTAACTATGACTCTTTGTACATATTCAGTTTTTTGCTGGGAGAAATACACAGACAAGGAGGGAGCCTTACAGACGGATCAGAAATCCTTGTTGAATATTTTTATAAATGATCCGTAAAACCCAATTAGATCTCAACACAGGTTAAGCTTTACATGTTTTATAGGGTAAAGCAAGTAAAATGTTATCATTCATAGGGGCCTATTTATTAATCCACATTTTCATTGAAATTCCATTGAAAAATTAATTGAAACACAAATCAAAGTATTGTGCTAATGTATCAACAATGCATCGCACCAGATATCATAGATATCTGCTACTTTGCATTTTTTTAAAAAATACCGAGCAGTCGCCATAGATGTCTATGGAGACTGCTATTTACCGCAATTTAATAAGGAATGAAAAGGCATTTAGACATACAGTAATGTACGGCTGGCGTACATTACCGTATATGTAAATTTTCAGCTCTGCTCTATAAGGAGAGCATTAAGGTAGAGGGATCTTCGGATCCCTTAATGTATCTTATCTTACTGCTCTTCCCTCCTGTCACTATCGCAAAGGTGGCCACTTTGCGATAGTGACCATAGAATAGATAGGAGATGGGTCTTAGCAGGAACAGCAGTTTTTGGTGACTGCTGTTCCTGTTGAAGATTTTTAATAAAAACACACAATCTTTCAATCCTTATCTTTGGGATAAGGATTGAAATGGTTTGTGTTAAAATGTGGTCATTAATAAATGGGGCAATACTAATAAAGTAGTTAAGAAAACTGTAGGTCTTGACATGAAAGTATATTTAAGTCGGAGTATGCAGATGTCATAAAACATACACAATATCATCATTTATTTATTTAGCGCCACTAATTCCGCAGCGCTGTACAGAGAACTCACTCACATCAGTACCTGCCCCATTGGAGTTTACAGTCTAAATTCCCTAACACACACTCACGCACACACAGAGACTAGGGTCAATTTGATAGCAGCCAATTAACCTGCCAGTTTGTTTTTGGAGTGTGGGTGCAAACCAAAGCGCCCAGAGAAAAGCAAACATTGGGAGAGCATAAAAACTCCAGACTGATAAGGCCATGGTTGGGAATTGAACTTATGTCACCAGTGCTGTGAAGCAGAAGTGCTAACCACTAAGCCACCGTGCTGCCCACACGATAGTAAATATATTTCAGTAAGGTTTCTAGCATATGTGCTACGTACAGAAACCCCATTTAAATAGATTGAAGAAGCCTTTATTACAGTAATACACTGTATTACTGCACAAATAAGTAAACAAAACTCTGGGTTACATTATTGGAACTGAACTAAAAGACAATATAAGCACCCTGGCAAACCACTTTATTATAAATTTTCTTTGTACTATCTTCTATCTTCTTGTAATCATTTTGAAAGGGTGTAATTCAGTTGAAATTATAATAAAAAAACATAGTACAAGGAAAAAGTATTTTAACCCTTTTGTGAGAGTGCTTTATTTATTACTTATGTTTGTATAGTGGGGAAGGGATGTAAGTGGGGTAACAAGGAAATTACCGGCATCACTGCTGGTTATAGATTTTGTGGTGGTGCCACAGTGCCATTTTTACATATGTGCAGATGCTTATTATGGAGTTTCCCCAGTCATGAATGGGTTTCAAAGCGCATGCGCAGATCAGTTGCTTAAATATGACATCTGGTGGCAGGTTAAGGGTATTGCATTTAAAAAATGTATTTGAAACTTAACATTTTATGAAAATGCAATGCAATAAAAGGTTTCATACATTTTACAAGCACTGTTCCAAAGAAATTTTTCCAAAGCACTGTTGTTTACAATACTTTACAGAAAAATGCTGACCATTTGTGGGACAAAAGGTCCAAACTGGTGCTATTTAGACAGTATATGGTATTCCTTAGACCACACAAGCATGGTGATCCTGCAAACAAACGGCTTGGGAGTTGGTGTAGCAAATACTAGAAAATGCAGCACATTTTCTCAATGTCTTTATGTGGCACACTAAACCATTTTTAAGAAATTAAGTAAGTTCACCTGTAAAATAATTTTCTGTATGTGTAAAGCACTATTTAAATTAGCAAGTGTGCTTCCCATTGCAAGTATGACTTGTCATCACCTTGAGACAAGGTTTAAAAATCCAGCTATTTTGAGCTCTTAAATTGCTTAGTGACCTAATTTATCTGAATAGATTGCCCCTAAACAGAGCCAGCAACCCATTTTCAAAGAGTCAAAGCATAGTGCAAATTTACAGTGCGGCATAAACATGTATACAAATTTATTGTATACAATAGTACACATGATTCTGTGTGGTCATGGATGACATACTTTAGACTGTAAATAACTAATATACCGTCAGAACTGCCTTTTGTGCATTTAAACACGAGGCACACAGATTCACTCTTCTATTACTCTGTTTTTGGACTGCAATAGGTGGAAGTATCCATAGTTACATGTATAAACAAAGCTTCCTACCTGTATATAAGCAAAGGAAACTGCCCTTACTTGACATTGCTTGACATTGGAACTTTTTCAATTGGCAGCCTTTAGGTCTAGCTTCATTGGCCAATTTTTGTTTTAAGTCACTCTTCTAGTAAACATGACTGATTGTGTTTTAATGCTTGGCAACAGTTTATAAACAAAGATCAAAACAAAACTGTGAGTTACTAGCGGAATAAATTTGGATTGGATTAAGATGATAAGCTATGAGGTTTGTAATGAAACCAGGCTCACCGTACAAGTGTAAAATGTTAAAGAAAATAAACTTTTTATGGTTAGATAATATTTACATCACATCAAGCAAAGCAGAAAAACACCTTAAATAATGAATATATCTAAAGTGTCTAAAAGATTGGTTTTATTAATGAGTATAGCTTAGGAGCTCAATATAATACTAATGTGAGGACCGTGTGATGGGTGGGTTTGTTCAAACATCACATAGGTAAATTGTTGCACCCAAACCGTGGTTTATTCAACAGATGGCAAAACAGGCAGAGTAATTCCCTAGAAGCACAGCATAGGCACATGACAGAAGCACAGTTCCTAGTCTCCACACAAGATACTGTCACAGACCCCAAAATCACAGTTTACAGTTTATATAACACTGATTTTTCCTATGGTCATGAAGCTAATGGGCGAGAGTATTAGGGTGATAACTCGCTGCTGACTAGTGGTAATATGACTAACTAACCCCGGAGTGTCCTCCCCCCTGCTGACTTGTGACCACTAGGTCCCTGCTTAGAGGGTGCTTTGGAGTCTCGGCCAGAGTACTATCCTTGTTGACTAGAGTACAAATGTGGATGATATGGAGTTTGTTTACTCTCCTTGTTTAGCCCAGACCTCTTGTCCTACCTTATCTTTGATTATCTCTTCCACCTGGGGACATTTAAGAATAAACCCTTCTAACACACATTCAATAGCCTACAATATGCAGGAAATATAATTGCATATTCTGAAAGTGATAATGTTGTATAATATTAACTATATCCCTTCTCTCCTCTAATCTGTACATTTGGAGTGCATACAAATAGGTTCCACTATTCAAAAGTTTCTAGCACCTGAAGAAAGCTTCTGTCATCAGTATAACATACTGATTAGATTAGTGCTTTGGTGTAGGTTAGGTATTTAAGTGTGTTCTTTTGTTGGAGGCAACGCCAAACTAGTGGGCCGGTGACTAGACAGTGTTGCTGTGTTCCATTATTTAAACCTCCTTACTCTTTCACCCTCTCAAGGGCTCCTCCCCCTTCCCTTTCATTTGCTTCTCTTGCCTTAGCTCTACCCCCGTTTCACACTTGCTATCCTAGTCCAGTCCCCCCTTCCTCTTCTTGCCCTCCCCCTTTCCATCTCCAAATTTGTGCAGGGCTGGCACATCCCCGGCGTTTATCCTCTTTCAGTCTTAGTCAGACCTCTGTCTTCTTAAACTGCCTAACGGCTGAAGCCCCCCTTTCTCATTACTTCCTCCCCCTTTCCCTTGAAATAAAGACATGAGAATCGATTAGGGAAAAAAGAGGTCACAGCTTTATTTTAACAACAATCTTTTGCAAAGGTGGCCAGAAAAGCAGTGCACCCATCAGCTTCAGCCACCATCAATAAGTCACAAAATATAAGAGGGTGGATTCCATGCCCCCTGGCACCTCCAAGCCCTGGGGATCCCACCTCCCTTTCTTCTGGCTTCTTATCGGACCCCCAATAAGGGTGGTATCGAGCATATTAGCCCCACTTTCAAAGGGGGTATCCCCCTGGCTGACACTTACGTCCCCCATGGACACTGATTGCAGTGCTTTTGCGCCAAAGCTAGGTTCCCCTGCCTGGAACCGCAGCCCGCCACCTTAAAACCCCGCTGTGACCCCTATAACTCCACCAAAAAACCCCAACTATTACCTCAATTCTTATTCTCCACCTTGATTGGATAATTGCCCCATCTTGCCTGTGTAAATGTCTCATGAGAAACCGAATCCTAACATGCTTGACTATACTTAGTTACCGAGGCTCAATGACTGTAGTATTTTATCGCCACCAAACTTGTTGTGGATACTCCCCTGCACATATATGCAAAACAACCGCCTCCAATGTTTAAAACTTTTACTTGTCCATTTCGAAATTGAGACTAAAGCAAGCGGGTCTATCGCGGCTACACAGGAAAGGGTAGAGTCAGATCCAGATGAAGGTAAAAACCCTAAAAGCCTCCCCAGACCAATTTGCAATCTAGGCCTGGCTAAGAGAGAGAATTTAGGTAAAATCCCTTCCCACCCCTACAATCTAGGGTGGCAAGCAGTATTCACCCTGGATCCGCTCCCGCAGGAAGCGCAAGGCATTGTTAAGCCACATTACTCTTACTGAATCAACAACACTAAATAAACAACCAAATGCAAGACTTGTGTAAGCTACCATACGTATGTTTTACATCAAGACCTTTACATGGGAGCATGTGATACGATAACAATACCAACAAAACTTAGTAGAACACCTGCTTGTCTCCGCTGCCCATGTTATCTTATTTGACTTAATCTACTCTTATACTAATATAACTATTACCCCCCCTCTCTTTTTACAACTTAGTGGTAACCCCCCCCCTTTGCTACATGGTTGTTACCATCCCTGTGCCCACACTCCTTAATGGGGTGCCCCCCTCCACAATGCATGCATTGGTGTCTGAATCTACAAGCCCCCCTCTGTCACATTCAGCATTGTTAAATCTGAAGCAATCCCCTTTTGACTGCGGTTGTGCACTGAATCTTCCGTGTCCTCCATACCCTCCATCTAAGTTAGGTCTCCATTGCCCGATGTATCTTACCCCCACGTTTACACATCTTTAAAACCCATGCTTAAGACTCAGCACCCGTCTTCCTTCTTTCTCAACTCTTCATCGTATTTCCTCCAAACCTTTCCCTTATTAGTTAAAAACACATTGTGAATCAAATTCATGTATTCCAGGAAATGAATGTGCTCTCCAGGCCTAGTCTGTAAATAACACGCCCCAAACATGTACATTCCTATAAGGCAGTTAGGGTAAGACTTGCATACCTCTTCTGCTGCTACCCCTTTACCCCTTGCTCTATCTGCCTCCTTCTTGGCCTGCTGTTATAGTAAATAAGTTGACATATCTACTTTTTTCTATTCTCTTCCTAACTGTTTTGTCAACCCCCCTATCGATTAGCGTGTCTGCACACATGTATCTCTTACTCAAACCTCTTTCCTTTTCTTCTACTTCATCCCTGTTTGACGCTTTATTTCCTGCTCTTAGCTCATCTTTCCCCTTAAACTGCTTCCTAATTAACCTTATCATTCTCCCTTGTTCTTACTCGGAATCTGAGCTATAACTGTCACTTGAATCAGATGAATTTAGGCAAACCTAAACAGCTTGGTCCTCCATGCTCACCCATGCACCCCCTGACATGACCTCCTTCTTGGCACCCACTAATGGGTCCATTTCGGCTTGTGCTCGGTGCTGGATCTAATTCTTCTCTTCTTGACATAAATGCTGCTGATGTTTGCTGACCATGCTCCCTGATTGCGGTTGTCTCGTAACCTGAAAATGATAGCACGTTGTTATAGTATGTACCACACCTGCTTGAATTATTCTGTTGAGTCCCGTGTCAGCCACCTGCGCTGGGACCTATCAAATCCACTGTCAACGCTCTCCTGCTGACTGACTTGGCTCCGCCCCGACCAAATTACTGTCAGAGCGCGGCTGATGACAATTCCAATGGTTGGACTGTCTTATACATTGCTGCCTGGGCACACAAACTGCCTGACAATATGAAAAACCCTGGCGGAAATCACCTAGGTGCTGGTGCCCTGCGCAATGGCTAACATTCTCTTGCTCCTGGTTGGTCCTATTGCCATAATCATTACCCCCTGTTGTCTCCCCCCCCCCCCAGCTCTCTGGGTATTTTAATTCTATTTACCAGCCCCGCTGCAGACCCACGAGGCCTGCTGCTCCTCTGACGTTTGCTCTTTGGTGATTGTATGAGTACCGCAAGTCCGGGATTGTTGCAGACCTTGCTGCTCTGTGCTGCTCACAACTGTGGCTGACCCCCTCTGCTGCCTTCTCCTCTGCTGTATTTCCCCGTCTCTCATTTCTTCCCTTCTTCTCTTCTTTGCTAGGCCGCTTTCTCCCTCTGTAAATCGCGCTGGCATGATCAATTTCCTCCTTGGTCTGTCCGTTCCTGCAGAAAACAGATTGCAATTACTTAAATATCAATTTATTTAGTTATTCGCTTTTTATTTATTTACTTTTTTTTATTTTTTTAATTTTATTTTTTTATTTATTTTTATTTTTTTATATTATTTATTTATGTTTTATTTATATTTTTTGCTCTTATGCTGTTTTTCTCTTATTTATATATCCCCTTTGTGTACATATATAAATGAAGGTCTGTTGTGAGGGAGGGTTGGAGTGCAGGGAAGGCAACCCCTTCCGGTTGGTTGGTGGTGGGGCTTCTGAGGCCCGGACACGAGAAGCAGTCATGGAGGGATAAATTTTGGGGAGTAGAATAGGAAAGGATGGGGCGGTGCAGAGGAGGGGGTTAGGGAGACGGAGATGGAAAGGAGGAAAAATGGTGCTGGGAGGTATGATTAGGGGCTGGGAAGGAATATGAGTATGGGGCAGGAAGGGTGAAACCGGGACCTCTGGTGATTCCGTGGGGAAGAAATGAGGGGGGGAGGGAGGCAAGCTGGGAGGTATAGCCGCGGTAAACAGAAACGGATGCAGGGACCGGCTGACTAACTTGGGTGCTGGGGGCAGGGTTACAGGGTACCGACTGTCAGTAGGGTGATATGGGGAGAGCAAGCGCGGGCTAGGTTATGGGGTATGGACACGACAGATTGGGGAACCGGAGAAAGGGGGTGCGGGAGGAGGAAAATACTGATTACAGGGGTACGACCAGAAGTTTGAATCCACTTCCAGTCACGAGAAGCGGGCTGGGGTGTGCGCGGTGGAGGGGTACCGAAACGGGGGGTGAAGGAGGGTGGCGGCTACAGGGGGATCAGGACGAAGAATACTGGAAGATGAACAGAAGCAATAAGTCTATTGGGGCGGAAGTTATACTGAAGGGGGGGATGTGCGCGTGGTGGTGGGGTGCCGATATAGCCGCAAAGGGAGGGGGTGACATGGGGGTGAGGGGCCGCAGAGACGGCAAGGAGGGAAAAGCTGAGCAGTGGGGGCAGAGGGAAATGGGAAGCTGAGAAAAGAGAGCTGGGAGCGACGAGGTGGGGGGGGCGCGATACAGCGTGGGGGTTAAAATCAGGGAAACAATGGGGTTGGGGAGCCTGGACAGATGTGATGCGGTACACGGAGGGGAGAGGGAGAATAGTGGGACAATGGGGGGGGCGAAAAAGGGTTGAGATGGTCAAACTGTGCAGCAGGGAAAGGGGAACTAGACGCTACGGAGGACGATCTGGGAGAAAGGATGGGGGGAGACAGGGGGAACTTTAGGAAACAATACAATGTACTATGGCTAAGGGAGATATGTGTGGATAAATATAAAATTAAAAAAGGGGGAAAGAAAGAGAGAAACAGAGCATGAAAATTTAAGGAGGACTTAAGTGTCCAAATGATCCAACAAAGCCTCTTCCAAGTCTCCGGTGATGCCCAGCACTTCCAGCTGCTCCCAGGTGAAATTCTGAAACAAGTTCTAATGCCTACCCATGTGTTCCCTTATTTAGTCCATTCCCTTCAGCTTTGAACTTTGAGAAGTCCGTTGATGGGACGAAACGCGTCAGCAGCAGATATTTCTCCCGACAGCAATGGCTTCTTCTTCTTTCAGTGAAGCTAAGAACTTTTGCAGCAGGAATTATTATTTGTCTTAACTAGTTTCCATAAGGCAGGAAAAGCAATGTGCACCTATTGGAATGCATGACTAACTAGGAGAAGGCATGGCTAAAAATAGTGAGTAACTGGGCTATCATATAGCGGTGAAGTCCGTGAGAACTCACATCACCGTGGACCTTGGCCTTAATCCCTCTGGAGGGTTTTCATAGTACTGTTTATTCCGGTAAGGAGTATCCTTTTCCCCCCTGCCAAGAACTACTTGTAGATATATACTGTGCTGCTTGGGTGAGCCTTATTTCAATACCATTTTATTTTTCATCGGAGTCTAACCCCCATTGTGTGTGGGAAAACGTTTTTCATATATTCAACACTTTTGAGGTTTTATGTGATCCTCTAATTATCTCTCTGGAAAGTCCTAAAGGAGATTTCATGAACTCTAGATTGATTTCAACATCTGATATGTACTACTCATAAAGAACCATGTTTAGTGGCTGGATTATTGGTTTATTTTTGTAACTAATAGAATATCTACATTTTATGTATTATTTTTGCATTTATACTTTTATTGTGTTATATATTATATTTTATATGTGGGATTCAACCAATCTCTTTTACCTTTTTATTTGTATCTGGGCGATTAACTATTTTTCCCCAGCGCCATTATTTCCAATATCCTAATCCATTCTCCCCTCCCTCTTCATGCCCTCCCCTTTCCCATCTCCAAATTCGTGCAGGGCTAGCACAGCCTTTTACGTTTATCCTCCTTTCTGTCTTAGACAGACCTCTGTCTTCTTTCAATGTATTATGTATATCTTTTTCTATTTTCTGGTGGAAAAAAAAAGCGTATACTTAAACATGCTTACCTACTTTCTTCAGCTCCCTTCCGGGAGCCAGCCAGTGGAGGGGCAGCCAAAATCGCGTCATTTCGGCCCCGCCCCCTGTGACGTCATGACGCAAATTGCGTCATTTGACAGTGGGGGGTGGGGCTAAATGCTGCGATTCATCGGGAATCGCGGCATTTGGGATCTAATTCTGCCCACTTCACTAGGAAGTGGGCACTTCCTAGTGAAGTGGGCAGAATTGGGGAGATTGCCACACTCGCCCGGGAGTCCGGGAGACTCTCGCAAAATGCGGGAGTCTCCTGGACATTCCGGGAGAGTTGGCAAGTATGTACTTAAATCGTTTTAAATAAAATTTCCCAATGAGCTGGAGATTTCAGCTGAAATGGTGGAATGTAATATGAAACATAGTAGTGACAACTCTTAGTACCCCTCCCCCAACTTCCTTTGCTATTGATGACAGAAGAACTTGGCAGGCAGCCAGATTGCTGTTACTTATTTTATGCAGTTGCAACAATGTTATTCTTTGCAAGACAGTTTAGTGTTGTAGACAAACTGATGTGCTTAAATGATTACTTCCAGCTATAAGACAACAAGGACAATAATACAAATATTTGCAAATAATTGTATTAGTTGCAGGATATGAAATCGAACCTAAATATAAAAGACAGCAATTGCAGAAGTGTAAATATGCATTCACAGTAAATATTTGTTGACGAAATACACAATGGGTCACCGAAGGAAGTGCAATGATCCAGTACAAATGTTAGCATAAAACAAGCTGATTAAATGTCTGCAGCAGACTGGCTTTAATTCATGCAGGAAGAACTAGCTGAATCAAAGCAGGTTTGTGATCCAGATCATATATATTAAGTTTGAAAAATAGAACTATGAGTACATTCTATATTCATAACTGTCAATGAAGAAATCTCTTACATGGGGGGAATTCAATTGGCTGCGCTACTGCCGAAAGTAACGCAACATGCGCACTATTACCTTTAGTACAGTAATCTTTAACACTGATTTTTGCCCTGGCTCAGGGAGCCGCAAGCAGAAATCTGGGTTAAAGTTACTGTATTAACAGTAATAGAGCGCAGGCCGCGTTACTTTCGGCAGTAACATCGACCAATTGAATTCTTCCCATAGAATCAGTTAAGGTAAATATACCACCTATGTTCAACCTCAGTTCAAAACAAATTGATAGATTGCAACCCACAAAATAGATGTCTCCGTTGTATGTAGGGGGCAGTCCTACTTTAACTTAATATCCATATGTAATATATCATGTGATACCCACTGTGACTAGATGTACTGGGGTTCCACTATATCATATAGTTCCTCACTGGTCTGGTCAGCATGTGAGTTGCCAACAGTCCCTGGGTACATTAATGATAAATCCTGATAGACAACGCACAATGTGCTTCAATTGGGGCAGTGACACGAATGAGTGGAAAACGATCTGTCTAGCTAATCAGAGCAGCCTGTCTGTCACGGGCACTAGGAGTCTTTACCCAGGGATCACCAGATGGTAGGCTTACCAGAGCAATGTAGATGGTAATAGGGTACTCTGGTAGCTGGGTGATCACGGAACATGAAATGATGGCCGATGAGATGCTCAGGAAAGTCTATGACTAGCAACACTGGTAATAATGAGGTAATGATACACAAGGAACTGTATGGACAAGGACACGTGAAGGTAGTCAGTGGTCTGCGATAGCAAGTTGTACCGCTGCTATAGTGAGGAGGAATGTCCAACAGAAACAAGGAGGTGATGAGAGTCAGCGGTCTGCGGGTAGCAAGTTGTACCGCTGTCTGAGTGAAGGAATGGAATCCAAGTGGAGGTATCCAGGTAGTCAGTGGTCTGCGGTAGCAAGTTGTACCACTGCTATGTGAGAGGATAATGGAACAGGTGATACCGGAAACAGGGATCAGTGGTCTGACATCAGCAAGTTGTACCACTGCATATATATGTGAGGAGGTGCACGGGGGAAGACTGCAACACAGGATATACACAGGCACTTTATACACGATCCACAGTAATATGCACAATATAGGTATATATATATGTAAATGACTGATCAGGTCTGCAATCTAGAAAGTCTCTTGAAGTAGTCCAGCACAATGATAACACAGTCAATGATGGCAATAGACTCAGCGGATAGCAGACTCCAGAGAGAACCAAACACAGTCCAGCAAGATATGCAATACACAGCACAGTCAATGAGAAGTATGCATACCGTGGTTCAGCAGTAGCAGTCAGATGGGATTGCAGCGGTACCTGAGCGGCTGGAGGCCGACTGGATAGGAAGTCCCTGGATAGGAGAAGCAGCGGTCTAGCAGGTGCAGCGCACAGGTGAGTAGACCGACAGGGACACGAATCCACAGGAGTCAGCAACACGTGGAACTGGACTCATAGGAAACCCAGGAGAATGGAGATGATCCAGCAGAGGGTAGTAGAAGAGATACAAATCCAATGCTGACAGGAGGGTAGAGGCCAGTGGAACACGTGAAGGCGTGGGGAGTGGATCAGCAGGAGATGGACGATAGCGCTGACCACAGCGGCAGGACTCAGCGGCACACGGAGGTAACCAGTAGCAACCACAGGAACCAACAGCGATGGGAAACAGGAGTGCAGCGCAGGGCAGGAGCTGTAGATCACGAAGTGTAGCAGATGGTAATGAAAAGCGGCAGTCTCGAGGAAGTCACAGCAAAGATGAGATGAGAGTGTAGTGCACGGAGGCAGCGGATAGTAATCAGCTGGCAGTCACGATGTTGAACACAGGCGAGTTGCAAGCAGGAGACTGTAGTGCACAGAGGCAGCGGATAGTAGTCAGCTGGCAGTCACGATGTTGAACACAGGCGAGTTGCAAGCAGGAGACTGTAGTGCACAGAGGCAGCGGATAGTAGTCAGCTGGCAGTCACGATGTTGAACACAGGCGAGTTGCAAGCAGGAGACTGTAGTGCACAGAGGCAGCGGATAGAAATCAGCAAACAGACTTGATGAGAAGCAGGTGAGTGAGGTAAAAGCTGGAGTGCACGGAGGCAGCGGATAGCAATGAGCAAACAGTCACATTGATATAAAATAACGTTGAAGTGGTGTAGAAGACTGTAGTGCACGGAGGCAGCGGATAGGAATCAGCAAACAGTCATGATGATAAAGTTGATGGTAG
Source organism: Mixophyes fleayi (assembly GCF_038048845.1). NCBI lineage: Eukaryota > Metazoa > Chordata > Amphibia > Anura > Limnodynastidae > Mixophyes > Mixophyes fleayi. Next base: position 292,926,154 of record NC_134405.1, on the reverse strand, counting down.
AAGTGGTATGGAACCACAGTAGTAGAAGTGGTTTGGAAACCACAGGAATCAGCAGCACTGAATACACAAGTAATACAGGAACACCTTCAGAGACTCATGAGGAATGAGACTCCAAGATCAGGCAACGTGGTAGTGACCACAGGTGCTTAATATAGGGAGGTTGCCTGATCTGCCAATTAAGTTAAAGGGGTATACACTGAAGTATAGAAAAGGGCTGCGCATGCGCAGACCCTCAGGATGGTGGACGGCCACGGTTCCTAAATGTCCGGGAAGAGGCACTCACGGTCCGGTGAGTGACAGTACCCCCCCTTTTAAAGGTGGGCACAGAACGCCTGGAACCGGGCTTGTCCGGATTTTTGGAGTAAAACTTCTTCAAAAGGGCAGGAGCATTAAGATCTTCAGCTTTGATCCAAGAGCGCTCCTCAGGACCAAAGCCCTTCCAATGAACGAGGAAGTGGAGGACTCCTCGCGAAATTTTTGCATCTAGTACCTCGGTAATCTCAAAATCCTCCTCCTGATGGACTTGAACTGGCTGCGGAGCTGAGGGAGGAGTTGAAAAACGGTTGATAATAAGAGGTTTGAGCAAAGATACATGGAAGGCATTAGAAATCCGAAGACTCTTAGGAAGAAGAAGTTTCACACATACTGGATTGATAACTTGAATGATCCTATATGGACCAATAAAACGAGGGGCGAATTTCATGGATGGAACCTTCAAACGAATATTTTTTGTGGATAACCAGACACGATCTCCAATTTTTAGTGGTGGAATAGCCCGCCTCTTCTTATCAGCGAAAGATTTATATTTGACAGATGTCTTCTTCAAACAGGTTCTAACCTGAGACCAGATATTTTTAAAGGTCTGACAAACAGTCTCCACCGCAGGAACTTGGGTGGGCGGGAGGGCAGGAAATTCCGGAAAAGACGGATGGTGACCGTAGACCACAAAGAATGGAGTTTTGGATGATGACTCATGGTACATGTTGTTATGGGCGAACTCAGCCCAAGGGAGTAACTCTACCCAGTTGTCTTGATTGGCTGATGAAAATATCCTTATAAAAGTCTCAAGATCTTGATTGACACGTTCGGTTTGTCCATTGGATTGTGGATGGTAAGAAGATGAGAGTGCTAATCGTATGCCCAAGGTTTTACAAAGGGCTCGCCAGAATCTGGACACGAATTGTACTCCTCTATCAGACACAATCTCAGATGGACATCCATGGATACGGAAGATCTCTTTAATGAAATGTTCAGCCAGGATAGACGAGGAAGGCAAACCAGACAGAGGGATGAAATGAGCCATCTTCGAAAATCTGTCCACTACGACCCAAATAGTGTTATGGTTCTTACTAGGTGGTAAGTCAGTAACGAAATCCATACTAATATGGGTCCATGGTTTGGACGGAATGGGTAGTGGTCGCAGCAACCCTGCTGGGGTTCTGCGGGAGGATTTGAATTGCGAACATAATTCACAGGAAGCAATGAACTCTTTGACGTCTCTCCTCATTGAAGGCCACCAGTAACTTCGAGAGAGGATCTCAAAAGTCTTGTGTTCACCGGCGTGTCCAGAAAAACGAGAGGCATGGAACCACGAAAGGATTTTCCTCCTTAGAGTAGGAGGCACGAGGGTCTTCCCAAATGGTAGCGTTTTGGTGGATGAAGCAGCCAGTGAGATACATTTGGGGTCTAGAATGGTATGGTTGGAAACCTCTTCTATATCAGAGGACGTAGCAAAGGCTCTAGATAAGGCATCAGCTTTTTTGTTCTTGGCAGCTGGTTTGAAGGTAATTATTAATTCAAAACGGGAAAAGAAAAGAGACCATCTTGCTTGACGAGGGTTCAAGCATTGGGCAGACTGGAGATATGACAAGTTCTTATGATCCGTGAAGATCGTCACCGGATGGCGAGCTCCCTCCAACAAGTATCTCCATTCCTCTAATGCGGCTTTGATAGCCAGTAATTCCTTGTCTCCGATGGTATAATTCTTCTCTGCGGGTAGGAGACCCCGAGAATAGAAGGCACAAGGGTGGAATTTTTGCTGTTCCGAGCGTTGGGAGAGAATAGCTCCTAAGCCCACATTAGAGGCATCTACTTCTAGGAAAAAAGGGAGTGTCACATCAGGCTGACGAAGGATTGGAGCCGAAGAGAAGGACTCTTTTAATGTTTGAAAGGCTTGAATAGCCTCAGTAGACCATTGCTTAGGATTAGCCCCTTTACGAGTCAGGGCCACAATAGGAGATGCAATGGAAGAAAAGTCTTGAATGAAGCGTCTATAGTAATTGGCAAAACCTAAAAAACGCTGGATGGCACGAAGAGTAGTTGGCTGGGGCCAATGTAGTACAGCATTTACTTTGTCAGGATCCATCTTCAGACCAACTCCGGAAACAATATACCCCAAGAATGGAATCTGGGGTAATTCGAATGAACATTTTTCTAATTTACAGAACAATGAATTTCTCCGTAGCCTGGAGAGGACTTCTGCCACATGTTGGTGGTGAGAAGGCAGGTCCTGTGAAAAAATCAATATGTCGTCCAGGTAGACGACGACACATACATATAATAAGTCCCGAAAAATCTCATTGATGAAGCCCTGAAAAACAGCGGGGGCATTACATAGCCCGAAAGGCATTACCAGATATTCGTAATGCCCGTCTCTGGTGTTAAACGCCGTCTTCCATTCGTCACCGGAACGGATTCTGATTAAATTGTAAGCACCACGAAGATCCAACTTAGTAAAAATACGGGCTCCCTTAATGCGGTCAAATAGCTCAGTGATCAACGGAATGGGATACCGGTTCTTGATAGTAATGGCATTGAGTCCACGAAAATCTATACAAGGGCGTAATGATCCATCCTTCTTTTTGACAAAGAAGAACCCAGCTCCAGCGGGCGAGGTGGAAGGTCGAATGAACCCACGCTGGAGGTTCTCCCGTATATATTCAGATGTAGCTTGAGTTTCAGGTAACGAGAGTGGATAGACCCGGCCTCTGGGAGGAGTCTTGCCAGGAAGAAGATCAATCGGACAATCCCAAGAACGATGAGGAGGAAGACGTTCAGACTGAGCTTTATCAAAAACATCGGTAAATGAAGCATATTGAGGAGGGAGTCCCGGTGAAATAGCTGAAATGGAAGCTTGCTGTACCTTGAGAGGAATGACTTGGGAAAGGCAATGATGGCGACATTCAGGCCCCCAAGACGTGACTTGAGGGGTGCGCCAGTCAATCTGGGGAGAGTGACACTGAAGCCATGGAAGGCCTAGGACAATCGGACTTGTCGTAACAGGAAGAATTAAAAACGATATCTCTTCATGATGCAGAGCACCAATCTGAAGGGTTACTGGAGACGTACTCTGGGTGATGAGACCGTTGATGAGACGTGATCCATCGATAGCCGTCACAGTAATGGGAGTTTTTAAGGTAATCATTGGTAGAGACCATTGATTAACTAACGATTTGGAAATAAAATTTCCTGCTGCTCCGGAATCAATCAATGCCTGTGACTCAAAGGTCTTGGTAGCAAAGGAAATAGTCACATCAAAAGCGCAGACTTTAGATTTCATAGACGATGGAGAGGACTCCAGGGACCCTAACTTCACCTCTCCAGAACTAGTTAGGGCCTGGCATTTCCCGATCTCTTAGGGCAGGAGCTGAGGACATGAGTGGAATCAGCACAATAGATACAGAGTCTATTCTTGACTCTTCGTTTCCTCTCCTCAGAAGATAACTTGGAACGTCGAATCTCCATGGGAATCACAGCGGGTGACACTGGACGAAATTGAGGGTTAGAGCGAAAAGGTGCTTTAGCAGAAGTCGTTTTCTCAGCCTCTCTTTCACGAAATCTCATATCAACACGATGGCATAGAGAGATCAAATCTTCAAGTGACGAAGGAAGCTCTTGGGTAGTCAGTGCATCTTTAATTTTATCGGAAAGCCCCTGCCAGAAGGCGGCAACTAGGGCTTCAGTGTTCCACTGAAGTTCAGAGGCTAAGATCCTAAATTGAATGACGTACTGGCCTACAGTATGAGATCCTTGTCGCAGACGGAGGATGCTGGAAGCAGCGGAGGTCACACGACCTGGTTCATCGAACACACTTCGGAATGTAGAAATGAATTTGGCACTATCTTGTAATATTGGATCGTTCCTCTCCCACAGAGGGGAGGCCCAAGCCAGGGCTTGTCCTGAAAACAAAGAGATAAGATAGGCCACTCTGGAACGATGGGTAGAAAAATTTTGAGGTTGGAGCTCAAAATGGACTGAACATTGGTTAAGGAAACCCCTACAAGTTTTGGGGTCTCCATCGTACTTTGACGGAGTAGGCAGGTGAAGCGTGGAAGCTATAGACACCTGGGATGGCAATGGGGAAACGGAGGAAAGCACAGGAGCTTCAGTAGTAGCTGTCACAGTCTGTCCAGATGTTCCTTGGGAGGTTAATGACTGATAACACTGAAGTAACAGCTGTTGGCGGGCATCCTGTTGCTCCACACGGCTAACCAGATGTTGCAACATCTCTTTGGCGGTAGGTTCCACATCTGGGTCTGTCATGGCCTGATCTTACTGTCACGGGCACTAGGAGTCTTTACCCAGGGATCACCAGATGGTAGGCTTACCAGAGCAATGTAGATGGTAATAGGGTACTCTGGTAGCTGGGTGATCACGGAACATGAAATGATGGCCGATGAGATGCTCAGGAAAGTCTATGACTAGCAACACTGGTAATAATGAGGTAATGATACACAAGGAACTGTATGGACAAGGACACGTGAAGGTAGTCAGTGGTCTGCGATAGCAAGTTGTACCGCTGCTATAGTGAGGAGGAATGTCCAACAGAAACAAGGAGGTGATGAGAGTCAGCGGTCTGCGGGTAGCAAGTTGTACCGCTGTCTGAGTGAAGGAATGGAATCCAAGTGGAGGTATCCAGGTAGTCAGTGGTCTGCGGTAGCAAGTTGTACCACTGCTATGTGAGAGGATAATGGAACAGGTGATACCGGAAACAGGGATCAGTGGTCTGACATCAGCAAGTTGTACCACTGCATATATATGTGAGGAGGTGCACGGGGGAAGACTGCAACACAGGATATACACAGGCACTTTATACACGATCCACAGTAATATGCACAATATAGGTATATATATATGTAAATGACTGATCAGGTCTGCAATCTAGAAAGTCTCTTGAAGTAGTCCAGCACAATGATAACACAGTCAATGATGGCAATAGACTCAGCGGATAGCAGACTCCAGAGAGAACCAAACACAGTCCAGCAAGATATGCAATACACAGCACAGTCAATGAGAAGTATGCATACCGTGGTTCAGCAGTAGCAGTCAGATGGGATTGCAGCGGTACCTGAGCGGCTGGAGGCCGACTGGATAGGAAGTCCCTGGATAGGAGAAGCAGCGGTCTAGCAGGTGCAGCGCACAGGTGAGTAGACCGACAGGGACACGAATCCACAGGAGTCAGCAACACGTGGAACTGGACTCATAGGAAACCCAGGAGAATGGAGATGATCCAGCAGAGGGTAGTAGAAGAGATACAAATCCAATGCTGACAGGAGGGTAGAGGCCAGTGGAACACGTGAAGGCGTGGGGAGTGGATCAGCAGGAGATGGACGATAGCGCTGACCACAGCGGCAGGACTCAGCGGCACACGGAGGTAACCAGTAGCAACCACAGGAACCAACAGCGATGGGAAACAGGAGTGCAGCGCAGGGCAGGAGCTGTAGATCACGAAGTGTAGCAGATGGTAATGAAAAGCGGCAGTCTCGAGGAAGTCACAGCAAAGATGAGATGAGAGTGTAGTGCACGGAGGCAGCGGATAGTAATCAGCTGGCAGTCACGATGTTGAACACAGGCGAGTTGCAAGCAGGAGACTGTAGTGCACAGAGGCAGCGGATAGTAGTCAGCTGGCAGTCACGATGTTGAACACAGGCGAGTTGCAAGCAGGAGACTGTAGTGCACAGAGGCAGCGGATAGTAGTCAGCTGGCAGTCACGATGTTGAACACAGGCGAGTTGCAAGCAGGAGACTGTAGTGCACAGAGGCAGCGGATAGAAATCAGCAAACAGACTTGATGAGAAGCAGGTGAGTGAGGTAAAAGCTGGAGTGCACGGAGGCAGCGGATAGCAATGAGCAAACAGTCACATTGATATAAAATAACGTTGAAGTGGTGTAGAAGACTGTAGTGCACGGAGGCAGCGGATAGGAATCAGCAAACAGTCATGATGATAAAGTTGATGGTAGAAGTGGTATGGAACCACAGTAGTAGAAGTGGTTTGGAAACCACAGGAATCAGCAGCACTGAATACACAAGTAATACAGGAACACCTTCAGAGACTCATGAGGAATGAGACTCCAAGATCAGGCAACGTGGTAGTGACCACAGGTGCTTAATATAGGGAGGTTGCCTGATCTGCCAATTAAGTTAAAGGGGTATACACTGAAGTATAGAAAAGGGCTGCGCATGCGCAGACCCTCAGGATGGTGGACGGCCACGGTTCCTAAATGTCCGGGAAGAGGCACTCACGGTCCGGTGAGTGACACTGTCCCTGATTGGCCGGAGTGGGCAATTGTAAAGTGCTACGGAATTTGCTGGCACTATTTAAATAAATGTTGATGATGATGATGGGCGATTAATTCAATTCAATGTGTAAGCAATGTTCATTGATACATTGATACAATGAACTTCATTGAAAGAATGAAGTTTATTCATAGCCCATGCGGGGTCTATACCAGAATAGCCAATCAGAGAGGGGTTGGGTATTTCTAATAATTTATATTCTATTATTTCAGTGTGTAAGACTACAGGTTTCAGTGGGCCATGGCTGCCAGGCCGTGATGCTGCTTGTAATTTTAAAAGTGCACAAGGAGCTAATGGCAGCCAGGACTTGTTCCACACACATATGCAATGTTTTACTAACTCTACCACATTATTATTTTCCCCTAATCCCCAGTGGGATCAGGGAGAGTTCCATTGCTATGTAACAGCTATTCAGCAGAGGTTTGGTTTTTCCTAGGAAAGAAGGGAGTCATATGTTTTTGAGGGCCTAATTTACCTAGGGAATTCCGAACTATGCTGACCAGTTAGGGGCTGGGTCACATTATGGTAGGAGGGACGCATGCTGTCTGGCATAGCTTGGTGTTGGTTACCACTTTTGTGGGGGATGTCACGGTCTTTGTTCCGAAACATTAGCATTAATCATCTCCAGCAATAAGCACATGTGTTAGATATACTCAGATCTGAGCACTTCCGAATTCAACAAGAAATGGATCTGAAGATACGTGCGCTCAGGGCCATAGGAGTGAAAATTTTCATGGGGAGGGCAAAAGACTAAGGACTACTACAGGGCATGGAGCCCCTTTTTCTTGCGTTTGGTATCTCGTTTTAATAGTGACTGTAGATATACAAATAATATATAAATAATACAGGTTATTTATTAAATGTTTATGAACGCAACACTTAGAGTTTTTAAATAAACAAATCAATCAACCTGTATTAAATCTTACCAAGGCAATCTTTACTAAAGAATATCATCATCATCACCATTTATTTATATAGCGCCTCTAATTCCGCAGCACTATACAGAGAACTCATTCACATCAGTCCCTGCCCCATTGGAGCTTACAGCCTAAATTCCCTAACATGCACACACAGACAGAGAGAGACACTAGGGTCAATTTGATAGCAGCCAATTAACCTACTAGTATGTTTTTGGAATGTGGGAGGAAACCGGAGCACCCGGAGGAAACCCACACAAACACGGGGAGAACACACAAACTCCACACAGATAAGGCCATGGTCGGGAATTGAACTCATAACCCCAATGGTGTGAGGCAGAAGTGCTAACCACTTAGCCACCATGCTGCCCATATAATATTTGGTGTTATCCTTAAAAAAATATAATTTAAAAAAGTTTTGCAAGTTTAGAAAAGATGCCATGATACCATGATTTCAGAGAGTAGCATGAAGGCTTTTATGTAGAGATGAGCACACTCAGATTTCGGAAATCCGAGCCCACCCGAACGTTGCCGATCCGAGTCGGATCCGAGACAGATCCGGGTATTGGCGCCAAATTCAAATGTGAAACTGAGGCTCTGACTCATAATCCCGTTGTCGGATCTCGCGATACTCGGATCCTATAAATTCCCCGCTAGTCGCCGCCATCTTCACTCGGGCATTGATCAGGGTAGAGGGAGGGTGTGTTAGGTGGTCCTCTGTCCTGGTAGATCTCGTGCTGTGCTGTTTAGTTCTGTGCTGTGCTGTTTAGTTCTGTGCTGTGCTGTGCTGTGTTCTGCAGTATCAGTCCAGTGGTGCTGTGTGCTGTGCTCTGTCCTTCTGAGGTCAGTGGTGCTGCTGGGTCCTGTGCTGTGTCCTGTTCAGTCCAGTGGTGCTGTGTCCTGTGCTCTGTGCGTCTAAGGGCATAGTTATTTTCCCAATATTCCCCTGTGTTTAAAAAAATAAAAAGAAGTTATTTAAAAAAATACCAAAAATTAATTTAATTTTTTTTTAATTACCACAAAATTTGCACAACCAATCCTGCAGTATAAGCCCATTGGTACTGCAATATTACCAAGTTAACACATTCAGCAGTAAAAGTCCAGTGGTACTGCAATATTACAAAGTTCACACATTCTGCAGTATCAGTCCAGTGGTGCTGTGTCCTGTGCTCTGTCCTGCTGAGTTCCGTAGTGCTGCTGGGTCCTGTGCTGTGTCCTGTTCAGTCCAGTGGTGCTGTGTCCTGTGCTCTGTGCTTCTAAGGGCATAGTTATTTCTCCATTATTCCCAAGTTTTTAAAAAATAAAAAAAAAATTATAAAAAATATTAAAATAAAAATTTTTAAAAAAAAGTAATTATAACCAAATTTGCAAAACCAATCCAGCAGTATAAGTCCATTGGTACTGCAATATTTCCAAGTTCACACATTCTGCAGTATCTTGTGCTACATATAATGGAGACCAAAAATTTGGAGGATAAAGTAGGGAAAGATCAAGACCCACTTCCTCCTATTGCTGAAGCTGCTGCCACTAGTCATGACATAGACGATGAAATGCCATCAACGTCATCTTCCAAGCCCGATGCCCAATCTCGTAGTACCGGGCATGTAAAATCCAAAAAGCCCAAGTTAAGAAAAAGTAGCAAAAAGAGAAACTTAAAATCATCTGAGGAGAAACGTAAAGTTGCCAATATGCCATTTACGACACGGAGTGGCAAGGAACGGCTTAGGCCCTGGCCCGTGTTCATGACTAGTGGTTCAGCTTCACCCACGGATCTTATCCCTCCTCCTCCTCCCCCCCCCCTCCAAAAAATTGAAGAGAGTTATGCTGTCAGCAACAAAACAGCAAACAACTCTGCCTTCTAAAGAGAAATTATCACAAATCCTCAAGGCGAGTCCAAGGGTGTTGGTGGTTGTCAAGCCTGACCTTCCCATCACTGTACGGGAAGAGGTGGCTCGGGAGGAGCCTATTGATGATGTAGCTGGCGCTGTGGAGGAACTTGATGATGAGGATGGTGATGTGGTTATTGTAAATGAGGCACCAGGGGGGGGAAACAGCTGATGTCCATGGGATGAAAAAGCCCATCGTCATGCCTGGTCAGAAGACCAAAAAATGCACCTCTTCGGTCTGGAGTTATTTTTATCCAAATCCAGACAACCAATCTATGGCCATATGTAGCTTATGTAAAGCTCAAATAAGCAGGGGTAAGGATCTTGCCCACCTAGGAACATCCTCCCTTATACGTCACCTGAATAACCTTCATAGTTCAGTGGTTAGTTCAGGAACTGGGGCTAGGACCCTCATCGGTACAGGGACACCTAAATCCCGTGGTCCAGTTGGATACACACCAGCAACACCCTCCTCGTCAACTTCCTCCACAATCTCCATCAGATTCAGTCCTGCAGCCCAAGTCAGCAGCCAGACTGAGTCCTCCTCAATACGGGATTCATCCGAGGAATCCTGCAGCGGTACGCCTACTACTGCCACTGCTGCTGTTGCTGCTGTTAGTCGGTCATATTCCCAGAGGGGAAGTCGTAAGACCGCTAAGTCTTTCACAAAACAATTGACCGTCCAACAGTCGTTTGCCATGTTCAAAAAGTAAAACCAAATTTAAACAAATTCAAGAAATTAAACCAAAAGTAAAATGCCCTGTCATAATTTAAAACAAGAGGTATTGACGTGCTCTAAAACTACTGTATTGTTGTTTATATTTTATAAACACTACACTTGAAAGCTTGAGTCTTTCAATAAAAAAGTAACTGTCCATTGCACGAATATTTGCAACAGGGACAATTTTAGGGTTAAGAAAGTCAACTAATAACACTTCGACGCTGTCTGTCTTTATAAACACTACACTTGGAAGTTGGAGGAGGTATTGTGGCCCCGGCACCAAATTTACTACCGGGGCCACTCCACTGTGCAGTCCATATTTAGGTGTATCAGATATTAAACAATGGTGACAGTTGATGCCCAATTTTTTAATTATATTGTGGCCTCGGTACCAAATTGTGTACCGGGGCCACCACACTACGCAGTCCATACTCTTTTTTGGTGGAATTCTGACCCGTGGAGGGTTTTTTAATTATATTGTGGCCTCGGTACCAAATTTTGTACCGGGGCCACCACACTACGCAGTCCATACCCTTTTTTGGTGGAATTCTGACCCGTGAAGGGTTTTTTAATTATATTGTGGCCTCGGTACCAAATTGTGTACCGGGGCCACCACACTACGCAGTCAAGATAGATAGATAGATAAAGTACATTCAGTGGTGTGGGGCAAATTGAAAAATATTCAAAATGCACTGACATTATCAAAAACAAGTGGTTGTCACACGCTGAAACTCCAACATGTATATGATGGAGAGGATGGAGGAGCAGCCGTATGTGCAGTGTAATGCAGACCTGTTGAAGGTTTTTTATATATTTTATTGTGGTGCCCAGTGCCCACTACTCTACCCAGTCCAGATACTATTTTTGGGTGTAATTCTGACCTGTTGAAGGTTTTCTATATATATTATATTGTGGTGGCCAGTGGCCAGTCCTCTATGCAGTCCAGATACTATTTTGGGTGTAATTCTGACCTGTTGAAGGTTTTCTATATATTATATTGTGGTGGCCAGTGGCCAGTCCTCTATGCAGTCCAGATACTATTTTTGGGTGTAATTCTGACCTGTTGAAGGTTTTCTATATATTATATTGTGGTGGCCAGTGGCCAGTCCTCTATGCAGTCCAGATACTATTTTTGGATGTAATTCTGACCTGTTGAAGGTTTTCTATATATTTTTTATTGTGGTGCCCAGTGCCCACTACTCTACGCAGTCCAGATACTATTTTTGGGTGTAATTCTGACCTGTTGAAGGTTTTCTATATATATTTTATTGTGGTGCCCAGTGCCCACTACTCTACACAGTCCAGATACTATTTTTGGGTGTAATTCTGACCTGTTGAAGGTTTTCTATATATATTATATTGTGGTGGCCAGTGGCCAGTCCTCTATGCAGTCCAGATACTATTTTTGGGTGTAATTCTGACCTGTTTTCTATATATTATATTGTGGTGGCCAGTGGCCAGTCCTCTATGCAGTCCAGATACTATTTTTGGGTGTAATTCTGACCTGTTGAAGGTTTTCTATATATTATATTGTGGTGGCCAGTGGCCAGTCCTCTATGCAGTCCAGATACTATTTTTGGGTGTAATTCTGACCTGTTGAAGGTTTTCTATATATTTTTTATTGTGGTGCCCAGTGCCCACTACTCTACGCAGTCCAGATACATTTATTGGTGCGCATCATACAAGTTCAGGGTTTTTAATTTATATTGTGGTGACCAACTCCTCTACTCAGTCCAGGTACATTATTGGTGCGAATCCTACAAGTTCAGGGTTTTTAATTTATATTGTGGTGACCCACTCCTCTACGCAGTCCAGGTACATTATTGGTGCGAATCCTACAAGTTCAGGGTTTTTAATTTATATTGTGGAGACCCACTCTTCTACGCAGTCCAGGTACATTATTCGGTGCGATTCATACAAGTTGATGGTTTTCTTATTATATATATTGTGGTGACCCACTCCTCTACTCAGTCCAGATACATTTATTGCTGCGAATCATACAAGTTCAGGGTTTTTAATATATATTGTGGTGACCCACTCCTCTACGCAGTCCAGGTACATTATTGGTGCGAATCATACAAGTTCAGGGTTTTTAATTTATATTGTGGTGACCCACTCCTCTACGCAGTCCAGGTACATTATTGGTGCGAATCATACAAGTTGATGGTTTTCTTATTATATATATTGTGGTGACCCACTCCTCTACGCAGTCCAGATACATTTATTGCTGAGAATCATACAAGTTCAGGGTTTTTAATATATATTGTGGTGACCCACTCCTCTACGCAGTCCAGATACATTTATTGCTGCGAATCATACAAGTTCAGGGTTTTTAATATATATTGTGGTGACCCACTCCTCTACGCAGTCCAGGTACATTATTGGTGCGAATCATACAAGTTCAGGGTTTTTAATATATATTGTGGTGACCCACTCCTCTACGCAGTCCAAGTACATTTATTGGTGCGAATCATACAAGTTCAGGGTTTTTAATATATATTGTGGTGACCCACTCCTCTACGCAGTCCAGGTACATTTATTGGTGCGCATCATACAAGTTGATGGTTTTCTTATTATATATATTGTGGTGACCCACTCCTCTACGCAGTCCAGGTACATTTATTGCTGCGAATCATACAAGTTGATGGTTTTCTTATTATATATATTGTGGTGACCCACTCTTCTACGCAGTCCAGAAAGATACCTCGTGGCAACGTTTTGGACTAATAACTATATTTTGAGGTGTTCAGAATACACTGTAAATTAGTGGAAATGCTTGTTATTGAATGTTATTGAGGTTAATAATAGCGTAGGAGTGAAAATAAGCCCAAAAACTTGATTTTTAAACTTTTTATGTTTTTTTCAAAAAAAATCCGAATCCAAAACCTTAAATCCGAACCGAGACCTTTCGTCAAGTGTTTTGCGAGACAAATCCGAACCCCAAAAATAATAAAAATCCGGATCCAAAACACAAAACACGAGACCTCAAAAGTCGCCGGTGCACATCCCTACTTTTATGTAGAAGTTCATGGGGGGGGGGGGGCAAAACACAGTCTTTGCCCCCCCAACAGAAATCACGGGGCTGCAGCTGCCTGCTCTGCCCCCATAGTTCCTGCACCCCTGAGTGCGCTGATGAATATGGGTGCAGATCTGCTCTGTTTTACAACACAGGACACTGCAGGATATGTCCAATACCTATGTGGAATATAAATTCTCAAAAGAAGGCACAGAAAAAAGAAAAGAATTAATATCACTTGGTAATAATAAAGGCATTAATAACATAACATTAAAAAAAAAGAAAAATAGTTTTTTTTGTTTTTCTCCCCATGAAATACATTTATCAGGATTTTATTTATGTCTACTGTACATAAGTTGCTCCTGATAACATACACATGTTCTAGCATACATACACAGCCATCATCACTAGTACTCAGCACTTAGACTAGACCTGTAGCTGGAGCAAAAGAAATGGCTGAAAAATAACTACTTTTGAGACGCCAAGAGCTGGGATTGGACGCTGCTGCATGCGCTCAATGCTGGCATGATCTTACTGCCCCATTCCGCCACGTTCCCTCCCTGAAATTGTTTTCTGTAGTAATTGTCCTTTGCGCTTGAAGATGAATTGAACGTGGCTGTATTCTGTGGCGTATAAGCAGGTTCTGGCCATGCGCAAAGTAATTTTGCGGATTTCAGGCACAAAATCACCGTTTATGTTCCTTGATGAATCAAGCTCAAAATGTATTGATGCAGCAATATACTAACATAGTATTTTGAATTGCACGTAGCTTAAGATACAACTCATACACACCTTAGACAACAATTTTGTGACTAAACTTTTTACAAGAGAGTCGCTATAGACGAACGCAATTAAATAGTGACAGTGTTGCATTTGAGCTTACACTTACCGGAAGGGGTTAACTTTGTTTAAGGCCTGACCAATGAATTGAGGATGGGAGGGTCTTGGGTTCTTTTATAGGGTGTCTCATTTCCTGGCTTGCCTCATTCTGCTTTGCAAGATCCCACCCACCCACACCTGGTGCCGGTTTGATAGTTAAGCCTGTTTTAGCCATTTACCCATCGCCTCAGAACAGACACATGTGGGAGGAAGGCACTGTGATCAGCGTCTGATACATACGGCACTATCGTGATTGGCCGCAGGTCTCTGTCCCCTTCGAAGTAATGGTAACTCTTGGCCCTTCAGTTGGGAGGGTCATTGTCCAGCTCAGTGAGAGACGGTATGTGAGTTTAGTGGGGGTGCAGTTACTCTGACGCCAGGTTAGGGCCGGCCAGGCAGTTAAGGGCTCTTTTACGTTTGGTGGATTCACGGCGGTTCGCCATGTCCTCGCTTGGTTTAGGGTATCAGTCTGGTAGCTGTCTCGCAGTGCTCTTTCTCCACCACCAAATTTAATTAATAATTAATCAACTGTGACCTTTAGCCACTTTACTTATGTCTCCGTGACTTTATGTTATATAAGCTAGTTAAATATGTAAAGGTCTTGTGAAGGTGAAGAAGGGAATACACAGTTAAGGTTGGACTGCATTAATTAATTAATTCTGCTATAAATGAGCCTCAGTGTGTTTAGCAAGTTATCCAAATACTAATACATACATTTGGTAAAGTAAATATTGTCTAAGGGCCTGTTGAAGAGTTGAACATACTGTACATCCATTTTCTTAGCATAAATTGCATGATTTCGCTCTGTGCATGCCTACAAAAAATCCCGCAAGCACCTTTGCCTATACAGACACCTGTACCTGCTTGTACCTCAAGAGGCCTGGTGGGGATGGAAGGGTCGTTCTACCATAGGTCAAGTACAGTAAGGGAGTGCTCGCTGAATTGAATGCCAAACCAGAATGCAGGCGTAGCTATGTTTTTACAGCCATATTATTTGCATCAGCCTAGGGCTGGTGCAAGTACATGCTGATGATGATGACGATCGCCAGCACTAGCTAACCACTTCTGATTGGCTGATTGTGACTTCACCTCTGAAGCTGCTGAGTGCTTTCTTCATTGATTGCGTATATAATATTGAATTTTGTGTGTGCATTTGCTTTTTGTTACTTTCAAGCGTAAGTGAGAGGAAACTTGTATCTGCTGTATTATATTAAACCTAATAGCAAATGTGATTTTCCTTCTGAAAATAAAGCTTTATTTAGGACCTGGTTCTGTGTTTGTTGGTGTAAGTACGGCTGCCCTAATCCTGGAGCATATGCTACAGATGCAGAGCTGGTCACATGTGAGTGACTCAGCATATGGGTTGAAATATACTCATACTTACCTACTTTTGAAGCCAGCCGTCCGGGAGGGGGTCCGTCGAAGGGGGCGTGGCCACGCGGTAAGTGCCATTAGGCTCCACCCACTGTCAATCTCAGTAAATTCTGGCCAATCGTAGCAGGGGGTGGGGCCACGATGCCTCGGTTAGCCCCGCCCCCACCATCTACAACAAAGGGGAGAAACTGGATCCAGGATTTTTGCCTCCTCTCGCGGGAGTCCGGGAGAACTCCGAAAAATTCGGGAGTCTCCCGGACATTCCAGGAGAGTAGGCAAATATGAATATACTATTTTCATGAAAGCATTTTTGGCCTGTAAATTACGCCCAAGTTGCGTTTAATTCTGCTTCAAGCCCTAGATGTCTAAATGTATACAGCATGTTGGCTGGGGCAGAAGTGTATGAAGTGAAAATACATTTATTTGAGTAGAATGATTCTTCTGCAACTGACTCATAGGTAACTGTGCTACATTCAGAGAAGAAGCATACTTCACTGATTCATTAGAACATATAATTTTAGTTCACTGTGCAACCTGTCAAAAATAAATTCAGGTGGTGTTTTACATTTTATAAAATGACAATTATATTCTACTAGGTATTATAGCTCAGATTTATTTATTATATTTAAGTGTTTAAACTATGTCTTGTTTTAGAACTTGCTTTCTCTGTGAAAGCTCTATTTATCAACCTACAAACTACCAGTTGAGATATTGGTGTCAAAAAACATAAAGAATGGTATGCTCATGTTATCATTTGTAACACACACAATTCCTAAACAGCAATCAGAGGAGGAACAGACAAAACAATACAAAAAAAGATAACAAAAGCCTACCTTTAATGGGGGTCTGACTAATGGATTCTGGAAAAGAATACAAAGTACACTCACAGCTCTGCTGGACCACATGTAAAATGACCGCCAGGAATGAGACTTGAAAATAGGTACCAGATCGGGGTGTGGTCTCTAAATCACAGGGTGTGGTCGGGGTGTGGTCTCTAAATCATTAGGCCTGATGCCAGGCCTAGTGCCTGTGCAGCATTGATTACCTCACAGTGGCACCAAAGTTCAAGTTGAGTCCTGATTGGCTCATCATCCTGGTCATTGATTTCTTTACAGTGAATCTTTTTAGGTTCACTGTCACCAATGCCAGGAAACGCTGGGAAGAAAATATACTTACCTGTGCTGGATCGCTGATGCAGTAAGTTGATTGTTCTGTTCTTCGCCCTCTTCACGGGCTCCGCTACAGGGGTGCCCCGGGAGCAAACTGCTACACCTATCACACCAGCGGCAGCAAGAACAGGTAGGAGAGAGACTGCCAAACTGTCCCAAATCTGGTGATACTTTATCCAAATGCAGGGAAAGTTGGGAGCTGCATTCAACTAACATCTGTTATTTAATGAAGAAAGCTGTCTGCTGAGCTTGCCTAACAAATTTAAATTATTTCCTGTATCAATATTCTGGTCAAAAACCAGGGGGCAATTTTTTTAAGCTGCAGGTTTGAAAAAGTAGAGATGTGTGCCTACAGCAACCAATCACATTCTAGCTGTCATTTTGTAGAATGTATTAAATGTATTAAATAAATGATAACTAGAATCTGATTGGTTGCTACAGGCAACATCTCCAATTTTTGTCTCTGTGACACCAAATGTATTTTTATTAATATAATTAGTTCCAGTATTCTTTCACAGTAGTATTGTCAAACGGCTTTCCTTTATTTTCAATTGTATTTGAAACTCCTAATAATTTTGTTTGTTGTTTTTCTCATTATAACTTTTTAGAACAAAAGAGTTAATTACAATTTAGATAAAGTAAAACAAATACATTCTACAAAAAAATGTAGAGAAAGGAAAAAAAAATATTCTTTAAAACAGAAATAGTTTAGAAATAAAAGTTTAAAATTAAATAATGTAAAACTATCCCATTGGGGGCGTGGCCTAGACGATCATGGAGTAGCAAGCACAGTTACGAGCTCTCCATCCCAGATATCCTGTTGATCTCCGTTATAGTGGAATAAAGAAACTTTTGGACACAAAACTGTGCATCCGAATAGTTGCTGTACATAGTGTACCTGTTTTGATAGTGCTCTTGCCATTTTACCCGAGACTGGGAGAGAAAGAGTTGAGCATCTGGGTAGAGGAATACTACAGGCAGTCTGTGGCAGTTTGTGGCAGTTGATGACTGCTGGGACATAGCGCCTCTGTAATACCACATACTGGCCTAGGTGAACACAGCCTGTGATAGCCATCTGATACAGGTACATTTATATCCTTGTACAAGTGAGGAGTAACTGAATTGGGCTCTGGACTTATTTGATTATCATTATCAGTCTTGTTGGAGGAGATATACCTTTCTCTGTGAAGATAACTGGCTGCAATGCACTGCTAGCAATACAATCTGAGCTGTACACCTATATGTAATTAAAGCTATACAGGTTACAAGGTTGCATATAAGCTTATAGGATAAATATCATCCCATCTTTCCTGTGAAATTATGGGCAAACATAAGCAGTCCACCGCAGCGGGAAAATTGGACCGCTTTGCTCGCTCCTACACTACAGCCTCTGGTTCAGGAGATGCATCACATCCCGTTACCCCCCCTTTGTCGGCTCCACTGGCGGACCCTGAAGTTACATTACAGCAGGTCCTGCAGGCCATTGGGGCATCTGAAAAGCGTGTTACGGATAAAATAGGAGAGGTGCAGGTGGACCTCTCTCTTCTCCGGCAAGACTTGCAAAAAATCAGGGAGAGAGTGGGTGAAGTATAGACATGTGTGTCTACATTGGAGGACACTTCTGCACCAGTTGCGGGCCGGTTGGAGAGTCTGGAGTCGCAAGCCTCTCTGTTTAAACAAAAGCTTACGGATATGGAGGGGCGTTTGCGTCGCAGCAACATTCGGTTGGTTGGATTGCCCGAGAAGGCAGTAGGTGTCTCCCCAGAATCCTTCTTGGAAAAGTGGTTAATCCAACTGTTTGGTACAGATTCATTTACAGCCCAATTCGCAGTGGAGCGGGCCCACCGTATTCCAACTCAAGCACCCCCTCCTGGAGCCCCCCCACGCACCTTCATAGCCAAATTGTTGCACTATCGTGACCGAGATACCATTCTACGCTTGGCTAGGCAGAAAGGTTCAGTGGAATACAATGGTCAGCGAGTAGCAATGTATCCTGATTTCGCTCTGGATGTACAAAAGAACAGGGCTCAATTTATTCCGGTGAAGAGAAGATTGAGAGATTTACAGATCCCATATGCCATGATTTTCCCTGCCCGGTTGAGAGTGGTTTCGGAGGGCCGTACATCCTTTTTTGATACTCCCCGAGAGGCTGCAATTTGGTTGGACCGCCTAGCTGCTGCTTGACGCTGATGCTGGATGAGTACTTTTTTATGTCTCTCCTGATAGTCCTTTGGACATTGCTGATTTGTCATTGATATTATGCATGGTATTTGCTATACATAATGTAATTTCTCTTCTGTGGTACAAAAAAAAATGTATTTCGCTCAGGTGAGGTCTGTGATTTTCAAACTAATATTGAAAGGTCCACTGTAAAAAAAAAAAAAAATGGCTTTAAGGCCGTTCTTTTCCTCTCTTGTCTCAATTCGCCCCTTTTCCTTCCTTCCTTTTCCTTCCTCTATCTTCTGGTATTTTGTGGGTTGGCGGGTGACCTTTTTTGGTAGTGTGCTGGCCTGCTGAATATCTTAAGGTAATTTTAGTTAGGGTTTAAGGTATACTTAAGTTGGGTGGAGTATACAGGGTGGGGGTATGGGTTTAGTATTAATGTTATTTAAGTTGTGGGTAGTTTTAATGTTATCGCAAATATATAGACAAGGATTATATGTGCTTATAAGTATGTCAATGTATGCTCTGCAGGGGTGTGGGATGCGGGGTAGTGAGATAAGAGGGACTACTATTATATGTATTCTGGTACATCTGATAAGGAGCTGAAAATTCTCTCCTGGAATGTGCGGGGCCTAAATAATGCTGTGAAACGTTCTCTTGTACTAAGACAAATTAAAAAAATGATCCTGATATTGTTTGTCTATTGGAGACTCACTTACACGATGATAGAATACTCGCACTCAAAAAGCATGGGTAGGTAGGGCATACCACTCTACGTACACGACTAATTCTCGAGGGGTCTCTATATTGGTACATAAACGTCTCTGCTTCTCCTTGGAAAAAATTCAAGTGGATGCAGGGGGAAGGTTTGTACTGATGAAGGCTGTCATTAATTGGGTTCCAGTGATTCTGTTAGCTGTATATATACCCCCACCGTATAATGGTGAGGTGTTAAGGAAATGTGGAGAATTCATGGCATTGTTCCCAGATGTTCCAGCCATTTGTATAGGGGATTTTAATAATGTGATAAATGGAGAGGTGGACAGATGGCGAGAGAAAAATGCTGTAGTTGGCAACTCTAAGTCCGCTTTTTCTGCTCTGGTTGAGGAAATGGGGTTAGTAGATGTATGGCGTTTGAGGCACTCAGAAGATGTCCAATTCTCCTGCTTTTCTACATCACATAATGCATTTTCAAGAATTGATCTGGCTCTGCTGTCACACTTTCTGGTACCGCTGGTAAGGAGCGTGGAATATAGGGCTAGGGGAATTTCTGACCACTCGCCCCTCTGCCCATCTATTGATTTTGCAATTGATAGAGGCCAGTCCTTTTGGAAATTAAATCCCTTCTGGCTCTCCTTGATGGGTACAGGAGCGACCTTGGTGACACAGTGGAAAGGCTTCTTTGTAGATAATCTGGTAACAGCAAGGCCACCTATAGTTTGGGATGCTTTTAAGGCTTTCCTAAGGGGGACATTAATTGCTGGCATAGCTGAAATTAAAAAGTCGTCCAGACAAAAAGAACAAATATTAGAGAAAAAGTGTAAATCCTTAGAAGCACAATACATTGCGGACAAAACTGAGGTTGCAAGGGGAACATGGCAGTTGGCCCAGAGAGAGTGGGTAGAGTATGTATTTGAGAAATCCAAACGTAAATTTCTGTTTTCTAAGCATGTACGATATGCAGAGGACGATAGAAATGGTAGCTTCCTGGCTTATCTGACAAGGGCGGAGAAGGCGGATGCGGCAGTATCGGTTATCTGTGATGACAGTGGGGTTAAGAAGTATCTGATGCCTGATATTGTTGAGGTATTTCATAAATATTACACAAATGCATATAAGTCACAGGTCAGATATGACATGGATACGTTACAGCAGTATTTGAATGGTATCTCCCTTCCTGTCCTCTCCGATGATAGTAGGGAGTTTTTGGACTTACCCTTTACTCTTGAAGAGATTGATATAGCTATTATGTCATTCCCTAATGGTAAAGCCCCTGGAGTAGATGGAATCCCAATTGAATTATATAAAAAACACCGGCCCTTTTTTGTGTCTAGGTTGTTGGATACATTCAGCGAGCTGGGTGAGATTGGCGCTCTTTCCCCTTCAATGGCAGAGGCAATAGTGGTGGTGCTGCCTAAGTCAGGGAAAGATTTGTTGTACCCTGAGTCCTACCGCCCGATTTCACTTTTGTCAAATGATGTAAAGATTCTAGCAAAATTACTGGCTTTGAGGTTAAGTAGAGTGGTGCTGGAATTAATTCATCCGGATCAGTCGGGATTTATGCCGGGCAAGTCCACGTCTATCAATCTTAGAAGGCTGTATACTCTCCTGCAGGTGCGGTCACCCTCTTCTGAGAGCGAAGTTGTGGTGTCCTTGGACGCAGCCAAGGCGTTTGACTCGGTGGAGTGGCCATACCTGTGGGAGGTATTGTCCCGATTTGGAGTGGGCCCGGAATTTATAAAATGGGTTAAACTTTTGTATTCACATCCAGTGGCGCGGGTCTGTGTCAATGGGCATCTTTCTCAACAATTTCAATTAGAGCGGGGTACTAGACAGGGATGCCCGTTGTCTCCGGCCCTGTTTGCATTAGCAATAGAGCCGCTGGCCTGTAAGATCCGGCATGATAGAGAAATTGTGGGACTTAGATCAGAGCACAGAGAGGATAAGGTGGCATTATATGCAGATGATATGCTGTTGTTCCTTTCAGATCACGACACTTCCCTAAAACATTTGCTGCGGGTGGTTGATGGATTTGGGTTTTTTTCCGGCCTAAAAATTAATTGGGATAAATCTAGCGTGTTCCCTCTGGGATGGGAGTGTCCCGTGACAATGCCAGAAGGCTTACAGTTAAAATGGGCATCAAAATTCAAATACTTGGGAATATGGATCTCTAATACCCCCGCTGAATATGTAGAACTTAATTTGCGGCCCCAGATCAAATACATTAAAGAAAAAACTCATGTATGGAAGAAGCTCCCACTTTCTGTCTCCGGTAGGATAAATTTAATTAAGATGATGGTGCAGCCAAAGTTTTTATATATACTCCAGCAGTCACCTGTATATATTCCACCCTCCATTTTCCGATGCATTGATAGCTATTTGATTTCATTGGTTTGGGGAGGGAGAAGGGCTAAGGTCAAGCTCAGCTCGTTGTATAGATCCAGATCTTCTGGTGGATTTGCACTTCCTAACTTGAAATTATATTATTTTGCCTCTCAATTGGTCCACCTTAAGGCATGGGTTTCGGACCCCGATTACCATGAGCTACATTGGGTGTTGGTACACCATTTTAATTCTAATCACACTCCCTTACAGTCACTGCTGGCGGGGCGGCTTGGTATGCGGGCTCCTCCGCTCCTGGTTCAGGCAGTTAAGATTTGGACAATCTGTAATAAAATAATGAAACAAACTGACATTGATTCATATACTCCTATCTGGGGGGCAAAGAAATTTGAGAAGTTGAATACAGTGAAGAGGGCCAGGGAGTGGTCTCGGTTGGGTGTGGTGTCGGTAGGTCAGCTTTATGATACAAATGTACTTAAATCCTTCGAACAGTTGGTTGGGGAATTCTCTGTACCCAGAACAATGTTTTATTCTTACCTTCAGTTACGACACACCCTAAACACACAATTTAAAGGGGAGACTTTGGTGTTTGGGGTGGATCCACTGAGGAAACAATTACAGGCCTTGGGTTATAGAGGTCTGATCTCTCGAATGTATTCATGTCTTCTGTATGAATCCACTGCAGATGATTTGGATGGTTTGAGGAATCAGTGGGAAATAGATATTGGCCCTTTATCAGACAATGGTTACAGACAGTACTAAAGGTTATACTTCATCATTAAAATTTCAACAAATACAGGTGTTTATCTTACACAGGGCCTACTTTACCCCTATTAGATTGGCAAAATTTCGCCCGGATGCTTCCCCTAACTGTCCGAAATGCAATTCGATCAATGCTAACTTTTGGCACCTTCTATGGGAGTGTTCATGTATACAAATCTTCTGGCGAAGGATCAGGAGATGTATTCAGGTTACTGGAATTGAAGTGTCTCTTAGTTCACCGGCCACTTGTCTCTTTGGGCTCTGATTGAAGGGGAAAGTTAATAAACTGACAAAAATGTACATTTCACAGTTATTGATGTTGGCTAAGGTCTGTATAGCGAGGCTGTGGTTGGCCCCGACGAGTCCCACGGTTAAAAATTGGAAGGCACTGGTCAATACCACCATAAGGCACGAGAGATTTGTTTATACTAGCAGACAGGCTCTGAAGGAATTTGAGAATATATGGTACAGATGGTTAGAGTCTCCATTCTATCCTATGCCATCTAGTACAGATGCTCTATCTACTTAAATGTATGGCTACCGCAGTTCTTATAATAAGTATCTGAGTCCATGTAATAAACCCTGCATGTGTAACATACTTATGTATAAGCATTTACGATGTATGATCCTGAATGAATATAGCACATTAATTATTATTATGCTTTAATGTAATCTTGTAAATTCCGTCATTTAATTCTGATATGTATGCGATTGTTTTTCTTTTCTTTTTGTTGTTTAGTATGTTTATATCTTAAAAAATGTCAATAAAAATACTGGATTTAAAAAAAAAAAACTATCCCATTAAAGATACAAAGAACAAATATATATAATTAATCTTTACAGTGCTAAAAATAAATTACAATTTTAATAGGCAATGTAGTATCTGTTTGGCCTTATTAACTACACAAAGACACCCCTCTTCTTACAGACTCTTACCTAAAACTCATCTGAAAGTAGCAAGGACTTCTCTCTTTGTAAGAATACTGAAACCTACATAAAATATATGGATCCTAACACATTTCTATCATATGCACATTATGAATGCACAGAGGATGAGGATGGGGAAGAAAATAATTGCTTAAAATGTTTGTTTTTTTTTTTTGTTTGTTGTTGTTGAACTGTTACTAAGCTGAAACAAGTTGCAAACAATATTTCTCAATAACGAGCCATGTGTTAGCATGTATACATATAATACATTTCATAGTAAATTTGGACATATTATTAAATATTGTTGTAGTAATCATTGTTTATTTTTGTCTTGACATACATTTTAAATCCACCTAACTGAAAATACTCCTAATTGACTAAGGTATTTGTAGTAGTTATTAGACTGATGAAATATAAAATTATAAACTTGAAAATAATAATCTAGCAAGATCCCTTCCCAGATGTTGGAATAGTTGAAACTGTTAACTTGGAAAATCACATTTCTTTGTATATTTTAGCATATTTAATTTTTATTGATAGCTACAAATCACTGTACTGTATTGGTGTGTTTTGTCTGTGAATATTTCTGTTCAGTGAACTCACTGGCTCATGGGTAAATTGCCATTGTCCAGCCATTTATGGTGTGAAACGTGTTTGCATATTTAAATGCAGAGAGACCATTGTTATTAGCAATTCCAGGGAGAATTAACATCAACCTTTAAAAATCAAGGAATTCTTGTTAAATTACATTACATAATGTCTCATGTACAGACTTATTTACATACATGTTCAATTTGCAAAGTGCTATCATAAATTAATGTATTTACTTCTAATCAATTTACCACAAGTTATGTTTCCCACAGGAAGGCATCTGGATTTTTGCTAAGAGATCCACTTCAGGAAAAACAGGTTGATTACAAAAAAATGTGTAGAAACTAACCAATGGTATTACTATGCAAATTGCTCTCAATTAATTTTCTTTAGTGCAAGAGTTTGTAGGTATGATAAATCTAAGTGAAAGGAGAAAATAATAGAGGCATGCATTTCAATAGAAATGTTTATTTTTGCCATTAGGAGGATTATGATTTATATGATTTATATAGAAGAATTTACGGTCTGTATATGATAAATTTCTTAGATTAGAAGGTCATACGGATTGAGAAAATGAAGGTGAAGTGACAAGTTGCAGGTAGGCACTTATGTTGGGCTCAAACAATTAAGCTAGGTACACACTACAGAAATTACCACCAACTTTTTATGCCGAGCAATTTTCCATGCGATCGATAGTCATATCGCTCGGTCCATGGACTGCATACACACTAGCCTTGTTTAGGACGATAAAGGGAAGAGCGGACGTCTATTTAGCGACTTTTTACAGCTATGTTATCGTGAGCAATGACTGTAATTTTGTACTCACTGTTGTGGATCAGTCGGAAGTTTATACACACTACACAGCGGAAACGAGATTGAAACGAAAATATTAAATTGTACAACCAACCAAATGAAGCGACAATCGTCCATTTGGGCAGACTTTCGACCATCGTGTCACTACACACACTGACCTGACTTTTGAACGAGCGGTCGTATGTCTGCTGATTGAGCTGATTATTGGACTTAAACCGTGTAGTGTGTACCTAGCTTTAGTTAACAAGCTTTGTCAATCCCCTTAATTTGCTTATAGATCACGGATTCCGTAAGCAAAAGATATGATAAGTGTGACAAGACTTAAAATCTGGTGAGTATCATGTATGAAAATTTTGCTCAGTCCCCAGAAAAGTATAATTGGTTGGCGGTATAACTGACATGTAAGATGACTCTATCAGGTATGTACAAAATGAAATGCAAGTTTTTATATTGAATAAGATACTTTTACCCCAAAAACTGGTGTATATAATATGTATAAATTTAGAAGAAAATGAAAAGATGAACATATTTGTATGTGTTATTATCGTAAGCTGACTCACAGCACTACTATTTGTCCAAATGGTTTGATTCATATGTAAAGAGTTTTGCTATTTCTTTTAAGCTATAGAATATTGGATATTTTAAAAATGTTGATGGATCCAATGTGTAATAATTAAATTAATAATTTAGAGCCTGTAGATATATTCTAATGGAACACATAACTCACTAGAGGTAATTAATAGAAGAGCGGATGTGAATAGTACTACTTAAAAGAATTGTGTGATAAAGTATCTTTGATGAAACATAATAGAGAACAAGGAATGTATAGGTCGGCTCTAGACAGATTAAGTTAGTGTTCCATCTTTGATATATGCAACAATATAATGGCAAAATTATAAAAAGTGTTGTTTGTTATCACATATTGATAGAAAAGGTGTAAAACATTTAATTGCCAACAGTAGGAAAAGTTAAGTGTACGAAAAAAATGTAATTTCTAATCTAGTCATAATTGTTGTTTTCATTTGTCATATTTCTGAAACATTGTAGTTTAAAGTATGTTTACATAGATTGGCTTTGATGTAAGGGTACCGTCAGAGAACGATAGTGTATAGGAGTCTGTATACTTGAAGACACGATTATGTGTGTGTGTTTGATGGTTCCCTCCTTCGGTAACAACGGGAGGTCATAACTAGTAGGTCCTAATTAACTGTTACTGGAGGTTGGTTAGAACGTTTTCATGAGCAACTGTGGCAAGGTTTTGAAATTTCTTGGTTGGTTTTTGCGGTGTAGTGTCACTCCCTAATGGGTACTTCAGACAGCGAGGGTGATAGGTAACTGTGCAAAAAGGTGAACAAGTAATTAGTTGAGGAACAAGTTATGGTCAGTTTGATTAGTGACTTGGGGAGTTTCTTTTGGTTTAGTGTCACTTTCTGACGGGTTTTTCAGACTGGTGAAGTTGGTTCGCAAAACGGCGTGGGTGATACAAAATGGAGGTTGATTATTTCAGTGTGGTTTACAGTAACATTGTAATAATAGAAAGTTAAAGTGTTTCCTGGTGTCGCGGGAAAACATATAACTTTACAAAAAGGGGAGCATTTAGGCTTGTGATGAATGCGTCAGCCTGCATCATCGATGCTGGTATTGGTCTTTGGGGATATATAACGATAAGATTATCTGGGAAATACCCCCTTGTGAAAGACCTGTAATTTGAGGGACCATTACAGGCGAAGATTTAACAGTGTGACAACATATGTCCCCCGATGAAAGCCCTATAATTTGAGGGAACATTACAGGCAAAGTTTTAATATTGTGACTACATAAGTCCCCTGGTGAAGGTTCTATAATTGGAGGGAACACTATGTCTGTAGTGCGGCTAGAGACCTGCCTATGCTATTATTTTGACT
This sequence comes from Mixophyes fleayi, assembly GCF_038048845.1. Lineage (NCBI taxonomy): Eukaryota > Metazoa > Chordata > Amphibia > Anura > Limnodynastidae > Mixophyes > Mixophyes fleayi. Next base: position 292,899,393 of record NC_134405.1, on the reverse strand, counting down.
GAAGATTTTATAGAGACCACCCTATAGTAACTCCATCTAGAAATTATCCTAGATGATTATGAAACAAGTGGGACCTTTTTTGCTTTTCAGATCAATACAGATATCCTACAAAGTGTGGAACCTTAAAGTGGTAAAATATTATAATGAATTAGCTAATAGAATTAAGGAAATAAGCAAAGCAGACAAGGGTGGTCACGTACATGGAGTTGTGTCTAGCTCTGCTGGAACACTATGCACCTCAACCTCCCTCCCCTCACTTGAAAACAGCATGTTCAAAACACATACTGGTAGGTTAATTGCCTGCTAACAAATTGACCCTAGTCTGTGTGTGTGTGTCTGTCTGTATGTTAGGGAATTTAGACTGTAAGCCCCACTGGGACTGATGTGAGTGAGTTCTCTATACAACGCTGAGGAATTAGTGGTGCTATATTAATAAATGATGATGATGATGATGATGTACCACTAACAGCTGTGCATGGCACCCACTGAATGCAATAAGCATGGCATAACCCCCAAAATTCCTAACATTCTAGGCAAAAGTCTTGAATGTCTGGATAGGAGGATAATCACACTGAATTGTGACGTTCCACTGAAATCGGGACAATTGGGAGGTATGTATATATGTGTTACATTTACCTCAATTGAAATAAGAGAGTGCTGCACCATTATATTGCTTTTATTGCTTTTGTTGCTGTCCACCGGCAGATGGATTTGCATCAAACATGCACAGGTAAAATGTGTTCTGCAAAAATGTCTCATTTTTCTGTTCATTTTGAGTAGCACAAATCTTAAGATACATGCAATTAAAAATAAACACGTAAATGAGTCTGCCCGAAGATTCATTTACAGCGCATAAAGATATGCGTATCAGGATGTGGCAGCATACTGGAGATGCCAGTCACTGCCATCAACTTGATGTTGATTACTGTCATTTTAATGTGTATTTCAATAATAGCTAAATTTATATGTTTTGAAAAAAATTGTCCCCTCCCAAAAGTGATCCAAGCACCAGCGATCACAGCCTGGTCTTGTTGCCGTATTGATATGCTGGGCTGGAACCTGGAGCGAAACAGAACTTATTAGCAACATGCAGGGCCGGATTAACCATAGGGCTAACTGGGCTACAGCCCAGGGGCCTCGGGCATCCAGGGGACCCTTGAAAGTACTCAGCAGCAGTATTAATCGGACGGGGGCGCCCCCGGCGCGATCAGTGCTGCTGAGCACTTTCATTGCAGTCCTTCCCCGGCGCGCTGTAGTCTCCTTACTGAGGAGATCTCGTGAGTCTCACTCTCACGAGATCTCCTCAGTAAAGAGCATAGAGCACGCCGGGGAAGGACTGCTATGGCAGGAGAAGAAGGTAAGTGCATTGTGGGCGGCTCGGATCGCGGGGGGGGGGAGGGGGGCCTCACAGGGGAATGGAGGCCCCCTTAGCTCAGGGGCCTCCATTCCCTTAATCCGGCCCTGGCAACATGATACATTTGCAATTTGTAAAATATGATGAATAAACAGCATATTAATGTTCAATAATCTGCGAGCATAATTGCTGTCATATAACTCATAATCATCATAAAACAACTCAAATTGTTCCCACAAGAATTAAGCTGGAATTTGTTTTCAGAGGAACATCAAATGCTCACATTCCACTGCAACATTTGTCACTACATTGAAAATACTGCTAAAACCTTTCACATGGTTTTGGATTAGTCACATAACCACAGTTAAAGTGAAATAATCCTCTGTCCAGACCAAGCAATGTGTTTCCAAAGCACAACAATGTATTTGCAAGAGAACGGTTTAAAATCCGAAAGTACCGCTAACACAGATGCAGATGATTACATATGGGAAGTGCTATTACTTACAATTATAATTCTAGAATTTGTTGCAAAAAAAGTCTTTACGCTTGTTATGCACTACATATTATAAACTATCCTATTTGTTCATTTAAAACAGTTTCCATTATTTAGGTTAATTACTGTTAACAATTTTAATTAAAACAAGTTTAAACTCCCCCAATAATGCAATATGTGTTAAATTTTGTTTTTGCTGTGTGACACTGCTTTACATTTACTTTAATGTCCACCCTAATATCCTGTGTCATTTTGCAGAAGGTAGAATACAGCCCAGACCTTTATTCCACAGTTGCCTATATTATATCGCTCTTTTTAAATGATAACTATATTATTGTGAACCATAATAGGAAAAATATGGCAACTATGTGTGATTTTACCAGGCACCAGCTATTACGTTTATATAATTTCTGAGGAGTTGGTGGAGAATTAGTAAACACCAGTGTAATGATACTTTTATTCATTGAAAGATTTATTAATCATATTGCATCAATTCCACCTTCTTATTCAATATAATCACTTCAAATGTGTTACCAATGAACTCATGGGGGTATGTTTATTAAGCTGAGGCTTTGTTTTTAATAAAAATACCATTTTAAAAAATGCAGAGAATTGGTGGTTCGTCGGAACCGACGCTTAGTAAATATATCTCATAGACTCTATGGGCCTGATTCATTAAAGAAAGTTATGCAAGAAATTGAGTAAGTTTTCTGGACAAAACCATGTTGCAATGCAAGGGGTGTAAACTATTTTTTAATTTTTTCATGTAGCACCCAAATACTTGATGGCTTATTTGTACACTGAAATTCAAAGTCGAAGTAGGAAAAAAAAACAGTATTTAACTTATGTGCAAAATAAAAAACTAATTTGCCCCCCTTGCATTGTAACATGGCTTGGTCCAGGAAAAAAGTTAAGTAAAAAAATGAGTACTTTCCTTAATGAATCAGGCCCTATAGGCCTGATTCAAGGAAGACATTTTGATCACATATGTATAAGGTAATTGGATGTGTTATCTATTAATAAGGAGTCCGTGCATTAGATCTTTCCGAAGTCGAGAGGCAATTAAATATTGTATGACATGATATGTTGTTATAATGATACATTTTTTCAATTACATTAAATGTAGTGGTGTTCTTTATCTTGTATCTATATGTTCTTGTCAGGTTTGATATATAACATGAATGAAGCTACATTGAAGATAGATGAGCAACACTGAAGTCAGTATTCTGGTCTCCGGATTCTGATCATATGAACTTTAGGCTGTTTAGAAAAATAGTAGCCAATTTAAGTTAATAATGTAGGTATACTTATTCCTACAGAAAATATCTAGCTGCGATTAAAGAAAACAAACAGAAGGTACATGTTGAGAAATACAATAAGCTATGAGTGATTGAACAGCCCCGATTATAGAAGTCTTTTTGTATTCTTTTTGTTCTTTTTCTAGATGTATTTTTTTTACATTTATGCTTTCCATGTGATTTATTAAAGAAGAGAATACAAATATTGATGAAAGTAGTAATATCATCACCCATAAAGGATTTTTAAAAGTGCAAATCTTTTTATAATTGATCACAATATATAGCTTTGTATGTATCCTTTGTATGCAGAGAATAAAAGGGTTGAAGAATATTCTCTTTATTTAATGATATATGAATAAACTAAGTGATGATACATATAAGTGGCTAAGTGGTTAGCACCTCTGCATTACAGCACTGGGGTCATGAGTTCAATTCCTGACTATGGCCCTATCTGTGTGGAGTTTGTATGTTCTCCCAGTGTTTGCGTGGGTTTCCTCCGGGTGCTCCGGTTTCTTCCCATACTCCAAAAACATACTAGTAGGTTAATTGGCTGCTAACAAATTGACCCTAGTCTCTCTCTATGTCTGTCTGTGTGTATGTGTTAGGGAATTTAGACTGTCAGCTCCAATGGGGCAGGGACAGATGTGAGTGGGTTCTCTCTACAGCGCTGCGAAGTTAGTGGCGCTATATAAATAAATGGTGATGATGATATAATTGTTCTGCTTTATAAATATGTTTGAACATTTTTTAAAATTACCTTTTTTTTGTTTACTTATACATCTGATGATGTGTACCAAAGTGCTAGCAGCATTAGCCCTCATAGTCTTGGCTGGTAGCAAAATTTCCAGGGGAGGAACAGCATGGGTTGCTCTGAAAACGCTGCTACCAGCATTAGGCAGGCTGGGATTGTCACCAAAAATGTCATCAAAGAACTGTGCAGTGTATTTGTACATTTGCAGCAGTGAATTGGCCCTATAGGAAACACTTGGCCAGTTACGACTGGACATTACATTGAATACTTGACACTTTGTACACAAAATGTAGTAAACTTGGCTACAAGGGACAGGGTTCTTTAATGTTCACTCGGCCACCAGGGAGTGGGCTCTATATTGTACCCTGACCAAACAAAGTGGTCTGCATTGTATATTTACTATCAAGGAATTGACTCTCCTTTGTACTCTGTCCTTACCTCCCCTTTATAAACCACACCCCTAATCCATTCAGATATAATCAAGGAATGGGTTCTGCTTTGTACTCTGTCTTTACCTCCCCTTTATAAACCACACCCCTTATCAATTCAGCTATAATCAAGGAATGGGCTCTGCTTTGTATTCTGTCCATGCCTCCCCTTCATAAACCACACCCCTTATCAATTCAGCTATAATCAAGGAATGGGTTCTGCTTTGTACTCTGTCTTTACCTCCCATTTATAAACCACACCCCTTATCAATTCAGCTATAATCAAGGAATTGTCTCTGCTTTGTACTCTGTCCTTTGCTCTCCTTCATAAACCACACCCCTAATCAATTCAGCTATAATCAAGGAATGGGTTCTGCTTTGTACTCTGTCTTTACCTCCCCTTAATAAACCACACCCCTTATCAATTCAGCTATAATCAAGGAATTGTCTCTGCTTTGTACTCTGTCCTTTGCTCTCCTTCATAAACCACACCCCTTATCAATTCAGCTACAATCAAGGAATTGGCTCTGCTTTGTACTCTGTCCTTAGCTCTCCTTTATAAACCACACCCCTTATCAAATCAGCTATACCCATTTTAGCCATGGCACACTGTGACTGCCACATCACTTTGCCCACTCAAAAAAGTCTCTTTCAAGACTAACTGGGAAGTTCAGCATTTCTTTTAGAGCTGCACTGTAAGTGATATCTCATTCTATTACTGTTAATAGAGCAGAGCAACCTGGAGATGTTCAGAATTTCTTGCAGCGTACATCAAATCTTGGCGAGCACCTAATGTTATCTATAGTGTTCACCTAACAAATATAAAAAATTAACATGACAATCACTCTTTTCAGGGCATAGTGACACACTCAGCCTGAAGAGGATGAATGGCACACAAAATTCGTTGACACTTAGAGGTTCCTGATCAGATATACAATTTTCCTCCCCCAAACATTCCATTTCAATGGTTTCCAAGTAATGTCACCTTTCAATTTGACAAAATACTTATGTCCCTTGGCCCTACGTTTTCTCACTGCATTACATTAGATATTTTTATTTCTCAGACTGTGTACTCAATAGCAGCTTCTTCCAGTAGCTATCTCTACTACTATCACCCGGTAAGATCTTATTCCATTAATATATTTTTAAAAAGTCAATGTTTTTTTTAAATTGCAGTGATAATGAACCACGAGGCTTGGCCCTAACAAAATGTTAACAAGATGTTAATTTATTTAATTTGGTTAGGTATTAATTTGCAATATTTCAAATATATTTATTTTACAAACACTAGTCATACACATACAATTCAATGCTGGAGAGCAATTGTTTACAATAAGGGAGCACAAATTCCTCTTTTATACATTTGATTTTCTAAAGACACATATTTTACATTTTTATAACGATGTAATAGGCAGACACAAAAGTAATAAGAATCTGGAAATATACTATTTTTGAGCCGTCTAAAAATATAGCCAATTTACCAGTATTTTCCTAGAAGACATATCAGCTCTCTATGAAAGTATGAATATTTCATGCATTCATAAATCACTTGAACTGTCTCTTCACCTCTTTTCTAAGTGATAAATGTTATTTTGCATAATCTCTCTCTGGCATTTGGCATATATGCTTTTCACCAAGATGAGGGTTTAATTGGGTCCACACCGGAGATGTTAAACAAAGAATGCACTGACACACTTCTAGTGCATATTTAAAAATATATGACACCAGAAGTTCAAATAAAATAGAAATATGTTTTGTGGTCATAGTTACTAATAAGTAGCAAAAAAATAAATCTAGACTGCAAATATAACCTTGTACAGTTCCCGGTTACATTGAAATTGTGTTAACTACAACCCAGAGTAGTTCATAAAATGTGTTATTTCTGTGAATACAGTACTTAGGTACACAGAAAGCACCCACTGATTTTTCTTGTCCCAGGACTTGAAAACAGAAACGAGGCAGAATTACCCGGAAGGTCCACTCACTCTGGACAATTAGGGGCAGAATGAGGCAGTGGTTTCGGCAGCAGGACTTGGTCACAACAACCATTGGCTGACTTTGCCTGAAATAGTAGTTTTTCTCTTGGTTATAGATCTAATGCTGATTGTTGACACTATTTCCTCTTACAGCGTATAAAGTACTGATTGTGTTTTCTAGAGCTCATCACCCCAGCCAACAACTGTTTATTCACATCTCCAAAACGAATACCTAGTATAAAGTAATTTTAATTTTATTTTAGTTTAGCACTCTTTATGGATACAGCAGTTTTGTAACATTTGTTAGCAAGGTTGTTTTTCTTAAAAAGAAATGTCACTTTATGCTCAAACTCCAAATTGGTGCCAGGCAGCTATCCTGATCGATAAGCAAATAAGGAGCACTTTGTCAGTCTTCAAAGTTTGGAGGTGTATTCAAGTTTGACAAAAACAATGTACTATTAAAGTATACAATAAAAAAAATATATTCGTACAAGTAACATAATCAAAAATAATACTATAAATGTACTTTACACTTATAGAATTATATAAATCAGATAATTGAATTAATAGTAATTGTCTGAAGTTAAACGTAAAACAGCAAATCCAGTCACTGAAAGTTGTCCATAGGAGAAGTGACCAAACCAATTTAAATTCAGAGATATGATTTCATAACTGAACATCCTTTCTCTGTTAAACAGATTACCTCCTATAAATACTAATTCTCCAGATTAGTGGACACTGTTGAATGCGGGATACAGGGATGATATACTAAAATGCCGTTTTGGAGATTTCATGTGCGGTTTGGAAACCATGCGGTTTACTAAAGGCCAAAGCAAACATAAAATTGCATATTTTTTAAATGTTAATTATAGAAACCGTGTGATTTATAAAGGTTGCCTCTCAGAATAGAAAAAACTATAAGGTAAATATTTATTAGGAAGGCAACATGGACTTATTAATTCTGGGAGCAATAATAATTTATTTGTTAAGAACCTAATATTATTTTATTAATCTTTTTAGAGGGCAAATATACATTTTTTTTATTAAGGGGCCAATACTATTTAATCTCTAATGGGTACATTAATAATTTATTCATGATGGGTTAACAGTTAATTTTTATGATAATGCCACTATTTATAGTAGGTACTATCAGGTGATGTTGATAATATGGGGGTGCAGGTGGGAGAACAAATAATTCAACAATACTTCAAATGTAAGTGGGGTTCAAAAAGCTTTTTACTTCTTAACATTGTATCACAGCAATAGAATATGACAATGTTTTTCATGGGTGATTTATATCTACAATTTCACAAATAAACCATCTTTATGTCTTTTAGCGGGTGGTTGGCAGCTTGTGCCTTGCCTATGCTATCCTGATGCATACAATTAGTTCAGGAGAAGTAGCAGCTGAAACAGATGATGTTAATGTGTTGTTAGGCTTTGGTATCGTAAGCCTTGGTTTAATTAGGAACTCATTTGCCACATTCACCTATTTTGGGCATCCAATAAATCTTTTCCTATGCTGCAGCAATGAGCAGGCTGTTAGGAATCAATATTGTTAGAGAAGGTGGAATCTGACTGAGAGATTAATATTAAACTATATGAAACATAAAATGGTGCTTTGAGATGTCTATGTTCAGCTCATTGTACACATGCTAACTGCAGACGTGCTACTAAGCACAACTAACATTATAGCTCCTATTAACCTAGTTACATGTGTGTATGTCAGGTGTTATAATCTAATTATGTATGTATTAGCTGACTAAAGCTTTTTAGCTGTCAAACTTTTTTGACTCTTTATTAGTGATGTCTTGCAGAGTCAAAATGCACGTAATCAATGTTTTATCTATCATCTATGATGTAACCTAAGTGCATTAACCCTATGCTTGTTGTGAAGACTATATAAACCTTATGTGTGACTCTCATTAAATATATCTGCTTGTCAAAATTTCAGAGACCCATGCTGCATGTTCAAAATAAACCTGACTGTTCTTCATCTGGTACTTGTAAATATAATTTAATTTCCACAATAATATCCATGACATGGAAGGTAATTATTGTGTATTCTGCCTTTGCCTGTGTGGCAACAGGTCCTTCCCAATATTGCTGCTATTCTGTTTGCCATATTTGGTCCTGTAAATGATTACATAGATGTACAGGTTTTTTTGGTCACATATTAGTGTCATCGGTTTTTGTTGACAGGCGTCCTCCTCATCTATAGGTGATTATTGGCCTGAAAACCTGGTGCTTTGCCGTAATCTGCTTGTGATTTTGGGCTTTGTAAAATGCCAGATATTGCCAGCAGTTTAAGTTGTCACCCTCAAACACAAGGATAGTAAATTCTTAGGTTTGAAGCTAAAAAATGTTCACATTGTGGTGAGATTTAAAGCACCAATTAAAAAACATAGTTTAATACATTTCCCCCAGATTTAAAACAATAGTAATAGCCGACCAGCTCAAAAAAAATCTCAATAACGGAGCTCAGGAACTGAGATCAAAATCTCAGACTGATATTCCATAACTTATGAGTAAGTCAAATAGATCTGCAGTGTAAAAAAATTCTTACCGACAATCAGTGCTTTTTGGATGTAAGAGTTACAGCTTTTTTCAATCATTGATATATTAAATGTCTGAGCAAAAGTTGAACATATATTTCTTAAGGAGCTGTTCACAGGCATTACATAAGTAAAACATGCATGTTTTTTTTTAGCTCCTGATGCATTTTTCCACAGGGATAATTTAATGGTTTCATCATATCATCAAATTAAGCAAATTTCAAAGGTTACTTATAATATTGAACTAACCAGTCGGAATCCATCTTGGGTGGTAATCTTTCAACTTAATTCATAAAATACCTAATTTTAAAAGGTGACATAATAACAAATTATGCACCTCCAAGTTACAAGTTATATGAAAAAGTAGATGAATAAACAGCAAAAAACGTCAGTGTGCATGGCAGACTCAGCTGATGGTTAATTACTCTAATAATCCACACTCAATTAATCAAAAACAATCTTAACAGTAATGTTGCAATTTAATATAATACATTTTATATTTATTATATTAAATATTATATTATATTTATAAATTTAATTTTATAGTTAAAAATCATTCATCACTAGTTTACAAATGAAGAACAATAAATAGAAGTGCAGAAGGCAGACTCAAATGCCAATTATTTGCTCAGATAAGAGGCAGACCTAATTTTAAGTAAAACAGCTTCATGTAAATGTCAAATAAATCAACTTTATATTTAAAATAAACATTATTATCAGAGTTGTAATCTCAATATATACCCCTGTATATAGAGATCAGAAACAGCAGGTTGATGAAGCTAAAATCAAGTTAGTAAACACATATCAAGTTGCATACATCTGCACCCTTTACAATGTAAGCCTTGCAGGCAGGGTCCTCTCTACTTATTGTCCCACATCTGTCTACTGTCCCTCGTACATCCTGTCACATCTTGTGCTGTACTCTGTGTGAGTCCCCATAGCATTCCTCACACTCATCTGTGCTACTTCTGTGCATTACCTCATCTATTTGTTACTTGCTTCTGTATCGGGTGCTATGGAATCTGTGATGGGTTATAAATAAATAAATTTATTAACCAATGATTATAATAAGCATTTAAAAAAATAGGACAATTATAAACTCATCTTATAAATAAAAACCTTCATAAAGGAGCAAGAATTATTCACAGTAAAAAAAACTCTTCTCTAAATGGCCATATATTAAACATGTAATATAAGAAATGATGGGACCTTATTTCAGAAGAAAGACAATTATATTTGTGCCACCACAGTCTTAAATTACTGAATATTGCTGTATCTCCCCCCATTGTGCAGCAATTAAGTGATAAGCTCTGCTGGGGTAAGATGTTAACATTGGCATTCGTCATGGAGCACTACGGAGCATGACCACGGTAATGCAGGACTTCTCTGATGGTTCCTGCATAGTTGAAATGATAGCCATTACACTCAGGGGTATATTTACTAAACTGCGGGTTTGAAAAAGTGGAGATGTTGCCTATAGCAACCAATCAGATTCTAGATTTCAGTTATTTAGTGCATTCTACAAAATGACAACTAGAATCTGACTGGTTGCTATAGGCAATATCTCCCCTTTTTCAAACCCACAGTTTAGTAAATATACCCCTCAGTGTTACACCACAAGTTAACTTAGCCTTTAAGCATAGTAGCTCTTCCTATGTTTTTGATTAGATCAAAGGATATCTTGCGGAAACTGGTCAACATAAATATAGGTAAAATTGCATGAACTATAGTCATATTTGGGTTGCTTAATACTCCTGTCCTGAACACGAGTTGTCATTCATATAATTTACATACACCAATGGTATTGTTCCTTGTGGTAGCCTTTAACTCTTATAATATCATTATTCTCATATTTTCACAAGCCAATTACTTACTATAGCTAAAGACTTTCTTTTTTATTGTTCTCCATTTATTTTAAGTTTTTCATTTTTCTTATTGCCCTATGCAACTGTCAGTAATAACTGCATACAGTTTTTTTTCTTAATAAGGTTGGTTACCCAAAGGAGCCAGTAACACCGCAGGTCACACAAGATTGCCTTTGATATGCGGTGGTTACCAGCACTTGCTCTTTAAATAATGCAGCTGTGCCACTACTGCCCCTGAATACAAGTGGGTGTGACATCATTGGAATCAATAGGTTCCATTCCCATACTTAATTAACATACTTTTGTTAGGTTTAAAATAATGCTAGTAAAAATGTTAGTGGGTCAGGGGCCATAGGTAATTGTATACAAAATTGTTATGGTATTTTTGAAAATCTGCATTTATAGGAATGTGGCTTGGATATTTTCCACCAAATCATACTTTGATAACTAATTTTTATTTTGGATATCTGTGAAAATGTATTCACTATGTCAATGAAAAATTTAAAAGTTTATATTTTACAAAAAGTGAAAACTAAAATACATACTTGTTTTTTTGTTTTTAAAAAAACAATTGTCATGGATACTCTAAACATAGCACATTCTGTAAAGCACAAAGACTGCCTTAGAAAATGTTGCAATGTTTTGACAGTAACACAGAAAAATGATTTAGTGAAAAATTCCCTTTACATAAGTGACCTCATTGTCAATTCCTATCAAGACATGGCTTATAAACACTTTCCTCTTTCTAAATAATATGTAACTTGTGCTTATTTGCAGCCAATAACTTTTTTTCCGCTGGAAGCTGTTTATCTGCAAATACACAGTGTGTTACTGTGTTTAAAAATGTTCTATTTTTATCTTTTTAAAGTTCTTTAGCTCCAACATGATTATTGACAGGTAAATGTTGCAGACAGCTTAGAGTGCCCCTGGATCACTGACTTCATTTGGCTGTAGTCAATTAGCAAATGTTAAGTACCTGTTCTTATGTTTCCCTACGGTGGGGGGCCTGGATGTTAGACAGATGTGTAACATTTAACATGGGTCACTGGTGCTGTATTGAGTGATCTGAATATACTGATATTGCTAGAAATAGTCCATTTTGTAAGGTTGCACTGAACAGCATATCCTCAAAGTAGTAATTTTACTGGAGTTCTCATTAGAATATATTTAACTCATGAATCTTGTTAGTGGGTGACTCTTTTTCACCCCTATTTGTTATATCTACACAGTAACATAGTTGATGAGGTTTCAAAAAAGACACCAGTCCATCAACCTATTAGGATCTCCTGCAATCCCTCTCTTATATTTGAAATTGATCCAGATAAAGCAACCATCAATCTGTTTCTATAGGGAAAAATCTCTCCTGACCCAATATTGCAACAGCTTTTCTCACCTTTGGGGTGAGGGGGAGATATCAGCCCTTGCAACTCAATGCAATACACAGACAAATGACTTTTTGTTCTAAGTTACTGGGCCGAGACTCTGCAACCAATGCACATAGTAAATGCAACATGCTTGCAATGTTCGACTGGCTCACCCTTTAGTTTAAAAGTGTTGTTACAGGCCTGCTCTGTCACTCTAATGACTCACTCTGCTGTATTGAAAAAACAATGAATTGGTTATAAGCACTGGGGTCTTCTAGTGCCTGAGAAAGGATCTGACACACAGTCAGCAGGGGCGAACGCAGGATTTAGAAGGGGGGGATACCGCCCCCCCGGAAAAAAAAAATATTGCGATTGCGCAGCAGTTCCATTTTGGCGAGTCTAAAATCTACAGCAGCTGCGGCGCTGTCAAGCAGCATCCGCCGCAGTGCTGTATTATACTACAATACAGCACTGCCGCGGACGCTTCTTTGACAGCGCCGCGGCTGCTGTAAAGTACCGTTGGTTCGCGGAGGGGTTTCTGGAGAACCAGAAACCCCCCCTGCATGCGCCACTGGTCAGGGTAGAAATAACAGCTGACTTCTGAGAACAAGCTGGTGTCAAATGTTCAAAACAAATGTTTACAGTAGATGCTGTACTTGATAGGTTTCTAATATATATAAAAGGGAGTTGTTACGGTAAACTGAAGGTTATCATATACTGCGCATGTATGTAATATGTAGACAAAATATTTCAAAGCCATATAAAGTGCAGCTAATTGGGACTGGGGAAAGCCATCTTAAGGATATAATGACAGTGTTTTTGCTACATCAAAATAAATATATTTAATTTGTTATATTTATATATTATTCTTTTATACAATAAAAGGATCATTTTGCCCATTTACAACACCATCATGTTGTTGATGTTACACACACCTTTTCTTTTTCTCACACCAGAGCCTTTAAAATACTCTATGGTTATATTCCCTGCATTCAAGTAAGGCATAAATTATAGATTAACATGTAATTGAATTTTTAAGACAGAGCTTTCTTTTATTGCAAAATAATGAAAACACTTGAAGGGAACAGTATGCTTGTTGGCTGTGTGTTCTATGATAATATCATGAAAATTATTATGCTATTTGTACTGTATACTGTGTGTCTGTACTATAAAGTAAAATGGTAGAACCATGTTCTCTAATATGGAAACAAAATTCATTAGACTAATAATAGAGACACGCAACATGAAGCATAATTATGCAACAATGGAAAAGGCAATGTTAACTTGAGCACTTCAAATAGTTCTGTATTGTGTTTAGTAGTTCTGAAATTATACATTTAAATTGCAAACCTTTTATATTATTACTCATTATTTTCAGCTCTGCACATAATGTGCAATTCATGCATTTATTTAATTTGGATCATCTAATCAGAAGATCACGCTTTCCATTTTGAATGCTGAAGTTTGACTTCTTATGTTATTACGCACAGTGGTGGATCCAAAAGGAGATTGGGATACTCTTTAAGAGGTGAAACTTATGCAGATTGCATTTGTTTCCTCACTTTTTTTTTCAACATACCATTGTATACTAGAGACTCCATCCTTTCTCTAAAAGGTTATCTATCTATCCCAGTCCTGCTGACCTGCTCCTGTTCACTTGCCCTATCCTGTGGATACTCTGTCTGACCTTCTGTGTATGACCCCTGCTTGGATTATTTTGGACTCTGCCTGTTTTGCTCGTGACCCTCACACTTCTTACCTGTACTTTGGACTTTGCTACTGTGCCTGTGACCCCGACCTCTGGCGTGTTTATCGATTACCCGGCTTACCTGTGACCTTGACCTTGGCTATCGTCTTGACTACCCGCTGCCTTCTACCAGTCTCCTGGCCCGCCGCTGTGGTCCTGCATTACCAGCCCGCACTACACTTGGAGCTAAGTCCTGGGGGCATCTGAGTACCGGTGAGCCTGTCAAGCTCTAAGGGAAAGGAGGCTGCTATAGGCGAAGATCTCCATCATCTAGTTCTGTGGGTTGGTGATCAGGTCCAGCAGCCTAACAAGATAATGAAATGTTGCCACATTTTAAGTTGTCCTCTTTAATAGTGTAAAAAGTCCAGCTAGTTTGTATAATTATAGCACCACGTAATGGTCTCAATAATTTTTTAGTAAAATTCCCATGTTTACAATTATGCCCAGCGTAATAAGGTTCATAAAGGGAACCCATTCAATTACCCACATTAAAATCCAGAAAAAATTATGTTTCATTCATTCTTTGTGGTTTATGCATTATCCTGCCCACGTGGTAAATCCTATACAGAAGGTTAATGATATAATTAATGCTCTGAATAAAGGAAAACAGTTTCACTCCACTGAATAAATGAATCACTAATGTTACAAAGCACTGTTAATTCAAGGATCCTGTTAATTGTACAAACTGAGATGCTTAATGATTTTTCTGGTATTTAAAGGAAGGGATCTGGTAACTCTGATTTTAATTATGTAGTCTCACAATTTGCGCTTTTCCCCAACTCCTCTAAAAGCTAGGGAGGAAGTGCAAACCTAAAGGAGAAAACGGAAAGGGAATATTTTAGGTGAAACTATAGAAGTAGCAAAATAAGTAACGAGATTAAATACGGAGGTTGGAGGTTTGAGTTGATGTACTCAAAATTGTTAGTTGTCTCATCCTCCCAGGTGCGGTACATATGTCAAACTGTAAAGCAGATATCCAGCTCAGGGAAAACATAAACCTCCGGTAGAGCAGGAGGGCTAAAACTTGGCTTGAGGGATAATTTAAACAGAAATCCTCTAAACCAGGGTTTCCCAAACCCAGTCCTCAGCGCTCCCTAACAGTGCAGGTTTTCCGGATCACATGTGACATAATTAGGACCACCTGTGGATCTGTTACAATGTGTCATTCAGTAATGAATACACTTGTGCTCCAGCAAGGAGATATGGAAAACATGCACTGTTAGGGAGCCCTGAGGACTGGGTTTGGGAAACCCTGCTCTAAACTATCTATAATGTATGTCGGCTTGTTGACTCATTGAAATTTTAGAAACACATCCTCTCATCTAGTTCACACTCCATGTTAGCACTTCCAATAGATTTGCTTTTTTTTTCTTGGATGGAGGAAATGATGGAGAAGGAAATACTTAGGGGAGAACGTGTAAGAAAAAAATGGACCTATTTAAAATTATTGAGGATCTTGCAGAATGAGGCATCACTCCTGAAATGGCAGGTCCCCCTGTTAAAAAATATACATTCTGAACTTACACACTACATAGTCTTTAATTTTCTCTCATCCAAATTGAGGACAAATGATTTATTTTTGCAAGAGACCCTACTTCATAAACTAGTTGACTCGTTCTAGTCTTGTTGCCACAACATACAATGGAGTATCAGTTCTTTTAGGACTAATATTCCAGTCACATGATTTAAGGAGACAGAGATGGGAAAGTGAAGTGATAGAGACTTTGATTAATTCTTATGGGCCTCAAAAATTACCATCAACCCAGCTTTTCATGGGAATTCTACATTAATTGAATCCTTTACTATAGTGATTATATAGGTTGTTTTAGTTGTAATACACATTAAAATAAAAGGGTTGGTGCAATGTCTTGGCTTATTGTTATTTTGCACATCAATATACTTTTATTTATTTTGTAACTACAGTATACAATACATAATATGGGGTTGGACTACTTCTCTCCCCACAGTGCACGTTCACAGTTCTACCATGCTATTCACATTTTTAATCCATTCTCTCTACTTGTTGCGGTGATCTATCGTCCCCCTGGAGCACACCAACAATTTATTGAGGATTTTTCTGCATGGCTCCCTCACTTCTTATCATCAGATAATCCCACCATCATCATGGGTCATGGGTAAAGCTGTCCCTCTAAAACTACTCTCTCTAACCTCCTCACTTGACCTCTCGCAGTGGATTGAATCATCTACTCATCAGAATGGCCATTGCCTTGATCTTGCTTTCTCTAGACTATGCTCACTTTCTAACTTTCTTAACACACCCTTCCCCCTCTCAGATCATGACCTTATCAGCTACACGCTCACCCCCAGTACTCTAACCTCTCTACTGTCTAACTCTACCAAGCCTCCTCATACCCGCAGAAATCTTAATTCTATTAATATTCAACAATTTTCCACCTCTCTCCAACACCTTCTCTCCCCTATATCTACATTTTCCTCCCCTGAGATGGCAGTACCTCATTTTTACCAAACCTTAGCAACAGCCATTGATAAAGTGGCTCCAGCGACACTACATACTACACGTCGACTTCGATGTCAGCCGTGGCACACTACAGCAACGCGAAATCTTCAAAAACTTTCCCATACAGCAGAGCGTCACTGGCGTAAAACTCGCACCTCTAATGACTTCTTCATATATACTTCTATCTACCGCTCCTATCGAAATGCTCTGGACACTGCAAAACAAACATACTTCCAATTTCTTATCTATGCTCAGGCTTCCAACCCCAAATGCCTTTTTGAAGACATTTAAAGCTCTTCTCAATCTTCCCACCCCAAACCCTCCGTCCATTATCTGTGCCCAGGATCTTGCTTCCTATTTCAAGGACAAGATTGATAAGATCAGACTAGAATTGGTATCCTCTACCTCGACAAGCAATTGGTTCAATTCCTTCCCACCAACCTCTGACATACTCTCTTCATTTGACCCCACAAATGAAGAGGAAATTTCTACTCTCTTCTTATCCTCCTACTCTACCTCCTGTTCTCTTGATCCTATCCCCTTGCAAATTGGTAGATCCCTGTCTCCTGTGCTCATCTCACCTTTAAATAAAATCTGTAATCTCTCACTCTCTACTGGCATCTTTCCGTCACTATACAAGCATGCAGTGATTACTCCTATTCTAAAAAAACAAGATTCCGACCCAAACTCTCTCTCAAATTACCGTCCCATCTCTCAGCTGCCGTGCCCCTCCAAGCTTCTAGAGAGACTTGTCTACACTCACCTCACACGCTTCCTTTCTGCAAACAACCTGTTGGATCATCTTCAGTCTGGCTTTCATTCCCAAATTCCACAGAGACTGCGTTGACTAAGGTTGTCAATGATCTGATCACTGCTAAAACTGAACGCCATTACTCTCTCCTAATTCTCCTGGATCTCTCAGCTGCATTTGACACCGTTGACCACTCTCTTCTCATACAAACGCTGCAATCACTAGGGCTTCAAGACACTGTTATATCCTTGATTTCATCCTACCTTTCTAATCTCTCTTTCAGTGTTAATTTCTCTGGGGCCACCTCTGCTCCTCTTCTTTTATCAGTTGGAGTACCACAAGGCTCAGTGCTATGTCCTCTGCTGTTCTCTATCTATACCGCTTCTCTTGGAAATCTAAAAAGTTCCTTTGGATTTCAGTATCATCTCTATGCGGATGATACCCAAATTTATCTATCCTCTCCTGATCTCTCGACATCTGTGTTGTCCCGTATAACTGACTGTCTTTCTGCCATTTCATCTTGGATGTCCTCTTGCCAACTCAAACTTAATCTTTCTAAAACAGAGTTAATAATATTCCCACCCACCAACAAGAGCATACCTGACATTTCTATCTCTGTTGATAACATGACCATAAATCCCACTCCACTAGCTCGCTGCCTAGGTGTAATCCTTGACTCATACCTATCCTTTGTTCCCCACATTGACTCTATATCTAAATCATGCTACATACATCTAAAAAACATTTCCAGAATTCGCACATATCTCACACACTGCAAAAAACCTTAATTCATGCACTTATCATCTCCCGCATTGACTATTGCAATTCCCTCCTTACTGGCCTTCCCAAAAACAGACTCAAACCCCTACAATCTATTTTGCATGCTGCGGCAAGATTGATTTTCCTTGCAAATCGTTATTCCTTTGTTGAATCACTCTGTATGTCTCTACACTGGCTGCCTGTTTTCTACCGAATCCAATATAAAATACTCTTACTAACCTACAAGGTGATGATGATGATGATAATATATACTATTAATAAAAATAAAATATATATTTTTTATTTTTTATTTTCTTTGTGTGTGTATGTTAGTTAAACTTCATAAACCATGATTTTATCAATAAGTATAATGGATTGGTCAAGAAATATGATGTTAAAAAACAATGGTGGTGATATCTATTGCCCTCTTACTGGAAAGTAAATGATTATGCTAGCGTTCTTGAAATATAATAATATGTTGCCTTTTAAGTTGCTTTTACATTGATGTTACCCTGAAATTGCACTGTTATTTTTCTTCATTGCACATTTCCTATTCATGTATTCATTTGTTAGCTATTCCAAAAGCTATCACCAGCTGCATATAATGCAAATACAGCAGTGTATCTGTAGTATAACTAATCAGTCCTCGAGAACCAATCAAGTTATGATTTTCATTTCATCATTTTGTAAAAGAGTTCATTGTTTGTGAAGGGGTTTTTATTATCAGCCAAAGCTAGGGCAAAATGTAATTTTGAATTTTACTTAAGGCCATATTTACGTGATTATCAAGGGAGTTGTGTCACAATCTATTGCTAGAAAAATTTCCATCTGATCAAGAACATCACATTTTTTGCAGTTTAGAGTAATACAGAATGTCGAACACCATAATGCCAACATTACAGCATATTGTCATTCCCTAGCTTAAATGGGTGATATACTTTATTTAAGAAGTTTGCTAAATCCACTCCCTTCCCAATAAAAATACTTCATTGGAGGTATAATCCTTCAGCTTCCCTATTTGCTGTATTTAGCAGGCTCATGGCACTTACATATAGCCCGGACTTCCACTGATCACCCTCGGCAATGCTTGGTCCACTCCATAACAAGGGCAATCAAACATAGAATGTCCAATGCTTCAATTAACACATGACTGTCTCACTTTGTCATTTATTTGTGTTTATTATGCTTCTTACAGTGAGTAGTCAGTCTGTCAAAGCTATCATTGGATTCAGTAGATTTTGTGTCAGGGAATATTCAATATATCTATCTATCTATCTATCTGTCTATCTGTCTGTCTGTCTGTCTGTCTGTGTCTGTCTGTCTGTCTGTCTATCTATATATAAAATCATGGGATAAAGTGCGGCAAACATTGCACTGCTGAATTAATCTTACTGTTGTGTCAGGAAAGCATAAACAGCAATTTTCTTGACAATGTCTCACGCAACCCTACATCTGGCTAAACAGTAGTTTACTCACTACTAGCCGGCCACTAACTGCAATCGGTGGCCCCACCCACAAATTCAAACAGTGTTTTTATCCTATACCCTAGCACTACAAACAAATTACAGCACAACAAATCAATTACTACACCCATGTGGTACACCTGTGTGTGCTAGAAGAAGTACCCAGAGGAAATTCAACCCTGTCTGCAGCATGCTCCTAAAGATTAGCTGGGTTTTTAACTGATTGCCTACTGAGAGGTGTGGCAAAAACAAAGAACAACAGACCAATAAAAAATAACAAACAGACAATTAAAGGGCAAGTTAGGTGGACTTATAGCATGTGGCCAAACTATAGTGGATGCAGTGGGTGCCATAGTTATGGGGTCTGATTGTAAGGGTGCATGGCAGTGCTTGTCCATTCACTACACATGCCTCAGTTTTGTTTTTCTGAGAAATGAATGTACAAATGGGGACCACACACAAGCTCAGAAGTGCAGAATGAGGGCCTCCAGAAGGGATGGACACATACTTCCCTTCGCCCTCAAATTGTTCTATGAGGCTCAGTTATTGCATGTTATGCCATTGACCTATAGGTTCTTATATATCATCAAATTCTATGTTTCTATATATTCATTACACAAATATGCTATTTACACTCCAAGGGGTAAATTTATCAAGCTGCAGGTTTGAAAAAGTGGCGATGTTGCCTATAGCAACCAATCAGATTTTAGTTATCATTTATTTAGTGCATTCTGCAAAATGACAGCTAGAATCTGCTATAGGCAACATCTCTACTCTTTCAAACCTGCAGCTTTTATTATTATTATTATTATTATTATTAATTTTTATTTATAAGGCGCCACAAGGCGTCCGCAGCGCCGTACAGAGACAAACAAATTACAATACAATGGGAGACAGCACAGTACAGGATTTATGTAAAAGTATGTCTCAAACTGGAATTTTGCACTAAATTTTCTGCTTCAGCTGCATTGAGGAGTGCCTATATTCTGTTTCTAGCTATTTTAGATTTGCTGGTCTATAGGACTGTACTTCAAAGGATGACTGAGCATAACTGTTGTTTCCATACTTGTATGGAATGTTTGACAGTTTAAAAGTTAAAGAAGAATGTAAAATAATGTACTTGAACTTGCTTGCAGGAAGAGATAAGCAAATTGGCGGTGATCTACTGTATTGTAGCTGTCAGTTTGGAACTAATAACTGAAAGATTCTATACATCATTTCTTTTATTGATTTTTACCAAAATGAACAATAACAAACAACACAATAAGATACATATAAATTACCCCCCCCCCCACCAACACAATCCTAAGGTAGAGAATTATGATACTAAATCATAAAAGCAGTGATATACTGTATTTTAATATACATATACAATTATATAATAAATAGTACAATTAAATATAACCTATATAATAAATATTAATAATTAAATATACAATATAAATATACATATTATACTTAATATACATATACACCATCTTAACTAGGCAAAGCATGCATGGAAATTATACATGAAGTAATAGTCAGACCAGGTAACTAAGGGGGATCTTCATTCAAATCTTTAGCTAGAGATATTGAAGCATATTGTGACTTAAGCCATATTTTAATCATATGGATGTAACGTTCATGGCCAATTAGGTAATTAACTAGAGGTCTCCAATTACAAATTACAAGTTCTTCATCAACCATCCATTTTCTTGCAATGGAAACTTTGGTCAAAGTTAATTTACAAATAACATATGGAGAGGATGATTTATCTAAGAGAAAATCTTAGATAAATCCAAATAGGCAAATGACTGGAGATCAAATGGGTAATCTTATCCTTCTCGATTGAATACATTTCTCTACTGTCTACCAGAACCTTTTGGCCCTTGGGGGTATATTTACTAAACTGTGTGTTTGAAAAAGTAGAGATGTTGCCTATAGCAACCAATCAGATTTTAGCTGTCATGTCAATGTACTAAATAAATGAGAGCTACAATCTGATTGGTTGCTATAGGCAACATCTCCACTTTTTCAAACATGCAGTTTAGTAAATATACCGCTTGGACAGGCCAAAGGAGATGCCAGAAATCAGCTGAATCCATGCCACATTAGAGCATTTGGAATCTCATCTCACACCCAATATCATCTGTCTCATAGGAGTATAATAAACTCTATGTAATATATTCAATTGAATTTGGCGATTTTAGTACTTCCAAGCAAGTAGAGCACTGAAATCATATTATTGGAACCTAGTTCTCCTAGGGTATTCTAAAGTGGAGCCAGGCAGAATTGGGGAGTAGTGTTTTGAAATTATGGAGGGCATGTCTTAGCTGTAAATCATTATAAATAACTGGAAGACTCTACAAACACTTCATTCTACCACCTGAATTGCTACTGTCCATGGTTTCAATTATGATGATGATGATGATGATGAGGACGAGGATGATGTGGATGATTACGATGATTATTACTGTCATCATATTTTATTTATAAAGTGTCAGTGCTGTACACTGAGGGATGATAATACAAATAAATTACACACAAAACAAGTTTAATATCTAAGAGGTGTTGTGTGCATTTGATACATGAAATAGTGGCATAACAGTTCTAGCTTTTGTAGCTGTGGTGAGGATATGTGTTCATCATGCAGACACTGTGCTATACTTTCCGGCACCAGGAAGTTGATAATTACAGATATAGCACTAGTTACTGACTCTAGGGATATTTCCCATTTACATTGCAAACAATTTGTGAAATGTGTTTACTCAAAAACGGTAATTTCCAAAGTTTCAAATAACATGTAGTGATGTTGTATTTATGGGCGATTGCATATATTTTTATGAGAAGCAGATCCGAAGAAGCTAGCATCTATGGAGGATGCAATACTTAGCGGCCTCTGATTTCTTGCTGAATGTGAGCTAAACATACTTGTATGACTGTCATTGCACCCTCCTGCAAAATTTGATTTGAAATATTTTTCTTGTGGGATGAGATATTTATGTCGTCTGACAGTGAGAGCACACATACAAGGTGTTCCCTGATTAGCAGAGGGGTGCAAAAGGGTTTGGTATTTACGTATCCTCATTGGTAGGTTGTCTTTCAATAGGAAGCCTTTTGCACTTTCCAGGTGTAGATTATATGAGAGAAAATTTTTAGGCATATTTTGACCATTGTAATTAAAACATTAAACTGTACTATACTAACACATAAAATAAGACAGTCCCAATGCCCCCTGTCATGCTTAGTGAACCCTTAACGACTGGGGATATTCTATGTATTTGCGGCCTAATCATAATTTTCAGTTCTTCTATATTTCTGTTAAATTTACAATTAATGTTTAACTCAGTGGTGGAACTGCCAACGTTGTGACAGTTCCACCACTGAGTGACTGTAGCCGCTACACTTCCTAAATTGGCGGTAGTTCTGACACTATTTTCAGCCACCATAAACTAAGTGAAGTTGACACAGGGCTTTACTTCACATGCTCAGGATATGAAGAGCAGGGTCTGTGAGAGGACGGATTGCATCACCTCCCAAAAATGTTTTGCTATGGCGCCTGCCAAGGTAGTGTTCAGACCCCACCACATTCCACATTTTCTCAGGACAGATAGGGCTTTGGTTCAGCAGCATAATGGAATAAATATTGTTTTTTTTTCTTCAAAAATATATACTTTTCAACGATTCTTTCCATGTCTACGTTAAGCAAATTAAAGCAACTCCGGAAACTTCAACAAGAAATTAGCTAGTTCTCCTAAATACACAAATACCTAATATGTGTTTGATATATAAAGCATGGTGATATCTGTCCTATAAACAAGAGTGATTTCATTTTGTCATGTTTTGCATTTCTTATATTTTCTTCTTTTTTGTTAGTTTCATTTATTTATTTTCCTTTTAACAAGGGAGACAGTCTCATGTCTCCCCTAGTGCTGCCACTGAATGCTATTTGATAGCAGCTGACATATCAGCCACTCTTACATCCAGTATCTATCAGTGCTGACAGACAGGAGAGATCTGAGGCAGGTCTACTTGCAGCTTCATAGGCTTCCCTACATAGGAAAATCTCCAATATTGTCACTATTGCGATGTCATGGTATTTCTTCTGGTGACCAATAGTGAAGTTCTTTCTTCCCCACTCAGCTAAACATTGCTCTCACTTTGCCATGAGCCATGAGTCATGAATATAATGACAGCCTAAGCAAATGCCCCACTTTAATGTAAGTTTAGTGATAGCAGGCAGGCCAGAAGAAGTTGAAATTAATGTGACATGTGGCCCTAAAATGGTTATAGTCATGTCTTTGTGAGCCTCTTGCATAAATACATTAATGCTCGTATTGTAGGTTTGGGAGAAGCCCCATGCAAATATACATACTTTTGTAGGATTTTGCATCTATGTACGTGGTGGAACAAGCAAAAATGTCACATCAAAGTCTATCCTACTAATACTATGGGGCCACCCCTTCATTAGCTTAGCCTCATATATGTCTTCAATTAATCATTAGGTTGGGGAGGGGGGGGCATTGGGACTGTCTGTGTTACACATATCAGACTGTGTGTGTGTTTTATACAACTGTTTGAAATGCACTTAGAAATGTGCTTTGTTGTGTAACGTATGACTGGAAACAATGTTCCCTCTAAGCTGCGCTCTTGCGCGGCAGCGCAGCTTCCCAAACACCGCTGCACACTGGCTGCCTGGCACCGTGCAGCCATTTTCCTCACTTGTCATGGGGCAGACAGACTGTCTAACGCCAAAATGCGCTACTGCGCATGCGCAAATTGATTCACGTCCATCTAGCAGACACGCTGTACACATCTGCAAGGATACTAAGACGGCCGCATAGGGCCTCCTTCCTTGTACAGACAGGGCCTCGGGGCAGCTGTGAACACACGTGGAACGCTAACCACCGGACCAGGAATCTCCGGGCACATCATTCAGTAACAGGTTAGTTCCATCAGCCCCTTACTACCTGAGCTATTTCAGCATATGAACTGTATCAATATGGACTGATCTTTATCTCTTCTGACATGTTCTATATGAATTGACTATTTACATCGTTGGAACTTACTGGAACGGATCTTTCTACTTCCAATCTTCTCTAACATTTTGCACAGAGCATATATCTATTAATTTGAACTTACATACTGAAAGACTGTGAATGGTTCATATTGCTGTCTGGTTGCACCTTTTTTAAATAAGGAAACCATTATTGTATGATTATTGTGCATGTTTATTGTGTTGTTTAATACAGTTATTTCACACAACAAATACGTATTTTATCAAATACAATAAGTCTGTTACATGCCTAACTAATTAACAAAAATTATTGTTCCGCTCAGTCAATTTTTGCTTTATTTTTTTCCGCACACGTTATCCTTTTTTGCTGCCCAACTTCCAAAAAAATTAGAGGGAACATTGACTGGAAGGTATGTTATTATTATAATATATATTTATAAGGCGCCATAGATTCCGTAGCGCTGGATACAGAAACCAGTAACAAATGAGATGATACACATAAGTAGCACAGAAGTAGGGACAGGCTGGGCTAGGGGGCAGGGGGCATTTGCCATCTGGGTCGGTCCCATAGTGGGCTCCTTTGGGCTGGGTCACTGGGCCACCTGTATTTATTTCCCTTTAAAATGTTCTTTATAGGCTACCGAGTCTGCTCTTGCCCGCTGGACTAAAATTTGTCAACCCTCCAATGCACAGAAGAGTGTGAGTAATGTTAAGGGGACTCACATGGACTGCAGCAAAATACATGTTAGGACGTACAAGGGAGTCAGATAATGGACAGACGTGGGACAGTAGGTAGAAAGGTATAAAAAGTATAAAAGGTGATGCCTGTCTTCCATCATCTCCCAGTCTACCAGGAAATGTGAAGTTCAAGTTTTTTAATGTTTGTGCCCCACCCTCACACCTGCTAAATGCCATGCCTGATTTACCACCCCATAAATATAATTAAAATGATCTCAGGCCATAATAAGAAATATTATTCACACATTCAAATCACATAGGTGCCTGCAGTCAGCATACTACACCCTGATCCACGCACCTTCAGAAGATCCAACAGCAGAAACAGGCACAAATGATATATGGAATGTGGGAGACACTTTATGCACTTTTGCAAACTAACTTCAGTCTTTCCTATGAATAAGCTAATAATATATCTGCCATGAGAAGTGAAAATATTATTAAGGAAATCAACCTTCTTAATGTCCTTAACACTTTGAAAATTATTTTATACTTGTATCTCAGGATATTCCTCCAATATAGTGTAAATAGAATAAGTTAAAGTATTAAAACAGAAGGTTTGCAGAGCTAATTGCCTCCTATTTACTGTCAGAAGCACAGCATTCTAAGCATTTTTTTCAGAGATAACCAATTTTCCTCAATTCCTGTAACTTTTCCTCTAAGCACAGAATTTACAGTACCATTTTGACTGAAATAATAGAGAACTCAAGTACTCCAGGATCTCTTATTAAATCTGACCCGACAGTTACTTTTCCATATAATTCAAACCAATTTCAGTTTCCCTGCCAGCAAACAGCATCAAACTTGTTAGTTTTGCAGCTTTTCACACCAAGGAAGTTTTCAAGTTAAATAAATTAGGAAGCAATTACAGGATATAATCTTGGCAGGTCTGCTGCTTAGTATTGCAATTATAATTTAGAAGATTTTTTTTTTTCCACATTCAAAGTTAACAAGATTGAATTTATTTTAGGGATCCCATGCATTCTGCATTGACATGACTGCCCTGGTATTGATATGTAAAATTTTTGACTTTAAATGTTTGTCAGTCTCCCAACAGAAGTTGCCCAGGTTAGCGATATGACTATTAGACAGATATGACTCTTTTAGTGCCATTCATCTCTGCTTAATGTACTGAATGTGGCTGCAGAATGTGGGCCCTACTCAGGTATACTGGTTTATTGGGAAGAGTAAACATTGTTTGTATTTTATGGGGAGGCAACGGAGAGTCAGGTTGAGGACCATAGATTGATTTGGGCTAACTAGAGGAATGTAAATGTGCTGTCATTATTTAGGTCTATTAAACTGACTGCTGTGGGGGAAGAAACATATAACTATATTATAGGTTGGAAAAATCTATTGAAAATAATAATCCTTTGAAGGTTACTATACAAAAAATAAACATTGATAACTTCCTATAGTTGGAGCAGGAAGATAATTAGATTTGGGTGTAAAACTATACAAAATATAGTGGAACTTGGCGGCCTGGCGTTACACAGCCTCTATTTATATTTCCTAGCAGCGCAGTTACAGTACCTGTATTGTAGCTTCATTGTCTATGAAACATGCTCTTTAACATTCAAAATTTATTGTGTTCGTAGTCTTTGAAGTTTTGTAATATGAGTGCAGATAATAATAGACAAAGGTGGCCCTTTGTCTATTATTATATTTATTTATAGATTGTGAGAGCTCTGCTCTTGGATACCAATGAATGCTCTCTCTGCTCATCAAGAAGTGCATAGTACTATTATTTGAAATTTTTGGTATGGATGCAGGCCACCTTCCTCTGTCACCATCATCACTTGTGTGTGTATATATATATATATATATATATATATATATATATATATAAATATATAGCAAATTACGTAGCACTTTACAATTGGGTATCTGTTTAAATATCTACTGATGCCTCTGTCCATCTAATGTTATCTGATTGTTACTGCCTCTTCACTCTCCATGATGCATGTTGTCTAATGTTCCAAATTTAGTGTGTACATAGCGCTTCAACATTTTTATTTCTTGCACCTTGCACTTATTTTTTGTTGTTGTTTAATTTATCTAATGGTCTTGCTTCAGTTGGTGGTGTGGCAGATGACATTTCTTCTGCAGCCGCTGCAATGTTCTACATGTGGTCAGTGTATGTTGATAATGCCCAGAAAAAACCCTCACACACAGACATGCTTTTTTAATATAGATATCACTCAATGACCCTTTCAAAATTTTCAAGTATTGAAAAATAGAAAAAAGTTTAGAATATATAAAGTTTTTTGGGATATGCAGCTGCGCTGACTCGTAAACACTGTCCCGCACAAGATTACTTTCACTAGAAAAACTTCAAATTTTAATAAAATTAAATCAATTTGTTTTTTGGATTCTCCTGCTATTAGTCATACAGCAAACACACTCGGTTTTCCCTCTACCAAATATACAACATAATGATATCTAACTCAGTCTATGTACTAGTACCATTATATATGCATTAATAACAACCAGTGGCCACTAGTTCGTCTAAAATCTCTGAAAGATTGAAATTAAAAGCAATTAATCAGCAAAACTATTCTAGCTGACTGATCTCTACAGAACTGCTCTACAGTCATCACACGAGTCAATTGCTTTCTATGCCCCTCCTTCATCTTGAACGCTATTTTCAGAGCACAGCACTGCAGCTAACCTCCTCCCTACACGCTGTCTATTCTAACATGGCACTTGAGAAGGGTGGGCTATCTCTCTCTCTCTCTCTCTATCTATCTATATATATATATATATATATATATATATATATATATATATACCGTATATACTCGAGTATAAGTCGACCCGAATATAAGCCGAGGCACCTAATTTTACCACAAAAAACTGGGAAAACTTATTGACTTGAGTATAAGCCTAGGGTGGGAAATGCAGCAGCTACTGGTAAATTTCATTGTATTTTGTAACGAGGGTGTAGAGTTGTATGTGGACATATGCAATAGATCCCTCCGGACAAGTTTCTAGAATATACAATCATCAAACATAGGAGGAAATAATAGTGTAGTATGTCCAACAAAGATGATTGTCAATCAAGCTTCCAAATAACTCCCGTGCGTGAATAATCTACTGAACACCCGTGTCTTCACTCTGTGTAGAAACCCCATAGGGTATATGCTTACTAAAACGTACATGACAAAACGCCCTTAGCAGGAATGGTAGATGTAGATTCAACTCCCGCCATCATATGGACATTTCCCACTCAAGAAGAAAAGATAAAAAGAGATCTAGCGCATTATCTTTTTAATAAAATATACAAGAGCCGGCAAACATGGGATTCATACCAGATATCAGCGTAGGTAAAGCAAGGTAAGCGTGGACAACCAATCTCCTCCTCATCACAGCCTGTCACGTCTGCACTCGTTAGAATCCTCAGTCCCGGTCTCAAGATGAAAATAATTGTGTGCAATGATGTATTTTTCAGGGGGCGTGGTATTGACTAGAGCCAGGCTGCCCCCCTCTCTCCCTGAATGTCTGTAAGGCTGTCTGTGTAGTTCCGCAGTGGAACGCATGTGCGTTCCACAGACAGGAAGCTCGGCACTTGCATTCCAAGTGCCGAGCTTCCTGTCTGTGGAACGCACATGCGTTCCACTGCGGAACTAACAGCAAGCACCAAACTCTTGTGAGTTGATTTTTTTTTCCACCAAACTCTTCTCAGTTAATATTTTCCTTCTCTTTCTCTTCAGCCCTTAAGCGGGCTGAAGCTATGGAGGCAGGCACCACCCTCCTTACAGCCGTGCATTGGGGTCTTGAAGCATCACTCGAGTATAAGCCGAGGGGGGGCTTTTTCAGCACAAAAAATGTGCTGAAAAACTCGGCTTATACTCGAGTATATATATATATATATATATAATATATATATATATTATGAGTTTTGCATGGAATTTTTTTACCTGTAAATGTTGTTTTCCCTCATTTTGAGATCAAATATTGGTGCAAAACCGAGTCATGACTCGTTAAAACTTGGATCCCCAAGGTCAAATCTTGTTGAATTTCACCAAATCCAAACCGCTCATCTATAGTCTATGTTATAGCTCTCTTTTTCTTCCCCCTCTTATGTGATAACACCACTGCACACTTGAACAATGTACCCCTGTTACGAGCCGTGGCGCCATGACTCACGGTTCCAGTCTGCCTGCGTCCCGGCCATCGCCATGATGACCGGGACGTCACTTCCTGTTACGCCCCAGTCATTGCTAAGGCAACAGTCAGGACACTCTGCTGATAATCGCTGCTTCCTGGCATGAGGGGTAGCCGGGCGCGTGCACAACTTGTTTTAATTAATTAAGCAGCCACCTGAGGCTGATTTACTGTGCTGGTGCTGATTGATTATTCTATGTATTTAAAGCAAGGAGGGCTTAGCCTCCCTGCCGGTTATAGCGTTTAGTTCCTGGTTGCTGACTTGCTCCTGTATATCGTGCTGATTCCTGGATTACTTTTCTGTGTATGACCTTTGGCTCGATTTCTGGACTGTGTTTATTGCTAGTGGCCCTGCCTCTTTTGCTTGTGACTTGGATATCCTTGCTCTCTGCTGGCCCTGACCATTGCCTGAACCGTACCTCGCTGCCTGCTTCTGCCCTCGGACCCCAGCCTCTTCCTGACTACGGTTGTCTCCTGTCATCACCGCTTATTACTCACTGCAGTGATATTCATAAGCTAGCACTATGCTGAGTTTAAGACCTGGGGGCATCTGTGTACCTGTGAGTGCAACTAGCTCTATAGGAAAGGCAGATGCTAAAGATGAAGACTTATACACCCTGTTCTGCAAGCTTATGATAATCAGCCATTAGCCATAACATTATAATCTGCCAGTCAATATATTTGGAGGGAATCATGCAGGGATGACAGCAGGACGAATCCATCTCCAGCCCAAGTTCTGGTGGGACAGATCCTAACTGTCGCAGATGGTCCAAGGACTATCACATGGGTTGTCAGTGTAGGAAGAAGCTTCTAGAAGTTAGCAGGTGGGTGTTCAGTCTTGCTCTAGCAAGTCCCTCCTTATAGTCTGTTGATGCATTTTTTAATGCCTTGGGTCTACTCTACGATGACCCAGAAAGGGTGGCCTAGGCTGAGGGCCTTGAAGCAAGGCGGAAACACTACTGAAGAATATTGTGCAGAGTTTAAGCGATGTTCAACTGATAGTGAGTGGAACGACCCAGCGCTCTGGAGTCAATTCTGCCTAGGTAGCTCTGAACAAATCAAAGACTCTTTGGTGCAATATCCTACATCAACTACCTTGGAGAATAGGATGCAGCTGGTAATCAAGATTGATTGTAGGTTCAAGGAAAGAAAAGCTGAAAGGGGTCTTTCAAAGCTGCCTCTTCCGGCTCTCTGCTGACCTCTTACTCTGCACCGTTGGACATTCCTGAGCCTATGCAGTTAGGCGCCTATTGTCTTTTCTTAGAAGAATGTACCAAGCCCTGCTCTCTGGATCTGTGCATGTATTGTGGCAACAAGGGCCACCTACTTCGTGCCTGTCCTATTAAGCCAGGCCTAGATGTTGATGAAGAAGTGCGCCTAGGTCTTCAACTAATCTCTTCAAAATTTTCTGTTTTGATTGGTGCACATTCCTTTGATGTTTCAGCTTTTCTTGATAATGATGCAGCCTGTAACTTCCTTGACCTTCACTTGGCCCAGTCTCTTGGAATTCCCTCGATTAAACTTGGACTCAGGCATTACTGTCTGTGATTTAGAGGGCAACCCATTGACGCGGGGCAGGATTTTGCCCAGGACTCCACCTCTACAAATGTTTGTGGGTATCCTCCACCATTAGGTTCTCTCATTCTATCTGATCTCGTGCCCTTCCGCTGCTTTGATTTTGGGGCATCCTTGGCTTCAAGGTCATAATCCTCTCATTGATTGGAAGAAAGGGGAGATCATGCGCTGGAGTTCTAAATTTTCCTCCACCTGCCTGTCCTTGCCTCTCCGTGCCCTGTGGCCTACTCTGGAATCTCTTCCTGCTCCATTCCAGGAGTTTCAAGATGTATTTTCAAAAAAAAAAGCGGACTCTCTTCCTCCTCACCGGGAATATCGACCATATCCCTGGGTCTAGGTTGCCTAAGGGACGTCTTTATGCCCTATCCATTCCTGAGACTCAAGTGATGGAGCAATATGTGTAGGAAAACCTTCTGAAAGGGTTCATTTGAACTTCTAAATCTCCAATAGAAGCCAGATGTTTCTTTGTAGCCAAGAAAGATGGCAGCTTGAGACCTAGCATCGATTTTCGCGATTTGAACAAAATTACGGTCAAGAACACATATCCGCTTCTTCTGGGTGTGGTAGGGTAAACCCGCACTTACAAACCCGACACACACCACACTGACAAAAAAAATCATGATGAGTATAACAGCACTAATATAATGATATTGACTAACCATGTAACTGACAAGTAGTATTTCCAGCAGCTAAAATCCCCTTCAAATGTAAAATGCAGCTTTGCAAAACCCATACAGCAAAAAATGATGTCACTTTTAATGGACATTATGAAAACTGCGCTTTTAAAGTGGAAATGGGTGGACCCACAGCCTGTATAATGTAATCCAGGCTGTGGGTCGACCTATTGCCACTAGCTTTACGGGAAAGGTGGTGAAGATCTCTACACCCTGTTCTGCAAGCTTTTGATAATCAGCCGTTAGCCATAACAACCCCATGCACACATATTCTTAGTTTGGGTGAAAAGTAGGGTTGGGTGTGATTAGAAAGATAACTTTGAATAGAGGGATGAAAAATTAAGGATTTTTTTGTTATTTTACAATTCATTTTTAAAAACAAAATTCATTGTGAAAACTTTGTATTACATGTATTTTTTTTTTTAATTCATCAGCTCTGCTAAATGCAATAGTATCTGTGCTTGGGAGGGGGGATTGGGGGTTGGGGTGATCTCAACTTGTTTGGGGAAGCGATTGAGATTTCCCTGGTATCCCCCTAGAGCAGGGGTAGGGAACCTGTGGCTCTCCAGGTGTTGTGAAACTACAAATCCCAGCATGCCTTGCCACCTCTCTGCTGGTTATCTACTGGCAAAGCATGCTGGGACTTGTAGTTTCACAACACCTGGAGAGCCGCAGGTTGCCTACCCCTGCCCTAGAGCCACACGTAGCAGTTATGATAAGTGGGGGTAGCCTGGTGGCATCAGAACATCCTTAAAGCAAATGGGAAGTTGCCATTAATGTAGCAGTGATTGACAGCAGGGGAGGGCAGAACTATATGGAAACACAGGCCAGAACCTAAAATAAAAAATGACTGATGTTTTATTTGAACTTGTACCAAGAAGTGTAAGATGAGAGAAAAGTCTAAAAACACGTTGAACTTCACAAAATGAAAAAAAATATATACAAACAAGTAAATTTACATTTCACCACAATGTTTTTTTTTTGTTAAACAGTTTATATCAGCATGTAAAGTAGACACACATATTGAACTTTACATGGAATTACACTACGGTAAACACAAAAATGGTAATGGGAGGGGGGGGGGGGGGGGAATCTAATTTACCCTAACATGAGCAAACAGTCCTATATGATTTATCAAGTATTTTTAAATATTTGCATTGCTAAAACATGAGCTAAATTTTCAAAAATGAATTATTGATTTTTTGGGGGTTTTAAAGCAACATTATTTTGTAGTCTTAGCACTCAATCATAATGGCCGGTAAGCTTGATGACTTTTAGTTCTTTTGAAAGTAATAGAAATTCAGTTCAAAGATATATTTATCACGAATATCCTCTTTGTGGCGATATGTAAACATTTTTTTTATCACCACTTATGACAGCTATAAAAAAATATTTCCTTATTGCCACAATTTATTAAAATAATTAAAATAATAAATAAAAAAAATAATAAAAAGCATTATTGATAAAAGAGGAGAGTATGATCTCTTCTGAGCTCAGAGATATGCATCTGCCATGGCAACACCGGCCCAGGTTAACTCAACCATATTGTAAGGCACTCTTTGCAGATGTGCGCATGCGTGAGCCAAAATTTTGGCATTTAGTTCCACCAATGTGGGGAAAATATGTATAGAATGTTTAAAATAGATCTATTTCATTAAATATATATATATATATATATATATATATATATATATATATATTAAACCCTTTATATATTAAAAAAAAATTATTCAGAAAGTTTACAGAGATTAAAGCATTTTTTAAATAATTTGAATCTGTTATCACTGATATGACAAATGCAGAACAGGTATTTTGGCACCACCAATACAGCCATAATACATTGCATGGCAAAGTCTTTGCTGGTGAAAGATGGTGAAATTTATCACTAGCAGAATTATCACCAGTGATAGTTGGTTTATGATTGGTGGTAATCCTTTGATGTATAGGGCAAAACTAAAAAAAAAACTATTGATGGCGAAGTCTCACATTTTCGGTAATAATAGGGTTTTTAATAGAGATGAGCGGGCTCGGATTGCGCTAATCCGAGCCCACCCGAACAGTGCGGATCCGACGGGATCCGAGCACTGTTCGGGTATTTCCGGTGGCCAAAAGAAATGAAAACGAGGCTATGACGTCCAAGTCTTGCGTTGGATCTCGCGAGACTCAGATTATATAAATTCCCCGCTTGCGGCCACCATCTTCAGTCGGGCTCAGATCATTGAAGAGGGAGGTTGTAGTTTGGTGCTCCTGTGTCCTGTGTCCTGTCCCTCTGTCCTGCTTAATCCAAATGTTACTTAGTCCTGTGCTCTGTCCTGCTGATCAGTCCAGTGGTGCTTTGTCCAGTGCTCTGTCCTGCTGAGTCCAGTGGTGCTTTGTCCAGTGCTCTGTCCTGCTGAGTCCAGTGGTGCTTTGTCCAGTGCTCTGTCCTGCTGAGTCCAGTGGTGCTGTGTCCTGTGTTCTGTCCTGCTGAGTTCAGTGGTACTGTGTGTGTCCTGTGCTCTGTTCTGCTAAGGTCATTGCTATTTAAAAATTATTAAAAAGTTATAAAAAAATAAAAAAAAATTATAAAAAAAGTATATAAAAATTTCTACTGCAATATATAAATACGTTCACTGTTCCTGCAGTCCAGAAATATTAGTACCAGAGATTAAACTACGTTCACTGTTCCTGATTGGTTTGTTAAAGTGCGAATGTCCTATTTCAACAACATCAGGGTGGGTGGGAGGGCCCAAGGACAATTCCATCTTGCACCTCTAGCAAAATCTTGCAAATTGCCATCCTGTCTGCCACTGCAGTGCCACTCCTAGATGGGCCACGTGTTTGTGCCGCCCACTTGTGTCACTTAGCTTAGACATCCAGCTACCTCGGTGCAACCTTTTGGACTAAAAACAATATTGTGAGGTGTGAGGTGTTCAGAATAGACTGGAAATGAGTGGAAATGAATGTTATTGAGGTTAATAATAGTGTAGGAGTGAAAAAATAAATAAATATGGATTTTAGCACTTTTTATGCTTTTTTTAAAAAAAATCAGAACCCAAAACCCAAAATCAGAACCAAAATCTTTCGTGGGGTGTTTTGGCAAAACAAATCAGAACCCAAAACCTCAAGCTAATCAGAACCCAAAACCCAAAACCAAAAACACCAAAAGTGGCCGGTGCACACCCCTAGTTTTTAATGCTTTCATAAATCTGCATCTGCAAAACTTTCAATGAGGAATTCCTGATAGATAATGACTCAAAACCACATTAGCCTGTGCGCTGATGGGGTTTTGAGCTTGATGAATAGCAGCCAAAAGTTTACTATTCAGTTGCTCAGCAACAATTATTTCAATCAGAAGATTGTGCTTATCTGCCATCCTGAGGTTCAGATATGTGGAGTTTGACATGAATATGCCACTATTCATTCATGACACAACTGATCAGCAGCTACCAAGACTCCATCATAAAATTCAGCAGAAGAGGACAAAAATAAGGGATGAAGTGGGAAAATGGTAAAAGAAGGGGGAAGCAGGGCAAGAGGAAAAGTGTGTCATGAGAGGCACAGGTAAAACATGGAAAGAGGTATGGAAAATAAGATAAGAGATGTAAAGTGAGACAGACTTATAAATGTAAAGAAAAAATGGACAGACCATCCAAAATGCAGAGACAGAGACACACAACACAAAGTGAAGATGGAGAGGCAAAGAAAGGCAGATGGGGAGACAGAGTTGCACAGAGAAAATTGCAGACATATAAACAAAGAGGGGGAAAGAAAAGAACAAACACAAAGAGGAGATAGTGGTGCAAAAACGACAGAGAGTGGCACGAGAGTGGGGAAGAGGAAAGGGGCTGCTATAGACAGGGGAAGGGGAGAGATTCTGGCACAGTTGAGAAGAGAGGCCATCACAGACAGGAAGAGAGACTGTCACAGACAGGAAGAGAGGCTGTCACAGACAGGAAGAGAGAATGACACTGACAGGATGAGAGACTGACACTCACAGGATGTGAGGTTGACACAGACAGGAAGACAGGCTGACGCAAACAGGAAGAGAGGCTGACGCAGACAGGAAGACAGGCTGACACAGACAGGAAGAAAGGCTGACGCAGACAGGAAGAGAGGCTGACGCAGACAGGAAGAGAGGCTGACGCAGACAGGAAGAGAGGCTGACGCAAACAGGAAGAGAGGCTGACGCAGACAGGAAGAGAGGCTGACGCAGACAGGAAGAAAGGCTGACGCAGACAGGAAGAGAGGCTGACGCAGACAGGAAGAGAGGCTGACGCAGACAGGAAGAGAGGCTGACGCAGACAGGAAGGGAAGCTGACACAGACAGGAAGGGAGATTGGCATAGAGAGGAGGGGAGGTTGGCACAGGTAGGGGGAAGAGGAGAGAGACTGATGCAGACAGGAGAGAGTGATAGCCCATACAAAAATGACTGGTGAACGGGGTCTATCAGTGTCGGTTAGATATGTCTATGTAGACATACTTAGTGTATGAGCATTCTGCTCTTCCTCTATGTGCAGAGGAGGAGTAAGAGAGGTACTCAGGGTACACTGGACAGTGCAGGAGTACAGGTGGAGTCAAGAAATACACAGCACTGAGTAACCCCTGAACCTCTCCATACAAAGTTATCTGGAAATATGACACCAGGCCTGCATGGAAAGTAGCAAAGCCTCAAAGGCACCTCAGTAATGTAATTTTTCTTTACTTTATTTTCAAATGTAAATTAAAAAAAACACACATAATCCAGCCATTAGCCATTGAAGAATACCCAAGCCAACAAATAAAAGAATGTGAACAAAAACTATAAGTATATTATAATATTTATAAAACCCTATTAAAGTTTAATTGCACACTGTTTTAATCTATCTGTTTGTGTGACTGAAAAGGCTATGCCATATGTTGGGTGTAGTACCATTTAACGATACTCACTACCCTGACAGCGACTACAATGAGATGGCAATTCTGAAGAGTACTACACCGACATGAAAAAAAACCGACTTACCATGACACAGATGAAGTGATGTGACGACCCGGTGTGCAGCCGTCTGAGGAAAATGATGTCACATCAAAACGCGACTCCTTTTAAAGCGACAATGGACGGACCCGGCTTGTAAAGGTAAGGTTAACCCTAACCCTAACTCCTAACTCCTAACCCTAACCCTAACCCTAACCCCTAAAATAATACTTATATTGGATGAATGGCAGCCAGGTCTGTCGATCTGCCTTTTAAAAGGAGTTACATTTTGACGTGACTTCATTTTCCTTAGTCAGCAACAGATCAGGTCATCACTTTATCTGTGTCATGGTAAGTCATTTTTGTTAATGTCGGGGAAATAGTCTTTGGAATTGCCATATGGTTGTAGTCGCTGTTGGGGTAGTCAGTATTGTTAAACTGACTACCACTCCCTATATATGAAGTCCTCTCCCATTGAAGTTCATTAATATAAAAAGCGATGATTTGCTCATCTCACAATTAACTCCTTCATTCCATGCTAATTAAAGTCTATAAAACAGATGTAAATATATATAAATAGGTACCCATACATGACAAACAGAAAGAAATGGCTTTTGCATAGTTTATTCTGCTTTATAAATGTTATTACATTTTATGTTGAAGACAGCTAGTCTGATTATAAGTAGAGATGTTTGGAAGGTAATATGCTCTATAATATTACTATTGCTCAGATTCCACTTGTATTGCTGTAACAGAAAACAATAACAACACTGTACAAGAAAGAGGTTTTGTTTACTTGAGTACACCTTTTGTTTCATAACTCTCCCACATTCCAATCTACTATCACATGACAACATTAAAGCCTAAATGATTATTATTATTATTATTATTATTAATATTATTATTATTATCATCAGAGATTTGCAAGGAGCCAAAGTGCTTTGCAGCACCATACAGTAGGGAAAACAGGACATATATAAAACAGGGACATGCAAGGTAGACAAAATAAATGCAGACATTAAAACAAATGGTCAAAAGGTATGAAGGACCCTGCTCAATATATTCTAAGTGGAAGAGGGCACAGCATAATATATATATATATATATATACATATACAAGTTAACCCGTGCATGATACTCATGCATTCTAGTCAAATCAAGCTACTTAAGGTCTTAAAAAGGTTCTTGTCATGCATTTGGGCCTAGCCCAGGCCTCCTCAGGGAAAGAGCGTTACTTCCCGACGCAAGCAGCCTTTTTAATGTGTGTTCATGAGGTAAAATGACCTCACGAAAATGAGTTTGACCCCTCAGCTCGTAAATTTAGCCTTTACTACCCCTCCCACAGGGGAAAGGGGGGATGATGGAAGTTAACTGACTTGACTATTCTAATTTTTTTGTCAAATAATGTCAGTATACCAAATTTCAGGTCAATTGGATGAGCCCTTTCTGAGAAAAGTTTTTTCCACACACACACACACACACACACACACACACACACACACACTAACGCACGCCTCTACACATGTGTGTTCATGAGGTAAAATTACCTCACGAAAATGAGTTTGAGCCCTACCAAATTTCAGCCCTTTCTGAAATTTTTTTCCCACACACACTAAGAATTTAGAATTTAGTATAACTCCACCCAGCAGGTGGCGCTGCAATTTGTTTTTTTTTCCCCACACACACACACACAGACAGACAGACGCCACTAAGCATTTATATATTAGATATATATATATATATATATATATATATATATATATATATATATATATATATATATATAAATATAATCTCCAATGCCAGCAGATCTATTGTCATCAAGCTTCCTCTCTGTTCCGTTCAGATATACAATGCAACAATTTGTGTGGACTTTCTATCTTATCACTAAGATTATGGTTCTTTTCTTTCTTAGAACATCAGTAGCCTCTCCATAAGTTGCTAAACGTTTCTTCCCAGCCCTTTATGTATTTTTCATTGTCTGTCACCTATAGCTTTTTTCCCCAAATTGATGTTAACCATTCTACACTGCATATGACCTGTTTTTCTGAAGTTACCTCTCTGCTGCTTTCAGTAATGTCTACAAAACCTGTTTGTTCTCTCTCAGATCCAAATTGCTCTGCCCTACATTCCTGCTATCTATGACTACATTGTCATTGTTCCTCATACCTGATTTACCAGGTCACTGCATGAGTAATATGTTATTTTCAATAAATAAGAATGATAATGTATCTTTAGTAATATACATCTATGTATATATATATATATTGGAATATGTCTTAAAGTAAAGATGAGTCCTTGAGCCTTTAATGCAAAAACCCTTCAAAGCTTTTTTTTTTTTTTTTTTAATCCTTGAACTGCATAAATAGTCATACATACATATACATACATACAATGGATATAAATAGTATACACCCGCATTTTAAGTGCAGGTGTCTGTGATGTATAAACTGACATCAACATAAATCATGTCAGATCTTTTTCCACATTTAATGTGACCTTGTAACCAAAAAAATTAAATTGAAAAATAAATATACACTTGTGCATACATTACAAATGTTAAGAAAAGCACACAATAAATGTGAATCATACTTTTTTTCACTAGCATTTGTACTAAAATTGTGCATGCAAAACACCTGTGGATATGTGGTTCGAGCAAAGAAGTTTTGAGCTGTACACAGCTATAGCAAGCATCGAACTGTCTTTTAAAGCTAGGAAAATCTGCTGCCATCATATAGCTCATGCAATAAATTATATAATAATATTATGCTAATGTTTTTCTCTTTCTAATAATGTCAGTATTATTTATTAGCTTTGTCTGAAATCATTTTCATTGCCTTGTCCTTTCTGCAACATTGCTGATGCATTGGCACAAACATTTAGCAACCCATAATAGCCAAACACTAGGAATGTAGTCTGCGATACTTAGGGCCAGTGCAAGGTTTCACAGCACCCTAGGCAAAATGTTAGCATACTGCATCTGCACCCCCAAATACTGTCTTCTCAGCCCTTCCCACACATTTGACTTTTGAAGATAAATGAATACAAATTATGCATTTATTATTCAGGAACAAACATAGAATTTGTAGAGGGTGGCTTTTATGCCATGCCACCAAAGTGGGCATGACCATAACATAAGGGGAGTGGTAATCATTTTATACAGTGCTAGGCTTCTCTACAACCCCTTCTATCCCCATCAAATACATGGCAATACTGCTTGCACTACTGTTAGGAGCACACAGCTCACCTTTCACTAGCAAAGGATTATGAAGCAGGACATGCCTCACAATAATTTTTGCAGTGGGGACAAAGTCCTGACTGAGCCAAATTCGGCACTGCCCCACCAGAACCAAGACAGTTGGCAGACTCTCCTGCTCTCTCCTACCTATTCTTGAAGCTTTCCCTACCTATGGCTGCTCGTGGCTTAAGCTCAGTAGCTGCTTGTCTGGATCCTGGATTGATGTTGCCCTGTTTGGACAAAGGATAGGCACATGAAATATGGAAAGTTTATCACTAAGTGAACCCTCTGTCCCACAAATCAACAGCACCCGTTTAATATACTAGGCCTACCTCCGTGCAATTAGCCCCGACCTTAAATTAATATCATTCATATTTAATAAATAGAAATATTTCCGCCAACCATCCTAGACATTAAATTAATAGTATTCCAAATTTTCACATTTAATAAATTTACCTATTTCCATCCCAAACAGTCCTGACATTTAATAATCATTGCTCATATTTAATAACTAGCCCTCCTTCTCCACAAACTCTGCCCCCCCATTCAATTAGTAGCTCCCAAATCATCCCAGCATTATAAATGTACAGGCTCCTTACTCAACATTAAATAGCCACCAGCATGACGACACTATTATGTTAAATACCCCCCACTATCAAATAAGTAGCTCTCGCTCACATATTAATATTTCCCACCAGGGCCGGATTAACCATAGGGCTAACTTGGCTACAGCCCAGGGGACTATGGCATCCAGGGGGCCCATGAAAGTTCTCAGCAGCAGTATTGATCGGTCGGGGGCGGGGGCGCCCCCCGGTGCGATCAGTGCTGCTGAGCACTTTCACTGCGGTCCTTCTCCGGCGCGCTGTAGTCTCCTCACTGAGGAGATCTCGTGAGTCTCACTCTCACGAGATCTCCTCAGTAAAGAGCATACAGCGCGCCAGAGAAGGAGGTAAGTGCCGGGGGGGGGGGGGGGGCGGGGGCGCGGGCAGCTCGGATCACGGGGGGGGGGGGGAGCCAGGGGCCTCCATTCACTTAATCCGGCCCTGGTTCCCACCCACCATTAAATGATTAACCCCTTGCAATATGGGAAAACATGATGCCTAATTTATCACAGTTTCTACCATTAATTAGCGATGCACTGCATAATTGCATATAGTTTGAATAATAAGTCACCCTACTATTAAATTAATTGCCCAGGACACCATCCCAAAACATTAAAAGCCCCCCTCTCTCCTCCCCCACCCCACACTTACCTGGTTACATATGGATGTAGGTAAGTGTGGGGAGGGGAGAGTGTCAGCTTCAATATGGATGTAGGTAAATGTCAGCAGGGAAGAGCATGCAGGCCTGTCTGATCCTGCAGGCCACCATAGAGATCATATTTGCCTCATCCAGGTGCGGTGCTTGTCAGTTTGGAGAGGTGGAGCTTGGTGGCTTGAATGGGTGGAGCTTGTTGGCTCGGAAGCGCGCTGCAGCCTTTCATAGATAATCATAAGCCTGACATTGCCAGGACTCCGGATGGCTCAGCAAGACAGCTCTCTTACTTTAATAAAGAACTGCTGCCCCCACCAGCATGAAGATAAATTCTTCTTCTCAGTGCCCAATGGCGCCTATTCCCTCCAAGTCCTAGCGCCGTAGGCAGTTTCCTGAAGCTGAATAAGGGTAGTGCCGGACCTGGTGATACTGAACCATGAATATATTTTGTTTACTGCAATGTAACGGCAGCCTAACACCTTACATAGTGCTTTCTCCAATATGTTGACTTACTTTCTCATTTGTTTGACTTATGATTTATGTTGGACAGAAGGCTTAAACCAAATATATTTTTACTGTTGTATCGATCAGCGAAACCATCAACAAAAACTGAAGTAGAACATGCCTGGAGTGACTCTCTCGCACAGGGATTCATTCATAGTACAGGCTGGAGCACCAGTTCCTTGGCTATTTGACTGCAATGGACTGATCTACAAAATAGCCAAAACAAACAGTAATTATTTCCAAAGGGATAATGGCACTCTATTTTGAGACATATTTTCTTACATTCCACAGCAGTTAGATGTTCTTTACAAGCAATAAGTCATTTTTTTTCCAATAACAAAGATTTTTACAAATGAAATACGTTTCAAATGATGTAATACCTAAAGTGTAAAAATAGAAAAGAAACAATTAATAAAAAAATAGTAGGTATATAAAGCACACTGCGTGGGAGTAAATAAGAAAGTCACTATGACAGTGTTTATGTGTATTTCCAGGTTTTACAGTTTCAGACTCATGTTGCCTCTGTGTGAAATCTGATAATTTGCTTCTCTTTCACTCTGTTGGTTTTCCTGCTTCTGCAAAGTGTTACCAAATTAGACTATGTATCACATCCAAGATCCAATCATCCCTGTGTTCCTCAACAATTAAAACACACAGGCAAGTTCTCACTACTAACCTCTCTTCTCTGCCTATCAACCACTCTGTCCTCTCTGTCTCAGATATTATATCTTCATACAAAATATTTATTGCTAATGCCGTTACTTTCAGTCTGTATGTTCTCCTCAGCACTCTCCTTTGTAGTCAGTTTTTCTTCATATAAAACTTTGTATAAATATATGCTCTATAAAAAGGATCAAATATCAGATAAACTGAATGAAGACAAATATAAAAGTGTTAATGGTATTATATTTCAGTTATTAGAACTAATATATAATACCATTAACAGCATATAATATGTATCTAAGCTCTATCAGTATTAGAAACAGATAAACATTAAAACCCATTTGCAAAATGAAAATGTCAAAACATTTGGTAAAGAAATCCAATCCCATATTGCAGAGATTCTGGGCTTGGTTAAGCTTCAGACGTAAGTCAGTTTGCATGCCATATCTTACATGAAATAGCTCTGTGCATGCTTAGTAATGGACCTCACGCAATTGCATGCAATTCATGTCTGAACGGAAATGACACTTGACTGCCTATGGCTTGAAGGGCGGAGCGGGGGAGGGAAGGGTAGGCAATGTACATTAAGAGCGTGCTGATGGGAGCGCTGAAGCCGCGACAGCGCACATGTGGCTGATTCATCTCATGGGGGTGAATGTATCAAGCTGTGATATTGAAAATTTTGTGATTTTCTCGGGCGAGTTGAAACTAGCCGATGTATTAACCTGAGATTTCATAAAATCGCCGGAGATGAGTTATTGTAAAAACCGCTGCAAATCACTGTCCCAATTTTCCCCTGCTCTAGCTATACAAATCTCCAAATGTATGAAGCTGCAATTTTTCAAACCCGACCAAGTTTCAAAATATAAATCGCCAGATACAACAGGCTGCGTTCAAGATGCTAGACCCCAGGCTGTATAGCGCTGAGCTGAACTCCCTAGGAAGTGGGGTACAGAAAACCGTGCGGGGGGCCCCCCCTCTGGGAACAACCAGCTCAGTGCTGAAAGCACTAGGGCTTTTCCTACACCCCTGGGCAGTGGGTGTAGTGTAATAACGTTGATAGTATGTGTAAAAAAACAAAACAGACATCATTTTGCTTGTGGAACTGCAAGTCCCAGTCAGGCCGGGCTGCCCTAAACAGTCTGGGCATGCTGATGCTTGTAAAACTACAAGCACCAGCATAACCATGACAGCCAGGTCATGCTGGCAATTGGAGAACCACAAGTGCCAACATGGCCTGACACCCATCATCATCATCATGCCTTGCTGCGACCTGTAGTTCCACAAACAAAAATGTTAAAAGAGCAATAACATCATAATTTAAACCACAATATTTTATTAAAAATAATAAAACCCCAATAAAAACACAAAACACACTTTTAATACCACATTTATTTATTACAAATAATAAAACCCAATATACTCACCAATGTGATGTCTTCTACTTTTGTCAGCAGCTTTTAATTCAAAATTGCTGGTAACTCATTTCCATAAATATTTGTAATTCCAAATAGTCCATGAAGATGTCCCAAAATATTTGTAATTCCAAACGTCCATGGTTGAATAAAATCTTCTCATATTCGGGTTACATAGACTCCCTTATTTGTAATTCCACACATCCATGCTTGAAACAAATCTTCTGATCTTCGGGTCAGATGAACCCCCATTTGTAATTCGATCCGAAACATGCTTTACGTCGATTACTGTGTTCTTGTATCTAATACAAGCGCCCTGTTGCACATGAAATAAACAGAGCAGCAAGTGCTATTTATTGACTAAGGGGTTTCCCATGACAGCGTGGGAATTCC
Source organism: Mixophyes fleayi (assembly GCF_038048845.1). Taxonomy (NCBI): domain Eukaryota; kingdom Metazoa; phylum Chordata; class Amphibia; order Anura; family Limnodynastidae; genus Mixophyes; species Mixophyes fleayi. The sequence continues at coordinate 292,855,561 of NC_134405.1, read as the reverse complement.
CCTTTTTTTAGTAATATAATTTTATTTAGCTTAAAATCACCAGAGTTTTCCATGTCAAACCTTCAACCAATCAGAAATCAGTATTGGTTTGCAAATGGCGATTTTCAGCTAAACACTGAACTGTGATTTGGGAGATCATACTAAAAATCGCTACTTTATACATATAGCGTCTTGGGGACTTAAATCGCCGGTTATCTCCCGTGATTTGCCACGATTTTAAATTGCTGAAAAATTCTGTCTTTGATATATTTACCCCCTGGGTTTCTCTTAAGTACTTGTTTTTTTACACTTATCATTTGCACCAGCTACAGGATAGGTACTAGTGCCGACTGATAGTAATGACTAACACAGCATAGTCTTTCTATTAAAAACTACATGTATATGTGCGACTAGCTAACACGGAACATGTGTATGAAAGGAAGATAGACAATACAAATACATTGAATGTACAATATGCTTTCAGAACATCCTGATTTATGTATTTAATTTAAATAAAACAATGACATTTTTTGACAAATACTTTTATTAATAATGATAGTATTAAAACTTGTTAATTTATTTTATAAATCTTTTTTTGTGCATGCATTCAGATGTGCCTTTATTTCGTACATATGTATGTGCATATCTTGCACTCTGTTCTGTCTGTCTAATTTTGGCAAGTAATGTTAGCAAGAGCGTACTTATATCCAGATTCACTTGGAAATGTAATTGATATCTGATTGTATTTGAATATGGTCGGAACTGTACTCAAGTTCCATGTTTGTTTTTTAAACGCAATTTGCATGCAGTTTGCATCCAAATAATAATCAGGCCCTCTGTGATTACATAAGTGCTGGCTTATTAAAAAAACATAAAAACTTGTCTACCAAGTTGAATTCATATTAAGTGGATCAACAATGAAGCATACTTCAAACAGATGTTAGCCAAGTTGCAATTGAAGCCTCTGATGTCTCTGACATTACAATGCTCATTCAATATGCAAGTGAAGCAGGCAGATGCCGTAGCTCCCAAACCAATAGCACGTTCTCCTACATAGCAATTATATATTTCTTCCTCTGATGAAATTACTAACATGGGGAAATACATAAGATGACCATAACTATTTTCTATAGACCAGTAAGTGACTGTATACAAATGCCTTTCTTTCCTTTGGAGATTAAACAATATCGTTACTAATATTCTCCCTAATGACAGCAGCAGTTTAAAAAACTAGCAGAAGAGCATTTTGGACACATTATACATAATGGCAGAGAATATTTAATCACACAGACAGTAAAGGCTGCAGCCATGGTCATTTTGAAATGAGCTATGTGAATATGGCTAGTGTTTATCACATTATGGAACTGGGTGTGCCATGATCAGTCTAACTGACTGTCAATGTAAATATTGGCTTACATCATTAATATTTGCTGAACACAGCAGTCAGCACTATAAGAACAGAGGGCTGTATCTAAGCCCGAGGGATATTAAAAGCTAAGGCTGTTTTGGACTGTATTGGTACACTGGGGGTTAATTTGTGTTGTCTGCTCATGACGTTCAGATGAGTCATGGGGAGGAGTTACGGAGGTTATATCTGGAATGGGCGAAGAAGAATCAGTCTATTATGCTGCTGGACGTTGGACGGATAAGTATCTCTACTTGATTTGCTGCTGTCCCCTGTTGCATACTCTAGTGTATTTCATTTTATATCTTCTCACTCTCTATTCTTCTCTCTCCCCTACCTTCTTTTACTCTGTTTCCTTCCTTTCCCTGTTCATTGAACCTTGTTTTATTTTGTATTTTATTGGGTGCTGTTTTTCCCTTGGTTATTTCCAGTTCCCCTCCCCCTCCGTTTCTTTGTTTTTGCTTTTCTCCCTCTCGTCCTCCTTTTCCCATTCCCTGCTTTCTTCCCTTATCCGTCTACCCCCTTTCATTTTACGCTATGAACCCTCATTCCGTTTCTCCATCTGGTGCTCCTGCTTCTTCTGGCCTCTTAACTGTGTCAGTGCAGGTCCCCCTCTCCCACGGTGACAGGGTTAGCCAGTGGAGATCTTTCCCTCCGTCGCGAGCTGCGGTGGAGGGATATTCTGAGGTCCTCCATGGCCGCCGCCCGGCCGGAAGTTACCACGACAACTCCCCGAGCGGCAGACGCGCTCAGGGAGCTCCTAGCAGAAGGGGGGTAGTGGGCAGCCAGCGTTTAGCGGCGGAGGGGGCAGGGAACCCCCCCGCCGATATGTGTGAGGCCAGATCAGGTAGCTGACATGGGGGCAGCACATGCTCACTGTCTGGCTGTCAGGGTGTTGCTCCCCCTCCTTCCTCCCGGTGTAATAGGTCAAGCAAGGCCAGTGGTGGTCCGGGTAGTGACACTAGGGTGGCAAGAAGCGGACGGCATCATGCCATAGAGGGGTCTTCCAGGGGCCCTGGCAGTCGGTCAGGGAGGGGTAGTTTGGTTTCAGGGGAGTATAGGGGTGGCCAGGGTTCGGGGGAGGGTAGGCATTCCCTTCAGCAAGAATCATAAATACGCTGGTGAATGGATGGATATGCTAAAATATCTGCATATGGTACATGAGATGTACGTGTCCTCTCGGCCCGGGGTGTGGCTGGCCTACGATGAGGTTTTCAGAGAGAAATTCGATGGGCACGCCAGCCTGATGTTGGGTTATAAAGATGTAGAGACATGGTTGAAGGTGTCCCAAGAGGGTTGGGGGCTGGGGCCACGAGCTCCACGTGGTGGAGGCAGACAGGGCAGATGAAGGGTAACACGCCCTTTCTCAACAAGGGCCGCTGCTTCCTTTCAACTGATCAAGCTGCCCCCACAGGCAAGGATGTAGATTCGCTCATGCATGCATTAAGTGCGGGGGAGAGCACCCAGCAAGGGCTTGCGACAAGCAGGATAGAAGAGGTGGCACAAGTGGCCAGCCCAGCACTGGCGTTGGTGAAGGCAAGATCGCCGATTAATTTGGTGAGCCTGGGCCGATGGCTTAGCCGCTATCCTCATAGGATGGAGGCAGAGTTTTTGAGGTAAGGCTTTAGTGAGGGGTTTCGAGTTCCTATCGAGGGGCCAGTTCAGTCAGGTAAAGGGGGGAATTTGAAATCGGCTAGTTTGTACCCAGGGGTTTTATTGGAGAAAGTTCAGAATGAGGTGATGCTGGGGGACATGAGTGGGACTTTTCGGAACCCGCCGTATCGGGACATGGTGGTGTCCCCGGTAGGGGTGGTTCCTAAGAAGGTGGCGGGGAAATTTTGACTCATTCAGCATCTCTCATTTCCACATGGCGCATCGGTGAACGATGCGATCCCTGAAGGGTATTGTAGGGTCACGTACCAGTCCTTTGAATCGGCCCTGGACATGGTGCGAGGATTCGGGGAAGGGGCATTGATGGGGAAAGTTGACGTGGAGTCGGCTTTTCGTCTGTTGCCGCTTCACCCGGATTCCTTCCCCTTTATGGGTTTTAAGCTAGAGGAGGGCTATTACGTAGACAGATGTCTTCCCATGGGTTGCGCTGTGTCCTGTGCATTCTTCGAATGTTTCAGTTCGTTTTTGCACTGGTGTATCTGAGCGGGCACAGGCCACCATGGAGTCGCCCACTACTTGGACGACTGCTTGGTGGTAGGGCCCGGGGGGGATGAGACTTGCAGAGACATGCTGTTTGCAGTGAAGGCTCTTTTCCATTCTCTGGGGGTACCGGTGGCTGGGGAGAAAACTGAAGGCCCCACCACCCAGTTAGTACCTGGGGATTGAGATAGATACTGTCTGGGGCCTCTGCTGCTTGCCGAGAGATAAAGTGGGTAAGCTGAGGGGAGCTATAGGCGAGGTTTTAAGCCAGGGTGGAGTGACGTTGCGGCAAGCACAGGCGTTATTAGGACGTTTCAATTTTGCATGCCGGGTGATACCCATGGGGCGGGTATTTTGTCGGAAGCTTGAGAGGGCAACAGCAGGGAGCAGGCGTCCGCATGGTCGAATCTCACTCTCGGAGGAAATCCGGGAGGATTTGGTAGTGTGGGACCTGTTCTTGCAGGAATTCAATGGAGTACGGGTATGGCCTGGCCCTCCGGTGTCCAGTCCAGAGCTGGAGCTCTTTACAGATGCATCTGGAGAGGTAGGGTTTGGGGCATATTTTGCTGGTGAGCGGTGTGCTGCTCCATGGCCCGAGGAGTGGGTGTTGTCCGGCTGGACAGCTAACCTGACACTACTTGAGATTTTCCCCGTGATCGTGGCAGTGGAGCTGTGGTCAGGCAGGTTAGCTGGGAAAACAGGTAGTTTTTTGGTGTGACAACCTCGGTGCAGTGCAGGCAATAAATGGACTAAGGTCCACGTCCCCTCCAGTAATTATGCTTCTGTGTAGGTCAGTTTGGCGCTGTCTGGCCTGCGATATATCTTTTCAAGCTCGGCATGTGCCTGGAGTTAAGAAAGAGTTGGCGGATGCATTGTCTAGGGGTCAGTTGGAGAGATTTAGGGTCTTGGCTCCTGGGGCATCCCTAACGGGTGTGCCCTGTCCCTCATTCGTATGGCAGATTGTCAAGCCAGCATAGAAGGGCTGGCCAAAGCCTCCCTGGCTCCCTCAACACAGAGAAAATACCGGGCTGCCTGGACAGAATGGTGCTCTTTCCAAAGCCAAGGCCTTGGTGGTAAGGAAGGTGGGGATAAGCGCATGCTGGCGTTTGTCTGGGCAGGGTATCAGGCAGGCAAGTATAAGGCCTCCATGGTGGCTTCATTGGTGGGGATATCATTTTTTGCTAGGATGAAAGGTGAGAGAGATTTCACAAAAAGTGTTTTGATTTCAAAGGCCCTGAGGGGTTGGGCGAGAGAAAGACCGGTTCCTTCAGACCAGAGAAGGCCTATCAGGGACTCGTTGCTAAGTAATATGGTGGCTGCTATCTCGGGTATTGCCAGGGACAGCTACGAGGTGGCTTTGTTTTGCGTTGCTTTTGTGATGTTATATTTTGGCGCATTGCAGGTGAGCGAGCTAGTGGCTTCCTCGCGGACTTCCCCCTTGTCAGGCATGCTATGCCAACATGTAATAATATCTAGCAGTTCGGTGTGTTGTAAGGTGAGGAAATCTAAATCTGACCAGCTAGGTCGGTGGCGCTGGGTTACATTGGTCCCAAGGGTTGGTTGCTCTGTATGTCCTATTGTGTTAATCAGCCAATTTAACTCCCTTAGACCGAGTGGTGCATTACATTGGTTGGTGCATGGTGATGGTTCCCCTCTCACCAGGTACCAATTTTCAGTGGTGTTTAAACGCACATTGACGGCTGTGGGTGTGGATTGTACACAGTTTGGCAGCCATTCTTTTTGTATTTGTGCTGCTACATCTGCTGCGGTGGTGGGGGCGTCAGAGCCCGCCATAAAAGAACTAGGCAGGTGGAAAAGTAATGTCTATAAACGTTATGTGTGACCCACTCTTCTTTCCTTAATTTCTCCTCTCCTGATCTGAAGCTGTGGGCGGATTCACAGGGCTTCGGCTGCTCATGCTTTTGGAAGCAGGGCGCGAGGATTTTGTCAGTTTTTTCCCTCTAAAGTGGGGCCGTGATTGGCTTGTTGGCTCCATGAGGTTTTAATGGTTTTACCCTCGCTTGTGTTTCAGCTCCCCTCTTTGTTTCCGTCTCCTACTTGTGTGAATGTGTACCTCTTGTGTGGTAGACTGCTGAGTTGCCAGTTATGGGTGTGCAGGATAGAATCTTGAGACCATGCTGGTCCTTTCTTTTTTCTTCTTCTTATTTTTCTATTTCCAGCTGCTGAAAAGTGTTACTGGTATGTGTCGCTAACATGGATCTTGTTTTTCACTGCCTTTTTTACAGAACACAGGACCCCACGGCTGATCTGGGTGTTGGGACACTCGTATGTGCATCGGGCTGCTTTGCATAGGGCTAAAGGTGTTACTTCAGCTATTCCGGGGTCGGTTGTTGTTCAGTGGATTGGTCAGAGGGGTTTAAGATGGACGGGTGTTCGTAGGTTGTTAGTAAGCGAGATTGCTAAAAGTGGTGTGCCTTATGTTTTGGTTATTCATCTGGGAGGAAATGACTTGGGTATAGGTAGGACCGTGGATTTGGAGTTCGTAATTCAGTCGGAGTTGGCTTGGGTCCGTGCCTCCTGGCCTGACCTGTTAATATGTTGGTCAGATATAGTGCCAAGGTTGTCTTGGAGATATTTTAAGGATGACAGAGTGGCTGACGAGGTACGGAAAAAGGTGAACTCGGTGACTGCTCGTTTCACTCGCTCTATTGGTGGAGTGCATATACAACATCCGCTTATACGTTTTCAGAGTCCTGGTCTCTACCGGTCTGATGGTGTTCATCTGAATGAGGAAGGCATGCGATTGTTTATTGAGGATATTTATAAGGGCTTAGCGGGAGTTTTGTAGGTGTGGTGGCGGCCCGCGGCTCTTGAGGATCCGGGCGTGGCCGGAAATCGCAGTACAGTCGACGGCCAGTGGTAAGAGCACATGATGGTATCGGGCACGCTTAACCCACCTGTTTTCAAATGGAATAGGCTATTAGTCTCGGTACAAGTGCTTCCCGACCGGGTTGACTTATGGTTGCTTCCGTTAGCCTACAAAAGGGAAGGGTTCTGTAGTGCCCGGGGCGGTAGCCCCGTTGAGGTAGGTATGTGCGCCTTGGGGTGTGTGGTTGTCCCCCGTTTGCGAATGCCCCCTGGAAGGCTTGGGGCATCCTGGTTGGCCTGGCGGATGTCAACTCGGACTGCTCTTTCTCCACCACCATACCTTACAATAAATCCCTTGTTACTTTCCCCACATTTAAGTTGTCCGTGTTTTTATTATGGTTATGGTTAAAACGGTAAAAGTATAATGTAAGGAAAGGTTATCAGCCGTTAAACATTTTATATCTTTACTATTTAGAAGTTTGAGTTATTGCTCCAGATGCTAAACTCTTTGTCTGAGTCATTTACATATTGAGCCCAGTGGAGAACAGGATGGGGCTGTGTCAAGTGGTGGGATTCAAATAAACTAACAGCCGGTTTTCTGCCCTAATGACCGTTTTAAGTATACAAAAATGTGTTTTACCCCTCAAAACAATCTGCCATGCAGCCTTCCTTTGCCCCTCAAAACACTGCTATGCTGTCTTCCTTTGCCCCTTTCACACTCTGCTATGCTGCCTTCCTTTGCCCCTCAAAACACTCTGCTATGCTGCCTTCCTTTGCCCCTCAAAACACTCTGCCATGCAGCCTTCCTTTGCCCCTCAAAACACTGCCATGCTGCCTTCCTTTGCTCTCCTTTCACACTCTGTCATGCTGCCTACCTTTGCTCCCCCTTGCTCCGTTCCTTCACTTACCTTTTCTACAAGCTTCTTTATTCTGTTTTCTTCCCTTCTTGTATTCTGTCTTCATGTCTTCTTGCTTGCCGCCGACTCCTCTCTGCGCCGCTCCTCACTGAATGTGGGGCGTGACATGATGACATAACGCCCGACTCAGTGCGTAAGGAGCAGTGAGGAGGAGGTGCCGACGCCTGCTCCCCCCACCAACGCAATGGGTGGACTCAGTCTGTAGTCACCGGTTTGCCGAACTGAACCTAAAATTAAGTATCGGTTATGGAGAACGTGCGAATCGGCTGAATCCCACCACTGGCTGTGTCACATAATGATAGGGCAAACCCATGCTGAGGGTTCCCCTGTTATAGTGTTTATCCCAGTCTGTCATAGACTGGTGCTGGTTGTGGCTTTAGTGGGGGGACCAGCCCAAGATCTGAGCACTGGTGCTTATTTCACTTTGTTTTTAGAAAGAACCCTTTCTTGTATAGTCTTTACGGCCCCTGCCAGGGCCCAGATAATAAAAAAAATGAAATAAAATGACCACTGCACCAGATATCTGATGCTGCTGCGCCCTCCTCGCCTCCTCTCTTCTCACTGAATGTTGGGTGTGGTGCACACAGAGAGCAGCCATGAGAAGAAGAGAAGAAAACAGGAGAAAATTAAACTGAAAAGAAGAAAGAAGACAATAGAAAGGTAGGTGAAGGGGAGCAAAAGCAGCATGAAGGGCGCAATGTGAAACAGGGGAGACAGGTGCAGAGTAGCAAAATCAGCATGTAGGGCACAGTGTGAAACAGGGGAGACAGATGAAGGAGAGCAAACGCAGCATGTAGGGCACAGTGTGAAACAGGAGAGAAAGGTGATGGGGAGCAAAAGCAGCATGGAGGGCGCAGTGTGAAAGAGGGGAGACAGATGAAGGGTAACAAAAGCTGCATGGAGAGTACAGTGTGAAACAGGGGAGAGAGGTGAAGGGGAGAAAAAGCAGCATAAAGGGCACAGTGAAACATGGGAAACAGACGGAGAGCAAACTCAGCATAGAGGGCACAGTCTGAATCAGGGGAGACAGATAAAGAGGAGCAAAATCAGCATGGAGGGCACAGTGTGAAACAGGAGAGAGAGGTGATGGGGAGCAAAAGCAGCATGGGGGCGCAGTGTAAAATGGGAAACAGGTGAAGGGTAGCAAAAGCAGCATGGAGGGCACAGTGTGAAACAGGGGAAACAGGTGAAGGGGAGAAAAAGCAGCATAAAGGGCACAGTGAAACAGGGGAGACAGACAAAGGAAAGCAAACTCAGCATAGAGGGTGCAGTGTGAATCAGGGGAGACAGATAAAAAGGAGCAAAAGCAGCATGGAGGGCACGGTGTGAAACAGGAGAGAAAAGTGATGGGGAGCAATAGCAGCATGGAGGGCGCAGTGTGAAATGGGAAACAGGTGAAGGGGAGTAAAAGCAGCATGGAGGGCGCAATGTGAGACAAAGGGAACAGATGAAGGGGAGTAAAAGCAGCATGAAGGGCACAGTGTTAAGCACCGGGAAGAAAACATTAAAGTTTATTTTTGTTTTTTCTTAATAATAAACCTTACTAAATTGCATATAAGACTTTTTATTTTTCTTGTTGCCCACACAATCTTACACTTTGATTGTTTGGCCCAGTTTGGGTTTTGAGTTTGACATGACTGGTGTAAGCCAACATGCAGAATTCCTTGGCAATGTTGCAGCCTAACTGCAGACAGAGTAGACTATATCCAGGAACAGGCAGCAGACAAAGTGATCGGTCTGTATCCCAAAGTCACAGAGTGACTGTAGGTAGCAAGATTCAGGAGAGCAGAATACAGCAACTATTACTGGCACCATGGTAACATATTTCCTGGTTTTAAAAGAACAGGAAGAAAAAAGAAGGGAAGCTGTTGAGACGAGTCTCCTGTACAAGAATACTATGAGATCATGTGATTATCTGAACATTCCTTCCAACTGTATAATGTCTTCAAGAGCAACAACGGGATCGCAGTGATCGCATTTGAGCCCACTGGCTCTAACACAGCAATACATTATTGACTGCTTCAAGTATTGAAAATGGCTGGAGATGGGCACAGCTTGACCACCAATATGAAAGTAGCACATTTTTGCATTCTGGATGTTCACTAACTTAAGTACATTTTCATTCATTATTATTTTAAAAAAAGCATTTATTGATCCCCAATTGAGTACTTTAAGTACTATTTGCAGTAGCACTTACTTCTGAAAAACACTGGTTGTGTATAATAAATAACCATTTTTTCAGCAGTTAAAAATTGATAAAAGTCACCATAATAAAATTGTGAATATATTGTCCAAATGGTATAATCTAGATTTTACAAGTGATGTCTGCAGCTTTTCTCGTTCATTTCAATGGGGATTCTAGCATGTTCCATCAAGGTTCTGGGCTAGATTTACTAAGCTGCGGGATTGAAAAAGTGAGGATGTTGCCTATAGCAACCAGATTCTAGCTGTCATTTTGTAGAAATTCCTAAATAAATGAGAGCTAGAATCTGATTGGTTGCTATAGGCAACATCCCCACTTTTTCAAACCCGCAGCTTAGTAAATCTAGCCCTCTGTCTTTTTTTCTCTAGGACTGAATTGCCATCAGCAGAGGAGGGCTGGCAAATTTTAGCCCTGGGGGGCGAAACTCGACTCAGCAGTCTATTAAGAACATCATAGAGGAAAAAAAATGCAGGTGGCCCAGTCAAGATAACCCACTATGGGACCGACCCGGGGCTAAGATGCCCCCTGCCCCCCAGCCCAGCCTGCCTCTGGCCAACAGAAAGTTTCTGAAAAATGTAACTTGTGGGTGGGTGTGGTAACATGCACAAAGAAGCCACCTGCACTGTATGCCAACAATTTCTTTCAGCACTGGCTATGCCCCTGTATCTTACTGTCATGGCATTAAAGAAAGATCTCCAAATTTGCAAGGCCTTACATAATATAATACTTTACATATATTATAATATTTGTGAAATATTATATTACATCAATATTGTCATAATAATATTATCATGCTTATTTCACAAATATGCTCACATTAAGTATTAATGTATAAGATGGACTTACAGGAAGTTACCAGGGGCAAATTTTAGCCCAGGGGAGGTGGTGAGACTCAGTTCAGCAGCCTATTAGGAACATTTTAAAGGAAAAAATATGCAGTTGGCCAAGTGACCCAGCCCAAGGTAGACCACTATGGAACCAGCTCAGGTGGCAGATGCCTAATGCCCCCCAGCCCAGTCAACCCCTTGAAGCTACTTTCCAAAAAGTAACCTTGTTTACTAAATAACAAATTCAAACATGTTTTCAAAATAAGTCCTGGTATAAAGTCAGAATTCTACAGGTATGTGACATTACCTATGAGTGATGATTGGTTGTGTTGGCCACATTAAATACTTTTATGCTTTCATTCCATTCTAACTTAACAACTATGTTTAATTGTTTAAAAACACTACTGTGCACACACTGCTATCTGCATTTATCATGCTAAGAGTTAGCAAGGGCTAATGTCTTTATAAAATACCCATTCATATTTAATACACACTATGTAACTGTAACAATACAAAATTAACACTTGAACCGTGCAGAGTTAATAGCAAAAGTAACATAACTTACGTTAAAAAGGCGCACACAAAAAAAGCGTATTTATACCCATATGTAGAGCCAAACACATCTCAAGATGCTTCCGCAGCATGTGTGCCTCTATTAAGCTAAGTGCATATGCAGCGTATTTATGCCCATATGCAGAGCACCTGTGTATGGGTCGAAATCTGCCTGTTTACTGCAGGCATATTTACACTTAACCCAAACCAGAATGCATATACGCATATAGCTTCAATTAGGGTCATTAGGGATGATATACTACTCACAATTAACTCATATTAACCGTTTTACATGAACACTGCAAATTTATGTTGTACCGACTAACTTATTATGTTTTACAACCACTTCACATGCGCTTGTTGGGAAGAAATACACTTATTAATTGTTTTAACCATCCAAAGCCAATCTCATATGTAAATACTTTTGGTCTGCAACACATCCCATATGCAATATGTTACAAACCCAACATCTAAAATTTCACCCATCATTAACCACTAATATGTAAGCCTTTTTCTCAGTAATACACTAGTAGAAATGATTATGATATGCTTTGTTATTAAATTATGTAAACCAGTTCCCCTATGTATTTATCATTGTCATTTAAATCCAATAAACACTTGTGTACCTTCACTGCTAAAACCTTCACAGGTACTTAAATACCCTAGTTTCCCTGCAACACTAAAACTGTCACTCACTGGACCGTGAGTGCCTCTGCGCTGGTGCGTGGTTCTCTAGCCTTCCTGCCGGCGCCTGTCCTGAGCCGCCATCTTGATGGACTGCGCATGCGCAGCATCCAAGAACTTATGACCTTTTGCTTTTAATCTAATTGGTGGATCAGGCACCTCTCCCTATTTAAGGCACCTGTGCTCATTACATCATTGCCTGATCTTGAGTCTCATTCCCTGTGAGTCTCAGAAGGTGTCTCCTGTGTACTGCTAGTGTCTTCAGTTTCCTGCTGATTACCTGCTCTACTCATCGGTGGTTTCCATACCCGCTATTACTCCTGTGTCCTGCTCGTGTCTCCAGTTTCCTGCTGATTACCTGCTCTACTCATCGGTGGATCCCTTATTCGCTACCTACTCCTGTATCCTGCTCGTGTCCTCAGTTGTCTGCTGGATCACCTGCTCCGCTCATCAGCGGTTCTCATACCCGCTACTGACTCCTGCATCCTGCTCGTGTTCTCAGCTGCCTGTTGGATTATCGACTCTGCTCACCTGCAGCTCCCATAGCCGCTACAGTCGTTCAATGCTCCTGCTGTGTCTTCATATTCTCGTGGACAAGCTTCTCTACTCAACAGCGGTATCCATACCCGCTATAGACTATGGCTGATACTCTGCCTATCCGCTTGATACAAGCCTCTCTACTGAGCAGTGGTATACATATCACCATAGACTATTAGCGATAACACTGCCTACCCGTTTGGAGAAGTTCCTCTGTGCTCTCATTGTCCTCATTCAGCTATTGACTCTTTCCCTGTATTCACTTATCAGCACCAGTACAAGTCCTCACTTACTAGCAGTGGTACAACTTGCTGTACGCAGACCACTGACTTCTCCGCTACTTACCTGCACCTGGACAAGTCTTCTCACCATAGCAGTGGTACAACTTGCTGTACGCAGACCACTGACTACCCCTTACCTTCCTTCACCTGTGCACGTCCATTCTGGTCTCCGTGGTTAAACCTGCCTTTCCACTATAGCTACAAGTCGCTGACTCATCTTCCTATATAGCTGCAAGTCGCTGACTCATCTACCTATATAGCTGCAAGTTGCTAACTCATCTACCTATATCGCTGCAAGTCACTGACTATTCATCTGCTTCATTGGCATCCTCACTCCATCTGCTGTTATATACGTTCCACTAATCACCCTACTGCCAGAGGACCGCTGTGCAAACTCTGCCCCTCTGGTAAGCAAAGTCATCTTGTGAAATCCTGGGCAGAACTCCTAGTGCCCGTGACAAAAACCTTAATTACACTGCTTGTCAAACATATCATTTACTTTGAAACAAACCTACTACTGATTGTTTGAAAATATACAAACAGACACAATCAAAAATATAATTTAGTACAAAGATATTTGTGAGAACATGCTCTTACTGGACTTGGCCAATTTAGACTGCCCATTCCTCCCCCGTTACACCTCTTCAGTTGTAAGTAGTCATAAGTGTCAAATGTTTACTAGCGTGCATGCAAGTATTTGCTTTCTGAAAATGAGCACAGCACCATGATCCCAACTCTCTAACCTCTATGCAATGTACTTTGGTAATCAATTCATAAAAAATAGGACTGTTACTTGATGCAAGAGTAATAAAAATCATTAATACAATAATGCTATATATAATAAATTATGTAATAAAGTACTGTAACAGTATCCACATTTTATCATATTGATCTTATTGGGCATAGATAAGGCATATATTATTAGTGTCTCGCTTACTTTGAATTTGCCTTTTTTGTCCGTTGGCTATTTAAACTAGGGATGTTCACTGACCCCATGTTTTAGTTTTGGTTTTGGATTTGTATTAACTCCATGTTTTGGTTTTGGTTTTGGCAAAACCACCCTCACGTGTTTTTGTTTTGGTTTTGACTTTGAATCTGTATATTTTTTTACATTGCTAAAAAATGCTAAAATCACCAAATTTGGCTTTTTTATTGTTCCTACATTATTATTAACTTTAATAATGTTAATTTCCAGTAATCTCTAGTCAATTTTTGTCAAGTGACAAGAACACTGTTACCCCTCCTTTTTCTGTATGAGCAATGGAACTGAGCAATGTGACTGGAGACTGGAGAGTGACAAGAACACTGTTACCCCTGTTTCTGTGTGAGCAATGTCACTGAGCAATGTCACTGGAGAATGGAGAGTGACAAGAACACTGCTACCCCTGTTTCTTTGTAAGCAATGGTGCTGGATCTGCTGGGGAGGGAGGTACATATGGAAACCAAAATCTGCATGATCCAACAATGCAACAATGACATTTTGCCGTGATTTATATCCGAGGAAGTGGGAAATTGCTGAGCCGGTTTGGCTCTGTACTCGGATTGGCGATGTTCGAGGGGGTTTGGATTTTGGAAAACCGAGCCTGAGCATCTCAACTGTAAACCCAAGATTGTGATCACAGTTTCCTAATAAATTATGTTATCTCTTTTTATTTGAGCGGTTTAAAATGCATGAGCTCTTTACAGCATTGGTATTGCTCCAATCTGTCTAACAAAGTGTCTATGAAAATTGTCTTCACATTTTAGCAATAAACAAACATTAAACATGGATTGCACATTAAAAAATAACGAGCCGTTTGTAAAATAGATCAAATGACCTTTTTTGCTTTTTAATCTTGTAAGCAAATGCAGATAAGGAAGATATTTTTAGGATATGGTCTAAATATGTTTTATATATATTGGTCAATAATTTGTAGTGAATTCTCCTTTTCAGATCGCCCTGAAAAGCAGGGTGTGGTGGTGAGGAAGCCATGTGTAATGGCACAGTGCTGATAAGAGCTGGATAAGTCCCTTGTGTGCAACTGCACAAGAAAGTACAGGCAAGTAGCTGGCAGAACCAACGGAAATGTTGGCAACAATAGAAGCATCCTTTTCTCTTGCTGTTCTGCCTGTCAAACAATAGGCAATCTGAGCAATTTATAATCCTTTGCAAATGGAATCCACATCTGAAACACTTAATTTAAGCACCTATCTGCCTCATGTCAACAAGCAGCTGTATACACAGTAGATTAGCTATTCTATGCATGAAAACTGTTAAACATGACCACTGAATAGTAAAAGTTTCTGTAGACTAATTAAAGCTGCACTGCACACCAAATTGAAGAAGTTTGTTTAGTAAAACTAACCACAACATATGTCCTTTGCATAGATCTACTTAAAGGCAATATAGGGCTGTACAGTGGCATTATGGGACAGTATGATAACATTATAAGGCCGTAGAAGCCATCCTGTGGTGGAACAATATAATAGTTATATAGTACATGTAGCTATGTAACTGTATATGATGGGTTTTAGGACTGAATGTAGACATTCTATATGTTCTGGACACTAGACTGTGTTTGAGGAACATTTGTGTGCACAGTATTTTCTTTTTTATCATCCCGCACACTAAATTCTTTTTTTTGTTTGTGAAGTATAGTTTATTGAAGTTTTTTGCATAAACGTGTATAAACAGTAAAAAGGAAGAAGAAATTTAAAGGAAAGGGGAATGGGGGGAATTGAAAGGAAAAGGGGCAACAGGAGAACAGGAGGAAGGGGAGAGGATACTAGAATCAAACTACTGCATGAAACATAGTGAGGAGCAAAGTCATCTAAACAGTTTTGCATTGAAAAACAAATACACAGAGGTGGGTGTCGAAGGTATCCAGAAGCGTGACAAATCTAACAAATACCAGATAGGTGAGAAGCAGTTTGTGAGAAAGGTAAGGGAAGGACAGGGAGAAGAGTTAGTAAGGGAAATCAAGGGGAGGACGAGTGTCTAGATTGGTTCTACTAATGCACTCAGCCAGGAGTCTGCCACACAAAATATACAAGTAGAAATATAGATACTCATGTGGCAAGAAAAGGTAAAACAGTGATCTCATAATGGGATAGCCAGGGGTTTAACAGGTCAGTCGTAGAGTATACTTCTGATAAACTCACAGTGATAAGTTTGACAAATTCTATTAATCACCACAATGAGAACAAGGAGGTCAGGTTGTTTCCAGTTAGCAGCTATCGCGTATTTTGCGGCATTAGGAATGTGTCTAATCAGATCCGATGTATACTAGTCGGTGTATCAATTGGGGTAAAACGGTGTAAGATGGGCAGGTAGGAAGCATCAGGTTCATGACAACACGGATTAAGTCATGAATACAGGGCCACAAACTCACAATTTTAGGGCAAGTCCACCACATATAATTTCTCCGACAGGATTTGGAAGATTTAGGAAAAATCATCTGCAGTCAGTCGGGGACCAAGTACCATCCTTAGAACAGTTTGTAAGCGTACTCTTGGAAATTCATTCTCTAATTTTGGACCATTCCTCTAGCTCGGAGTCAGCGTCTCCCCTATGTCTTTCTCCCATTTCAGTTCTTAGCTTTCTCTATCTGGTAACTTATTTTTTTTGTACCTTTAAACATTTTCTTTTGACCATAGTGTGCATGCTAAGAATTCACTTGGGCTCAGCAAGAAGCGTATGCTTTTTCACCATAGCATGAATGTCAGAGATATATTTTTCAGTGTATCGCTCTGCTGTGCACAGCTCATTAACTCCTACTTTGCAATGATATGCTAATTTAACTGTTCATTACTCTACAGTGGCTCACACTGTGATAAAATAAATTCAGGTTCTGAAAGCAGTTCTGAAAAAAGCATAAATTCGATATTTCATATCTTCAATGGTACAGAAATGTTTGATTTTAGAATTATTCTTGAACATAGGAAATAGCATAATGGTAGATTTGATAGTAGAAAATTACCAATGTCATTGTCTAGTTCAGCAGTTCCCAAACTGTGTGCCTTGGCTCCCTGGGGTGCCACAGCAATCACACAAAAGTGCAGCGGCCAGGGCTGGTGGTGAGTGGGGTAAGCAAAGTGAGGAGGGGGGGGTGTGCTAAGCCCTCCCTTCTGCCTGCCACCCCCAATTTATCCGCAAGCTGGACGAAAACAAAAACTTATTGTCGGCCATGACATCATCACTCCCAACATTTTCAGTGAAGAGCGGCGCAGTGAGGAGCCAGAAAAAAGAAGATTGGGGAGAACACAAATGAAAACAGAAGACAGAAGAAAGAAGGACAAGATAAGGTAAGAAAATGAAAGGGGCTGTGTAAAGCAAGGAAAACTGTTTTTTTTTGAAGGGCCACATGGTGAAATTGTGAAGAGGCACATGATGATATTGTGAAGGGGCACATGGTGAAATTTTGAAGGGGCACATGGTGATATTGTGACAGGTCACAGTGTGATATTGTGAAGGGGCACATGGTGAAATTGTGAAGGGGCACATGGTGAAATTGTGAAGGGGCACAGTGCGACATTGAGAGGGGGCACAGTGTGATGATGGAGGGACAAAAGTGACAATGAAGGGGCAAAGTGTGATGGAGATACATATTCTGCATTTATTTAAACAGCCTTGTTGTACATGTAATTGTTCTTCTTTTACCAAAAAACTATTACCACCTTTATCTTATACTTATAGATGTACATCACGATATGATTGTATGTGCAAACTTTTTATGAAATGTTTTATAGCTTTTTAAATATGTTTCAAAAGTCATTGAATTAAAAAAAATATTTCTCGTTCCCTGAACACTCCTATAACTTTTTATGGAGCTTTATGAACAACTTGTCACTCATTTAACTGAAGTGATTGGGAGTGAAATAAATTCTAAAACATAAGACCACTGTCTTTATGTATTAAGGTGAGATAAGTGTTGGTTAATGTAGGTATCGATAGGCGCTGGTTAATGTAGTTATCGATAGGCGCTGGTTAATCTAAGTATTAACAGGTGCTTGTTAAGTTAGTTGACGAGTAGCTGTTGCAGATGGAGAAGAGCCATTACTAAGTGGGGTACCTAAAAACTTACTCCCCGGTAATTATTTTGACTTAGGGATGCCTTGAAAAAAATATGGAGACCCTAAGGGTGTCTCAAACTGAGAAAGTTTGGGAACCACTGGTCTAGTTTACATCATCATCCATTACCACACCCATGATGCGTACAGATTAAATTCCCTTTGGCTACTCCAGCTGGCATCTTCTTGTCACCCTGTCTTCAAACCACAAATATTTCTGTTTTGCCTTGGCTCCATTTCTGCCAATTACTGCTCATTTGACGTTGGGTCTGACGTCATTTAATAAAAGGACAGACCAAGTTAATTTAATCTGCACAGCCAAGCCATATAAAATGTATAAGGAAACTATATTTTTTATTTTAAATAACTTTTGAGTATAAGGTTTAACATATACAGCACAAATTATGTTATTTCTCTGTCTGTCTTGGAAATCCCGGCCTTTTGTGAAGGTGGGTAACTGTTGCTGGACTGTCCATAGCTGTCGTATTGGCCGACAAGAAAGAGGCAGTTTGGTGTGACTAAGCAGCTCTCCTGTGCATAGCCGCTAGATGCAGGAAGGAGAAGAGGTGGATAGGGTGCCCCTGAAGTTGCTGTCTAGGGACCAGAACTCTTAATCGATGGCCATGGTTGTAGTTCATTGCTTTCTTTGAATTATATTACTGTCACCAGAAATGAAACATATTTTGCAACTTAACAAAGAAAAAAGCAGTTTTAAGGCTTGCTAAACAAATAGGAAATTTGCAATAATGATTCAGAAGATCCTAATTTAGGAAATTTTTATTAATTATCAGATGGATTGATTTAGTAAACTCTACAAAAGTGACACACAATGTTGACTGTGCAAAGGGGAAACTTGTTAAAAGTGTGTTGATGGGGGAAAGCTGTTGTGATGAAGAGAACTATAAATTAAGAGGATTTCGAGTAAACTCTGAAATGGCAAATTTCAATGACTGCTTAAAGCTTGAGTAAATAGCTGCAAGGATGATGTTGGGAGCTAGAAATATCCAAAGAAGATCTGCAGCTCTGGAGATGTCCAGCAGACATTCTTTTTAAGTTGGTACAAAAGTAGAATTAATCCATAGTTGCCTTCTCCTGAATTTTTGGGAGCTCTCACAGACTCCCAGGAGAGTCCGTGGTGAAATGGGTGGGGGCTGGTCTAATGCTGCGATTAGTGTGGACACAGCCAATATTGGAGATCCCCCAGAGCGGTGATCTCCAAAGTTGGCAAGTATTAGTTAATCAGCATGTCTTGCAGCGTGTTTGATGCACGGATAGTAGAATGATTATAGAATGATAACAAATGCAGGATCGGAAGATATTATAGAGTGGAACAGCAGAGGATGTGTGGTTGCTGAGGTGGAAGAACTTTGCTGCATTATTCATGATGGACTGAAGTGTGATAAGATAAAGAGTGAATGGACAAAAGTCTTGGTTATGTAGGGCCTGAATTAGAGTTGAATGTAGGTGCATTTGCATGTCATAAATATGTGTCTTGTTACAAAATTGATGTACTGTACATGTACACCAGTTTATGTCATCACTGGGCTATGTCTGCTCCTCAGCTGCACATCACTCTGCACTTCAGGCTTAGTGAGTAAGGGAGCATCAGAATTCCCTTCCCCTCTGAGAAGGTTTCACTCTGTGTCTGCGGTCACATATCAGGGAGCGTAAGCCCTGCTACTGACCGTTGACAACTCGCAGTGCCTAATGGTAGCTCAGGGCCTGAGACAGAGTCTTCTGATAAGCTGGGCTTTCCACTTCTATTCACTTCAAGGTCAATTTAGATTGACTGAGCAGTGTAAGAGACTACTTCTAATTGAATTCCCAGCTATTAATTAACAGAGTTTGTTTCCGTTTGCACGGTATGCTCCTTCGGAGCAGTCCTTCCATTCAATGTTTTTTTTCTTCTTATGGATTACAAGCTTCCCATTGGATTATGGCAGATGTGGCAATATTTTATTATTAAATATGGGGCTAATTTTCATTTATTACGGGGGGGAATTTATTATGGGGAAGATTTATATTGCACATGCAACTTGCAATGACATTCATGGGCTGGCAGTGCATGGCGGTACTTGTAGTGCCACAGTAGGTTGCATTATATCAATATTCTTTAAAATAACTATTAACAGCATCAGATAAATAGAATTGAGAAAACATCCCGTGTAGTGGGTATATGACGTCATGGCAATAATTAATACAATGCAATGTTTGCAGATGAATTTAAATGTACATTAAAAGAAGAAGAGGAATATTTAATTGACTGCTTTTGTAAATTAGGGGAAAGAGAAAGGATAATAAAGAGATGGGAAGAGGATAAGGGTTTTCTCCCAGGCACTGCTACAAATAATGAATTATATGTCTTAATTTAGTTTCAGAATGATAGTTAGAATGTCCTTGAACTAAAAGAATGGGATGGCTTCTATAACCAAGGACCGACACGCTCACCTGTCTCTCATTGATTCCATGCTCCGGCTGCTGGTGTCCTGTCTCCGACTCTGCGCATGCGTGGACTCTATCTTTTATGTCCTCTGCGTGCTCCCTATTGGTTAACCATTTTGGCTCCAAACTTTAAAAGGCACTTCCTCTGTCTCCTCAGTGCCTGTTGATAGTGTTACCTGCATGGTTATAGACTTACTGTCTTGCTCCCTGTGTGTTCCATTTGGTCTTCAATGCTCCACCTGTCTCCGCTGTGCCGCTGGCTAAGAGCTTACGCTCCACCGGTCTCTGCTGTGCCGCTGGCTAAAGAGCTTACACTTAACCTGTCTCCGCTGTGCCGCTGACTAAGAGTTTATGCTCCACCTGTCTCCGCTGTGCCGCTGGCTAAAGAGTTTACGCTCCACCTGTCTCCGCTGTGCCGCTGGCTAAAGAGCTTATGATCCACCTGTCTCTGTTGTGCCATTGGCTAAAGAGCTTACGCTCCATCTGTCTCTACTGTGCTGCTGGCTATAGAGCTTACGCTCCATCTTTCTCCACTGTGCCGCTGGCTAAAGAGTTTACGCTGCATCTGTTTCTACTGTGCCGCTGGCTAAATAACTTACGCTCCACCTGTCTCCGCTGTGCCACTGGCTAAAGAGATCACGCTCCACCAGTCCGCTCTGTGCCGCAGGCTGAAGAGCTTACACTCTATTCCTTCATTGTGCCGCTGGCCACAAGAGCCTCCATCTCTCTCGACTATACTGTTGGCCTTAAGAACTCTCACTTATCCATTCCTCAACACTATTGTTCACAAGAGCTACGCCCAGGGCCATCTTTTCCATTGGGCACGATGGGCAGCTGCCCGGGGGCCCCACGGGCAAGGGGGCCCCATAGGCACGGCTCTTAATGAGAATAAATAATCCTGCAAAAGAAAAAAACCTGCAAAAAACACCTACAAGGGTCACTGAGCAAGTACATCTATCTATCTCTATATATCTATATCTGTATCTGTATACATCTATATATCTATATCTAGGGGCCCCGGTGTACTGCTTTGCCCGGGGGCCCATAATGTTGTTAAGATGGCCCTGGCTACGCCACACCATTCAGCTACATCATTGTCTACAGGGCTTGTGCTCCATCTCCTCTGCTGTATCTTGTCTATCTCACTCAGTTTATTCCCCTAAAGGGTCTCGCCTGACACTTCTGGTAAGGGCCGCGACCTGCGGGCGGACGCAGCTAAGACCAAACCAACTTGCGGCGGTCCCTGGTGAAAACCGTCTGTTCGTTAGACTCCGCGCCTTGCTTGGAGTAGCGCCAAGTTGGGCAGATCAAAGAATCCAATCTACCAAACCGTGACATGCATAAAGTGTTAAATTTCACTTCGCTACTACCTCTCGCTTCAGTTGGTGGTATGGCAGGTCATTTTTGTTAAGCTGCTGCAATGATCTACATGCAGAAAATGCCCAGAAATTTTACAGGCATCAGACAATATCTCCTGCACTGAACTCTCATCTTTTATGACATTGTGAACAATCAAATTTTGTGTGCAAATTCACCCAGTTGTAATATTTGTTCACTCAAAAATCTCAAAACATTATACCCAAAAAGGAAATAACTGGGCGATGACCAGGGGCGGGCTGGCCCGGGGGCAGGGAGGCAGCCCCCCCCCGGGCTGCTCAGTCAGACCGCTATTAGGGCCGGGGGTAGGTCGGCCGGCCGCCCCCCGGATGCAATATACCACATTTTCACCGGCGGCCGCATCTGATGACATGGGATGCGGCCGCGTCAGCGCACAGGCGGCCGCATCACATGACAGGCGATGTGGCCGCATCATCAATGACGCAGCCGCATCCCATATCATGAGATGCGGCACGCTGTGCGCCCCCGGGGCTGACATCTCCCAGCCCGCGCCTGGCGATGATCCCTTGTACATTAGGTCTCAAACTCAAAAGAGAGAAAGGTGAATATCTATATATAACCTAAAATCTTCACAAATACATATAAATTAGAGATGTCCACTGACCCCTGTGTTCTGGTTTTGACTTTGGTTTTGGATCTGGATTAACGTCACGTTTTGGTTTTGGTTTTGGCAAAACCGCCCTTGCGTGTATTGGTTTTGGTTTTGAATCTCAATTTTGTTCTAAAATCCCTATTTTTTTTGCTAAAATCACATATTTTGCTTTTTTTCTCCCCCTACATTATTATTAATCTCAATAGCACTAATTTCAAGTCATTTGCAGTCAATTTTGACCACCCCACAGGTCACAATATTCTTTTCATACACTTTCAAACAAAGACTGCAGCGACCTGGCTGGATGCTAAGCGACAGAACAATGACTCAAACACACGGCAGTTCCTAGCACATCTAGGAAACATTGCCACACAGCAGTGTCAGTAAAGAAAAGTGGTGCAAGATGGAATTGTCCTTGGATAATGAAATCAGTTATGGTTCATTTGATCGCTCCACCCGCTTCTTGGATAACTGTGGTAATTCTACAGATAATACATGGCTACGAGCACTGCCTCCCTCTGGGAAGCCTGCTTTTATCAGACCCAGACCAATCCAGGGTGCCAGACAATGCACTAAAAAGAGCCATTGTAATTCACAGCAAAAAGCAAGATCATCAAAAGCTTCGAATCAGCCCCAATTCACCAAAAATTATAATATAGTTAGGTACCTTTGCCATAAAGTGCAGATTACAAACATTTTGTGCAATACTGATGAAACAGCAGCAAAGTATTATATCTATTTCAGCAATGGCAATTAGCAATGGAGCAATGGAGCTCTTTTCTTTGTTTGTTACCTCCGGAAAGTATTCACAGCGCTTCACTTTTTCCACATTTTGTTATGTTACAGCCTTATTCCAAAATGGAAAAAAATCTTTTTTTTCCTCAAAATTGTACACACAATACCCCATAGAGACAGCGTGAAAAATTTGTTTTTGAAATTTTTGCAAATTTATTAAAAATGAAAAAGCTAAAAAATCACATGTACATAAGTATTCACAGCCTTTTCTTACTTTGTTGATGCACCTTTGGCAGCAATTACAGCCTCAAGTCTTTTTGAATATGATGCCACAAGCTTGGTACACCTATCTTTGGGCAGTTTTGTCCATTCCTCTTTGCAGCACCTCTCAAGCTCCATCAGGTTGGATGGGAAGCGTCGGTGCACAGCTATGTTGAGATCTCTCCAGAGATGTTCAATCGGATTCAAGTCTGGGCTCTGGCTGGGCCACTCAAGGACATTCACAGAGTTGCCCTGAGGTCAAGAGCGCTCTGGAGCAGGTTTTCATCCAGGATGTATCTTGACATTGCTGCATTCATCTTTCCCTCTATCCTGACTAGTCTCCCAGTTCCTGCCGCTGAAAAACATCCCCACAGCATGATGTTTCCACCACCATGCTTCACTCTAGGGATGGTATTGGCCTGATTATGAGCGGAGCATGGTTTCCTCCAAACATGATGCCTGGCTTTCATGCCAAAGAATTCAATCTTTGTCTCATCAGACCAAAGAATTTTGTTTCTCATGGTCTGGGAGTCCTTCAGGTGCATTTTGGCAAACTTCAGGCGGCCTGCCATGTGCTTTTTACTATGGAGTGTCTTCCGTCTGGCCACTCTATCATACAGACCAGATTGATGGATTGCTGCAGAGATGGTTGTCCTTCTGGAAGGTTCTCCTCTCTCCACAGAGGAATGCTGTAGCTCTGACAGAGTGACCATTGGGTTCTTGGTCACCTCCCTGACTAGGGCCCTTCTCCCCTGATCGCTCAGCTTAGATGCCCGTCCAGCTCTAGGAAGTGTCCTGGTGGTTCCAAACTTCTTCCATTTACGGATGATGGAGGTCACTGTGCACATTGGGACCTTCAAAGAAGCAGTTATTTTTCTGTACCCTTCTCCAGATTTGTGCCTCGAGGAAAACCTCTCTCTGAGGTCTACAGACAATTCCTTTGACTTCATGCTTGGTTTGTGCTCTGACATGCACTGTTAAGTGTGGGACCTTATATAGACATGTGTGTGCCTTTACAAATCAACTGAATTTACCACAGGTGGACTCCAATTAAACTGTTGGAACATATCAAGGATGATCAGTGGATACAGTATGCACCTGAGCTCAATTTTGAGTTCATGGCAAAGGCTGTGAATACTTATGTACGATATGTATGATTTCTTAGTTTTTTATTTTTAATAAATTTGCAAAAATCTCAAAAAAACTTTTTTCATGTTGTCATTATGGGGTATTGTGTGTAGAATTTTGAGGGAAAAAAGGAATTTATTCCATTTTGGAATAAGGCTGTAACATAGCAAAATGTGGAAAAAGTGAAGCGCTGTGAACACTTTCCGGATGCACTGTATATAACACAGTACAATGTGACTGTGAGTCTATGGGGAGACGTATGTGGGGGTAGACGTGTGTGATTTCTACACTAAGTGGGATTTTCTCACAAAGTGGACGAATATGCACAGTTAGACAACACAGTTGGACAAACATTGGACAACATTTGACTTGATTTTACTACGAGCAATAAGCTACATCTGCCACAGCCTATTTCTGCATTACTTGTCTATCTATATGGAATACTGCAAAGAGGTAATTCTTTCAAATCCCCTAGACTTTTGCCTTTAACTCCTTTTATCACAATGTTTAACAAATTGCTTTTCTTGGTCTCTTTTCATGGCATGATCTTTAGGACTGTGTCATCTTTCACCCCTCCACCAACACAAACATTTGTTCATATTGCATCTGCATTACTCCAATCACCTCTAGTTAACACCCATGAACTGTTATCCTATTTATTATCTATAACAAGTACAACCTCCACCTGTGGCCAGAAAATAAAAAGTCACACATCTTGCAATCCCCTTGCCTATCTTTCTCTCACTCTGCTTCTATTAGCTGGTGATATATCACCTAATCCAGGTCCCCCACACTCCTCACACACACATACATCAGAGCACTACCGCTCTATAGCAAACATCAAACACATCACCTGTCTCCCCTCTCTTCCAAAGTCCTTTAAATGTGCCCTTTGGAATGCACGCTCTGTTTGTAACAAACTTACCTCCATTCATGATCTCTTTCTCTCAAAAAACCTCAGCCTTCTGACAATAACAGAAACATGGCTCATGCAATAAGACACTGACTCACTTGCAGCACTTTCACATGGTGGCCTCCATCTCACCCACACCTCCAGACCTGAAGGCAGACAAGGAGGTGGGGTTGAACTACTTCTCTCCCCACAGTGCACGTTTACAGTTCTACCAAATGTCCCATCACTCACGTTCACATCTTTTGAAGTACATGCTATTCGCATTTTTAATCCATTCTCTCTTCTTGTTGCAGTGAGCTATCGTCCCCCTGGAGCACACCAACAATTTATTGAGGATTTCTCTGCATGGCTCCCTCACTTCTTATCTTCAGACATCCCCACCATCATCATGGGTGATTTCAACATCCCCATTGCTAACCCACCTTCCAAAGCTGCTTCCAAACTACTCTCTCTAACATCCTCACTTGACCTCTCCCAGTGGATTGAATCATCTACTCATAAGAATGGCCACTGCCTTGATCTTGTTTTCTCTAGACTATGCTCAGTTTCTAATTTTCTTAACACACCCTTCCCCCTCTTGGATCATCACCTTATCAGCTACTTACCCCCACTGCTGTAACCTCTCTACTGTCTAACTCTACCAAGCCTCCTCATACCCGCAGAAATCTGAATTCTATTAATCTTCAACAATTTTCCATCTCTCTCCAACAACTTCTCTCCCCTATCTCTACATTCTCCTCCCCTGAGATGGCTGTACCCCATTTTCACCTAACCTTAGCAACGGCCCTTGATCAAGTGGTTTCAGCGACACTACATACTACACGTCGACTTCAATGTCAACCGTGGCACACTAAAGCAACACACAATCTTCAAAAACTGTCCCGTAAAGCAGAACATCACTGCCGTAAATCTCGCACCTCTAATGACTTCTTCACATATACTTCTGTCTACCACTCCTATCGAAATGCTCTGGACACGGCAAAACAAACATACTTCCAATCTCTTATCTATGCTCAGGCTTCTAACTCCAAACGCCTTTTCAATACATTTAAACATCTTCTCAATCCTCCCACCCCGAACCCTCCATCTACTATCAGTGCTCAGGATCTTGCTTCCTTCTTCAAGGACAAGATTGATAAGATCAGACTAGAAATGCTATCCTCTTCCTCGACAAGCAATCCGCTCAATTCCTTCCCATTACCCTCTGACACCCTCTCTTCATTTGACCCCACAAATGAAGAGGAAATTTCTACGCTCTTCTTATCTTCCTTCTCTACCTCCTGTCCTCTTGATCCTATTCCATTGCAAATTGGTAGATCCCTGTCTCCTGTGCTCATTTCACCTCTAACTCAAATCTGTAATCTCTCACTCTCTACTGGCATCTTTCCATCACTATACAAGCATGCAGTGATTACTCCTATTCTAAAAAAACAAAACTCTGACCCAAACTCTCTCTCAAATTACCGTCCCATCTCTCAGCTCCCTTGCCCCTCCAAGCTTCTAGAGAGATTTGCCTACACTCGCCTCACAAGCTTTCTTTCCGCTAACAACCTGTTGGATCCTCTTCAGTCTGGCTTTCGTTCTCAACACTCCACAGAGACTGCGTTGACTAGGGTTGTCAGTGATCTGATCACTGCTAAAACTGAACGCCATTACTCTCTCTTAATTCTCCTGGATCTCTCGGCTGCATTTGACACCGTTGACCACTCTCTTCTCATACAAATGCTGCAATCCCTAGGTCTTCAAGACACTGTTCTATCCTAGTTCTCATCCTACCTCTCTAATCAGTCTTTCACTGTTAATTTCTCTGGAGCCACCTCTGCCCCGCTTCCCCTATCAGTTGGAGTACCACAAGGCTCAGTGCTAGGTCCTCTGCTGCTCTCTATCTATACCGCTTCTCTTGGAAATCTAATAAGTTCCTTTGGCTTTCAGTATCATCTCTATGCGGATGATACCCAAATCTATCTATCCTCTCCTGATCTCTCGACATCTGTGTTGTCCCGTGTAACTGACTGTCTTTCTGCCATATCATCTTGGATGTCCTCTCGCCAACTCAAACTTAATCTTTCTAAAACAGAGTTAATAATATTCCCACCCACCAACAAAAGCATACCTGACATTTCTATTTCTGTTGATAATATGACCATAAATCTCACCCCACAAGCTCACTGCCTAGGTGTAATCCTTGACTCACACCTATCCTTTGTTCCCCACATTGACTCTATATCTAAATCATGCTACATACATCTAAAGAACATTTACAGAATTCGCACATATCTCACAAAAGACACTGCAAAAACCTTAATCCATGCACTTATCATCTCCCACATTGACTATTGCAATTCCCTCCTTACTGGTCTTCCCAAAAACAGACTCAAACCCCTACAATCTATTTTGCATGCTGCGGCAAAACTGATTTTCCTTGCAAATCGTTATTCCTCTGTTGAATCACTCTGTATGTCTCTACACTGGCTGCCTGTCTTCTACCGAATCCAATATAAAATACTTTTACTAACCTATGAGGCCATCAATAAAGCTGCACCAACATACATCTCCTCTCTTGTCACAAAATATCTCCCAACTCGGCAACTCCGTTCTACACAAGATCTGCGTCTCTCATCCACCCTCATTACATCCTCCCATTCCTGGTTACAGGACTTTTTTCAGGCTGCACCCACTCTATGGAATTCTCTCCCTCGCACAATAAGACTCTCCTCTGGTCTACAAACTTTCAAGCATTCCCTGAAAACCTTACTATTCAGACAAGCTTATAATATTCCCCAACCACCCTCTTAACCTCACCGCCTTTAGCCTGTTACCACCTGTTACACAATTTCACACAAGCTAACTACCCCCTGACCAACATTGTTGTGTGACAGTATCATTTAGCTTATGAGTTACTTTTACCTTTGCAGTCTGGCTGGGCCAAAATGCAAAATGTAGACTTAACCTCATGTGTCAATCTCCCATTGTCCCATCGATTGTAAGCTTGCGAGCAGGGCCTTCTCACCTCTTTGTCTGTTTTATCCAGTTTGTTTATTAGTTTATTATGTTTGTCCCCAATTGTAAAGCGCTACGGAATATGTTGGCGCTATATAAATAAATGATGATGATGATGATGACTGCAGATTTAGAAGACCAAGCCTGCCAGACCTATTATTTCTATTTCAGTAATGACAATTAGCAATGGAGCAATGGAGCTCTCCTGAATGTTTCTGGAGTCTTTGAAGAACACTGCTACCCCTCCTCTTTCTTTTCTACCTCTGACGCTGCCCAACTGCACTAGAGACTGCCAAGAACTGTGCTACCCCTTCTGTGTCCCTCTGTGAAATGGTGCTGAATAACCGTGGAGGGCGGTACTTATACGATCCAAAGCTCGCGAGATCTGAGATCTGGCGGCGTAACAATGATGTTTTGCCTCGTTTTCTATTCCGAGGGCGCGCGCAAGTACCGAGCCGAGCCTCGGAATCTACTAAGTTTGGGTGTGTTCGGTTCTTGGGGATCCGAGCCTGAGCATCTCTAATATAAATATATTATAACCACCACTTATGGACTTGGAAGAGGGTCAATGCTGCTCCCTATGGTAAGTTGTTGTGTGCCAACTTCTGAAACATTATATTAAAAACTAAATACAAGAGAAAATAAGCAAATAAGACCTTCTCTAAAGTAGGTATAGCACCATAGAAATTTATATAAAACAGTTTATTTAAAACACAGTACACCAAATTCATAAAATATAACAATATTTTTTTTCTCTGACTTTTCAAATTAGTGATCAGACCCAATTTAATTTAGTTGTTATAATCTCAGTTCCTCTGTAGTGCACATATAGGGAAAGTCTTCCAATAATTGATGTCTCATATGTTTATATGGTAGGCGGTGTTATTCTGACACCGCCCCCCACAGCTGCAGTGCAAGTCTTTAATTCTTGAGTAAAAATTCACTCTCACCACGGTGATCTTACATCCTTGAAACTCGATTGAAAAGATTTTACAGAACCGTGTTCACTCCATTATCTGCAATGAGTAATCCTGGGGAGAGTCTAAGTGAGCTATTTTTTTTCAAACACTTTGTATTTTTACGTGACAAAACTTAATGAATAAACAACTGCCATGGTCAAAAGGTAGCAGAAATAAATGATAACTTACAGTATAGGCAAGAATAGAATATCAAACTTGATTAGGATATTTGCATAATATAAACATATATACTGGGTATAGTAACAGAGCCATGGAAAAAGAGTATAGAAGTGTGACGGTGTATATAGTGGATAGGGAAGAGGAAAGGGGGTTGTAAGGGGGGAAGAGGGGAATGAGACCAATAGCGGAGGTAACCCGTGGTAACAGCTGATGAGTCACAGATGTAGTAGCCGCTCTGAGAGGTAGTGATGAGAGAACTGAAGCTGTCATGATGATGTACACTGGAGATGGTAATATAGATACTGGAGCAGCGATAGTTCAACATGGCCAGAGACTGAGAGCAGACTGGAGTAGCGGAGGTAACCCGTGGTAACAGCTGATGAGTCACAGATGTAGTAGCAGCTCTGAGTGGTAGTGATGAGAGAACTGAAGCTGTCACGAGGATGTACACTGGAGATGGTAATAGAAGTACTGGAGCAGCGATAGTTCAACATGGCCAGAGACTGAGAGCAGGCTGGAGTAGCAGAGGAAACCCGTGGTAACAGCTGATGAGTCACAGTTGTAATAGCGACTCTGAGTGGTCGCGATGAGAGAATCGGAGCTGTCATGATGAAGTACACTGGAGATGGTAAGAGAGGTACTGGAACAGAGATGGTTTAGCACAGACCACGAACTGAGAGCAGACTGGAACACAGGCAAACCACAAGGAGAACAGGAACCAGAACCACAGGCTGCAGGAAGTGAGCTTGAAGAACAGGCATCAGACAAGTGAATTCAGGAGGTTTAAATAGTGCTCCAGAAGTGCTTAGCCAATGAAAAATAGGGAGGAGGTCCTGAAGTGCAATAGGCTTGCACCTGCACAGATCTGAATATAGCTGTATGAATGAACTGGAGAATTTCTGATGCTGGGACATGGCAGTTTCCAGATGAACGGACTGCAGGCAATGAGACAGGTACTATCTGTGGGACCGGAGCGTTACAATCCTTCTCCACCTCCTTCTCGACTCTTCTTCAGCAGCATGCCGATGACGTCATCCTCAAGCATCCCAGACACCCAATCAGCTTCATTCTGTGAGACCCGGGTTGAAAAACCTGGGTCGCACCATTCATACTGCAGTCTAACCAGGACCGACATGGGAATTACCCCACCAAAGTCCCGGGTCTAAATCCCGGGTTTTTAGACACAGGATTTTTCACTAACACCATTCATACTGCACCTAAACGCGGGTCGTCTGGGCTTGCCCAGGCAAAACCCCGGATTTTTAGTGCAGTATGAATGGGATATGAGGCAGACCAGTGAGATCCTCTAGGGTGAGAATACAGGTGGTCCGAGACTCAGGTGTTTTATGAGGTGGGGAGCAGATAATTGGAGCCTAATTTCTGATGCAGGCAGCGGACAAGACAAATGTCAAAGCAGTGTGTCAAGCACTTTTGTGGCGGAGAACTGTACCCAGCAGCTGAACTGTGACCTTTGTTTTGGAATGCTCCATGTCCAGGGACCCTCCACAGCTCGCCATCCAAAAGGGAGTCCAGATGCAGTGTCTCGCGTACCGGAAGCAAGATGGAAAGAAGGCTTAAGATGACTGCAGAAGCTGGATGCAGGTAAGCGGTGCTAGGCACTCTGGAGTAGGTAATGTCATGAAACACCGAAGGCCCGAGAGCTAGGCCTGATCGGTGCGCGGACAGTCCTCCTCGTGTTCTGGGGCTCCCACAGATAGCACCAATTAGAAGGGGGGTTCACAGGTTTCAGTTCCGCAGAAACTATGCCGGCACAGGGTGAATCAAATATAATGATTGTAGCTATGAGGAAAATCCCCCGAAGAGCCGGCAGCCTGATCTTCGCACCAAAATCACGGATCAGCGGGATGGACTAGATTGCAAGCCTCCAGGGCTATCAAACCCCGAAATGGCACCAGCGGGATATTGTGTGGAACCTCTGTAACCTTGTGATAGTATGTATGTGCGGGTAGGAGCAGATGAAGGCTGGATGGGTGAAGTAGAAGGGTATCACTGAGCAGGACAGCTAAAAAGTCTGATCATCTTTGATGCCAAGCCACGCCCCTGGGGTGAGCTATTTTGCTATGACATTCCTGAGTTTTTCCACCATATTGACACCAGTATGCTTCTTAGTGAAGCCAGCGGAACAGAGAATAGCTTGCCAGTGTTTGACTTTGAACAGCACACACCCCATAAAAAATATTTCTTGATTTTAAAATCCAAGTGTTTGATTGTGAGGGCCTTTATCACATCTATACTGGTAAGGGGCAAAAAGACAGGGAGCTGAATTTGACAGCACAACCCAAATAAAACAAAGCATTTTCTTTAAAGAACCAATTGTATTAAGTTGAATGATGTTGTGGGGCAGTGTCTACATTGCAAGGTAACCGTTACTCCTTTCCCTATCTCATATCTCATTCACATGGTGTGGTGGCAGCTACAAGTAGCTCCAACATCAGAGAAAGTGTTTAGGAATAACAGCAACTCAGCCACAAAGCAGAAGACCGCGTAAAATCAAAGAACAAGGTCAACGATTGCTAAGACGCATGGTGCGTAAAAGCCGCCAACAGTCTGCTGATTCCATAGATGAAGTGTTCTGAACTTCCACTGGAATTAATGTAAGCACAAAAACTGTACGACGGGACCTTAATGAAATGAGTTTTCATGGCCGAGCAGCTGCATGCAAGCCTCAATTCATGAAGACCGATGCCAAATGTTGGATGGAGTGGTGTAAAGCACACTGACACTGGACTGTGGAGCAGTGGAAACGTGTTCTGTGGAGTGACAAATCGCGCTTCTCTGTTTGGCAGTCAGATGGGCGAGTCAGGGTTATGGCCTGACAGTTTTATGTCAACTGTGAAGTTTGGTGGAGGAGGGATAATGGTATGGGGCTGTTTTTTAGGGTTTGGGCTAGGTCCTTTATCTTCAGTGAAGGATTATCTTAATGCGTTAGCATACCAAGTAATTTTGGAAAATGCTATGTTTCCAACTTTGTGGCAACAGTTTGGGGAAGGCCCTTTTCTATTCCAACATGGCTGTGACCCAGTGTACAAAGCAAGGACTACAAAGACATGGTTTGATGAGCTCGGTGTGAAAGAACCTGACTGGCCCATACAGAGTCCTGACCTCAACGCCATCAAACAACGTTGAATGAACTGGAATGGAGATTCAGAGCCAGGCCTTCTTGTCCAACATCAGTGCCTGACCTCATAAATGCAGAATGAGTGGACATAAATTTCCACTTAAACACTCCAACATCTTGCGAAAAGCCGTCCAAGAAGAGTACAAGCTGTTATCGTTGCAAAAGGAGGACCAACTCTATATTAAAGTATATGTATTTGCATACAATGCCATTACAGTCTCTGTTGGTGTAATGGTCAAGCGTCCGAATAATTTTGTCCTTATAGTCTGTGTAGTGGATGTATCCTGCATTGTATTGTCTGTTAGAGCAGAGTGCACCTAGACCCGTATTCAACAACAGACGTATCTTTACATCCGATTCTTGTTGAAGATGTACATGTGTATGCCTGATTTATGAGCGTTTTTTAAAAACATGTTTGTTTTGCGTTCATTAATGAATCAAGCCCAGTATCTTTATTTATGTTTATATGTCACTTACTGCACTGTAGATACTTCCACCTGTAGTGACAGCATTATTCATTTTTAAAACCATATTCAACTTTTTAGCTGTTAGGCAGTGCTAGAATGTGTATTACAGTAAAGTAGACAAAAAAAAATATTCAAATCCAAAACATCTAGAGGTTACCTAAGGCCACAAAATATATGCCTATGAAACACATATCAAACAATTGAAAAAAAAATGTAAGTGCTTAGAAAAGGCAGAACGTTTTAAGCAGTAATCCTTCAATGTACTTGATATCTGAATACTGGCCATGCAAGAACATTCATAATATGAAGGAATTTCTAGCTGGCTGTTTCCAAGACAACTGATAGTTAAGTAGCTTTTCAATAAAATATTAGTGGATAAACGTGTTTTATTTTTTTAACTGGTAATTAAAAGAGTTTTTTATATTTCTTTTACTGTTCCATGCACTTGAGATTTATGTAAAAGGGCAGATGATAATTTTACAAAATAAATTGCTGGCAACATAATCTGCATTGCACAATTCTTCAGAACTTGTTTTTTTTTGTTATAGCTAAGAGTTTTCAACTTGTTTCTGCTCCCTGATTTATACACTTAAAAATAATTATGTCAATTCATGGCAGGAAATAAGCAATCAGCACTGCTTTAGATTTGTAAATAAGCGATAGTGATGGCTTGGATATTATTTAGTATATGGGCAGTTTTATTTTTTTCAAACAGCGAATCCCTTGTGTGTCTACTGATTAGCTGAAGTTAGGTGAACAGTATTTATCCACTATGACGGGAAGCTAAGGCAATGCATGCATAGTCATAGTTGTATACCTGGTCCTTTTCAGTTTTATTTGCATCTGTACAGTATAATGAGGGTGTGAGGTTTAGAGAAGTATTATCCTTTTTTCTTAATCCCATCAGTGGAGTCTTTATAATTTACTGAAGCTGAAAGGAAAGTGAAACACAGTTATAACACTATCCTTTATTTATATAATCCCTTGTGTGCTTCTTAATACCCACCACCACAAACACACACGCACACACACTATCACAGATTGCATTGCCTTATGTCCATTAGAATGCCACTTATCACTTTTGCCTTATTGCAAGGTGCTTCATCATGCTGAAAAAGGCATTGTTTGTCGCCAAATTGTTTTTGGATGGTTGGGAGAAGTTGCTCTTGGAGGATGTTTTGGTACCATTCTTTATTCATAGCTGTGTTCTTAGACAAAATTGTGAGTGAGCCCACTTCTTTGGCTGAGAAGCAACTCCACACATGAATGGCCTCAGGATGCTTACTGTTGGCATGACACAGGACTGATGGTAGCGCTCACCTTTCCTTCTCTGAACAAGTGTTTTTCCATATGCCCCAAACCATCTGAAAGGGGATTCATCAGAGAGAATGACTTTACCTCAATCCTCAGCAGTCCAATCCCTGTACCTTTTGCAGAATATCAGTCTGTCCCTTATGGTTTTTCCCTGGAGAGAAGTGGCTTCTGTGCTGGCCTTCTTGACACTAAGCCATCCTCCAAAAGTCTTAGGGGTATATTTACTAAGCAGGTGGTTTGAAAAAGTGGGGATGTTGCCTATAGCAACCAATCAGATTCTAGCTATCATTTTGTAGAAGGTACTAAATAAATGAAAGCTAGAATCTGATTGGTTGCTATAGGCAACATCCCCACTTTTACAAACCCGCAGCTTAGTAAATCTAGCCCTTAGACTCACTGTGCATGCAGATGCACTAACACCTGCCTGCTGCCATTCCTGAGCAAGCTCTGCACTGGTGATGCCCCGATCCCACAGCTGAATCAACTTTAGGAGACGGTCCTGGCACTTACTGGATGTTCTTGGGCACCCTGAAGCCTTCGTCACAACTATTGCACCTCTGTCCTTGAAGTTCTTGATGATCCGATAAATGGTTGATTTAGGTGCAATCTTGCTAGCAGCAATATTCTAGCCTGTGAAGCCATTTTTGTGCAAAGTAATGATGACTGCACATGTTTCCTTGCAGGTAACCATGGTTAACAGAAGAAGAACAATTATTTCAAACACCCCCCTTCCAGTAAGTTATTTTAACTAAATAAACATGACAGAGTGATCTCCAGCCTTGTCCTCGTCACCTGTGTTAACGAGAGAATCACTGACCTGATGTCAGCTGGTCCTTTTGTGGCTGGGCTGAAATGCAGTGGAAATGTTGTTTTTGGGATAAAGTTCATTGTCATGGAAAAGAGGGATAATAATTGCAATTCATCTGATCAATCTTCATGACATTCTGGAGTATATGCAAATTGCCATCATAAAAACTGAAGCAGCAGACTTTGTGAAAAATATTTGTGTCATTCTCAAAACTTTTGAGCATGACTGTACAGAAATGTTAAAAAGCAATCAAGATGGAGACATACAGCTATTACCATTACTGAACGGTAGCATAAAACATCTACCATATTTATCTGTGCTAGGCACAATTGAACAAAGGTATTTGAGCAAAGGTTTGAGTGCCTGGAGTCTGATGTAGACAACGATTTGCAACCATGTAATGTAAAACCCTTACAAAATCTTCCTAATAAAGTACTTGATTAAAATGTTCATTAATAGAAAGTCCTGAGCAGTGACAAAGATGGTTAAAGGACCAGGCTATATGTAAGTGCCAGCAATCTGCTAAATAGATCAACTGATAAAGATTACAGAGCAGTGTCCCAGCTAAAGAGGGTAGTGTCCCCCACTAAGTTCTTAAATGAAGTAGGAAATTCCTTTAAAGTATTTATTTTGTAGACCGTCCCTTGTGTTCTGCATTCTAATTGAAGCTGAACTCCATCTGATTTTTTGGCAAATTGAAATTGTGTATCTTGTGACAGCTAAAACTGAGAACTCCTAATCGGTGCCAAAACTATCATTTCATTTGCTAATTTAGGATGCCTTCATTCATTTGTTCAACAAATTTCCAAACACAGCCCTGAGGGTGGCAAAGAGGGATATAGTCGTGGAACAATTGTCATTGTATGCATTTTAATACCTTTGTACATATTTTCATAGTTCATATGAAAACACGCCAATTCACATTTTTCATCCCAAGGATATATCTGGTGAAAATATGTAAGAAATGTATTTGATCATTTCTTTTTTTATAAGCTTAATCCTGATTTATATTGTGAAGTTTGCTTGCAGCAGTTACAGTAATTCATGTATGCATAATGATATAATTACCAGAACAGATGCTGTTATTGATACAAGATAAGTAGTATACTGTAAAAATTACTTACCTTTATAGCAACATTAATACTGTGTGAATATAATGATCTTTAACTATATTGAAAGTATTCAGGAAAGGTAAACAAATTTTTGTGTATACTCAATTTTTATTTATTAAATACATATTTGTCCTATCACAGGGGCACAAGCTGTTAATATAAGCCTTTTTTTTATTTCTAATCATTTAACCTGGAAACCTGTCTTACTTTTCTTCTTTAACCCCCTCACAATGATCAAACTTTTTTAAACTTTCATGGCTTTAAGGATTGGGGCAGGTTTTGCAATGCATTACTTTCAATAGGAACAACTTTTATTTATTGTTTTATAGACTTTTATTGTGTTTGTGGGAACAGATACATCATAACTTTCTTTTAGCAATATTTGTGGA
The DNA here is from genome assembly GCF_038048845.1 of Mixophyes fleayi. Taxonomy (NCBI): domain Eukaryota; kingdom Metazoa; phylum Chordata; class Amphibia; order Anura; family Limnodynastidae; genus Mixophyes; species Mixophyes fleayi. The sequence continues at coordinate 292,819,310 of NC_134405.1, read as the reverse complement.
TTTATTTCAAGGGTCCTGGAAAAATTGGGGAAGAATCCAGGAAAGTGTAAAATGTCTAAAAGCCTTCAAAATTTCAAGCAAAAAAAAAATTGCAAAGCAATACAAAGTGGTCAAATGCAAATTGCCTAAACAGTTTGCTCCAGCATGTAAAATGTCTACACGTGGCAGATTCTCCATGGGAAAAACTAAGCTGTACAGTAAAATAAAATAAAAAAAATAATGCCCTGCTGTATAGTACATACTGCATGCACAGTGTTTTATAATTTTTGCATTAATAAAACATGAGGTACTGAAGTGCCAAGTGCCAGTCAGCAACATCGCTTTGGTTGAAGCAATTTTTTCTGTTGAATATTTGAAGGATGGTGATTTAGCCCAGTGATGGCAACAAGGCATAATGTAGGTAAAAATTAACAAGAAAAATAAAGATTGGGAGGTGCCCAATTTGTCAATTTATCTTCTTCCTTACAAGTAACATCAATTTGTGATTCTGGGGGGAAGCAAATGTTATAAATGAGAGTGAAGGAGCAAAGGCTACTCACTGATGGTTCAATTCTTTGGCTTTGTGCCAAAAGCTGCTTACAATGCTGTTGTGCTTTCATTGCAATCTTTTTCCTTGCTGATAAAACATCCAAATGTCTGAATTCTTGGAAATTGAAATTGCACAATAAAGCCCACTGAGGTCAATGGTCTATGTCAGTGTTTCCTCAGGGACCCCTAACAGTGCAGGTTTTTCAAGTCACAAGTGAAATAATTAGTACCACCTGTGGATCTTTCAAAATGTGTCAGTCAGTAATGAATACACCTGTGCTGCAGCAAAGAGATATGGAAAACATGCACTGTTAGGGGTATCTGAGAACTGAAACTCTGGTCTATGTCCTTCCACTCAGATATCATGATAACTTTGAATTCATCGAAGTGAGAGCTGAAGCCTTCTCTTGTGACAAAAAAAACATTATTATTATTTTCATCTTTATAATGTGTAATACCAGGGGCAATTCATAACGTCAGAAAGCTTTATTAAGGCTGTTTATGGTTACTCTTACCATCTGGGTGCCTCTGACATGTGGTTACTATATAGGCAATTGATCACTTTTCCTGCTTTTAAATCCCTTAGTTTCTATTGGTTACATCAGTCAACTCCAGTAAACTCTATCGCAAATATTTTCCTCTTCTTTCAAACATCAAGACTAGTTTTCCTAAATGTTACATATTCTTTGCACCAGGGGATTATTTGGGCCAACATGAACATAGAACAATCGGACAAATGGGTTTAGGAAGAGGAATCGGGGAGCTTTATTAAAGGCATTTTTTTAATTAAAGGGTTGTACTTCATTGTACTTTGAGCTTCCCTCTAGGATTTGGTCAGTGCCTCAGAGTCTGATAAAGTGCACAATTAAAATCTTTGGAGTTCTGATTAATGTGCAATCCGGTCATCTGTTTTATAATTACTGTTGAGAGAGGAACACACAAACTTTAGGGTATTTCTGAAATATGGATTGATATGATCAACTGTGTTTTTTTTAAATCTGCTTTCACAGGAGCAAGTTAATTTAATTATAGTGAGATTAAACTTATATGCAACACAATAATAGTGAAATTTATATTTGTAACACAAGCTTTTAATGCATTTAACATGTTTTATATAACAATCCAAGTATAAATACATATATGTTCCGCTCTTATTAATATTTGATACATGGGTAATTGTATTGTAACTTTAAGTATCAATCCATGTATTGCTAAGGTTCTGCAGACATCACATAGATAAAATATTCCCTGAATCAGGCTTGACAAAAAAAAAAAACACTGTGCTGCTACTTTAGAGTGTGACACTACAAATCCCAGTACACTGTGGCAGTCATTAGCTGATTGAGTATGCTGGCGCTTGTAGAACTACAAGTACCAGAATACCCATGGCTTCCAGAGCATACTGGCGCCTATATAACTAAACATCTGTATGTTGTGGTATCCAGGGCCCTCTGGAATGTGTAGTGCCACATAGGGCTGGTATTTTCTAGGGGGGAGGAGTATATTTTTTTCCGCCAAATTCCCCAAAGAAATTCAGCCCCACGCTGAGCAAGTTGGGTCTGAGTCCTATTTTAACAAGGTGACCCCAAGGTGACCCCATGCTGCAAATTTCCCTTAAAGTATGACCAGAGCTGCCTGTCTTGGCCTGGTGCGGGTTGTGGATTTTTCAGGGGCAGTTCCTCTCTGACTAGCTGTAACCAGACCAGGCTATTGGCCATTGTGCTTATTTCACTTTCCCATTCACTTCATTTTTCCTTTTTCACATATTTAAAATGCTAGTCATCATCAAATTGATATGATAACTGGTGTATCTAACACGCGGCCACATAAAGATATGGTTATAGCATATCTTGATGCTCTTAAAATTTACCTTAATGCATCTGCACTCTTACACACTATTTTTAGTCGCACCTCAAAATGAGGCCCACCGTGTGGAGCACAGCTAAACATTTTAAGAATTAGAGGAGAGAGAATGTATCTTAACATTTTTTAGGTATATAGTTCCAAATTACAAAGAAACTCCTTATCTGGAAAACATTAAAGTCCCAATCATTCTAGAATGAGACCCAATCGGCCTGATTCATGTGTTCTGACATACTCTATGTCCATCTGCATAGCGTATTATGCGTGAAAAGCTCTGTGAATACTTAGAAATGGGCATTAAGCCAATGAAGGCAATTGCATGCAATTCATGTCCGAATGCAAATGACACTTATGACTGCCTACGACTTGAGAGGCGAAACAGAGAAGGGAATGGACGGACTAACGTATACAATAAGATGTGGTTGATTTAAGTGCTGTGTTTCTCGCAAGTGCTCTTGCTTTAACCTGTATCATTTGCTCTTTTTTTGAAATGCAACTTATGTGAAAGTTGCATTCGGCGTAGAATCAGTCTCAATACCTGTATATCAAGTTTACAAGTGTTGAAGTTCTAATCACAATGGGCTTGATTCATTAAGGAAAATAAAACAAAAAAAGGAGTAACTTTACACCTTGGCAAAACCATATTGCATTGGAGGGGGAGGTTAATTTAAAATGTGATGGCAGATTTATAGGATAATTCCTAGATCAACTTTAAATTTCAGTGTAAAAATAAAGTTATCAACTATTTGTGTGCTGCATAAAAAGCAGCCAATATTTAACTTATGTTCAACATAATAAACTAATTTGCACCCCTTGCATTGTAACATGGTTTAGTCCAGGATAAAAATTACTCCTTTTTCAACTTTGTTTCTTTAATGAATCAGTCCCAAAGAATTTAACAAAGACTCAGTGGACATCTGTGCACCCTATTGTACATGTACTCTTATTATTGTTCAATTATTTCAGAGAACATGCAAAATCTATTCATATTGTTAGTATAAGTTTGGCTGATACGGAAGAATATTATAAATGTATAAATGCATATTTTTCAGTTGTATGCAATTTTATTAAATGTATTATTAGCATGACTTTTATAAAAAGTATAAATATCCCATCCATGAGTCTAATCCAAATACTAATTATGTAATTTTAGAATGTCCCATCTAGCAAGCCTTTAAAATGTCCTACAAATTACAGTTTTCTACAGAAGCATTCATTCTAGTTGAATAACGACATTATGTAATCAGGAATATGAAAGCACTTGTAAAACTCTTCTAGCCAGTGAGCAATTTAAAATCATAATAGCCAGAGTTTAGTTTAGCTCACAGATAAAGATGTAATTAAAGATACATTTAATGACCATTATGGAACTACTTCCATTTTCACATTATTTCTTCAACTTTTAACTTATAGAGAACACTGTAGAGAGAAAGAAATGTAAAAGTTTACTTCAGAAAAAACATCTTACCTGAAAATATTATTTTTACATCAAATATCCAATGCGAAAACAGCCTGATTATTTGTAAAAAAAAATCTAACATGGACATGCTAGCAACAATACAACAAAACAGAGCAGCAAGAGTATGTCATAATTGTCAACTTTTCACATTTCTCCTCCGGATGAGGTCATGTGACAGGGGGTAGTGGTGACGCACAGCATTTCATATGAGGGGCGGAGCTTCTGACTTGAAATTACGTCATTAATTTCTGCCTCCATATTGTTACGGGAGTATGCATACTATTTCGGGAGTCCAGGAGGACTCCCCAAAATTTGAGTACATCAAAACGGTCTTGATCACATTGTGACCCTCTTGTATCGGAAAGTTTTTATTACTTTGTTAGAAAAAGAAACATTGAAATGTGCTTTCCCATATACTGTAAAATGTTCTTATAAGATGCAAAAGGAGTCCAATTGAAAGTGTAGGCCAATGCCCAATCTTTTCCACCTTCAAGATGTGAAAGTCAAGTCCTTTTCTGGAGACAAAAAGTCTTTGTAGTTCTGTGCTAAACAGGAAAAACCACCCAAACCTCACTTCTGAGTACACAAATGCAAATAACTGCATTAAAAAGGGAAAACCTCAAGCCTCCCGACTCTTATTATCACAAGGAGCAAACTGGTGGTAGTCATTTTTCCTATGACAAAAATGCTGACACCAATAACAGAAATTGTAGACACATAAAATATTGACAAGTAAGAAATACCTAACGTTAGAAACAGTGACATGCAAAAAATCCCGACACCATAAATACCTATATGTTAAAAATGCAGACACACATAAAATGTCAACACTGAGGGGGTAATGCGAGTGGGTCCGGCGGCTATACAGCCACAGGACCCTCCAGCTGTATACTGTAAAAGTCAGATGAAAAAAAATAAATTAGAAGTATGCATGGGGTCCCCCCTATAAACACTATTAACTGTAGTGCTGCCAGCCTACTGCTGGTTAAAGCAAAAGTGAACAAAAAATGTGTGGGGTCCCAGATGGGTGGCACTATAGCAGGGGGACACGCAGCATAATGATAAACCAATCCCAGGCTGTTCAGCACTGGGCTGGATTCCCTAGGGAGTGGGTGTCGGGATGAGAGCATAAATCTGATATGATGAAATAGAATATTAAATGTCAGGGCCCAAATAAAATATTGCATTGATACATAGAAGTGAACATGAATATCCCCTCATAAAGGTTTATTTCCTTTAAACATTTGGTCAATTAGCCCAATAGGAGGCAATTAGGTTGAGCAGATCGTTTGTGATGAGACCAGCTTAAGATATACAGATCCTAGACATCCATTTTTTTGATCATGTATTCTACTTCCTAATTGACTACCTTTCAATAGGTATTGTAAAAACAAAAGTACCAGTAGGTGTAAATTAGAGAGGGTCATATGATTAGGTGAGAATCTTAAAGAGCTAGGTAAAACTTGAAGGCTCTTTATGCTGGTATATAGAAATATTAACTTCAAAGAAAATGCATTCATATTTCATATTTTGGTAAACCCGTATGGCACTCCATACTAAGGGGCAAAAACCACACTAGGGTTGTGAATTGTACTTACTAGCAGTACCATGAAACAGCTATAAATGCATGTCTTTGGGAAAGATGTCAGGTTGTTATAATTCCATAGTGTTTGGTATTTAAATGTGCAGGAGATGACTGGCTTATTGAGGGGGAGTTATGTCTCTGGGATATATCTATGGAGAGTTACCAAAAGTCAAAACTTTTGGAATATTTGTGAGCAAACTATAGTGACAAACAGGGGACATTCCTGCCCTCGCATTAGCAACAACACTGCCCCTGTGAATACTGTCCCATTTCATTTTGCTTAAAAACTTGTGTTGTCAAGGGACAAATTGCCAGTCTTTTGGGAAATCAATCATTATTGAAAACCTGTCCATCTTCACGTCAATTTCCCTTTGCCAGAATATGCCACTTATCTGTATGTTATACTTTGAATTAAATCCCTTTATTTTTAACTGTTTTGCTTGTTATGTATGTCATGTCATCTTAGTTGTTTTTAATAACCTGTAAGCATTGTACATTTTGTATATTAAATCTAAAAATTGAATAGTTCATGTCCTTATTGCTCTAAATAAATTCATTGCCTGTTTAGAAGAGAGAGATTGCTTGGCTGAGGTTAACTCTTTAGAAACCAGAGTGGGAAGGGTTAACTGTTTAGCTACCAGAGCACAGAGTGTGCGTAATTGGATAACTGAGTCATTGGTTTGCTACAAGCCTTATATGTAGCTGGTGGCAGTTGGTGGAGAGGTGTGGAAGCGGGTGTCTGTGTTGGGAAAGGCATCAGTAAGTCTGTAGCCTTAGAGAAAGTAGTGAGTGTGAGATTTGGGCTGGAATCCTGTGTGTTCCCTTACAGTAAGCGTCCAAGCCACAAGTGCGCAGAGGACGGTTTGTGACAGATAAAGGGATTCAGGAGCAGTTTCCTGACAAAATAGAGGCGATATATTGTATGATTGTCAGAATATATGATAAGATATTAAATCAGGGAGTAGCTAAAGGGGCTATCCCTGACAGTGGGGTCTGCAAAACAATTGTGCGTTCCCCCCTCTTGGAATACCCAGCCCAGTGCTGAAATCACTAGGGTTCTTTTTACACACCTGGGGTGGTGGGTAGAGGGTAATAATGTGCAGTAATGTGAAAAAAATTATTAGCTGTCCTAAAAAAATAAGATTCCAGGAGTAGTTCATAAATAATAAAGGAAAAAATAAATTCTCTTCCAAAAATCCCTGTAAATATCTTCTTTTCTTCAGTCAAAAGTCCCCCTTTTGTATCCAAAATGGCTTGAAAAATCTTCTTATCTTTAGTCACAAAGGACTCTTTAATATTCCTCTGGAACTTGCTTGAAAAAAATAACAAACCAATAAGAAACAAACAAACTGTGCTTGTCTATGGACAAGCACCGCAACGCTGAATGAGAGATAAACAGACACAATGTCTATTTATACTGTACAAGGGTTTCCCATGAGATCCTGGATATTTGTGATGTGTGGCGTGTAGTGTAATGTGTAAAATGTGGATGGAGTAGTGTGTTAAATAGGATAAATTAAAAGTAAATTAAATGCAATTGTTAAATTTAAAATACGATTAATTAAATGTTCTGTAATGTGAAGTAAAAAGCAATGAAAAGAGAAGTGAATAGAGCAATCCAAAGTCACAATAGTCACCAGCCAAGCACACGATCACAGGGATCAGCCAGCAGCAGAAATCTGAAATGGCAGTTTGAAAAGGGTGGGTTAAACTTTTTATAGAAATGGAGGCGGGCAATTGCGAAGGCAGGAAAACTTGTTAAAACCTGATTCGCCTGAATACATGGGTTTCACAATAAAGAGACGGAATCTATTTGATAAACGAATACAGACATCTGCTTCACCAACAATTGTCGTGAAGTGCATATAACCGTGCAATTGTATAAAAGGCTCACCGTGTATGTCCCCCTCATCTTCACAACACCTTAAACATGTAACCACTTATATAAAATAAATACACAGAGTCATGTATAAGTTTGCGAAAAAATGGAGGACATATTTTATTAATTATATTACTTTTAACTAACCTATGGTGACAGAGAAAGGGCACTGCGGGACAACTCCCAAGCTGATATAACCAGATAATGTGGGAACTGGCGAAACCTCCGTACATCCACTAACATGGGGATCTTATCCCAAAACTATCATGTGCTGAATTGGCGTCAGAGTGACTGTACCCCTTCTAAACTTTTGCTGCCCTCCCTCACCGAGCCGGACAGTGGACCCTCCTCACCGAAGGACCAAACAGATACTGGTGCCTCTAAGGGGACAGTGACCTGCGGCCAACTACCATTAGCGCCCACTAATCAGCCGCTGAACGCAGTGCCTTCCTACTGCAAACTGTATAACGTAAACTACCGTAACTAAGGAGTGGGTGGGTGGGATCTCGTGCTGAAGAGTGAAGGAAACCAGGAAATGCAGTCGCCTATATCAAACCCAGGACCCTCCCACAAGAGCTACCATTGGTCGGGCCCGCCCTGATGTTAACCCTTCAATGTAAGTGTTCAGTCTGTTACAAACCCTGTTGTCCTTTAAGTGCGTTCGACCTAAAAGCCTCACTTGCCATTAAATTACGCCATTGCGCGGACAATTGAATACCCCCCTTAAACTGAAACTCCAAAAAGCAATGAAATTCCAGCCATTAAGACAGATTCCTTAATGGACATGTTCCTTGTGCAATACAGACATGGTATGCCATCACATCCTCTGTTTAGCTACAGATTCAGCACTATCATGGAGTGAGATTGCTGTCACTCACAAAACAGTGGAGATGCTAATTCACAGATTTGTATGTATACTGTGGAATACACACATGCAGTCTATACAGCTGAAGGTCTGAGCAGCTATTGAGTGCAAAATATAGTCCCAACACCCACCCCACTCAGTCCTTGCATTAATACCACTCAGACCCCACAGCCATCTAAGCATTGGTTTAATTTTCCCTGGCAATAATTTATGGCAACTATAAATTTGATTAATTCACTCACAAAAAAGTAGCTCAAACTCAGAATGAATTATCTAATAGTGAGATTTTTCTCATGCCCATGTACAAATAATTCAAATAACCCCCTTCAAAAATGAATACCTAAGCCTCCTGACTCCTATTATCACAAGATGCAAACCGGGGGTAGTCATAATTCCTATGACGAAAATGCAGACACCAATAACAGTGACACAAAAATGCTGACATATAAATTACTCACAAGTAATAAATACCTATAATATCAGAACACACAGTGTGTCGCTGCTTGCTGTATATGGGACTGCATAGCAACAGATCAGTCAGAGTGAATTTCTGACCCTTGTCCCCTGCTCAAAGCCCCTACAATGGTCACGTGAGCACCAGAACTGGACCATGGAGCAATGGAAGAAGGTGACTTGGTCTGATGAATCACATTTTTCATGTTGACGGCCGGGTGAGTGTGCGTCAGTTATCTGGGGAACAAATGGCACCAGGATGCACTATGGGAAAGAGGTAAGACGACAGAGGCAATGTGATGCTCTGGGCAATGTTCTGCTGGGAGACCTTGGGTCCTAACTTTCATGTGTTTGTTTCTTTGACGTGTATCACCTACCTAAACATTGTTGCATCCCAAGTACACCCCTTCATGGCAACAGTATTCCATGATGACAGTGGCCTTTTTCAGCAAGATAATGTGCTCTGCCACAATTGTTCAGGAATGGTTTGAGGAACATGACAAAAAAATTTTAAGGTGTTGACTTGGTTTGTAAATTTATCCAATCAAGCATCTGTGGGATGTGCTGGAAGAATAACCCTAAGCCATGGAGGCTCTACTTCGCAAGACTTAAAGAATCTGCTATTAACATATTGTTGTCAGATATGATAGGACACCTTCGGAGGTCTTGTGGACTCCACATCTTGAATGGTCTGAGCTGTTTTGGTGGCACAAGGGGACCTACATAATATTAGACATGTTAGACAGGTGGTTTTAGTGTTGTGGCTGATCAGTGTATGTTATAAATAAGAGAAAAATAAGGAACCAAAATTAGTCCAACTCTGGCAAAAGCAAAAAGTCCTTCATAGTATAAGGTTGTACTCACTACTTGATGTGGAGTATTATGTGTCCATGTGATTTATCTGCACTTATCCCTATTTCCATTGATGCTGCTCATATGCTTTACAATCAGGTTCTTTGCTTGCATAGCATATGAGCATTAGAATAACTGATAGACAGGGATTTACTCCTTTTCTTAAGGGGTCGAGTTGATATTTGCAGCTCCTCAAGACTTGGTAATATATTTTGCGTTGATCAGGGGACTGAGAAAAGCAGGTGAATAGACAGAGAGGGGGGTACCTGGGATGAAGATAGAGGCACATGGGAGAGTGGACCAACAAAGGAAACGGAAAAGGGGAAAAACACACACAAGTAGACATTATGCTTTATTGAAGGGGCACAAGAGATATGAGGGAAAATGTAGGTATGCAAAGGAGACATGTTAGACATCAGAAACATGAGGAGTAGATGAAGTGACACAGAAGAGGTGAACGAAACGCAGCTGCTGCATCATTTAATATGTCTTAGATCATACTATGTAGTGTTAAAAACATCTAAAATTGATTTCAGACACTCAGTATCCCTAAAGCTTCAGGGGGCCAAGCCAGACCCCAGGACTCTGGCCATTCACATATAATTTCAAAACAAGCACTTATAAATTCCCATTTCGACCACTGGTTGTACCGCAAACATTAATCTGCTGGTTTATTAAATCCTAAATCAACAAAGAACAGTATTGATGTTCTAACTCAAGTTATGCACTAGCAATTACTAAATTCTCAATATGGGGTTATGTTCAGCCAAATCTCGGTAGAGTCACAAACCGGGCTCCAGGCTCCAGTATGCAGCTCCAAATTTGTATATTCGATTAAAGAAATTACCATTCATAAAGCAGGACTGAGTGGGATTGATGTGATGACTATTTTTTGTCCTATATATCTGCTCTATCATTAAGTTGCATAGACTGCTTACACAGGGGAGGGCTGTCAAATTTCAGCCTGGCGGACAAGACTCGACTCAGCAGCCTATTAAAAATGTAACTGGCCCAGTAACCCAGCCAAAGGTATCCCCCAGAACAGGTGGCAGATGCCCCCCTGCCCCCCAGCCAAGCCTTCCCCTGTGCATACATGTATTCCAGTAAACACACAAATCTGTGAATTAGCAGCTCCACTCACTCCATGATAGTGCTGAATCTGCAGCTAACCACAGGATGTGATAGCATACTATGTCTGTATTGCGCAAGGAACATGCCCATTAAGGCTTCTGCCTCAATGGTAATAATACCTATGTTTTAATGGTTTTCTTAAATTTTAGATTGTATTTAAGTATAAGAAGCTTTAATTGAACGTGTTAGAAAGTAAGCTTTTTTGTCTTTAGAAGTTTATAGCTTTTTATAAAGTTATTTATGATTTAAAATTTAGAAACATATAATTTAGCAATAGATAAGAACCACTTGGCCCATCTAGTTTACCCTACTATCTGTTTTAATATTTTACCTCTACTACCTTTGTTGGGTACCTATTACACCTATCCTGTACAGTTTTGGTAAAGTAATTCTTCTTAGGTTTCATCTAAACCGAGTACAACCCCTTCCCATTCTCTTTTCTCCCACTTTTTCCCCCTGCCAACCAATCTTTCTCTCACATGCAACCATCCCACCATTTTTACTCTCACATTCCTCCTTGTCTTTCTCTTTCATCCATGGGGACTCTGGAAATGCTGGGGTATAGAGTGTGGTGGCAGGAGATTGGCCACTTTTTAAGATGCACTCTGTGTTGTATCATAGTCACTCGGATGTTCTCTGTGTGCTAATGAACAATCAGCAGTTTTCCCATGCTCCAGTCAGACATGAGCCATTTTGATTGGACCTTGTTTTGTTTTTTGACCTTCATTCATTGTAGTTTCAGGTCCTTGAGGAGTAAGTTGCATCATTCTCTCATGTTTCTGTATTTTTAATTCATTTGGTCCACTCCAGGAAAGAAGAAAAAAAAATTACTCATTAGTTCAGAATCTTAAAAAAAAGTTAAACAAGGACTTCGGGGAAGTTTTTATTTTATATAAAAGCGTTAAGGAATCAGAGTCTGTGTTTATTTGTACTTAAATAAAATTGTAGAATTACATTTTGCAGAAGGCCCTGTCTATTGTATTTTTATCACTAGAATATGGCAAATAATTATGTAAAACAGTATAAAACCGGCTTTGTTATACTTGCAATACATATTTCCTGGCACATTCATAGGAGTATTTTTGTTTGGAATTCGAAAAAAAAAAGCATCAGTAGATGTGCTGTTTTTTTTATCTTTGAAAGCCACCCCTGCCCCTAAGAAGAGGTACAGAGGTCATGGGGAGGGTAGAACCAATTCTTGGGGGCAGGGAGTTGCCACCACTATGGCTGGGACACCCTAAAATCTTGGGTGCAGGAGGTACGCAGTGACAGGGATCTGTGTTTTATACTGCTAGGGTGAATTTGGACCCTAGTATGATTCCAAGTGGTAGGACTTCCCGCAGCAGAAAACAGTTCTTAACTTCAGCGCAGACTCTGATGGAGGATACATTACATACAAAACAGCAAAAAAGAAAAATCTAAGACAATAACAGAATTCACTTCCACCACCAAAAACACAACATGAAGGAAAAAATATCATGTGAACCTATTATATTGTCAGCATTTTCACAGTTGGCAGTCACGCTGTCAGTATTTTATCCGTGTCAGGATTTCTCCCATTTAGGTATTTAAACTGTCGGGATGTCTTCCCTGTCAGTATTTACAATGTTAATTGTTTGCTTCTTGTCAGTATTTTGATTGTCAACATTTTTTCATTGGGAGAATTTCAATTGGTATTTTCATCGTTGGAAACTCGTACCCAATTCAAATGTGGTGGATATTTTTTAGAGCATTTCATTTACTAACATTTAAAAATTAACCTAGAAAACATCAAAGCCATAATAACCTTGTATTAGCTTTCATAGGTATAAAGTTGTAAACTCCTAGAGCGAGGGGACTACAACTAATATTTTAATAAAATGATAGACAAATACTTTGGGGGATTTTTTATTTCATTTAAAAGTGTTTGAAAAAATGTGGAATTAAATGTTTCAGGATGCCCTCTCTGTATTTTTAATCCACACAAAAAAATCTCTAAGAAGAGAAATGTCATCCATATTTTTCCTCTCAAACGAAGGCACTCAGAGAACATCCTTTAAAAGCTTTAAAATGGGCAGATCTGATCAAATTGTAAACAAAACCATAACCTTGTAAAAAATAAAAAAGGCACTCAACTGAAATATTAGCATTCTAACAAAAAAAACAGAAGGGGGGTGGGTTATGGCGAGTTGCGTCATTTTGGCCTCACCCTCATGACAAAACTGTAATTTTGTCGCAAGGGCGGGTTCAAAATGACGCAATTCACTGTCATAAGCAAAAATACAAAAGTACCAACAACAAAATGGCCCAATGATAATGAATATTAGAGATTTAAAAAAGATACGGTAGTGAAAAGGGAGGAATTACAGTTATAAGGATTAACCCATAACATAACTGTGGTGAATAAAGGGGTGTGGTATGTTATTTGGACAATGGTAATGGCGGCAACTGAAATTATGATAAAATAAAGGCGATTGCAGAAAGCACGATAACAAGTAACTTCAGACTTACTATCAATACGACAGAGCAAATGGGCGACACATCTCCTGCACTGCTACTAAAGATTACGAAATGCTGGCACTTGTAATTCACATGACTAGCAATGCAGAAACCAAGATTTAGAGTTTTAAAGTGGCAATACCATGATCACAACCCTAACCATTTGACTAATTTATTTGTGCGGCGGGTCCATGGTACATGGTATTGGTAGTCCAAATTTAATTTTTTTCATTGCTAGTGACGTGAATTATAAGTATCGGCATTTGCTGTGTTCGTAATCTATAGGAGTCGTGAAGGACAGGTGTGGGGCATCTGCTATGTCGTATTGATAGTAAGTCTGCATTTAGTTTTTTATCGTAATAATTGCAATCAGCTTTATTTTATCGTAATTTCAGTTGGCGTGATTGTAATTGTCATTATAATCAGTACCACTGAAATAAAGCATGACCATAAGGGAATGCATTGTAAATACTCTATGTAAAATGAATCCAAATATAATTTGGGTTTCTCTGTAAGCTAGGGTGTGATGCAAATGACTTTAAATCAAAGTCCTGCTCTAATAGGGTTAATGACCTAGCTCAATGTGTAAATGTGAGGCCAGAAATACTGGCCTGTGTTTGTTCTGTGGCCCTGCAGACCCAAGAACTACAAGATAACATGGTCACCTTTAGGGGGAACTGAACAACGTCATGGGGTGAGCTATGCCCTAGTACAGGAGTGGTTTTTGGGACCTAAAGAGACTTTAGAGAACTGTCCCAGCAGGAAGGTCTTACACAAAAAGACATGAGCTCTGTGGCCATTTAATGGCTTGCTATATTTTATATAGGCAAAAATAATTACATTTCCAAAATACCACTTACAATCAATATACTGTAATTAGTGATCAACCACATATTCATAAATAGTATGATGAAGGTCAAATCATACGTCAATGTTATCTGTCACACAGGGAATGAGAGAAAATGAGTATCTGCTCAACTAATCCACTTGACCTATGTCTGTTTACTATATGTAGATTGGTAAATTTGTATTGGATTTATTAATGACTAGCTTAGATGTCATCCAAATCCATCCAATGAAAACCACAGAACATGCTTGTTGTGTCATAGTTCTGGCCAGCGTACACTAACGGAAAGTCTGACTGGGACCCCAATTACCAATTACCATCACTCTCTAAAGTTTTCATCCAAATCCATCTAGAGGAAGACTCAGAACAAGCTTTCCCAGTCAAAGTTCTGCCCAATGTACAGCAACAGGAGGTTCGACCGGGAGCCTAATCCCCTAAAATCTGGCCAGGATCCAACTGGATCATCTCATGTTAGGTTCATCCCAATCGGTGCAGGGGTGTCCAAATGCATAACTGGACAGACAAACAAACAGACCAATAAATATTATATATATGATCCAAGCAGGGTCACCCCAAGTTGCACAGGTCCGATTTGTAATGTTTAGCAGTTTTTATAAATTAGCTAGTTATTTGGTAAATAGACCAAAAATGCTATTTAGAAAATAAGATTTGATGCTTTGTCGCATTGTCGCTATGTTGTGCTGGCTGAAGTTTAATTTCAGTAGACAAACAATTGTTTACAACCGAATATTTGTCTCCCTGTCATTCAGTTGCATTGCTGCGTTGTTGCTATGTGTTCTAATAGGGTACATTTTGATACTAATTAACTATTTAAGATTTTGCAGCTTTACCTTGAGAGCTGTGGAAAATATTTGTCAACAAATAAAGAAACAAAGAAACAAATGTACTTATTTATATATGTATATATATATATATATATATATATATATATATATATATATATATATATATAGAAGAAGATAAGCTTAGGTTTGTGTGACACTCCCCAGAAAATATATGTTGCATTTTAGCATTGGGGATTAAGCAGGGACGATGTAAATTGTGGTTGTAAAACTATGTCACAGGCATTCCCTGGAGACCAACCTCTGCAGGAGGGAAAAGGTGAAAAAATGTCTTTAAAAGATGAGAACACTTACAAGATATTGTCAGTCTTTTGGTAAATCAATCAACATTGAAAAGCCGTCCATCTTCCAAGCTAATTTCCCTTGGCACAGATTATCCAACACGTATGTAAGTTTAAATAGAAAGATATGCAATCATGAAACAGTGAACACAAAAAAAAATCTGTTAATATAAATATTTAAACAATATTTAATAGCTAATATGAAACAATATAAATGAAAAGTATAAAAAGCTATTCATGAACAAATCGCATATAGATAATTAAATACTAAATAAAAATGCCACAGCATGTGAAAAAAGTCCCATGAGAAGATAAATCAAAGCGTCAGTCCATTACTGAGATTGCAATATGTAAATCACTGATGCCAAAAAATAATAATTAGTCAAGATGTACGCACATCTCTCAGATAATCAGCACATTAAAACATAGCTTGGTCTGTGGTGGTGGAAGCACTTGAATACTGAATCGTTGCCCAATAAATACAGTCAGTAATAATTAGGGATGAGCGCGCTCGGATTTCTGAAATCCGAGCCCACCCGAACGTTGCGGATCCGAGTCGGATCCGAGACAGATCCGGGTATTGGCGCCAAATTCAAAAGTGAAACTGAGGCTCTGAC
The DNA here is from genome assembly GCF_038048845.1 of Mixophyes fleayi. Classification (NCBI taxonomy): domain Eukaryota; kingdom Metazoa; phylum Chordata; class Amphibia; order Anura; family Limnodynastidae; genus Mixophyes; species Mixophyes fleayi. The sequence goes on along the minus strand of NC_134405.1, from coordinate 292,803,609 downwards.
TCATAATCCCGTTGTCGGATCTCGCGATACTCGGATCCTATAAATTCCCCGCTAGTCGCCGCCATCTTCACTCGGGCATTGATCAGGGTAGAGGGAGGGTGTGTTAGGTGGTCCTCTGTGCTGTTTAGTTCTGTGCTGTTTAGTTCTGTGCTGTTTAGTTCTGTGCTGTGCTGTGCTGTTTAGTGCTGTGCTGTGCTGTGCTGTGCTGTGCTGTGTTCTGCAGTATCAGTCCAGTGGTGCTGTGTGCTGTGCTCTGTCCTTCTGAGGTCAGTGGTGCTGCTGGGTCCTGTGCTGTGTCCTGTTCAGTCCAGTGGTGCTGTGTCCTGTGCTCTGTGCTTCTAAGGGCATAGTTATTTCCCCAATATTCCCCTGTGTTTAAAAAAATAAAAAAAAGTTTTTTTAAAAAATACCAAAAACTACTTTAATATTTTTTAATTACCACAAAATTTTCACAACCAATCCTGCAGTATAAGCCCATTGGTACTGCAATATTACCAAGTTCACACATTCAGCAGTAAAAGTCCAGTGGTACTGCAATATTACAAAGTTTACACATTCTGCAGTATCAGTCCAGTGGTGCTGTGTCCTGTGCTCTGTCCTGCTGAGTTCCGTAGTGCTGCTGGGTCCTGTGCCGTGTCCTGTTCAGTCCAGTGGTGCTGTGTCCTGTGCTCTGTGCTTCTAAGGGCATAGTTATTTCCCCATTATTCCCAAGTTTTTAAAAAATAAAAAAAAAGTAAAAAATAATAAAAAATTTTAAAAAAAAAAAATATATAATAATTATAACCAAATTTGCAAAACCAATCCAGCATTATAAGTCCATTGGTACTGCAATATTACCAAGTTCACACATTCTGCAGTATCAGTCCAGTGGTGCTGTGTCCTGTGCTCTGTCCTGCTGAGTTCCGTAGTGCTGCTGGGTCCTGTGCCGTGTCCTGTTCAGTCCAGTGGTGCTGTGTCCTGTGCTCTGTGCTTCTAAGGGCATAGTTATTTCCCCACTATTCCCAAGTTTTTTAAAAATAAAAAAAAAGTAAAAAAAAATAAAAAATAAAAAAAAAAAAAATATATAATAATTATAACCAAATTTGCAAAACCAATCCAGCAGTATAAGTCCATTGGTACTGCAATATTACCAAGTTCACACATTCTGCAGTATCTTGTGCTACATATAATGGAGACCAAAAATTTGGAGGATAAAGTAGGGAAAGATCAAGACCCACTTCCTCCTAATGCTGAAGCTGCTGCCACTAGTCATGACATAGACGATGAAATGCCATCAACGTCGTCTTCCAAGCCCGATGCCCAATCTCGTAGTACCGGGCATGTAAAATCCAAAAAGCCCAAGTTAAGAAAAAGTAGCAAAAAGAGAAACTTAAAATCATCTGAGGAGAAACGTAAAGTTGCCAATATGCCATTTACGACACGGAGTGGCAAGGAACGGCTTAGGCCCTGGCCCGTGTTCATGACTAGTGGTTCAGCTTCACCCACGGATCTTAGCCCTCCTCCTCCTCCCCCCCCCTACAAAAATTGAAGAGAGTTATGCTGTCAGCAACAAAACAGCAAACAACTCTGCCTTCTAAAGAGAAATTATCACAAATCCCCAAGGCGAGTCCAAGGGTGTGGTGGTTGTCAAGCCTGACCTTCCCATCACTGTACGGGAAGAGGTGGCTCGGGAGGAGGCTATTGATGATGTAGCTGGCGCTGTGGAGGAACTTGATGATGAGGATGGTGATGTGGTTATTGTAAATGAGGCACCAGGGGGGGAAACAGCTGATGTCCATGGGATGAAAAAGCCCATCGTCATGCCTGGTCAGAAGACCAAAAAATGCACCTCTTCGGTCTGGAGTTATTTTTATCCAAATCCAGACAACCAATGTATGGCAATATGTAGCTTATGTAAAGCTCAAATAAGCAGGGGTAAGGATCTTGCCCCACCTAGGAACATCCTCCCTTATACGTCACCTGAATAACCTTCATAGTTCAGTGGTTAGTTCAGGAACTGGGGCTAGGACCCTCATCGGTACAGGGACACCTAATCCCGTGGTCCAGTTGGATACACACCAGCAACACCCTCCTCGTCAACTTCCTCCACAATCTCCATCAGATTCAGTCCTGCAGCCCAAGTCACCAGCCAGACTGAGTCCTCCTCAATACGGGATTCATCCGAGGAATCCTGCAGCGGTACGCCTACTACTGCCACTGCTGCTGTTGCTGCTGTTAGTCGGTCATCTTCCCAGAGGGGAAGTCGTAAAGACCGCTAAGTCTTTCACCAAACAATTGACCGTCCCAACAGTCGTTTGCCATGACCACCAAATACGATAGTAGTCACCCTATTGCAAAGCGTATAACTGCGGCTGTAACTGCAATGTTGGTGTTAGACGTGCGCCCGGTGTCCGCCATCAGTGGAGTGGGATTTAGAGGGTTGATGGAGGTATTGTGTCCCCGGTACCAAATCCCCTCGAGATTCCACTTCACTAGGCAGGCGATACCAAAAATGTACAGAGAAGTACGATCAAGTGTCCTCAGTGCTCTTAAAAATGCGGTTGTACCCACTGTCCACTTAACCACGGACATGTGGACAAGTGGTTCTGGGCAAACGAAGGACTATATGACTGTGACAGCCCACTGGGTAGATGCATCCCCTTCCGCAGCAACAGCAACAGCTGCATCAGTAGCAGCATCTACAAAATGGCTGCTCATGCAAAGGCAGGCAACATTGTGCATTACAGGCTTTAATAAGAGGCACAACGCTGACAACATATTAGAGAAAATGAGGGGAAATTATCTCCCAGTGGCTTACCCCACTTAGACTCTCATGGGGATTTGTGGTGTCAGACAATGCCAGTAACATTGTGCGGGCATTAAATATGGGCAATTTCCAGCACGTCCCATGTTTTGCCCACACCATTAATTTGGTGGTGCAGCATTACCTCAAGAGTGACAGGGGTGTGCAGGAGATGCTTGCGGTGGCCCGCAAAATTGCTGGACACTTTCGGCATTCAGCCAGTGCCTACCGCAGACTAGAGGCACATCAAAAAAGCTTGAACCTGCCCTGCCATCACCTCAAACAAGAGGTTGTGACGCGCTGGAACTCCACCCTCTATATGCTGCAGAGGATGGAGGAGCAGCAAAAGGCCATTCAGGCCTACACAGCCACCTACGACATAGGCAAAGGAGTGGGGATGCGCCTGAGTCAAGCGGCAGTGGAGACTGATTTCCGTGTTGTGCAAGGTTCTGCAGCCATTTGAACTTGCCACACGAGAAGTCAGTTCCGACACTGCCAGCTTGAGTCAGGTCATTCCCCTGATCAGGCTGTTGCAGAAGCAGCTGGAGAAAGTGAGGGGAGGAGCTGGTAAGCCATTGCGATTACAGCAAGCATGTAGCTCTTGTGGATGTAGCCCTTCGTACGCTTTGCCAGGATCCGAGGTGGTCACTCTTTTAAAGTCAGAGGAATACATTCCTGGCCACCATGCTCGATCCTCGGTTTAAAGCGTATGTTGTGTCTCTGTTTCCGCGGACACCAATCTACAGCGGTGCAAAGACCTGCTGGTCAGGAGATTGTCCTCTGAAGAGGACCATGGACATGCCAACAGCTCCACCCTCATTTTCTTCCACATCTATGGCTGCGAGGAAAAAGCTCAGTTTTCCCAAAAGAGGCACTGGCGGGGATGCTGATAACATCTGGTCCGGACTGAAGGACCTGCCAACCATTGCAGACATGTCTACTCTCACTGCATTGGATGCTGTGACAATAGAAAAAATTGTGGATGATTACTTTGCTGACACCATCCAAGTAGACATGTCAGACAGTCCCATATTGTTACTGGCAGGAAAAAAAGGCAGTTTGGAAGCCCCTGTACAAACTGGCTCTATTTTACCTGAGTTGTCCCCCCTCCAGTGTGTACTCGGAAAGAGTTTTTAGTGCAGCGGGGAACCTGGTCAGTGAGCGGCGAAGGAGGTTGCTTCCTCACAACGTTGAAAAAATGATGTTTATAAAAATGAATATCAATTCCTCAATGAAGTACAGCACTGCCCTCCAGATACTACAGAGGGACCTGTGGTTGTGGAGTCAGCGGGGACGAATTGATAATGTGTGATGAGGAGGAAGTACACAGTGTAGGGGAGAGGAATCAGAGGTTGAGGATGAGGACGACATCTTGCCTCAGTAGAGCCTGTTTAGTCTGTACAGGGAGAGATGAATAGCTTTTTTGGTGTGGGGGCCCAAACAAACCAATCATTTCAGTCAAAGTTGTTTGGTAGGCCCTGTCGCTGAAATGATTGGTTTGTTAAAGTGTGCATGTCCTATTTCAACAACAGACCTCTCAACTGCAGCTCATCCCTCCTCTGCGGGATAATGTCTCCTGTGCTCTGACACGTCACTCTGTGTACTCTCAGCCTCAGGATCTAGACACTACAGCTACCATGCCTCTTGTAGCAGCCCTCACTCCAGGGCCTCTTCCCATGTGCAGTGTCCCCCTCTCTCTTGGGTTCACTATAGTGGCATGAGTTCTCCCCCTCATCCAGGGCACACATTCCTTGCCCTGGCTCAGTCACCACGCTCAGACTTCCAGGCAATGCTGGGGGAGCCTGGGAGCTTCCACCCCAGGTCCCCAGCTACAACTCTCCTCTCCTGTGTCTTCTCTCTCTTTCTGACACTTTAAAGATCGTGCCTTTAAATGAAAAAGTCAGTCTTCATTGCACGACTATAGTGCAAGTGCAACCGGGACATTTTTTTGGGTTACAAAGTCAAACAATAACACTACGACCCTGTCTGTCTGGGGGTCTGTCAATGACGAATTGTCTGGAGCATGTTTGGAGGAGGTATTGTGGCCCCGGTATCAAATTGGGTACCGGGGCCACCCCACTATGCAGTCCAGATACTTGTTTGGTGGAATTCCGACACGTGGAGGGTTTTTTAATTATATTGTGGCCTCGGTACCAAATTGTGTACCGGGGCCACCACACTACGCAGTCAAGATACTTGTTTGGTGGAATTCAGACCAGTTGAGGGTTTTATTATTATATTGTGTGGACCACTCTATCTATACCACACTACAACTCTATACCACTCTATTTCCTACTTTAATTCTATTTAATTCTATTTCCTACTTTAATTCTATTACTAATTAATTACCATAAAGAGGAACAAAAAAAACCAATTTTACCAAAAGTATAATATGACTTAGACTTACAAACACTACACTTGAAAGATCGTGCCTTTAAATGAAAAAGTCAGTCTTCATTGCACGACTATGTGCAAGTGCAACAGGGACATTTTTTTGGGTTTACAAAGTCAAACAATAACACTACGACCCTGTCTGTCTGGGGTCTGTCAATGACGAATTGTCTGGAGCATGTTTTGAGGAGGTATTGTGGCCCCGGTATCAAATTGGGTACCGGGGCCACCCCACTATGCAGTCCAGATACTTGTTTGGTGGAATTCCGACACGTGGAGGGTTTTTTAATTATATTGTGGCCTCGGTACCAAATTGTGTACCGGGGCCACCACACTACGCAGTCAAGATACTTGTTTGGTGGAATTCAGACCAGTTGAGGGTTTTATTATTATATTGTGTGGACCACTCTATCTATACCACACTACAACTCTATACCACTCTATTTCCTACTTTAATTCTATTTAATTCTATTTCCTACTTTAATTCTATTACTAATTAATTACCATAAAGAGGAACAAAAAAAACCAATTTTACCAAAAGTATAATATGACTTAGACTTACAAACACTACACTTGAAAGATCGTGCCTTTAAATGAAAAAGTAAGTCTTCATTGCACGACTATGTGCAACAGGGACAGTTTTTTTCTTTACAAAGTCAACTAATAACACTTGGACCCTGTCTGTCTTTAACATACTTGATGGGATCTCAATGACGAATTGTCTGTAGCATGTTTGGAGGAGGTATTGTGGCCCCGGTATCAAGTTGGGTACCGGGGCCACCCCACTACGCAGTCCAGATACTTGTTTGGTGGAATTCTGACACGTGGAGGGTGTATTTATTTTATTGTGGCCCCGGTATCAAATTGGGTACCGGGGCCACCCCACTACGCAGTCCAGATACTTGTTTGGTGGAATTCTGACACGTGGAGGGTGTATTTATTTTATTGTGGCCCCGGTATCAAATTGGGTACCGGGGCCACCCCACTACGCAGTCCAGATACTTGTTTGGTGGAATTCTGACACGTGGAGGGTTTTTTAATTATATTGTGGCCTCGGTACCAAATTGTGTACCGGGGCCACCACACTACGCAGTCAAGATAGATAGATGCGTATCATAGATAAAGTACATTCAGTGGTGTGGGGCAAATTGAAAAATATTCAAAATGCACTGACATTATCAAAAACAAGAGGTTGTCACACGCTAAAACTCCAACATGTATATGATGGAGAGGATGGAGGAGCAGCCGTATGTGTAGTGTAATGCAGACCTGTTGAAGGTTTTTTATATATTTTATTGTGGTGCCCAGTGCCCACTCCTCTAGGCAGTCCAGGTACATTTATTGGTGCGATTCATAAAAGTTCAGGGTTTTTAATATATTGTGGTGACCCACTCCTCTACGCAGTCCAGGTACATTTATTGGTGCGAATCATAAAAGTTCAGGGTTTTTAATATATCTTGTGGTGACCCACTCCTCTACGCAGTCCAGGTACATTTATTGGTGCGATTCATAAAAGTTCAGGGTTTTTAATATATTGTGGTGACCCACTCCTCTACGCAGTCCAGGTACATTTATTGGTGCGAATCAAACAAGTTGATGGTTTTCTTATTATATATATTGTGGTGACCCACTCCTCTACGCAGTCCAGGTACATTTATTGGTGCGATTCATAAAAGTTCAGGGTTTTTAATATATTGTGGTGACCCACTCCTCTACGCAGTCCAGGTACAATTATTGGTGCGAATCATAAAAGTTCAGGGTTTTTAAGATATTGTGGTGACCCACTCCTCTACGCAGTCCAGGTACAATTATTGGTGCGAATCATAAAAGTTCAGGGTTTTTAAGATATTGTGGTGACCCACTCCTCTACGCAGTCCAGGTACAATTATTGGTGCGAATCATAAAAGTTCAGGGTTTTTAAGATATTGTGGTGACCCACTCCTCTACGCAGTCCAGGTACAATTATTGGTGCGAATCATAAAAGTTCAGGGTTTTTAATATATTGTGGTGACCCACTCCTCTACGCAGTCCAGGTACAATTATTGGTGCGAATCATAAAAGTTCAGGGTTTTTAATATATTGTGGTGACCCACTCCTCTACGCAGTCCAGGTACAATTATTGGTGCGAATCATAAAAGTTCAGGGTTTTTAAGATATTGTGGTGACCCACTCCTCTACGCAGTCCAGGTACAATTATTGGTGCGAATCATAAAAGTTCAGGGTTTTTAATATATATTGTGGTGACCCACTCCTCTACGCAGTCCAGAAAGATACCTTTTTGCAACGTTTTGGACTAATAACTATATTGTGAGGTGTTCAGAATACACTGTAAATTAGTGGAAATGCTTGTTATTGAATGTTATTGAGGTTAATAATAGCCTAGGAGTGAAAATAAGCCCAAAAACTTGATTTTTAAACTTTTTATGTTTTTTTCAAAAAAAATCCGAATCCAATACCTTAAATCCGAACCGAGACCTTTCGTTAAGTGTTTTGCGAGACAAATCCGAACCTCAAAAATAACGAAAATCCGGATCCAAAACACAAAACACGAGACCTCAAAAGTCGCCGGTGCACATCCCTAGTAATAATTCAAATATGCTGAGAGCGCCAGCTCAGTAGGAGGTTTAAAATTGCAGCTGCTTGGGCTCAAAGACTGCTGGTATCTTACCGAATTCCTGTAGAATATCACGCTGGAGCATGAAGCGTGGACACAACAACGTAATCCTCTCCGAGTCAACAAGTGGTGCAATATGGAATGAATTCCTCTGGTAAGTGTAACCGCATTAGGCAGTTCCTGGTTCTCATTGGAGCCCCAGCTCACTATGAAGGCAACAAATAGTAGGGAAACAGCTGACTATAAGAACCACAAACCACCGGGACCAACTGACAGTTGATGGACTTGGCTTCCAATTAGTAATAAATTGCACAGTATATGTGTCACAAGATATACAGTCTGACACGTTTCATCGCACATGGTGTTTTCATCAGAGACAGATCAATAAGGTTCAATAGCTCCCTTATATACCCAGTGAGCTATAAAAAACACTTAACATCTGTGGAATTTAACCCTGCAGTCACAGCCAAAAAATTTGAGAATGACACAAATATTATTATAGTTTTTATGACGACAATTTGCATATATTCCAGAATGTCATGAATTGCAATTAATTTCAAAGTCCCTGTTTGCCATGACAAGGAACATTATCCCAAAAACAACATTTCCACTGTATTTCAACCCTGACATAAAAGGACCAGCTGACATTAGGTCAGTGTTTCTCTCGTTACCACAGGTGAGAGTGTTGGCGAGGACAAGGCTGGAGATCACTCTGTCATGCTGATTTAATTAGAATAACAGACTGGAAGCTTTAAAAGGAGGATGGTGTTTGATATAATTGTTCTTACTCTGTTAACCATGGTTACCTGCAAGGAAACATGTGCAGTCATTGCTTTGCACAAAAAGGGCTTCACAAGCAAGGATATTGCTGCTAGTAAGATTGCACCTAAATATACCATTTATCGGGTCATCAAGAACTACAAGGAGAAAGGTTCAATAGTCATGACTAAGGCTTTAGGGTGCCCAAGAACATAAAGCAAGCGTCAGGGCCGTCTCCTAAAGTTGATTCAGCTGCGAGATCTGGACACCACCAGTGCAGAGCTTGCTCAGGAATGGCAGCAGGCAGGTATGAGTACATCTGCATGCACAGTGAAGCAAAGACTTTTGGAAGATGGCCTGGTGTCAAGAAGGCCAGCAAAAAAGCCACTTCTCTCCAGGAAAAACATCAGGGACAGACTGATATTCTGTAAAAGGTACAGGGATTGGACTGTTGAGGACTGGGGTAAAGTAATTTTCTCTCATAAATCCCCTTTCAGATTGTTTGGGTCATCTGGAAAAATGCTTGTCCAGAGAAGGAAAGGTGAGCGCTACCATCAGTCCTGTGTCATGCCAACAGTAAAGCATCCTGACACCATTCATGTGTGGGGTTGCTTCTCAGCCAAGGGGATGGGCTCATTCACAATTTTGCCTAAGAACACAGCCATGAATAAAGAATGGTACCAAAACATACTCAAAGAGCAATCAGTTAGTATGTTACCCAGAAGTTGATTGACAGCATGCCAGGGCGAATTGCAGAGGTCTTCAAAATGAAGGGACAACACTGCAAATAGTGACTCTTTGCATAAACTTAATGTAATTGTCAAAAAAAAGCCTTTGACACATATGAAATGCTTTTAATTTTACTTCAGTATACCATAGCAACATCTGACGAAAAGGTCTAAAAACACTGAAGCAGCAAACTTTGTGTAAACCAATACTTGTGTCATTCTCAAAACTTTGGCCATGACTGTACCTTGGATTATTGCATGTTGAATAGTAGAATAGATAAAGATTTTAACAGTTTAGTAATGGACTTTATTAACTAACAGTGGTCATCTTCCTCAATGTTGAAAATGTCATCATCACCTCATCAAATGTCATCCTTACCACATCTGGGCAGCGCAGTGACTTAGTGGTTAGCACTTCTGTTTCACAGCTCTGGGTTCATGAGTTTGATTCTCAACCATGGCCTTATCTGTGTGAAGTTTGTATGTTTTTCCTGTGTTTGTGTGGGTTCCCTCTGGGTGCTCTGGTTTCCTCCCACACTCCAAAAACATACTGGTAGGTTAACTGGCTACTATAATATTGAACCTAGTCTCTCTCTTTGTCTGTGTGTAAGTTAGGGAATTTAGATTGTAAGCTCCGATGGGGCAGGGACTTATGTGACTAAATTTTCTGTACAGCGCTGCGGAATTAGTGGTGCTACATAAATAACTGATGACGATTACCCTCATCACCCTTTTCTTAAGTGTGCAACTTAAGAAAACCATAGCTAGTTTGTACAAGGGGCTCCAATCTGCCTTTTTTTTTCTTCCAAAATTCAAAGGGACAGTCTGAGAGGCTATTTTGTACATTATCATTAATGTAATCCTCCACCATTCTACTAATATTAGGTTTATCAGGCTGAGAGGTGGTAGAGATGTCAATATATTTCTGCATTTTATTTTAAGCAGATGTCTTTTTGGGGGTGGGGTACTCACCCTGTGTTTTGGCCACTCACTACTATTATAAATGCCAGTGATACTGCCCCTCACAAAATTGCCTTCAGATTCAAACACTCGGATTTTAAAAGCAAGAAATGTTTTTGAGGTGTGCTCCTCGCAGTGAAACGGCACGCTGTGTTTTGGCCAATTAATAGTAGTGATGTCATTGACCCTGCCCCTCACACAATTACATTCACAGTAACATTTTTGGAGATTAAAAGCAAGAAGGAATGTGTTTTTTGTCGGTGTGCTGCTCAGAGTCAAAAGGCACAATGTTTTTTGGCCAATTACTAGTACAGAAGTCATTGATCCTGCCCCCTCACACAATTGCTTTCACAGTCAAATTTTTGAATATTAAAAGCTATAAAGAATGTGTTTTTGTCCACTTCTATTTAGTTTACTAATATATTAATATACTATTACTACTATTGTCTACTCTTCACTCTCTCAAACTCACTTTATCAGCACATAATCCCAGCAGACTGATCTGTAAATAAACTGCTAAAGTTTATGCAGTAAATTCCCAGCTAGTTCAATACACATTGATTGTCTCTTACCCTGTCCAACCCTCTGCATCCCACTTTATGAGCACACAGTTGTTGCAAATGACCTCTCTATATGCTATTAATTCAAAAGTGGCAGCTGAAAACAGGAGGGAGGGCTATATATAGAACATTTTGATCCAAAACGCGCAAGATTGACATTTTTCCGGAAAATATGTTTTGCCTCATTTCGGATCTATCAGATTTCTCTAAATCCAGCCAATCATCTCTACTTCTAACACAAGTGCTTAAAATACAGAACCATGGTTCTCTACTGTCAACACTAGTGCCTAGCATAGGGGCCCGTCTGCTTTCCTAGTTTGTAGGAGGAAATATTCAGAAATCTTTTTATATTGTGTAGTTAACAGTTAAGATTTCGTCTATTTTATAACGTTTGGCTTACACCACTCATCACATTTGCAATATGTCCATTTGTCTACTGTAAATCATTTCCCTTTGCCAGATGTATGATTTTTATTTAACCATTCACATCTGAAACCACTAGAGGGTGATCTTGTCTTAAACTACAAACAAACAGTGACTCAATTTCACTTCACAATTCAAACAATGAAACCCTGTTATAAGTATGATGATATGTGATGTTAAATACTTTCGTATCAAAAAATACAAAAGTATTATAGGAGTGATACCTTTATTGGCTAACCAAAAAAATATTATTACATTTGCTATCTTTCAGAGCACAGAGGCCCCTTCATCAGGCAACTTCACAAATGAAGAGGCCTCTGTGCTCTGAAAGCTAGCAAATATAATAATAATTTTTTTGGTTAGCCAATAAAGGTATCACTCCTATAATATTTTTGTATTTTTTGAGACGAAAGTATTTAACATCACATAGATTTTTCTGGCTAACACAGTACTGCAATAATAATTTTTTTAAATATTTTTTTTGCTATACATCAAGTATAATGATAGAAATAATGCAATTTACCTTAACAACATTAATCTATTTAGAACCAGGAAAATATTGTTTTGGGGTTAGGACAATATATAGAGAATATAGATAATTTTAGCATGATATTTTTGTCGAATCTATATCAGATTGTTCACCTGTAAGTGTCAGTTTATCAGTTATGAGCTCATCAGCTGGAGAGAATTAAATACACTGCATGGTTTGAGTGTACAATAAACTCTGCTTTATTAGTTACAAGTTCCTATCTATATAGCAAAAATCACGTATTACAGAAAACTACGCCCCAAAGGTTTTAACCACTCATGTTCCCTTCACACAGATGTTAGTATATTTTCTCATTATCCACACTAGAACTCCACAGGGGAGGGGGGGGCTTATCTCCTGTCTGGTATGTCCAAAGTTATAAGCATAGCCTTGCAAATAATGAATTACTCCTACAAAACAGGTGCATCTAATTGTATTTAAGCTATAACAGAACAAAATGGCTATAAGGCAACAAGATGGCATCAGCTTAGCAAAATCACTTTTCTAATTTCCCATCTTTTTATTCATTATTTGCCCTAACACTACCTATCAGAGATCACATTCTTGCTGTCGCTTTTAATGGGTACTTATACGCATACACCCTTCTAACAGAACATATGAATAGGATTGCCTAAGACTGGATACATAGAACAACCCATCCCCCACCAATAGCAAGTCCATGATCCCTCTTCTATTTGATAGATGGTCAATGAGTCTACAACCGTCTTGCACCCGACATATGTCTTGATGTCAGATTTTCACATATATCAGTGAACATGAGAGGCTCTGAGGCCTCTTGTGCTTCCTTTTTATCTTCTAACTATGGATTTTTTTTAGGGAAGGAAAAAAGGAAAGGGAGGGAGAAAATACACAGTGCGCTCGGCAAGTCTTATATGTCACTTATTTCACAATAGAAAGGATTGTCCATTGTGCTGTATATCTTCATAAGGATAAACTTCAGTAACGAGCATGTGGATTCCAAGGAAAAGGTTCTTGGTTTCTGCACTGAACACAACTGGCAGTAGTACTGAGAGTTCCACAAGGTTCACGCTCATTAGATGGGGTGTACAGTACAGCGGTTAAGACAGATGTGGTAACTTTAATTTTTCTGGAAGAGAAACACTTAGCTTTAATACACTTGCTAATAAGCCACATCATCAGTTTTATTAGAATATATATATAATAATAAGGATTAGTAACAGTCCTTGAAGTACAACATGTATAAAACCTGATAACCATCCTCCTATACCCTTGAACCAATCGGCCAGGTACAGCCATGAAAACTATCCTTCTAGATAATCATCACCAGTGTGCTCCTTTAAAAATGTATATTTAATGTCTTAATTTTTTGTAAGTGTTCATCAAACATTTTCTCTGGATCATCTGCGTCACTAGTTAAAAAGGTGCAACCCTGGGCTTCAATTTACATATTTAAGGTCATGCAGTACCCTCCAGACTAAGCTGTCAGGTAGTCCAATATTAACCTATTGTCTTGTGTAAATGTAATAATGTGTTGGGCCACAATACTCACAAATACATTTCTGTATTGGGTGTAAACCCCTACAGTCATGGGTTGCTCTTTTCTTATTTGGTTGGGTTAAACTTTCATATTAGAATTTTTATCATTATGTATAATGATCTCTACATTACTACTGGCATGAGTCTGGTTCTTCCAGACCCGGCTTTCTTTTCTAGACTAGTACACATCTACAGCCTACAGCAAAGGAACATAATGTGCAATCAATATTCCTCCTGCTAACCATAGCATCTTTCCCCAGATGCACTTTCCTGTGTGCTATATTGGCCATAATCATGCGCTCTTAAAAACGCATAACTTGAATCAATGTAAATGTTTACTCTTTGTCCTTTTGCATATATGCATGCAAGTGCCAGGGCCTTTAATTCAGCTTCTTGTGCTGACATGTGACTTGGTATAGTCTGTTGAATCACTCTTTCTGTGTGTGTGTGGTTACAGCACACCCTGTATAAGAAACACCATCTATGTGGTAGCGTAATATGTCTGCATTTGGTAGCAGTGTATCTATGTCAGATAAAACCAAAGATCCTTGTCTCATTAGTTCTACACAATCATATTCAGAAAATTTTTGTGTTTGCATTTTTTTTTCTTACTGTTCAAGCTGGGATGGGAATCCCCCAAATCCCTAGGGGAACCCCGATATATACAGGTACTTCTCCCATCTTTTGAAACTTGCTGCAATAAGGCAGCAGGATTCAACATTGTGCACCACTTAAGTGTAACGCTACAAGGAGTTAGCAGTGCTACTTAGTCTGGCTGCTGAGAAGTGTTTTGTTTGTGCTTGATTTAAAATTTCTGTTACTGCATGTGGCACCATTAGGGTTACTGGGTGCCCTAGCACAATATCTGTACTTTTTCCAAAACCCATGGCTGCTGCAGCCATTGCTCGTATGACTGGGTCTAATTGTGCAGAGTAGTATGCAAGTGACCTTAGCCTGCGACCATGTATCTGTGTCAGTACTCTTTGTGCATGAGAACTTGCTTTATAACAAAATAATGTGAAAAGCTTGTCATAATCTGGCAAAGTCAGTGCTGGCGCTGAAGTTATTTCAGCTTAAAATTGGTTAAACATTTGGCTCTGCTCAGAGGAGAGTATAAATGGCTTGCTATCATCCAGAAGTGCTATTGCAGGCGCACAGATAATAGCTCATAAAGTCTTAAGGTTTTTTCATTTATGTACAAACATTGAATTCCCATCAATGCATTACCATACCCATGATACAAAGAGGTATTTACAGTATATGATGATTATAGCACAGTAAATAAGGGCAGTGAATGTATTTTAAACAATGATTGACTCAAAACTATTATGAGGATAAAAGAATAAAAACCTTTGTTATCTACCATAATTTGACATTACATTGGCTTTTCGCTGTTCCTCCATCCACAGAAGCATATACAGGATGGAATTTCACCTTGTCACCACCTCTTGCTTAAGTTGGTGGCAGAGCAAATTAAATTGCTCTTGCAGCTGCTGCAATCTCCTACACGCTGTTGCCAAATGCCGGAAATGTCCAGATATTTTACAGGCCACAGACAGCATTTCCTGCATGTCCCCGTCATGTTTTAAAAAGCTCTGCACCACCAAGTTTATTGTGTGAGCAAAACAGGGAATGTGATGGAATTAACCCAGCTGCAATGCTCTCACAATATTGGAGGCATTATCAGACATGACATATCCTGAGGAGAGTCCAAGTGGGATAAGCCATGTTGCAATGACATCCCTTAGTTTTTGTAACAGATTGTCAGCTGTATGTCTCTTAGTGAAGCCGGTGGTACACAGAGTAGTCTGCCTCTGACAAATGTGCCATACTTGGGTACATGCTGCTGCTGTTCCTGCTGTTGAAGGCGACTCACCAACCCAATGGGCTGTCACAGTCATATAATCTTTAGTTGGCCCTGTTCCGCTTGTTCACATATCTGTGGTTAAGTGTACAGTGGGTAGAATGGCATTTTGCAGCCCAATAATTACATTTTAATAGTGGATATTGGAAGCAGATCTATTACTAGCATAGTCGCCATAGCGTCTGTGATCCGCTTTGCAACTGGGTGACAGCTTTCATACTTCCTATCTCTTGCAAAGGATTGTTTACCAGTCAATTTTTGTAAACTACTAGTAGTCTTCTTCTTGGTCTTCTTCTGGCATGAAGATTCACCCCCAGCAGCAGCAGCAGCAGCAGTGGGACTAACCCTCAAGAATTCTTCTGAGGAATCCAGGATAGTGGAGGAGTCATCTAGCCATAGCAACTTGGATGCAGGACTAACTCCGATCGCTACTGAGGATATTGATGAGGACGGTGTGGTGGGTGTAGATTGCAGGCGTCGGGATGTAGATGAGAGAAGGGTCCTAGCTGATGATGAACTGCTTGTTGTTATTTTTTAGCATAAGTTTCTGCTTTTCCCAACAGCTTGTCATGAACTCACTTCAAATTACTTAACATGGATGAGGTTTCAAGATGGTTAAGGTCCCTACCTCAACTGACTGTGGATTTACATACGCTACAAATGACTAGACAACTGTTGTCAGGATTTGGGTAAAACTAATTTCACACATAAGAAGTGTATTTTTTAGTCTTATGTCCAGGCATGACAATGGCCTTCTTCTTAACACGTGCCAGAACTGCTTCCATCGGTGCAGGACTTACACAAACAACATCATCCTCATCAACATCCTCATTAGCGCCCTCGTCGGCTACACAAATCTCCCCCTCATCCTGTTGCAATTCCAAAGTGGCATCCTCAATTTGTGCATCACCGGCGACTTGAGCTGTTCATGCACACATCTGCAGAAATGCTGAAAGGGGCCTTCTTTATGGGTACACTATCAGACAGGTCAGGATTACACTTAGCACTCGTGGATAGACTCTCTTCAGGGATTTGTGTCATTTCTGAATCAGAACATACATTTTCCTCTAATTACTTACTGTTTTCTTCCATCTTCGCTTTTACATGTAAAAGTCTTTGGACACCACTTTTGGAGTCCAAATGACAAGGTCTTGCTTGGTCATGACTGACCTTGCAAGAAGATGCCTCAGTAACAGTTGCAGAACTAGCACTCATAGAGAAAGGCAAAGCCCTCATTCTTTCCTTGCCACTGCGTGTGTAGAATGGCATGTTAGCAATTTGTTTTTTTTCTGCAGATAACTTTCCTTGGATTACAGGTCTTTTTTTCTTGACCAAGGTAAAAGGTGTTTTTTTACATGTTTGTTTCCCTGACTTAAAAACACTATGCACTTTATCATAGGCTTTAGCAGATTACGTAGAGGGATTACTATAATCTTGACTGGTGCCAGCAGCTGCTTGGTGCTCCTGGTCTTCTGTGTACTGCTGTGAATCCATTTTGATAACACAGTACAATGTGACTGCAGATTAAGAACAACACTGCCAGCCCTATTATTTCTATTTCTGCAATGACAATTAGCAATGGATCTCTCCTCTTTCTGTTTTACCTATATAACACAGTACAATGTGACTGCAGATTTAGAAGACCAAGCCTAAACCTGCCAGACCTATTATTTGTATTTCAGCAATGACAATTAGCAATAAAGCAATGGAGCTCTCCTCTTTGTATATTACCTATATAACACAGTTCATTGTGACTGCAGATTCAGAAGACCAAGCCTGCCAGACCTATTATTTCTATTTCAGCAATGACAATTAGCAATGGAGCTCTCCTCAATGTCACTGGGGACTTTGAAGAACACTGCTACCTCTCCTCTTTCTTTTCTACCTATGACACTGCCCAACTGCACTAGAGACTGCTAAGAACTGTGCTATCCCTTCTGTGTCCCTCTGTGTAATGGCGCTGGAGGAAGGATGAGCCAATCAGGGTTCACATTTCTCCGCTGGCCAATCAGCGGCTGGATAGGTGAGCCAATCGTGGCGGTGCCGGCGAGTATATAAACTGCAGAGCAGGTGAGTATACTCAACGTAATGTCGGGCACAATGCCCGTGGGCACCAATTAGGGGCACAAGGCTCAGGGGGTAAAAGGGCACAAGGCCCTATTAGGAAGTTAGTGGGCTATAAGCCCAAAGGTGTTTAAAGGGCACAAGGCCCTAGTTAGATAGTCAGGGGGCTATAAGCCCATAGTGAATCAAGGGCACAAGGCCCTTGTAGTTAGTTAGAGGCCTAGAGGCCATAGTGAGGAAGGCCAAAAGGCCAAATTAGGCAGGGGCTAGTGCCCCTAGGTGAAACGGCACAAGGCCCTAGCTAGGGGCTGAAAGCCCATAAGTAGGGGGGCACAGGGCCCTAGTGAGTGGGCCCTAGTGAGTGGGCCCAAGGTAGAGAGGGCGCTAAGGCCCATAGGCAAAGAACTAGGCTCTGGAGTTAGCAGGGCAGAGAGGCCCATGGTGTAGGGCACAAGGCCCTGGTTGTGTGCAGTGGCGTGAGAGCCCTGTGAGAGTAGGGCGCGGTCCCGTATGAGTGAGGTGAGTACACTAAGAGGAGTAAGGTAACAGTAGAGCAGAAGGCTCCTGTGGTGCTGTAGTAACCGGCTGGTTAGCTAGCAGCTGTGTACTCGTGTATTAGCTTACCATATACTGTATCATTGTTTTATTCTGTCTGTGCAGCGAATATTGCTTTGTATATCGTATTTTGGTGTGCTGCATATTTGTTCCCAGCTGCAAGACTTCAGGCCCCCATTAAAGGTAGGCTGTTGTTTTCCTGTACTAACCTGTACTGTGGGGATAAGTGTAGTTACCAGTGTACACATAGCCAGGGAAGAACACACATAGTTTTCCCGTCCTGTAGGTCCCTGGGGTTACGCTGATTTCCAGAGGGGGTGATTGAGTATCTCAGTGGCAGTGCAGCACAGCTCAATTGAGTTCCAGGGGCGGCCCATGGTTCTGGTTGAGTGTCCCAGTCCTTTGTTCCGTGCAGGTTCTCTGGAGGTTCCAGGGGTGGGACACGTGTTCCGACCTGGGTGGGGGCAGTCGGGCGGTTCATCACGGTGACGATCGCCTGTTCTGTGTGGCAATCTGAGCTCAGGTTGGTGTGCTGTTCCAGTGAACCTCTTTCAGGCCTTGTGCAGCCGGTCCTTAGGATTCCGTGGGTGACCCCATAGCAAGAAGACAGTCTTCTTGGTGCGACCTGAGTGAGGGGGTTAGGAACCGCCCTCCGGAATAGACCGTGAACACCGGCTGGTGTTCCCCCTAGAGTACAGTGAGTAGGTCCCGTTAGTACACCACACCCAGTTAGTGTTATAGTTGTTTATTCTAGTTACGTTGCCGGCCATTAGAGAGTTGGTAGGGTCAGGTCGCCTGTTGTAGTAAGTTTAGTTTTGTGGGTGTACATCTTAGCCTCACTGGTAAAGTAGAGGGAGGCTGTGTGTCATCTGTCGCCCACAGGTGTCGGGGAGGAGCAGGGAAGCAGGGACCGGAAGTCGGGAGTGCCGGTGAGTATAACGCTCGATTCCTTCTTCCGGTTAGGCCCTCACCGAGTGGTGAGTGGGGTACTTGAGGCGGGACTATTCCTTGTCTCAAGTGCTCGTAGTCCCCCGCGCCTTGGCAAGAGCAAAGCGAGGTGGCGGCAAGCGAGCTTGACTAAGAGTGTCTTTGCTAATTGCCATGGTCTCGGACAGCCCTTTCCTGGTAGGCACGACCGTAATTTCTGTCTCTTCCTCAGAGGGACGTGGTTGGAGGTGACAAGGGTTGCGGTTGCTGATCTGCTAGGATAGGACAGCGGCTGGGGCATTGGAAGCGGACGGGAGGTGACCATCGTTTGTAAAGTAAGTTCTTCTGCGTGCGTCTGTCCTGTTCCCCGCAGGCGCTTACAAAGCTATCAAGTATTTGCGTGTTACATGAAAAAACAGACAGTATTTAACTTATGTGCAAAATTGAAACTAATTATCACCCCTTGCATTTTCATATGGTTTTGTCCAGGTGACTTACGTAAGAAATTTCTTTCCTAAGTTCCTTAATAAACAAGGACCAATATGTACAAAGATTTTTATCATTGAAATACAGCATGCAGAGCAACCTGTAGATATTTTACAGCCACCGAATGCTGAAGAAGTTAATGCATTTCTATCAGTCTCCTGCATTTGTCTTTTATTGATTCCCAAAAGCTTTTCCCTGCTGTGGAAAGAAGGTTATATTCTGTCTACATAAGTAGTTACCTTTTGTTGGATTGACTGTAGATTTGTTCATATATGTAATAAAAGTATTTCACTAGAAAACAGTAGGAAGTAAGTTGTGACATTTACAGGTGTCAAAAGAAATTTAAAGTACACTAGAGATTAGCCTGAATGCACTGCAATAGCATTCAGTGTAAATTATCAATTCATTTTTCACAAAAAGAGTGCGTACATTCCTAACAAAGCTTTATTTGTTATAATAATACAAAGAGAAAAATGCTGATTTTGCATGGTGGAAATAAATCATTAAAGTGAATAGATTTACTAATATTAAAAAAATTATTTCTGCTTTTTCGTTTTTAAAAGAAAATTAGAAAATGTTGAAATAGTAGAATACATATAGTGATTCCAATTCCCCTGAGACCCTGAAAGTTAAGGCTGAAGAGGTAATTTACTAAATGCAATCTGGTAATGCGATGTTATTTGCATCAATTTCCATTCTATTGTTTCCATTCTGATGTATTATTCTTTATTATAAGAAGGTGTTACATATTGGAATTTTTCATTCAACGGACATCATTCTGAAATATCTGACGCACCTAGATTACATTTATTTAGAAGTTAAATATAATCAAAGTAAGATCACATTCACTCTTGCGTATTACCATAAACTAATAAATGTTGCTCTGATAATTGAAATTCTGTAGTACTGTGACTGCAAAACAAATTACCAAGGTTGTGACACTGCCCCTGAAAAGTCTACAGATTCAAAGCAAGACATGCTGCTGTCGCAGGCAGCTCTTTTCCTAGTTTCTATTTCAAACTTCCCCATTGCCTGGCTCCTGAATTTCAGAGAGTCCTCCTGGGAGAGTAGGCAATCTCCTGAATCCTTGTGGCGGGGATGTGGTGATGTCGCTCCGCCCCCTACTATTGAATACTTGAATACTTGCACCATCAATTTTGGCATTTTATAGTAGGGTAAGGGGCTATGGTGACAACGTGGTGACACCCCCCCTACCCCTGTCACATGACCTGTCCTCTGGGATCTCCCTGAGGACAGGTAAAAAAAAGTTGGCAAGTATGGCATATATCTAGGTTCTCTGTTCTAGAAATTACTGGCTCCAGCTTCTGACTTCATTTATAAACTTTGCCCCTGCAATTTTGTGTTGGCCACATAATTACGTTTTTAGCATCTCACATAAACCTGTTATTCAGTTGCTTAACTCTGTCAAATTTGTTTGCTGATCTGTGTACCAAACGTGGACTGTTTAAGGTTTTTGACTTAATCCTATTATTCAGGTTGCTAAATTGCGTACTAAAGCTGCTCTGTTTATTGTTTACTTAAATATCACAATCTGTTTGATATTGTTTCAGCTGTGTTCTAATCCTGTTACCAGATTGTGACACCAGGATATTGACAATACACACATTGAAGCATTGATTTATACCATGTAAACAATGTGGTACATGTTAAAACATTTCTCTTATTCGTAATTACTCCTCTTTTGAAGGATTTACATAACAATGTTTAACTTTCTAAGACCAAACCACTTATTATTATCCAAATAAACACACAGACTATTTAGTCACAATCCAATAAACCTAACAGTACAGTATGTCTTTGGAATACGGAAGGAAACTGAAGCAGGAAAACATATCCCTGCAAACACAGGAATAACACTCAAGCTTTCTGCAGATTGGGTAACGCATATTAAAACTAGCAATGATAATGCACATTTAAAATATGATCAATAAAAAAAATAAACAACAAAAAACATTGATACTATGACACCAATTTCTGATTATATTACATACATATATACTTGTGGCACTACAAGTGCTCATGTACATGCTGACACTTGTAATGCCACAAGTCTGTACTTTTAATGGTTTCCCCATTATGAAATTTGAGGTGTTGACAGATCATAATATCATAAAAATATACATATAATTACATTTGAGCCACAAATTTATTATTAAAAAAAATTGTCCCCATAATAAAACTCATAAAATTTTGCCCCTCTACAACTAAACAGATGGTTTATTTAAACTTCCATTATGCCTCCTGTTATATTAACATTGCCCTGCAGTGTAACAGTGTTGTGTTTGCCAATCTCACCTATAGAAAGCAGCGTGTTGTATCTGGCGATTTTGAATTCAAACTCGTGTGAGGTTGCAAAATCGCAGCTTCATATATTTGGCGATTTATATAGGGGAAATATTTGGACAGCATTGCAGTGATTTTGAAAAGTGATTTTGAAAACGGCAATTTTGAAAGAAACTCATCTCTGGCGATTTGATTTTACATCATATTGCCAGTTAATAAATCACGCAATTCGGGTTGAAAATTGCTGGATTTTCAAACTCATTTGATACATTTACACCAGGGACTTCTTTTCCTTACTTTCTTAAGGCACAACAAAGTGCTGAGCCAAACTCCAGTTCTATATGTGATCTTTAACAGTTCCAACTGTCTACTGTTGCTCTAGCCATCACTGGGTCCCTTCAGGTCAGCTCACTAGCTCACCTGTTGCATGCAATCACACTGCATTCCTAGCCCCGGGAACTTAGTCTGTGTACTGACCATACTGGGAGAATCACATCCTTACCCTGCCACCCTGGCCTGAGAATGCCATATGCTCGTAACCAAAGGGCATGGCCTCTTCCCGAAATCCTCCTCTCTGATACATACCAAAGTGCACTACCTCTCCCCTGGTTGACCTACTGGCCATATGCTGCTGTGGACAGAAGCAGATTGTTCGCTCCTTTGAGCAGGGCTCTCCTACCTTCTGTTTCCATCACTTTTAACTGCGCTCTCCAGCTACTCAGCTCACCTCCTCTCAGTCCCTCTGCCCTCTGTCTCCTCTCGCTTCTCTCAGCTCCACTCAGTGACTCTCAACCTGTCATCCGTGCCCACCCTCTTGGGCCATAGTTACCTGCCTATACTCACTTTTCCCCTCCCTCCCTCTCTTTCATGCTGTGCCTGAGCCCCCAGAGTTATAATGCTTACTGTTACTTGTACTGTGCTGTTTCACCTTGTACTGTGCCATTGTTTGTCCTTGTACAGCGCTACGGATACTTTGTGGCGCCCTATAAATAAAAATTAATAATAATAATAATAATCCTGTCTGCGATCTGCTTCTACAGTGATGAATTTCCCAGCCCATGCTGCGCCCAAGTTTCCTCCTGAACAGATGAATATTTCCCATTCCGGTGCTGTGCCGTGTCCTAGGCTCCAGTGTGATCCTGGTCACTGTTGTGCCATGTTCCCCCGCAGCTTTGAACTGGGTAGCACTTCCACCCAGGGCTGCTTTGCCCTTCCTGGTGCAAGTGTGAGCCCCTGCTGTCTAGTTTCCTGTAACCTGATGTCTGGCGGTGCATACTACTTTGGCCAGCTTTTGTCCCAATTGGTGACAGAACCCAATTTTGTCTTATGCAACTGTGTATTATACACACACACATATATATACAGGGTGATTCAAAAGTCGCAGTACACCCTTTTATTTCAAAAACTCTACAGGAAATTTGGAAACCTGAATACTCCAGTAAGGTATGGGTGACGTGGTCAATCATTTACGGTATGTACCAAACATGGGCGCCATCATGATTTCGGCCAATCGGCCCAATTCCTGTAGAGTTTTTGAAATAAAAGGGTGCACTGCGACTTTTGAATCACCCTGTATATATATATGATACATGCTCTCCCTTCTATCTATCACTGTTCCTCATATTGTTCCCTCTCACTACTGAATTCCGAATCAACACTATATGATACATGCTTCAGGTCCTCCCATATTTTTATATAAGTAACCAGTGGGGGTAACTAATATATATATTAGTTACCCCCACTGGTAACTTATATAAAAATATGGGAGGACCTGAAGCATGTATCATATAGTGTTGATTCGGAATTCAGTAGTGAGAGGGAACAATATGAGGAACAGTGATAGATAGAAGGGAGAGTAGGGGGTAAGTGAGGCAGTCAGAGGAGCAAGGGTTGAGGCACAGAGGAGAACTGATAGAGAGGGAGAGAAGGGGGTACCTAAAATGAAGATACATCACATAGGGAGAGTGGACAGAGAAAGGAAACAGAAAAGGGAAAGATGAAGGGACACATGGAAGATGTGTGGGAGAGTTGAAGAAACAGGGGAGATATTATGAAAGTTTTATGAAAGTTTTACGGGACACGGGGGAGGTGGGGGACACAGGGTGGATTGCCTTACATCATTTAACATGTTTTATATCATGCTATATTGTGTTAAAATGCATCTAAAACTAATTTCACATTATCAAAGCTAAAGCTTCCGGGAGCATAAGTGGCTCCAGATGTTTATTTAAAATTTCCATACCAGCACTTTTCAATTTCCTCTTCGACCACTGATATTAGTGAATATTTATGTAGCATATGAAAAAACAGTTCAATTAGTGTTAACATTTTCTCTCTTTTAACCATCCAAAATATGGTAAGTTAAACCAACCCATGGATTGTAATGAAGGCATCACCAGAAAGAGATAAAATAACCCACCTGCATCCTTTGTAAAAGAAAACTATCTGCCCATACACTATACATCATATCTATTTTCCTTCAGTGAACAAATACATTGTCGAAGAACCGTAAAAGTATGCCTTCATTTTCAAAAGACAATTTCTAGACACAGCACATGCTCCTATCCATTAAATCAGGATACTGAAGATGTATCCTGTGTCATGTTCAATCCAGCCTTTTTCTTAAAACTTCTTACTACCACTCTGTAAAGATTGTTTACTCCTCAAACGCCTGAGCCAACTCACTTATAGAGGCCCTATCACCACCGCAGTGACTGTTTAATTATTTGTTATTTAATAGAAGTCACATCTAAAAAAAAATAAAAAAGAGTGACTGTCACACTAATTAGCCCAGATAAAATACTGATCTCTCAACTGAGCACTGCCTCTCTACTACACCACCTCTGCTGCCCCAGGAACTCATTAGTATATAATGAATGCTTTATGAGCTCTATTTTATTTCTTTTTGGCTTCTAATGCTTTTCATTAATTAAATTACATTTGCTGCTATAGTGACAGATGCTCTTGAACTCTTACAATGTCTGAGAGTCACATTTACCACCTGGTCAGGCACCAACTGCAACCCCTGTTACTGAAATAAGAAATCCAAGGTCTTGTGCTTCATATGTTCATATGCTGAATGTCTGTCACTGCATAATTTGTGGTGCCTTACAAATGCTGCTCCTGATGATGATGATGAAGTGTTGTAGACACTTCATTCTAGTGTCTGCTGTTATTTGAAGCTTTACATCAGTGAAGCTTTGATGTTACATATTTAATCTACTTATGATTATTAACTGATTGTTTTTGACCTTCATGTTTGGTTCCTCTTTCAAAAGTGGACATTTTCTATTTATTATTTTTTACAGTATTCACATTGTTATTATATTAGTCTGTACTGAATATTGTTGCTATTCTGGGCAGCACAATACTGCAGAAAAATAATGAAGGTAGTGGAAAATGAAGTGTGAAATGAGAACTGTCCTTGACTGTGCTGAGTGATAGAAATGTTCGCCCTGACCAGGGGGTATATTTACTAAACTGCTGGTTTGAAAAAGTGGAGATGTTGTCTATAGCAACCAATCACATTCTAGTTATCATTTATTTAGTACATTCCACAAAATAACAGCTAGAATCTGATTAGTCGCTATAGGCAACATTTCCATTTTTTCAAACCCGCAGTTTAGTAAATATACAGCCAGGTCTGCGATTAAAGCTGAAGAAACTCAATAATTGAGAAATGTGTTCTCTTGAAAGCACAGTTTTTGAAAATGTTTTTTTTTCCTATTTCCTATATATCTATATCTATATCTATCTATCTATCTATCTATCTATATATATATATATATATATATATATATATATATAATATATATGCATGAATGTGTGTGTGTGTGTGTGTGTGTGTGTATATATATATATATATTATTAAAGTAATTGTATCGTTTTCAAATAAGCATTGCCCAAGCGATTGTATTGTGTTTCTAACGCACAAAGTGATTTATTTTAGCAGATGTAACAAGTTAACAATTCAATACATGATTTTAATATAATACAGTACAGTACAGCCAATACCAAAAGATAAATACATACCGCTGCAATCGCTGCGCTTCCACGGGTCCCAGTGAACAGTATATCTGTTTAGATAACTGTGGTCAGAGTAGCCTGAACACTACATGAGAGCTACTGCTTATATGCAAACAGAGATACAGTGAAACAATGCAGGTGGTATAGCTTGCTTCTATTGGTGCAGGCATCAGGAGGGTCCAGGGGGTTACACATCATAGGCTGATTCAATCTAAGGAATCCAAAGGTGTGGGTCTCTCCAGGGGATGAGCTCTGTTCTTCCCGCCAAACTGCTCTGTTCTTCCCGCCAAACTCCAATTACAATCAGTCCATTAGCATTTGACAGTTTATATCATATTAAAGGTTTATTCCCTAACATCAATAACTAGAGTATGCAATGTGCGATTTCTTCGCCGAATGCACCGAACAGCTGCTGATGTAAAGGGGATTAATATGATATTAGACATGACACCTTTCCTATAAGCTGAACCTTAAATATCACTGAAGTGTACATATATTCATATTACATAAACTAATAATAAACCAAATACTATCTGCTCATAAATTACAGTGTAATGGACTAGCATTAATATGAATTATATAAATAACTAAATGTTGTAATGCGAGTGTGTACGTGCGTATTTTACCGTGCGATTGCACCACATGCTGTGTTAGGTGGCGTACGGATCTGTGTTACGTGGCGTACGAATCGCAATCGCACAGCAAAACAATATTAACCAATATACTTTCGTTCATCCAATTATACGACTTCGACAGTTCCACCCTTTCATAGTATAATAAACTATCACCTTAAAGATGTTATATGCAGGATCTCAGTACCACGTTTCATTGTTATGTAATGCAAGTCCCCCTTGGGGTATGACCACGCTGTTTGTAGATCTAAACAAGTTATCATAAAAGAGAGTCTTAATCTTCAAAACGATTTCTTCTTTTACTATAGACCGTACACTTCTGGAGCTTGGAGATAACATTTTGTATGCCCTTTAAGGGAGCAGTAAAACACGTAATACATTATTTGGAAAGGTACAGAGTACAATAGAACACATATCAGCTATACAGAATACTCTACTATAGTTCTTCAAGTTTTACAGGTTCATCTGTCCTACGCATGTCCTTAAGCTCAGAATACATTTAAACACTTCATGTTCATCAATAGCATCATCCTATGTCTATCAATAAATGCCATTTACAATCTCCTTCAGCTTGCGTTAATATACACTCTTCTAATAATGTCATCAGTTCTTTTCATCAACATTTGTGGGCGGGCTATTGTCTGTTCGTTCTTCCCAGTCTCCCAATACTCAGGTTTAATATTGGGAGACTCCAGACTAAGGGACCTAGGTGTTGTACTTTTCCCCTAGTGACCTCCCACCCATAATTCGGGTACCTCAAGAATATTTAGTGGAAAGAGAACTAATCCTACTTAATATAATCACTGAGGCTCGTGAGAGCATGCCCAGCACTTTGATTGGTCTAAAACCTTACCCTCCCAAGAATGATAATCATTTTCAAGGATGCCTGCTCAAGTCTGAATATTACTGGACTGGCATCGCTGGGTGTACCTCCTTTTAACTATGTGGTCAATGTACTTACGGACGTAATGTTACTCAGACAATAGCCCCTCGCACTTTCTCCAAGCTCCAGAGTTTCCAAATTTTCCTTTACCCCTGAATTGAATAGAGTAATTCGCTGGACCGATTATGCTACTAACTTCTCCTTCATCCCCAACTCCTCAATATCATTACCTGAGCCAGCCTCTGTCACCTGTCAATAATCAAAAGAATTGACCGTCCTGAAAAGAAAATGTGATGAGAGAAACACAGAACAGGAAAACTACAACTTCATGATGGACAGCTGTCTTAGCCTTTGGCTCAGGTGCTACTAACTGCATTCAAGGCCTTCCAGAACAGATTCATGAGTGCCCTTGGACCCTTCTCTGAGTGTTGGCTCTTCTGCATTGGGTGGAATGGGTACCAGTGTCTCTGCTACTTTTGGTGCTGGTAGCTTACACCTGGTACCTGTCTGTCAAATAACCTGAGCCTAAGAACTTTACTGTTCCACAACTTACTCTCTCGGTCCAACATCCTGACAGCTAATGTAACCGTTCAGGAAACAGTGTTCTGAACGTTCTCGGTTGCTGTCTCACTATTTACCTTCCCTCTCAAGGTCTAAACTAGTCTCTCAGTTACAAATTCATCTCAAGAGGGGTCGAGAACCTTTCAAAAATCGACAGGTTAAGAGGCAGCTCAGGAGTGGCATTGATAGTGTGGAGGACTAATGGTTAAAGCTATCAGCCACTTTAATCAAGTTCCAACTCTCATTCTATTCAATTTGTTCTAATTAGTACCGTTACTTTATGTTCACACTGGTTTATGGCTAATCAAAAGCATGTAATTTGTTACCATTTCTCATACGTTATACATTTATTATCAATAACATGAATACCCCTGTCACCTATTATAACTCTAGGGCTATCACCTAGAATAACAAAAGCTTTGAGTATGACATAGTAATACATTATTAGACACATTTCAATACACCTCTACCTAGCTATATTTTGTCGGTACACCAGTGTATACTTGAGGATCCTGCATGGTGGCAATTGGATGACGTCGATTTGTTTCACCTGAAGAAATTCTTCAGGTAACCCAAATCTTCATATATTAACAAATATGTGTATGTGTGCATGCGTGTGTGTGTTCACATTTTAAAACTAAAAAAATACAAAGAAAAACAAAACAAAACATAGATTTGTTAGCTGTCACATAAAACCCTGCTGTCTATTTGACAGCTATGTTCACCCTGGTGTGACAGCTATGTATAGTCGTGTGTGTAAGTGTGGACTGCACTAGCAGCTACTTCAGTTGGTAACTGTGTCACTGTATAAAGTCCTCTATGTAGTGTCCTACTCATGTGCTGGTATTGCTATAAAAAGATTTTTCAGTCAACTCAACATCGCCCCCTAGACTGGAAAAATGCTCAAGGCCAATGTATATCAATCGATTTTCCCTCTGCCAACTCACATGCCCTTCTCAGTACCTCATATTCAGCTACTTGACTAAGTGAGAAAGACAAAGGGGTCTATTTCTATAACACTTTCTGCAAATATAACAGTACCCAGTACATGTCAGTTTAACAGTAAAAAAATATAAAACACGAAAATTCTACATTTTCTAGGGTTTCACATTATGTCGTATCTTGTGGTAAAAATCATACTCCAATGTTCTATACACAAATGCATATCTGTATGCCTATCCTCTAGCAATCTCCTGCCTCCACCCTTTGTGCATCCATACAAAGGCACATTTTTGTACAGGAGGCACGAACCACAAAAAAAACCAAAAAAAAACCAAAACAGATATGCAATCTTTAAAACATGAATTGTATTTCCACAACAGAACCTTTCTGCTTAAAATCAGCAGTTTCTATACGCATGAAAACAAAAACCTCTGACTGTTTCTGTGACTCATGTCAATCTAGGGGTAAATGTATCAATATGCGGGTTCTTCAACACCCGCGTGTTCAGCCTCTTCCGCAATTAAATTTCAAGCGGCGCTGCATTGTATAGGGACGTTAACCCTTTACAATGCAGCGCCGCTTGAAATTTAATCGCGGAAGAGGCTGAACACGCGGGTGTTGAAGAACCCGCATATTGATACATTTACCCCCTAGTGTGTGTATCCCTTAATTTGTCTTATGTAAAAAAATAAAAAATATGTCTTAGCCCCATTGATGAGACTGTGTCTGTTTTTATCTCTACCAGAGCAGAGAGTGAGAGAGAAAGAGAGAGAGAGAGAGAGAGAGAGAAAGAGAGAGAGAAAAAGAAAGATAGAGAGGTACTAGCATAGATGTAAAGAATGAGAATTAAGAAAGCAATGAATAATAGGAATACAAAGATTTGAATACAAACATACATGCAGAAAGGGGAATTTTACAACACAAATGACAGCTGGATTGGACTCTATGGGAAAATGGCTGTATTCATTCCCCTAATCCCCTTAACTATTTGCTAAACTATGACCCCTCCCCATACTTGACTAGGGGGTCTTACGTCAACCGTGCAATCCAGTGTCGTCCGTCATTTGTTCATTAAGAACTCGGTATCACATTAACTACATACCTTTTCAACGGACTTTCTGACTTATGACAAAGAAATGTAAAAATTAACTCTTGATGACTCATCTGAGATACACAAAACGATATTTTGGAGCAAAGTATGTACATACTTCATTTTTGGATAATGATTCTCAGCCAAACAAATTATCATGAGTCACTGCAGCCTAAAACAAAGAGTTTTCCAATGGTCTATTTTTAATTTGTCTTTCAAGAGTAAAATTTTTGTATTTTTCTCTATCCCACCGCTTTAAACACTAAGGGCTAGATTTACTAAGCTGCGGGTTTGAAAAAGTGGGGATGTTGCCTATTGCAACCAATCAGATTCTAGCTTTCATTTATTTAGTACCTTCTACAAAATGATAGCTAGAATCTGATTGGTTGCTATAGGCAACATCCCCACTTTTTCAAAACCGCCGCTTAAAAAATCTAGCCTTAAGTCTATATTTCTTCTGTGTACCCTTATCTGTGAGGAGAAAAACAAGATAGTTATCCTAAAACAGCAAATAAAACAAACATTTCCATTCTTTTCCCTCGGCCAGCGATTAGGAAAGCAAGCATGTGACAAAATAAAACAAAAAAGCAAAATCAACAAAGATTACCTTTTAAATCAGTTTTTTTTTCTTTCTAAACCTGCACACTGATACTTACCACAGATTAACATTTACCCCACCTGGTTGTAGGACTACAGGTCTGACCTAACCTCTAGGGTTGGCTATGGTTCTCCCCCAAGGCATTGGCTGCTATGAGGTGCACAGGAAACTGTTGAGAAGTCTCTGAGACTTGTGTGCGCCGTCTCTGTGGGTGTCTATGTGATTCCCCCTTAGATGGGCCAAGTCACTTTGCTTCCGCTCTTGTCATTGTAAAGTCCTTTGCTTGGTGTCCCGTTTTAGCGCATCTAAAACACTTCCTCAACTTATGTTGTTTCTTTTCCTTAAACCAGGTGTTATTATGCTGTGGTTGTGTGTGCCGTCCCTCTAGTGCTTGGATACTCACCATCATTAACCTATCACTTAGTGTCTCTTTCTGTTTATTTATATTCTTAGCATGTTCTATAGCTGACTCCTTGAGAGCATCTACAGTGATTCCTCTCCAGTTTGGTAATGAAGTTTGCACCCTTGTTTTCAAATTTTCTCTGAGGCCATCCATTAGAACTGAAACAGGAACCTCCCTGTCTTTTCAATAGTAAATCACCTCTTTGTCTGTCTTCAACAGTATGCAAATTCTTCTCTTATCTATCTCTTTTCAACAGTATGCAAACTCTTCTCTTATCTTTATGCATACCATTCGCATACAACTTTTTGTTTTCTGCACAGAAAATAGATTTCCCAATCAATGGTAGTTTTACAGAGGTTTTAACAAATGCTTATATAACAGACGATGAACATATTAACACATATATAGACTATGTTACATATATAACAGACTATGAACATGATTGTTTAAACACGTAGTAACAATACCGGAAGTTCATACACGCTAAACAGGAAGTACACATACACTAGGCAATGCAATACCTTTGAAAACGCAAAACGTCAATATAAAGAAACATTTTTCTTTCTTGTCCCTAGATTCTAGTTAGCATTCCTTCAGATTACGCAACTGCGGATATTCGGCTTCTCAACACAAAATGGACAACAAGTTTTGAACACATTGCGTTCTTTCCCGTATGAGACGCGTCCGTCAATATCCACCCTTTGTTGAGCAACCGAATTTCGTCAGCGTTGCATACCTTCCAAACTCAAGAGCCCCCAAATTATTAAAGTAATTGCATCGTTTTCAAATAAGCATTGCCCAAGCGATTGTATTGTGTTTCTAACGCACAAAGTGATTTATTTTAGCAGATGTAACAAGTTAACAATTCAATACATGATTATAATATAATACAGTACAGTACAGCCAATACCAAAAGATAAATACATACCGCTGCAATCGCTGCGCTTCCACGGATCCCAGTGAACAGTATATCTGTTTAGATAACTGTGGTCAGAGTAGCCTGAACACTACATGAGAGCTACTGCTTATATGCAAACAGAGATGCAGTGAAACAATGCAGGTGGTATAGCTTGCTTCTATTGGTCCAGGCATCAGGAGGGTCCAGGGGGTTACACATCATAGGCTGATTCAATCTAAGGAATACAAAGGTGGGGGTCTCTCCAGGGGATGAGCTCTGTTCTTCCCTCCAAACTGCTCTGTTCTTCCCGCCAAACTCCAATTACAATCAGTCCATTAGCATTTGACAGTTAATATAGTATTAAAGGTTTATTCCCTAACATCAATAACTAGAGTATGCAATGTGCGATCTCTTCGCCAAATGCACCGAACAGCTGCTGATGTAAAGGGGATTAATATGATATTAGACATGACACCTTACATATAAGCTGAACCTTAAATATCACTGAAGTGTACATATAATCATATTATATAAACTAATAATAAACCAAATACTATCTGCTCATAAATTACAGTGTAACGGGCTAGCATGAATATGAATTATATAAATAACTAAATGTTGTAATGTGAGTGTGTACGTGCGTATTTTACCGTGCGATCGCACCACATGCTGTGTTAGGTGGCGTATGGATCTGTGTTATGTGGCGTACGAATCGCAATCGCACGGCAAAACAATATTAACCAATATACTTTCTTTCATCCAATTATACGACTTTGACAATATATATATATAAGGTCCACAATATACACTTTTTAGTCTAGTCAAATTGTTTTTCAAGATAACATTGATACCGCACATTAAAACTAGCACTGATACTGCAAAATAAAACTAGCAATGATACCACACATCAAAATAGCATTGATAACGCACATTAAAAATACAATTGATACCCCAAATTAAAATAATTTTGATAACGCACATTAAAACTAGCAATGATGACGTACATTTAAAATATAATCAATAAAGAAAATAAACAACAAAAAACATTGATACTATGACACCAGTTTTTTATTATATTACATACATATAGGCAATACATATAATGCAGCAAATATGTTATAGGATCCTCTATTTTATTAAACCCTAATTAAAGTAATTACTGAAGCCTGCCTCTTATATTAAAGCGTGAATTAGATTTCATATAAATATAAAATATAATTAAAGCTTAGAAGCAGGCTTCAGTACTTACTTTAGTAATGATTAATAAAATATAAAATAGTGGATCCTATAACATTTTTTCTGCTTCAACTGCTAAAAACAATCCTATGCCACCTAGCTAACTGTCAGTTTATATAGTACCCGGTAACTGTACAATACAATTTAACTAAAAAATATAATATATTTAAATAATGAATATATATCCTATATTTTTATATATAATTAGCTGAACTCCCAGTGTCACTGGGACTCACCGTTCAGCCGCAGGGCGCCAGTGATGATTTCCACTGGCATCGCATTCACTAAGAGGCGGCCCAAATGAGGTACCAGCATATGTCCCCCTGCCCCCTGGCCCAGCCTGCCCCTTTTAATAGGGACCGAATACTCGGGACACGTGTCTTATGTCTTTCTTTCTTTCTTTCTTTCTTTCTTACTTCTACTTTCCTATTAGCTGTAGTATCCGTCTTGTCCCTCAATTAATGACTACAGCAATGTCTATTCTTTTATATAATTGAATGAGTGAATTGATTAGCTATAAAATGAGGACAAATAATAATAAACTGCTGCCATCAGGCACAATAGCCTACCACAGTGTACACAGTATGGCTCTGACTATTGAAAACATTTAGAAGGCAAAATAAATTAAATGTTAATTAACTTTACAGTTTCCCCTGGAAAATACCTCTGATG
Organism: Mixophyes fleayi; assembly: GCF_038048845.1. NCBI lineage: Eukaryota > Metazoa > Chordata > Amphibia > Anura > Limnodynastidae > Mixophyes > Mixophyes fleayi. The sequence goes on along the minus strand of NC_134405.1, from coordinate 292,770,204 downwards.
TGGACAAATTAGAAATTGTCTGTGGAGTCAGCAAAAAAAGTTCAGAAAGTTTTATTTTTATTGGCAACATGAAGCTACTAAAGGACAGGAATATTCCAAATTAAGTCTAGAGTCATCGTAAAAGTTACACTCAACTGAGGATCTATTAGATTTGTTATCAACACCTGCTTCTAACAAACAATCCATTCTGTACAAGCCCCAACTGTACAGAGAGCAATGGCTCAGGTACATGTAGTTTCTCATAACCCATGCAGTACCTCTGCTCTCCTTTCAAACTCCACAGAAGTTCCAAGAGAGACTGAAGTATCAGGAGTGCTGATTCTATGAGTTCTTCACATACTAGGGGACAAAAAGAGGCATTAGATAAACAACTTATTGCCCCACTAAGACTTTATCCTAGAGATCAAGGGGATCCACTAACTACACATGCCCCCTGAACTCTTATCGACCTAAGGGATTTGTCTAAGGAATTTGTCTAGGGATCTGCTGGACATTAGGGGACCCCCGTCAATTTAGAAAAGAGTTAGAGATCATCAATTGTTATAGTCCAAACTGGATGTTAAACATCTCCTAAGTGCAGAATTACCTGGTGAGTTAGATCAAGTTTGTATGACAAGAGGGATGGACTAATGCACCACCTATAGATGATGAGTTACATATTCATAGACAAATTCTTTTGAATGCTACTCCAAACATTTGTCCAAGGAAACCTTATTGGTCTAAAATCCATAAACAAAGGGGAACTAAGTCCAGATTACTAGAGAGACTGCATTCAGGTATTCAAAATGCTGAAGTAGCTGCTATAGTAGCAGTGGCCAGTGGTTTTGTAACAGTACTATTACGTAGCATCCTAAACTAATTGCACATAATAATTAGCAGAAAAAACAAAGGTAGTAATAATCTCTAACTATTATTTGGCTTGTCAGCAAAATAAAAAAGCAAGTTCAGAAACGTAATGGACTTAAAATTGCAAAACAAAGAACTAGAAAAGAAAGAGGACAGTTTAGAGGATGTGGTAGAGGCAAAGTTTAGGGAAAGTTCAGCTTCAGTATGACCCTAAAACTGCCATTACTGTGAACAGATAAAGCATTGGAAAACACAATGTCCAAATAAATCAACAACTGACTGAACCTTCTTTGAACCCACAATTTTCAACCCCAAAAACTATTTCCTGGGACAACTAAGCAGGTTTAGTCCGCTTAGACCAACTGGTCCCTCTGTTACTTGTATTGAAATCTTCCAAATTCTCTTCTGCTCCATTCTCCTCTGAAACTATAACTACAATAGGTGTTTCCAATCAAAAGTTCAAAAGATACAATTGCTGTATCAAATGGTCATAGAGACCAGCAGCTACATAAGTAGTCTGTACACCAAGAAAGTAAAAATAATCTAAATGTTAAAGCAGCTCTATCGGGCTACCATGACCATACAATATGAAAATACTAGAATATATTAAGAGAGTATGAACAACTAAACATAAAGTCATATGTATTGTGGCACGAGCCCTCTACTGCAGAAGCACACGCGAACAACTTCTTCCTTTTTATGGTTCTTTATTGTCAGGATGGTAAATGTTTTGACACCGTATACTTCCACAGCAATTATGGAGACCCTAAACGCTAGCTATACATAGACCAGCTCTCTCTCAGGACCAGCCAGCTTTCCCAGCGTTGGTCTCAGTGAACAAATGGCACAAACAAGCTTTTATACATGGTACTCCTCCCCCAGCCTTAGCTTGATGGACAGGTGACACACCCACCTTCTTTTTAAGAGAAAACGCCCATCACTGGCTCTGTTTCAACTAACAGACACACCCTGTCTGTTTGCTGAGAGGAAGCAGCTTTTAAATCATGTAAGTTAACCAACTTTAAACTACACATAAGTCTTTACTTGGTTTAACCTGAATCTAGGTGCATAACTGCGCCAATGTCTTACTCTGCTTGTATGTTTTCTTTGCATATTGTCAGATAAATGCCTCCCTTTGTTATAGTATGTTCTAATCAAATTAGTGACAGCTCTGCTAAAATAATGTATATTCCTGAAGAAGTCTGCCAGAAGCATAGGACAAAAGGCATTGGTAATGACATAGAACTTCACACTGCTTGCCGACACACTTCTCAGACTCCCAGTACCTTCTAGGACTCTGCCGACATCCAGTGCACCTTAGGCAAGACCTCCATTTCCGCAGTGAAACTCATCAGTGCCTATGCGCATCCACGCTGAAAACTGTAAGTTTGGGTTTTGGAACGCATTCTGCATTCTAAGCAAAGGGTAACAGTCTGTGAAGTATCCTGAACACAAAACACACCTGGATCCAGGAGAAATTAATTTAAAAATAAGCATAAATAAACTGCACTTGTCAGAGCACCGTTTTCACCTCTATATAACAAACATTACATTCATTACAGCCCACACAGCACTAGCTACACCACTAACACTCTAAGAACCAAACATACTCAGCTGCATATCCAGAGCTCATAAACAATACAGGCTTAGACCAGCTATTTCCTGCTCCCATTGCACCTTATTTACATTCACCATGTCAACTTTTGGAAGAGCTATAGACATCCACAGAAGGAAAAACTCAAGTCTACACCTCAATATAGACCCACACTGTGCTAAAAACCTATAGATGTATAAACATCCCAATAGTTATAGTTATCCACAGCCGCATATCAAATGCTATAGACAACACAAAGCCATAGACATTACCATGACTCACAAAGAACTATAAACAAAATCGCAAAAGAGCTATACACTCCACATAAGAGCTAAAACTGAAAAACACAGTGAACACCACAGTGTACCAAGCTTGAAGAAAGAACTACCTACATTCTCCCAAGAACTACAAGGACAATTGATACGGTTTTTCACATCTACACCCTGGGTGTTTCTGACTGGATCATATAGGAATAACTTATTCTAGATCTGTATTTTAAGTAAGGGTGCAGTGTACCGCTGCATATCATTGCAAATGTACTGATATTTTTTTATATTGTGTGTATTTCGGTATAGGAAATGTATTGATTTCTAATGTATTATGCCAGGTTAGAGGAAGTCTGTTTTGCTGATAGCAGGAAATACTAAGTAAGTCTTTTCATCTCAGAAGTGACAAAAACATGCTTTAGCCTGAAGGCCCAGTAGGACGTTGTTACCTGTTGTCGTCTCTTATTGTAAAGACAGGATACCACCTAACAATGTAGATAGCAAATCTGAGGAAGTCACAGGTTGATGTGAAAGTTAAATTGTGTTAAATGCAAGATAGACAAACTACATGAATAATGCTAACAGCAAGTTTTAGGAAATCCCAAATGTATGTGAATTCTGTAAGATAAATTGCATTAGCTTCACGTCTAGAAAAATATCATGATATTAACCTGTTGTTAAATTATCTGATGTGATATCAGATGTTTTGGTGCCCAGTTGGATTGTTGGATTGTTGGATCAGGGGGCTGGGCTACCACCAGTGCGTCAGAATCTGTATAAAAAGGCGGTCTGTCATACCATGCAATTCATCATTTTCCATCTGAACTTCTAGATGATCACCAATACCACAAACTGGTGTGTAAAAGTCCTTGTCAGGACTATTGAGCAATAAACCATCACTGCTTGAAGATTCTCTCTGCAACTATTACCTGCTGTATCCAGTGACCAACAGATAAGAGCTTACACTCTAATCCATTTCTCGGCTGGCCTGTGTTGAAACCAGCATGTGTCAACACTCTGCTCGCTACCCAGCAGTCCTGATCCATAGTAAGCGGTCAGGAGGTACCAGCCAGCCCACAGCAAAGAGGTATTATTGCAGCTATACCAGTTACCCCAGAAATACGAGATTCTGGGCGCTACAAAAGAGCAAAATCGTGGCAGCCGAATTCTCCAACAACTATTGTGCAGTTAGCATTCAGAATCGGCGAGTGTCTAGTGGCAAGGTGACACCAGTAGGAGTGTTCAGTAACACTCGGTTACTGATGGTGTGAAGCAAACCATGATAAACTGTGCAAGAAGGACATCCCTCCATTCCTCCTTCTCCCTACAGAATGGGTGGTGAAGTAAGCAATGCAAAAAAAAGTTTCCAGCTATCTATAATCAACTTCTGTCCTGGGCAATTCAAACAACTTTACTTGTTGAAGAAGGCGATGATGATTACTGTCGCATCTTTGCTCCAAATACATCTATATTCAAAACATATTGATAATGATGACTGGCATCTCCTATTCTGTGTTCAATAGTGCATCTTTGCACTTTTTATATTTTATATTGCACGTGCCTTGATATAAGTGCAACTAAAAATAGAGACATTAAAATGCAGGCATGTTTTATGTGTACGCAAAAGATACATCTATTTGCACAACTCTAAATGTGGCCCCATGCATGTACTTTTGAGCACATTCACCTGGTATTATTTGGTAGTACATGGATGTGCAGAACAATATGCCAGCGGTTATGAAGGTGCATCTGATGGGTGGAATTCAGCGGAGCTAAAATGTGCTCCAAGGTTTGCATGCTTTGTATTTAACAAAGTAATTTCCATTTCCCACCTCTTCTGCTCAAAAACCCTCAACCTTATGGTAATATCAGTAACATGGCTTATACAAATAGACTTTTCAACCACTTTACACTCCTACTCAATTAATAAAATTCTTATATTTGATAACATAACCAAAAGACCTTAGTCTTAACGTTAAATCATAAGTAATATAATCAAAGACACAATACCGACTTGTTGGCAAAATGTAACTGTAATTTATTTAAATAGACCGAAGCTGCTATGGTGGCGGGAGAACACTGTATTCGACCTTGCCACAAAACGCACACTGTTTATTACCCTTAATGGGACAGCCGTCCCCAGGCTATCCGCCACCTGCACCCCTCAGGGCTAATCGTAATGCACTGCAAGTCAACCCAGGCGAGCTGTACTTGCACCGAACCTAAGACGATTCTTCGAAGGGTATGGGTTCCAAACACCTGACTACCATAAATGTGTGCTTACCCACATTGTATACTACCGTACAGTGTTCACCTGCCACATTAAAACTGCACCAGCAGCATTACCGTAGACCATGCCACTTCTTACCAAGGACATTCCATAGCTGAACCACAGCCCGTACCCGCCACGACCGTCGACATCTAAACTAATCCAAGGTCCATAGATATATGGACCCAGGTACATTTCATATCTGAACCACAGCCCGTCCCTGCCACAGTCTTCGACATCCAAACCGAACCAAAGCCCAACAATATGTTGTCCCAGGCACATTCCAGAGCTGAACCACAACCCGTACCTGCCACGGCCTTCCTCCATAAGTCTCCTCACCATACTCCACTGCTAGTACCAGCATGTGAATCGTATTTTCATTTGTACTGTACCTCGATCAGGAAGTGAACATTTGCACCAGGACTCGGGAATGGGAGGGAGGAATTGCTGTCCTGGGCTGAGAGAGCTACCTAACTCCACCCCACTCCTTTTAAGCTAAAAGCACTTGTTCCTGCACTCCTCATGACACTTGCTGTACATCACCACACCTACTCAATTTGTTAACCCTCAGTAATCCAAAATGGTTATGTACCCAAACTACAGCTTTTAATTTCCCTCGGGTTTAGCTCTCCCCTCAGTTGTAATTCTCCTCATACCTGCATAAATCTCAGTTCTATTCATTTTAAAAACTTGTCAATTCTTTGCTACAACTTCTCTCCCCAATTTCTTCATTTTCTTGTCCTGATCTGGCAGTCCTACATATTTTAATTACACTCTTGCTGCAGTTATTATAAATTGGCTCCAGCTGCTTTCAAACACTATCCTGCGAAGTAGGAAATCATTGGTCATAGTCTTGTACTTCCTCAAATATGCTGCTATTTTCTTGAAAGGACATTGCCTAACAAATACACTTCTAATCTCTCATATCCGAACACCAAATGTTTTTTAATATATTTAAATCTCTTCTCAGCCTTACAAGAAACAAAGCCTCTGACCACCACCAATACGCAAGATCTTGTGTACTACTTTAAAGACAGGATCTGATATGAAGTGATTTTCACTTCCCTGAACAACAACTAATTTCCTGCCCCACACCCTCTGGCACCTTCATTTTATTTGATCCCAGAAAACAAGATGAAGTCTTCATCCTCTTTTTCCCTTCCCACTCTACCCTATACCCAAATAATTCATCACTATTCAAGCATGCAGTAATTATTCATAGTCTGAAAAAAACAAATTCTTAGTCACATTCTCTCTTAGATTACTATTTTATTTCTCAATCATCATACCCCTCCAAGTTTCTTGAGAGGCTTGTCTACACTCACCTACACACACTTCATTTTGATAACTTTCTTCAAACTCTCCTATAACTCCACAGAAAAAAGCAATGGTGGCTTAGTGGTTAGCACTTCTGCCTCACAGCACTGGGGTCATGATTTCAATTCCCAAACATGGCCTTATCTGTGTGGAGCCTGTATGCTCTCCCTGTGCTTGCGTGGATTTCCTCCAGGCGCTTCGGTTTCCTTCCACAATCCAAAAGCATACTAGTAGGTTAATTGCCTGCTATCAAATTCATGTCTGTCTGTGTGTGTGTGCTAAGGAATTTAGTCTGTAAGCCCTATTGGGGCAGGGACTGATGCGAGTGCGTTCTCTGTACAGTGCTGCGGAATTAGTGGCACTATATAAATAAATAAATGATGATGACGGTTTAATCACTGGAAACTCTAAAGGCCACTACTGGCTTCTTATTCTCCTTAACCTCACTGCTGAATTTGACACCACAGAACCCTGCATTTCCTAAGTCTTCAGGACCTATCAAATTTTTAATCTTACCTGCTAAACCACACCAGTATTTCTTTCTCTGGATTCACAACCTCACCTTTTCCTCTATCAGTTGTTCCACAAAGTTCAGCCATAGGCCCTCTGTTGTTTTCTATTTATAACAGTCCTCTTGGAAAACTAATGAGCCTATAACCTCTCTGTGAAAGACATCCAATTTTATCTTTCCTTTTCAGAGCTGTCACTGACTGTCTTGGCCCCATTTACTGAATATATTTCTGCTATTTCATCTTGAATGTTCTCTTGTCCCCTCAAGCTCAATATTTCAAAACCTAAACTCTTATCTTTCCCTCAGCGAAAAGAACCTACTAACCTGACATCTCTATTTCTGTTGACAATATAAAATAAACCAAACCTAGGTTTCATTCTTGACTCAGAATGATCTTTTGTTGCCCACATCCAATCTGTTTCCAAATAATTGTACATTAATCTATGTAACATTTCCCGAATACAAACATTACTCACACAAGACACTGCAAACACTTTAATTCATGCACATATAATTTAAGAAGATCTAAGAGTGCAAGAGTGAGAGTAATTTGAGATGAGATTTGAGATGTTTTAAACAGAGATGTTCACTGACACCCGTGTTTAGTTTCTGATTTTGGTTTTGGATCTGGATTAAGTTCGTGTTTTGGTTTTGGTTTTGGTTTTGGCAAAACTGCCCTTGCGTGTTTTGATTTTGGATCTGTATTTTTTAGAAAAATAGCTAAAAGATGCTAAAATTACATAATTATGCTCTTTTTTATTCTTACATTTTTATTAACCTCCTATAACAACATTGGAGATGGTGAACCCAGTGAAAAACAAAGTATGTGGTCACACGTACGAGAGAGAAGCAATTGAAAGGATGATTGAAAAGAAACTTTAGCACATATAGCACATGCAGGTAACATTGGCACATAGCAGTAGCTTAAAGGAAAAGTGGTGCTAGATGGAATTGTCCTTGGGACCCTCCCATCCACATGGGAGCCTCCCACCCACATATATAATAGATCTTAAAAAGGACATGCACACTTTAACAAACCAAGCACTTCAGCGACAAGGAGTGCCACTTTTGTGGCTGAAGTGCTTAGTTTGTTTAGGTCCCCACAAAACAAAGTAACAATCGGCTTAAGGCAGCTAAGGTAACAGTGCTATCAATGAACTCTACAGTGTTGTTGTCGTCACCTTAAGCCTCATCCTCACCCTCATCAGCGTGGACATTATCCTAACACAATATGAATTCAACCCCACAGGAAACCACTATTACAGCAGTCTCTGTAACATAAATGTCAAAAACAAAATTGTAACCTTGTTAAATAAAAAAACACACTGTGACAGCCCACCAGGTAGATGCATCGCCTTCCGCAGCAACAACAGCAGCAGCATCAGTAGCAGCATCTCCACAACGCCTGCTCGTTCCAAGGCTGGCAACGTTGTGTATCACCGGTTTTAATAAGAGGCACAACGCTGACAACCTCTTAGAAAAACTGAGGGAAATAATCTCGCAGTGGCTTACCCCACTTAGACTCTCCTGGGGATTTGTGGTGTCAGACAACGCCAGTAACATTGTGCGGGCATTACATATGAGCAATTTCCAGCACGTCCCATGTTTTGCCCACACAATAAATTTGGTGGTGCAGCATTACCTGAAGAGTGACAGGGGTGTGCAGGATATGCTTGCGGTGGCCCGCAAAATTGCTGGCCATTTTCGGCATTCTGCCAGTGCCTACCGCAGACTCGAGCAACATCAAAAACGCTGAACCTGCCCTGCCATCACCTCAAACAAGAGGTTGTGATGCGCTGGAACTTCACCCTCTATATGCTGCAGAGGATGGAGGAGCAGCAAAAGGCCAATTCAAGCCTACACAGCCACCTACGACATAGGCAAATGAGTGGGGATGCGCCTGAGTCAAGCGCAGTGGAGACTGATTTCCGTGTTGTGCAAGGTTCTCCAGCCGTTTGAACTTGCCACACGAGAAGTCAGTTCCGACACTGCCAGGTCAGGTGATTCCCCTGATCAGGTTGTTGCAGAAGTAGCTGGAGAAAGTGAGGGAGGAGCTGATTGCGATTCCACAAAGCTTGTAGCTCTTGTGGATGAAGTCCTTCGTACGCTTTGCCAGGATCCGAGGGTGGTCACTCTTTTAAAGTCAGAGGAATACATTCTGGCCACCGTGCTCGATCTTCGGTTTAAAGCGTATGTTGTGTCTCTGTTTCCGGCGGACACAAGTCTACAGCGGTGCAAAGACCTGCTGGTCAGGAGATTGTCCTCTGAAGAGGACCGTGACATGCCAACAGCTCCTCCTTCATTTTCTTCCACACCTGTGGCTGCGAGGAAAAAGCTGAGTTTTCCTAAAGGACCCGCTGGCGGGGATGCTGAGAATATCTGGTCCGGACTGAAGGACCTGCCAACCATTGCAGACATGTCTACTGTCGCTGCATTGGATGCTGTCACCATTGAAAAAATGGTGGAGGATTCGTTTCCTGACACCATCCAAGTAGACATGTCAGACAGTCCTTATTTTTACTGGCAGGAAAACAAGGCAGTTTGGAAGCCCCTGTACAAACTGGCTCTATTTTACCTGAGTTGTCCCCCCTCCAGTGTGTACTCGGAAAGAGTTTTTAGTGCAGCGGGGAACCTGGTCAGTGAGCAGCGAAGAAGGTTGCTTCCGCAAAACGTTGAAAAAATGATGTTCATAAAAATGAATTATCAATTCTTCATTCAAGACCAGCACTGGCCTCCAGAGACTACAGAGGGACCTGTGGTTGTGGAGTCCAGTGGGGACGAATTGATAATGTGTGAGGATGAGGAAGTACACACTGAAGGGGGCGAGGAATCAGAGGATGAGGATGAGGACGACATCTTGCCTCAGTAGAGCCAATTTAGTTTGTACAGGGAGAGATGAATTGCTTTTTTGGTGTGGGGGCCCGAACAAACCAATCATTTCAGCCACAGTAGTTTTGTAGGCCCTGTCGCTGAAATGATTGGTTTGTTAAAGTGTGCATGTCCTATTTCAACAACATAAGGGTGGGTGGGAGGGCCCAAGGACAATTCCATCTTGCACCTCTTTTTTTTCTTTGCCAGCTCGTTTTGTGGGGGTCCAAACAAACCAATCATTTCAGCAACAGTTTTGTAGGCCCTGTCGCTGAAATGATTGGTTTGTTAAAGTGCGCATGTCCTATTTCAACAACATCAGGGTGGGTGGGAGGGCCCAAGGACAATTCCAGCTTGCACCTGTTTTTTGGCCATTATGTGCTCTTTGGGGCCTAGTTTTTCAAAATGCCATCCTGTCTGCCACTGCAGTGCCATTCCTAGATGGGCCACGTGTTTGTGCCGCCCACTTGTGTCGCTTAGCTTATACATCAAGCTACCTCGGTGCAACCTTTTGGACTAAAAACAATATTGTGAGGTGTGAGGTGTTCAGAATAGACTGGAAATTAGTGGAAATGAATGTTATTGAGGTTAATAATAGTGTAGGAGTGAAAAAAAAACAAAAATATGGATTTTAGCACTTTTAATGCTTTTTTAAAAAAAAATCAGAACCCAAAACCCAAAATCAGAACCAAAACCTTTCGTGGGGTGTTTTGGCAAAACAAATCAGAACCCAAAACCTTAAGCTAATCAGAACCCAAAACCCAAAACACCAAAAGTGGGCGGTGCACACCCCTACCTCTCATATAATTATTTTGGTGAGGGCAGGGCTGCAGGTGACAGAGTCAGTGTTCTGATGTGTGTAGAGCAATGGGGTATCTACAGAGACTTAGAGAGTTTAAAAAAGAAGCTCTAGTAATACTGTTTAATATTGAGGTGAGGCTCATGTAAAACTAATGCAGGAAGATTATGGCATACAATGAACACGTATAAAATAATGCTTATACACCCAACTTGTTTTTTTGCTAGTTTTTTTATTTTTATTTTATTCTAGTGTTGTCTGTGTAGCAGAATATCAGTTACAAGAGGTGAGCAGAAAATCTCTACTGTACTTAATATGCTTCAAGAGAAACCTGCAGCTGAACTGTTTGCCATATGGTAAAAAGAAATACATTTCAGTACAATGGATATACCCTAATGACTCAGCATGGTCTCCTTAACAAAATGCTAAGTTATATCACTCAAGATAAACAATTCAGTTTCTGGTCTCCAGCTGTCAATGTATTTAAAGAAGGCGCTTAGCTGCTGTTGTGTATTTTCCATTTTCTTATTTTCAAACAGATATTGACAGTGCTGTGATGAGTATTGGGTGCTAGCCTGATGTAATGACCAAGGCATCTATGCAGTTTTTGCATAGACCAGAATCCATAACTCTGCTTTATCTGTGTGGCAGGAGTAAAACAAATAAACATTAATTTGTGCTTTATATGCATATGTGTGATTAGAACTGCATACATATTATGCTAAGATACAACATCAAGGTTGCACAATGTCTGTTGTGCTAATTCCCTGTTAGATACTGGCTTACTATTTTTTAGAGTAAGTATATTTGACATATAAACAATTTATTATTAATGGCAAAGCACTATGGGGTATATTTAGTAAACTGCGGGTGTGAAAAAGTGGAGATGTTGCCTATAGCAACCAATCAGATTCTAGCTATCATTTATTTAGTACATTCTTCAAAATGATAGCAAGAATCTGATTGGTTGCTATAGGCAACATCTCCACTTTTTCACACCCGCAGTTTAGTAAATATACCCATAAGTATCTTACTGTGCCATAAGTAATAATTTTACTTACGTGAAAAATTAACATGTTTATAGGGTAGGGGAGTCCCTTTTTCAATGACATTGCTACATAAAGTTAAGTAAAGAATTTATTATCTTTTACTGAAGTATGCAACTAAGCAACCTGACACCAGTTGGTACCAGAAACTGGGTTGTAACTGCGGTTAAGGGTGATGGCGCAAGATGAAATTATATTTACACTGTTTGTTGTCATTCTGGAAAATATTTTTGCATTGTGTTCATTGTTGTCTGTGTGTGGTTGAACATTAGCAGGGTACAGAAATCAGAAAATGTTTAGCAAACTGCACAGTAAGTTTAGAGGGAAGATGACACTGGCAGCCTACTATCAAGAGATTTTTTAAATACCAAGAACACAATATAATGAACCATCAGAAAGACTTTGATTTGAGTCGCTGCAATAAGTCCAAGCAAAAGCTTATAGTGTAGTCGGTTAGATGTTCAGCAAATGATGAAGAGATAGTTCTGTGAGGCATGGGAAACAGAACAAGTGACAGCTTTAGCGTGTTTTAGTTTCAATAAGGAAAGGATTGAGGAAATAGAGGGAATATTTGCAGACTTTGTTGTAAATATTGTGAATAAAAATGTAGAATGTTGGGGAGAGACAGTGTGTAGAGCAATGGGGTAGGTAGGAATCCACAGAGACTTAGAAAGTTTAAAAAAGGAGCTCTAGTAGTATTGTTTATTATTGAGGTGAGGTTTGTGTAAAACTGCAATAATACATACTGTGATAGAGCAACTGGTATGGGGAGGTTTACAAACAAACCCAAATTCAGAGATTGAAATATACGCTAGAGCATACTTGCCAACGTTTCATTGTTGACTTCAGGGAGATCTCGGGGGAGGTGGGCGTGCGGGGGTGGGGTTTGACAAATCACATCATTTTGACACCACACCCTAAAGAGTTGTCACAATTTTGGCCAATTACAGCAGGGGGCGGGGCTAAAATGACACGATATTTGCATCATTAAACCTGGCCCCCCACCACTTATCTATTGCGGGGGCGAGAACCAGGAGGTCTCCCAGAAATGTGGGAGTCTCCCAGACATTCCGGGAGAGTAGGCAACTATGTGTTAAATAAAAGCAGCTAATGAATCTCCTGAGACTGAAGTGTGTGTTACATTTCTGTCTCCATTACTGAAGTCATGTTGTCTTACCTGTCAGTCTTGATTAAATCTTGATCTCCATGAAAATGGCCACCTTCATAAGCATCAATACATGGACATAGGACACAATTTCTGAACTGTGTCATCATGCCACAGATGGCGAAGCCAACCACGTCTTGTACTGGCTCAGCATCAGGGAGAATGCCAGACTCTTCAGGGAGTGAGTGAGATCACCCCTATTTCAGGGAGTCTCCCTGACATTCAGGGAGAGTTGGCAAGTATGCGCTAGAGATGAACGATTCAGAGAAGTCTGACAGATTTGAGATTTGGGGTTCCGAATGAAACCAAGTCTTGACACTAATTTCGGATCTGAAAACAAGGCAAAGCTTAGTCTCTGGGAAAATATTGATGCAAAGCTGGTGAGAGTTTTGGATCGATATCGTCTAAGTATAGCCCTCCCTCATTTTCTCATGTGCCATTTTATAACAGACAGTGTGTAGGGAGGAGGTTAGCTGCAGTGCTCTGCTCAGAAAATAGCATTGAAAGTTAAACTACAGAATAGAGCGTTAAACAGGGTAAAAGAGGGATACAGGAAACAATAGAATAGTTGTGATTATTGTGAAGCAGTTCTGTAGGGATCTATCAGCTACAATAGTTGCTAAACAATTGGTCAGAGAGTTTAGACGGAGTAGTGACTTCTGGTTGTTATTAATGCATAAATATAATACTAGTAGATATTATTAAAGTAATTCTATAGTTTTCAAATATGCATTGCATAGGCGATTGTATTGTGTTTCCAAGGAACAAAGTAATTTAGTTTAGCAGATGCAATATTTAACAATTCAATACATGATTATAATACAGTACAGTCAATACCAAAAGATACATACATACCGCTGCGATCACTTGCGCTAGCTGTGCTCCCATGGGTACCAGCGAACAGTATTTCACTCCAGAATACCGTGGTCAGAGAATGACTGAAGCCAGTGGATGCACAGCTATATTATATACACTCAGGGCTAGATTTACTAAGCTGCGGGTTTGAAAAAGTGGGGATGTTGCCTATAGCAACCAATCAGATTCTAGCTGTCATTTTGTAGAAGGTACTAAATAAATGATAGCTAGAATCTGATTGGTTGCCATCGGCAACATCCCCACTTTTTCAAACCCGCAGCTTAGTAAATCTAGCCCTCAGTGTTACAGAGCCAACAATGCAGATGGTGTGGCTTGCTTCTATTGTTCCAGGTATCAGGAAGGTCCAGAGTGCTGCAGGTCATAGGCCAGTTCAAACCAAAATATCCAAAGGTGGGGTTCATCTCTCCAGGGGTTGTGCTCTGACTTTTCCCGCCAAGGCTCCAGTTTCAACTAGTCTATTAGCATTTTATAGTCAGCATTACTTTAAGTATTTATTCCCTAACATCACTAACTAGAGTATGCAATGCGCGATCTTTACGGCAAAAGAACCTGACAACTGCTGATGAATTGGGGATTAAAATGATATCAGACATTTCCTATAACATGAACCTTAAATAACACTAAAGTGTACATATAATCATAATATATAAACTAAATACTATCTGCTCATAAATCACTGTGGACCGGAATTATTATAAATATGAAATATATAAATAACTAAATGTTGTAGTGCGAGTGTGTGCGTGCGTATTTTACCATGCGATCGCAGTATGCCACGTGTAGCGTGGCATACTGAGTGCAATCGCACGATAAAACAATATTAACCAATATACTTTCGTGCATCCAATCGCACGATAAAACAATATTAACCAATATACTTTCGTTCATCCAATTATGCGACTTTGACAGTTCCACCCTTTGATAGTATAATAAACTATCACCTTAAAGATTTTATATGCAGGATCTCAGTACCACGCTTCATTGCTCTGTAATGCAGGTCCCCCTTGGTGTATGACCATGCTGTCTGTAGCTCTAAACAAGTTATAAAAATAAAGAGTCTTAATCCTCAAAACATTTTTTTTTTCTTTTACTATAGACCGTATACATCTGGAGCTTGGAGATAACCTTTTTGTCTGCCCTTCAAGGGTACATTAAAACATGTAATACATTATTTGGAAGGGTACAGAGTACAATAGAACATGTATCAGTTATACAGAATACTCTACTACAGTTCTTCTAATGTCTAACAGGTTCATCTGTCCAAAGCATGTCTTTTAGCTCAGACAACATTTAGATAGTACATGTTCATCAATAACATCATCCTATGTCTATCAATCATGTCATATACAATCTCCTTCAGCTTGCCTTAGTATATACACTCTAATATTGTCATCAGTTCTTTTCATCAACACTTGTGGGGCGGGCTATTTTCTGATCATTCTTCCCAGTCTCCCAATACTCAAGTTTCTTTGTACATGAAACAGTGATCGGCTTGCCAAACATTGGGAGACTCTAGACTAAGGGACCTAGCGGTCCTACTTTTCCCCTAGTAACCTCCCACCCATAATTCGGGTGCCTCAGGAATATTTAGTGGAAACAGAACTAGTCCTACTTGATATAAGCACTGAGGCATGTGAGAGCACACCGAGCACTTTTTGGTCTACAACCTTACCCACCCAAGAATGATAATCATTCTCAAGGATGCCTGCTCAAGTCCGAATATTACTGGACTGGCATAGCTGGATGTACCTCTCTTCAATTATGGGGTCAACGTACTTACAGAAGTAATACTACTCAGAAAATAGCCCCTCGCACTTTCTCCAAGCTCCAAGGTTTCCAAATTTTCCTTTACCCCTGAATTGAATAGAGTAATTGGCTGGACCGATTGTGCTACTTCATCCCCAATTCCACAATATCATTACCTGAGCCAGCCTCTGTCACCTGTCAATAATTAAAAGAATTGACCATCCTGAAAAGAGAATGAGATGAAAGAAACACAGAACAGGAAAAACTACAACTTCATGCTGGACAACTGTCTTAGCCTTTGGCTCAGGTGCTACTAACTGCATTCGAGGCCTCCCAGAACAGATTCATGAGTGCACTTGGACCCTTCTCTGGGTGTTGACTCCTCTGCAGTGGGTGAAATGGGCACCAGTGTGTCTCTGCTACCCTTGAAGTCGTGATGCTGGTAGCCTACACCTGGTACCTGTCTGTCAAATAACCTGAGCCTAGGAAATTACTGTTCCACAACTTACTCTCCTGGTCCAACATCCTGACAGTTAGTGTAACTTTTCAGGAAACTTTTCAGTATTTTGAACGTTCTCGGTTGCTGTCTCACTATTTACCTTTCCTCTCAAGGTCAAAACTAGTCTCTCAGTTACAAACTCATCCCAAGAGAAGTCAAAATCATTTCAAAAGTAAACAGGTTAGGAGGCAGCTTAGGAGTGATCTTAATAGTGGGGAGGACTAGTGGCCAAAGCTACCAGCCACTCCAATCAAGTTCCAACCCTCATTCTATTCAATTTGTTCTAACTAGTACCGTTACTTTATGTTCACACCCATTTGTGGCTAATCAAAAGTATGTAATTTGTTACCACTACTCATACATTATCCATTTATTATCAATAACATAAATACCCCTATCACCTATTATAACTCTAGGGCTATCACATTGAATAACAAAATGCTTTGAGTATGACATAGTAATACATTAGTCACATTTCAATACACCTTTACCCAGACATATTTCATTGGTATACCAGTGTATACTTGAGGAACCTGCAAGGTGGTAATTGGATGACGTGGATTTGTTTTACCTGGAGAAAACCCATCTGCAGGAGGGATATGGGATGGCTCTATTGGTATTATCTTCCTGACATTCTCTCAATCCAGACAGGACGTTGCCTTCTTACTAACTTGAGAAGAAATGTCTGGTGCACCCCAATATACTCTTATCAGCTTGCACATACCTTCTGTACCCAGCTGAGCCAGACCATGTGCTGCCTCCGCTAGGTCTGGAAGATACACCCTGGGATCTACTGTTCTAACTTGTCCATCTCTTTAGGGTCCGCCAGACTCCTAAACACATTCCTTCACCTTCCAGACAGTTTATTCTTCAGGTAACACAAATCTTTATATATTAACTTATGTGTGTATTGTGTGTGTCTGTGTGTGTGTGTGTGTGTGTGTGTGTGTGTGTGTGTTCACATTTTAAAACAATACAACGAAAAACAAAACAAAACATAGATTTGTCAGCTGTCACATAAAACCCTGCAGTCTATTTGACAGCTATGTTCGCTCTGGTGTGACAGCCATGTATAGTCGTGTGTGTATAAGTGTGGATTTTGCTAGCAGCTACTTCAGTTGGTAACTGTGTCACTGTATAAAGTCCTCTATGTAGTGTCCTACTCATGTGCTGGTATTGCTATAAAGGATTTCTCAGTCACCTCAACCTCGCCCCCTAGATTAGAAAAATGCTGAAGACCAATGTATATCAATCGATTTTCCCTCTGCCAACACACATGTCTTTTTCAGTACCCCACATTCAGCTACTTGACTAAGTGAGAAGGGCAAAGCTGTCTATTTCTATAACACTTTCTTCAAAATATAACAGTATCCAGTACATGTCAGTCTAACATGAAAATTCTACATTTTCTAGGGTTTCATATTATATAGTATCTTGTGGCAAAAATCCTGCTCCAATGTTCTACACAGAGATGCATATCTGTATGTCTAACCTCCAGCAATCTCCTGTCCCCACCCTTTGTGCATACATATAAAGGCACATTATTGTACAGGAGGCACGAAACACAAAAAAAATCAAAAAAGAAACAAAACAGATATGCAATCTATAAAACGTGAATCATATTTCCACAACAAAAACTTTCTGCTTAAAAACCAGCATACACATAACACTAAACCCCTAACTGTTTCTGTGACTTATGTCAATCTAGTGTGTATATCCCTGAGTCCGTCTTATGTCAAAAAAATGTCTTAGCCCCATTACTGAGACCGTGTCTACGTCTTTTTGTATCTCTATGCAAGAGAAGAGAAAGAGATACTAGCATTGATATAAAGAATGAGAAAATAGGAGAGCAACGAATAATAAGAATACAAAGATTTGAATACAAGGGTTTGAAAACAAATAAACATGCAGAAAGGGAGATTTTACAGCAAAAATGACAGCTGGATTGGACTTAATGGGAAAATAGCTGTATTCATTCCACTAATCCCCTTAGCTATTTGCTAAACTATGGCCCCTCCCCATACTTGACTAGGGGGTCTTAGATCAACCGTGCAATCCAGTGTCGTCCGTCATTTGTTCATTAAGAACTCGGTATCACCATAACAATATACCTTTGCAACGGACTTCCTGACTTATAATAGAGAAATGAAAGATTAACTCTTAGTGACTCATACTTATCTGAAATACATAAAACAATATTTTGGAGCAAAGTATGTACATACTTTAGTTTTGGATAATGATTCTCAGCCAAACAAATTATCATGAGTCACTGCAGCCTAAAACAAAGAGTGTTCCAATGATCCATTGTTAATTTGTCTTTCAAGAGTAATTTTTCTATTTCTCTATCCCACCCCCTTAAGCACTAAGTCTATATTTCTTTCGTCTACCCTTATCTGTGAGAAGAAAAGACAAGATAGTTATCTTTCAACAGCAAATGAAACAAACATTTTCATTCTTTACTGTCGGGCAGCGATCAGGATAACAGACATATGATACATAAAACAAACAAGCAATAACAACAAAATATGCTTTTAAATCAGTTTCTTTCTAAACCTGCACACTGATACTTACCACAGATTAACATTAACCCCACCTGATTGTAGGACTACAGGTCTGACCTAACCTCTAGGGTTGGCTATAGTTCTCCCCCAAGGCATTGGCTGCTATGAGGTGCGCAGGCAACTGTTGAGAAGCCTCTGAGACTTGTGTGAGCCGTCTCTGTGGGCGTCTGTGTGATTCCCCCTTAGATGGCCCAAGTCTCTTTACTTCCGCTCTTGTCATTGTACAGTCCTTTGCTTGGTGTCCCGTTTTAGTGCATCTAAAACACTTCCTCAACTCATGTTGTTTCTTTTCCAGTGCATTTTCACTATCCTGTTGTTTGATAGTGAAAATTTTACTGCAGTCCACTACCACAGGAAAGTATAAGGCCAACTGAGAGATTATGCATTTAATATTTTCCTGATTATCATCATCAGTTAAGGACTTCTCTTCCTCCAACATACAATCCTTAATAAACTTTTATATATCAGTACCGGGAGGAAGACAGGCCCTAAACACCACACGCTAATCTTTATTAGTTGGCTCATGTGCATAACCTAAATCTCTAACAAATTTCTGACACTTGGCTAAATCTTTCCTAGGGTCTGGGAATTCAGACATAATTGCACGCAGTTCAGATCTAGTCCATGGACAATGCATTTCTACATGTCTTATGGGAACCACGCCATCTCTGTCCGCCTTCCCATTAGGAACTGCTATTGCGCGGACAGGATGCAAATCTACTAAATCACTACATTCTGAACTAGTTGCTGGAATTGCTGTTGCAGTATAATGGATGTCTCCCCTTCTATTAATCTCTACATTATTCTCACCAATTTCAGCCGCTGCCCCTGCTGGTGGAACCATTCCCTTTCCTTTACCAGATGGTGCCTCTTGCATGTTACTAGCTTGGGCAGTGGCTGAAATGAAGGTGAGTTCACCTTCTTCCCTTGATACCTTATCTTTAACGTAAATTTTAGGATACAAGTTACTGGTTACATTCTTAACATTTTTGGTATTGGCTATACTCAGGCCCGGTGCTCCCATTAGGCAAGGTTAGGCAGTTGCCTAGGGTGCCGGGCTCTGGTGGGTGCCACAGAAGTATTGTACTTTAATACTGTTGTACTTTAATACTGTGGGGCGATCGCTGAGCATACCTTCCGTGGCCACTGCACAGCTTCAGATAGATCCACAGCTAGGGGCCACCGCCGCCCACCCCTCCAACAGCTGATGGGGCGGACCGTCCCTCCGACTCCTCTCCTCCACTCCCCCTCCCCTCACTGATTGTCGGGTGTGACATCATCATCACGGCCCGACAGTATCAGTGAGGGACGGGACCCAGCAGCGGGGAGCATCTTTATGGAGTCACCTTTAAGGTAAGGAAAGAGAGGGGAGGCAGGGCCGTCTTTCCCATAGGGCACAATGGGCAGGTGCCCGGGGGCCCTGCAGCCCAGGGGGGCCCGTCCGTCGCGCATGTCAGGCGTGACGTCATCACACCCGCCCGACATCCATTGCGGAGCGCGACGGAGGAGGAGACCATGGAGGGAGCCGGATCGCCAGCTGACAGCACGGTAAGTATTTTCTTCTTTTCTTTTTCCAGGTTTTTTTTTTTTGGCCCATATATATAATAATTATTTTTTTTTGTATGTATAGGGGCCCCGGTGCACTGCTGTGCCCGGGGGCCCAAGATGGTCTTAAGAGGGCCCTGAGGGGAGGAGAACATTTAGACCCAGGGGGGGCGCATTGAGACCCAGGGGGCGGGGCAGTGTGCTGGGGGGGATTTTGAAATTGTGCCTAGAGCGCCGAGGACCCTAGCACCGGCCCTGGCTATACTTATCACCTCAATCGCATTTGGCTGCGAGGGCGCACGTGCGCTCAGTTCTCCAAGTTTCTCAACGCTCACTTCCGCTGTGCGCGCACTTTTCGCAACGCCTACTTCCACTGTGCACTCGCTGCTCTGCCACGTGTTGCCTTCCATTTTCCACAATTTTAAACAATCATTATGTTTATTTCTCACTTTTGTTGGTTTAATCAACTGTACTTTATCTGTAACATTATTCAACACCTCTGAATTGAAACTACCGATCTTTGGAAAAGGTCTCTCACAATCCTTGGTCATCTTGACCCACTTGTCGCAATATGCCATTGCGTATGCACCATATTTCTTACACATGAGAAATCTTGCTGAACCAATAAGGCCTTCCTTAGGCAGTACATTGGCCATCTCTAGCGTATGTTTATCACTTATTTTGAACAATACCTTTTATGCGGAACACAGATAACACAGCAGTGGTCTGTCCCTTCCAGCAAACAATACCCTTTATGCAGACCACAGATAATACCGCAGTACTCTGTCCCTTCCAGCAAACAATTTCAACCCCTTGCTATAAACAATCTACCGCTAGAGATCTCTAATGGCCATGGACGTATTTCCTCTAGCCGCTTCCACTCGCTTCCTCTCGCACCAAACGAGGACCCCTAACACAGAAATATCAATGTTGGCCACAGGGCTATCAGCTCCTCGTTACCATGGCTCTACCAACAAAATCTGTTTTCACCGTATACCTTGTATACTACTTATTCAAATCATATACTTCTTTAATACACCGTATACTACTCACAATACCGTATACTACTGAAAAACTGCACTGTATGCTACTCAAAATACCACATACTACCATAAAACCACACCATATACTACTTAAAATACCTGCACCGTATGCTACTCAAAATACCACATACTACTTAAAATAACAATGCATGCTACTCAAAATGCCGCACACTACCTAAAATAACACTGCACCATATATTACTTAAAATACTGTATATTACTTAAAATCAACACCGTATGCTACTCAAAATGCCGCACACTATTTAAATAGTGTTCTCATTTCAAACACAACCTTGGCCGTCCAGTCCACTTCATTAGGCAGCAACCGATATCCCTGTCTTTTCAATAGTAAATCACCTCTTTGTCTGTCTTTTTTTCAACAGTATACAAATTCCTCTCTTATCTTTATGCATACTATTCACATACAACCTTTTGTTTTCTGCACAGAAAATAGATTTCCCAAACAATGATAATATCTTTATTAGAGGTTTTAACAAGTGATTATACTATACATATATAACAGACTATGAACATGATTGTTTAAACACGTGTCAATAATACCGGAAGTACACATACACTATGCAATGCAGTACCTTTTAAAACACAAAACGACAATAAAAAGAAACATTTTTCTTTCTTGTCCCTAGATTCAAGTTAGCGTTCCCTCAGATTATACAACAGTGGACATTCGGTTTATAAACACAGAATGAACAAAAGGTTTTGAACACATTGTGTTCTTTCCCGTATGTGACGCGTCTTCCACCCTTTGGTGAGGAACCGAAATCCGTAAGCGTTGCATACCTTCCAGTAACGTAACCACGAACTCAGAGCCCCCAAATTATTAAAATAATTCTATCGTTTTCAAATAAGCATTGCATAGATGATTGTATTGTGTTTCCAAGGCACAAAGTAATTTATTTTAGCAGATGCAATATTTAACAATTCAATACATGATTATAATACAGTACAGCCAATACTAAAAGATACATACATACTGCTGCGATCGCTTGTGCTAGCTGCGCTCCCATGGGTACCAGTGCACAGTACTTCACTCCAGAATACTGTGGTCAGAGAATGACTGAAGCTAGTGGGAGCTCAGCTACATTATATACACTCAGTGTTACAGAGACAACAATGCAGATGGTGTGGCTTGCTTTTATTGGTCCAGGTATCAGGAAGGTCCAGAGTGCTGCAGGTCATAGGCCAGTTCAAACCAAAATATCCAAAGGTGGGGGTCATCTCTCCAGGGGTTGTGCTCTGACTTTTCCCGCCAAGGCTCCAGTTTCAACTAGTCTATTAGCATTTTATAGTCAGCATTACTTTAAGTATTTATTCCCTAACATCACTAACTAGAGTATGCAATTACGGCGAAAGAAACGGACAACTGCTGATGAATAGGGGATTAAAATAATATCAGACATGACACATTTCCTATAACCTGAACCTTAATGAACACTAAAGTACATATAATCATAATATATAAACTAATAATAAACTAAATACTATCTGCTCATAAATCACTGTGGATCGGAATCATTATAAATATGAAATATATAAATAACTAAATGTTGTAGCTGCGAATGTGTGCGTGCGTATTTTACCGTGAGATTGCAGTATGCCACGTGTAGCATACTACATATTAAGTGTGAAAAAAGGGTATTTGCTTTTGAGGGTCAGCAGCAGAACCCGTCAAAAAAACTCTATTCTATATTCTAAACTTTTTTTCTATATCTCACTACTTGTCAAGTTGTACAGGGACATTCTGTGACTTCCATGTCAAATAGGAAAAAGGGTCTTTGTGTGTGAGGGTCATTGCAGCTGCACACCCCAAAAAAGTAAACAGGGTGTTCTTGTCTTTGAGCAGCACAAACCCGCAATAAAATATATCATTGCAGTTTGGGTCCAGCAAGATGTAGCTGCACAAAGAATTGTGGCTAAAAATCAGATTGATGAAATGGGAATAGTACAGGCAGCAAAAATGGAAAGCTTGAGGGTGTAGTCCCGCAAGTAATATAGCCAATAGCACGTGCTGTGATCTTTGAATCTCACTTACAGGAATTACCTGTGAAAGTGCTTTATAAGTTTTAATAGCTGAAGAAAGGAATATATTTGCCATATAACCTGAGCCGGCATGGAGCTAAATATAAACGCTTGCTATGCCTGATGTATGCCTAGGGCAAATGCTACTGTTTTTTTATCTGGACCCATCTACATTTTTTTTAAGTCTCCTTACAACACTTTCATCACCCACCCAACCACTCATTTTCTCACCCCGCAGTCAATTCATTAACCCTCCCTAGACAATTCATCATCCCCCAGTCAATTCATTAACCTTTCCCCCATAGTCAATTCATTAGCCTTCCCAGTAACGTCATTAACCTCCTCCCAGTCAAATCATTAACCCCCCCAGTCAAATCATTAACCCCCCCAGTCGCTTCATTAACTTCCCCAACCAATCACTTCATTAACCCCTCCCAGTCAAATCCTTAACCATCTTGGCAAAAGAAATATGATTCCCGGTGAAGAACCTTCAGCGATGAGCGCCGGTTCTTTGCGGGCGCTGCAGTGCCTACACACACACTTCCCACTTTAAAATTTAATATACATTTATACACTCGGCCCCGGGGTTTGACCCCCTTCCCTGCTGCAGCAATGCGTGCTACTCAGCCAGCGCTGCAGCGCACATCTTAAAATACATTTTACTTTTCAAGATGGAGTAATTTTCAAGATGGCTGACGCACTCGTGCGGTGGCTGGTACTCGGGGAGCCGGCCACAATGGTTTTCATAGTTGAACCCTGCAAAATGTTTCTCAGGTCTAGGGGAATGGGTACAAGAAATGATCGCTAGTATAGGTAAGCTCCTTGTTCTTATATTTGGTGTCATTATAGTAATTGGCTGTGTCAGATGTGTTCCAACTGTGTTGAACTGTTTGAAGAGTTCTGCTGAGGTAAATACCGAAAATGAGATTGTAATGATGATGAGAAGTACAGGTATCACGGTTAACAAAGAACTGCATTATAATCCTGAATTAGAAAGTATAATTAGATGATAGTTTTGTGTACTAACAAAGGGTGGCCTTTGAAAGTCAAATAATTAGATGAAGTCGTTTCAAATTAATAACCATCGATTTAATTGGCTTTATCTGAAAATATGCGAATAGCACACTACGGCGTGGAAGGGCGTATTACACAATAACACTAGCGAACACTTCTACATATATTTGCACTCACACATTCATTTGTAAATAGTTCACCTTAATAAAATTCCAGCACATTGTCCTTTATAATCAAATGTAATAAATTTAATAGTTTAATATAATAAGGTTTAAACCACTCTAATATTAAAGTAATTCTATCGTTTTCAAATAAGCATTGCCCAAGCGATTGTATTGTGTTTCTAACGCACAAAGTCATTTATTTTAGTAGATGCAAAGTTTAACAATTCAATACATTATTATTATATAATACAGTACAGTACAGTACAACCAATACCAAAAAATACATATATACCGCTGCGCTAGCATGGGCACCAGTGAACAGTAGTTCACCCTTGAACACTGTGGTCAGAGTAGACTGTAGACTGCGCAGCTATGATTATATATACATTCAGTGTTACAGTGTGAACAATGCAGATGACGTGGCTTGCTTCTATAGGTCCAGACTTCGGGTGGGTCCAGGGTTAACAGGTCACAGGCTAGTTCAAACAACCCCCTCAAAGGCTGAGGTCAACATTCCAGATGATTCTCCCGCCCATAAACCAGTTACAACTAGTCCATTAGCATTTTACAGTCTGATATCAATCTGACAAGATATTGCCTAACATCAATAACTAGAGTATGCAATATGCGATCTCTTCGAACCAGACAGCTGCTGATGAATAGGGGAATAAAATGATATCAGACATGACACATTTGCTATAACCTGAACCTTAAATAACACTGAAGTGTACATATAATCATAATATATAAACTAATAATAAACTAAATACTATCTGCTCATATATTACTGTATAACGGAATCAATATGAATATAAATTATAGAAATAACTAAATGTTGTAATGCGAGTGTGTATGTGCGTATTTTACCGTGCGATCGCCGTATGTCACGTGTAGCGTGGCATACTGAGTGCAATCGACCAATAAAACAATATTAACCAATATACTTTCGTTCATCCAATTATACGACTTCTACAGTTCCACCCTTTGATAGTATTATAAACTATCACCTTAAAGATGTTGGGCCTGAGTCATTAAGGCAAAAAATGGGTAAATGTTCTCTGGGACAAACCATGTTACAATACAAGGGGTGCAAAGTAGTTTATTATTTTGTGCATAAGTTAAATACTGGCTGTTTTTTCATCTAGCACACAAATACTTAATAGCTTTATTACTACACTGAAATTTAAAGTTGATCTAGGACATGTCCTACCCCAACTATAAATCTGTCCCCACATTTTAAATTTACCTCCCCCTCCAATGTAACATGGTTTTGCCCAGGTGCAAATGTTACTCCTTTTTTATGCTTTGCTCTCCTTAATGACTCAGGCCCGTTATATGCAGGATCTCAGTACCACGTTTCATTGCTATGTAATGCAAGTCCCCCTTGGTGTATGAAAACAAGTTATCATAAGAGAGAGTCTTAATCCTCAAAACGATTTCTTCTTTTACTATAGACCATACAATTCTGGAGCTTGGAGATAACCTTTTGTATGCCCTTCAAGGGTGCAATAAAACATATAATACATTATTTGGAAGGGTACAGAGTACAATAGAACATGTATCAGTTATTCAGAATACTCTACTACAGTTCTTCAAGTTTAACAGATTCATCCGTCCAATGCATGTCTTTAAGCTCAGAATACATTTAAACACTTCATGTTCATCAATGGCATCATCCGATGTCTATCAATAATGTCATATGCAATCTCCTTCAGCTTGCGTTAATATACACACTTCTAATAATGTCATCAGTTCTTTTCGTCAACACTTGTGGGCGGGCTATTGTCTGTTCGTTTTTCCCAGTCTCCCAATACTCAGGTTTCTTTGTACGTGAAACAGTGATCGGCTTGCAAAATATTGGGAGACTCCAGACTAAGGGACCTAGGTGTCGTACTTTTCCCCTAGTGGCCTCCCACCCATAATTCGTGTATCTCAAGAATATTTAGTAGAAAGAGAACTAATCCTACTTGATATAATCACTGAGGCACGTGAGAGAACACCCAGCACTATGTTTGGTCTAAAACCTTACCCACCCAAAAATGATAATCATTCTCAAGGATGCCTGCTCAAGTCCGAATATTACTTGACTGGCATCGCTGAGTGTACCTCTTTTTTTTTAACTATGTGGTCAATGTACTTACGGACGTAATATTACTCAGACAATAGCCCCTCGCACTTTCTCCAAGCTCCAAGGTTTCCAAATTTTCCTTTACCCCTGAATTGAATAGAGTAATTGGCTGGACCGATTAGGCTACTAACTTCTCCTTCATCCCCAACCCCTCAATATCATTACCTGAACCAGCCTCTGTCACCTGTTAACAATTAGAAGAATTGACCGTCCTGAGAAGAGGATGAAATGAGAGAAACACAAAACAGGAAAAACTACAACTTCTTGATGGACAGCTGTCTTAGCCTTTGGCTCAGGTGCTACTAACTGCATTCAAGGCCTTCCAGAACAGATTCATGAGTGCACTTGGACCCTTTTTCTGAGTGTTGGCTCCTCTGCAGTGGGTGGAATGGGTACCAGTGTCTCTGCTACTCTTGGTGCTGGTAGCTTACACTTGGCACTTGTCTGTCAAATAACCTGAGCCTAAGAACTTGGTGTTACACAACTTACTCTCCCAGTCCAACA
Organism: Mixophyes fleayi; assembly: GCF_038048845.1. NCBI lineage: Eukaryota > Metazoa > Chordata > Amphibia > Anura > Limnodynastidae > Mixophyes > Mixophyes fleayi. The sequence continues at coordinate 292,743,403 of NC_134405.1, read as the reverse complement.
TCCTGACAGTTAGTGTTTCTTTTCAGGAAACAGTGTTTTGAACGTTCTCGGTTGCTGTCTCACTATTTACCTTCCCTCTCAAGGTCTAAACTAGTCTATCGTTTACAAATTCATCCCACGAGGGGTCAAGAACATTTCAAAAGTCAACAGGTTAAGAGGCAGCTCAGGAGTGGTATTGATAGTGTGGAGGGCTAGTGGCTAAAGCTATCAGCCACTTCAATCACGTTCCAACTCTCATTCTATTCAATTCGATCTACAGTTACTTTATGTTCACACTGGTTTGCGGCTAATCAAAAAGTATGTAATTCGTTACTACTACTCATACATTATACATTTATTATCAATAACATGAATACCCCTATCACCTATTATAATTCTAGGGCTATCATATTGAATAAAGAAAGCTTTGAGTATGACACAGCAATACATTAGACACATTTCAATACACCTTTACCCAGACATATTTCATTGGTACACCAGTGTATACTTGAGGATCCTGCATGGTGGTAATTGGCTGACGTGGATTTGTTTTATCTGGAGAAAAACCCATCTGCAGGAGGGATATGGGATGGCTCTATTGGTATCATTTTCCTGACATTCTCTTAATCAAGATAGGACGTTGCCATCCTACTAGCTTGAGAAAAAATGTCTAGTGCACCCCAATATGCTCTTACCAGCTTGGGCATACCTTCTGTACCCATCTGAGCCAGACCATGTGCTGCCTTCGCTAGGTCTGGAAGATACACTCTGGGAGATACTGGTCTACCTTGTCCATCTCTCCAGAGTCCACCAGACTCCTAACCACATCTCTTCACCTTCCATACAGTTAATTCTTCAGGTAACACAAATCTTCATATATTAACCAATATGTGTATGCGTGTATGTGTGTGTGTGTTCACATTTTAAAACAAAAACAATACAAAGAAAAACAAAACAAAACATAGATTTGTCAGCTGTCAAATAAAATCCTGCTGTCTATTTAACAGCTATGTTCGCCCTGGTGTGACAGCCATGTATGGTCGTGTGTGTATTTGTGGACTTTACTAGCAGCTACTTCAGTTGGTAACTGTGTCACTGTATAAAGTCCTTTATGTAGTGTCCTACTCATGTGCTGGTATTGCTATAAAAAGATTTTTCAGTCAACTCAACGTCGCCCCCTAGACTAGAAAAATGCTGAAGACCAATGTATATCAATCCATTTTCCCGCTGCCAACTCACATGCCATTCTCAGTACCTCACATTCAGCTACTTGACTAAGTGAGAAGGGCAAAGGAGTCTATCTCTATAACACTTTCTTCAAATATAACAGTATCCAGTTCATGTCTGTCTAACAGTGAAAAAATATAAAACACGAAAATTCTACATTTTCTAGGGTTTCACATTATGTCATATCTTGTGGAAAAAATCCTACTCCAATGTTCTACACAGAGATGCATATCTGTATGTCTAACCTCCAGCAATCTCCTAACCACCCTTTGTGCATACATATAAAGGCACATTTTTGTACAGGAGGCATGAAAAAAAAAAAGAAAACAAAAACAGATATGCAGTTTATAAAACATGAATCGTATTTCCACAACAAAACGTTTTGCTAAAAATTAGCAGCTTCTATACACATAACACCAAACCCCTGACTGTTTCTGTAACTCATGTCAATCTAGTGTGTATATCCCTGAGTTTGTCTTATGTAAAAAAATATATCTTAGCCCCATTAATGAGACTGTATCTATGTCTTTTCGTATCTATACAAGAGCAGAGAGAGAGAGAGTGAGAGAGAGAGAAAGAGAAAGATAGAGAGATACTAGCATAGATGTACGGAATAAGAAATATGAAAGCAATGAATAATAGGAATACAAAGCTTTGAATACAAGGGTTTAAAAACAAACATACATACAGAAAGGGAGATTTTACAGCAAAAATTACATCTGGATTGGACTCTATGGGAAAATGGCTGTATTCATTTCACTAATCCCCTTAGCTATATGCTAAACTATGACCCCTCCCCATACTTGACTAGGGGGTCTTACATCAACCGTGCAATCCAGTGTCGTCCGTCATTTGTTCATTAAGAACTCGTTATCACATTAACTACATACCTTTTCAATGGACTTCCTGACTTATGACAGAGAAATGTAAAAATTAACTCTTGATGACTCATCTGAGATACATAAAACAATATTTTGGAGCAAAGTATGTACATACTTCATTTTTGGATAATAATTCTCAGCCAAACAAATCATCATGAGTCACTGCAGCCTAAAACAAAGAATGCTCTAATGATCCATTGTTAATTTGTCTTTCAAGAGTAATTCTTCTATTTCTCTATCCCACCCCTTTAAACACTAAGGACTAGATTTACTAAGCTGTGGGTTTGAAAAAGTAAGGATGTTGCCTATAGCAACCAATCAGATTCTAGCTTTCATTTATTTAGTACTTTCTACAAAATGACAGCTAGAATCTGATTGGTTGCTATAGGCAACATCCCCACTTTTTCAAACCCGCAGCTTAGTAAATCTAGCCCTAAGTCTATATTTCTTTTGTGTACCCTTATCTGTAAGAAGAAAAAACAAGACAGTTATCTTTAAACAACAAATGAAACAAACATTTTCATTCTTTACCATTGACCAGCGATTAGGAAAGCAAGTATGTGACAACATAAACAAACAAGCAAAATCAACAAAGATTACCTTTTAAATCAGTTTTTCCTAAACTTGCACATTAATACTTACCACAGATTATTATTTGCCTTGCCTGTTCCTAATTTCCTAGCTTTTGCTCTAATATTTTCTTTGCAATCTTTCCTCAAATGTCCCTTCTTAAGACAGTTAAAACACTTCAAAGATTTCTGTTTCTTTCGTCCCTTATAGTGGTTTTTATAATTCTGAGGTTGTGAATGTAATTTTTCTAACGCCTGGATACCCAACATCATTAACCTATCACTCTGCGCTTTTTCCTTTTTACATATATTTTTATCACGTTCTACAGCATTCTCTCGAAGTTCATTTAATGTGAGACCTCTCCAATTAGGAAAAGAGGTTTGTATCCAGGTCCTTAGATCCTCCCGGAGGCCGTCCATTAGTACTGCAACAGCTACCTCCCTATGATGTGGATTTTCCCTTTTATCTGATATCCCTGTGTACTTAATCATGGCCGCTAGAGCCCTAGAAAAATAATCAGTTGTAATCTCATTACCTTTTTGTTTGATTGTGAATATTTTTTTCCATTCCACTGTCACTGGGAAATATATTGCCAACTGTGTGATTATACGTCCAATATTATCCTGATTGACAACCTCAGTTAAGGATTTATTCTTCTCCAACCTACAATCCTTAATGAACTTTTGTATATCAGTATCGAGAGAAAGACAAGCTCTAAACACCACTCGCCAATCTTTATTAGTAGGCTCATGTGCATTACCTAAATGTCTAATACATTTCTGACACTTGGCCAAATCTTTTCTAGGATCAGGGAAATCAGACATAATTGTAAATAGTTCCGTCTTAGTCCATGGAAAATGCATTGCTACATGTTTCATGGGAACTACACCATCTCTGTTCGCTTTCCCATTGGGAACTGCTGTTGTGTGGACAGGATGTAAGCCTACCAAATCACTATGTTCTGAACTAGTTGCTGGAATCGCTGTTGCAGTACAGTGAATGTCTCCCCCTTTGGCAACCTTTACATTATTCTCACCAATTTCAGCCGCTGCCCCTGCTGGTGGAACCATTCCCTTTCCTTGTCCATGTATGGTACTGGCATGGGCAATGGTTGAAATGACTGTGGTTACATCTTCTTCTTCTAAAACATTACTTAAGACATCATACCACTTACTCATTACATTTTTAACATTTTTGGTATAGGCTGTACCTACCACCCCAACTGCATTTGGCGGCGAGGGCGCGCATGCGCTCAGTTCTCCACGCTTTGTAACGCTCACTTCCCTTGTGCGCGCGATTTGCATACTCTGTGGTGTTTTTTTTATCACCTGCTCTTTGTTAAAACAGAACACCACTCACACAAAGGTCTCTTTATATCCTGCTCACCCTTAGAACAGAACCTTTGTTGTCAGGTCACCGTTTTACCGTGCCCCGTCAGACACACCTGAACTATAGCGCTATCTCTTTCCAACACTTCCACCCTGCTCTCCCAATACTCAATCACGGCCTTACCATGCGGTCAAATCGCACCGCTGAAAGATAACTATACCATCTCTGTCCACTTTCCCATTGAGAACTGCTGTTGTGCGGACAGGATGCAGACTTACTATTTATCAGTAAATGTCGTGATTAGTATTGAGCGCACGTGTAAAAACCTATATTACGTTTCCAGTATACTTTTGTCATTATGTACTTATATCCACATACACACACACACACACACAACCTTTTGTTTTCTGTACAGAAAATACATTTCCCAAACAATAGCACTATCTTTTCAGAGATTTTACCAAGTGATTACACTATGCATATATAACAGACTATGATCATGACTGTTTACACACGTGGCAACAATACCGGAAGTACACATACTCAATGCAGGAAGTACACATACCCTATGCAATGCAATACCCTTTAAAACGTAAAACGACAATAAAAAGAAACATTTTTCTTTCTTGTCCCTAGATTCAAGTTAGCATTCCTTCAGATTATGCAACAACGGACATTCGGTTTCGCAACACAGAGTGAACCACAGATCTTGAACACATTGCGTTCTTTCCCGTATGAGACGCATCCGTTAATCCACCCTTTGTTGAGGAACCGAAAACCGTAAGCGTTGCATACCTGCCGATAACATAACCTCCAAACTCAGAGCCCCCAAATTATTAAAGTAATTCTATCGTTTTCAAATAAGAATTGCCCAAGCGATTGTATTGTGATTTATTTTAGCAGATGCAAAGTTTAACAATTCAATACATTAATATTATATAATACAGTACAGTACAGCCAATACCAAAAGATACATACATACCGCTTCGCTACGCTGCGCTACCACGGGCACCAGTGGACAGTAGTTCACCCTTGAACACTGTGGTCAGAGTAGACTGAAGACTGGGAGCGCAGCTATGATTATATATACATTCAGTGTTACAGTGTGAACAATGCAGATGACGTGGCTTGCTTCTATAGGTCCAGACTTCAGGTGGGTCCAGGGTAAACAGGTCACAGGCTAGTTCAAACAACCCCCTCAAAGGCTGACATTCCAGATGATTCTCCCGCCCATAAACCAGTTACAACTAGTCCATTAGCATTTTACAATCTGATATCAATCTGACAAGATATTGCCTAACATCAATAACTAGAGTATGCAATATGCGATCTCTTCGGCGATGGAGCCGGACAGCTGCTGATGAATAGGGGAATAAAATGATATCAGACATGACACATTTCCTATAACCTGAACCTTAAATAACAAGTGTACATATAATCATAATATATAAACTAATAAACTAAATACTATCTGCTCATAAATTACTGTATAACGGAACCAATAGAAATATGAATTATATAAATAACTAAATGTTGTAATGCGAGTGTGTACGTGCGTATTTTACCGTGTGATCGCCGTATGCCACGTGTACAATCGACCAATAAAACAATATTAACCAATATACTTTCGTTCATCCAATTATACGACTTCGACACTAAAGATATCTAAGGTTCAGGATATAGGAAATGTATCATGTTTATTGTCATTCTAATACACTTTTTACTATCAGACATCCGCTACAATTGGCTAAGCGATCGCACCTTGCTTATGCTAGCTTTGAATGATAAAGAATTAATGCTCAAAATGATATTGTGTTTGGAATGCTAATAGGCTGATTTGAACCAGTATTTCGGCGGGCTCCTGAGGGAAGACACGTAGGCAGCTGTTGGAGAGTTGACCCCCAACCTTTGAGGGCATTGTTTGAACTAACCTATGACCTGCATTATACTGGACTGTCCTAAATCCTGAACCAATCAAAAAATGCCATGATATCTCTACAGTTTTTTTTATATACCACAAACTGTATATAAACCAGGCACTGAGTACACCATTCAGTCTTCTCTTACCATGGGCTTCAGGTTTGAATGACTGTATGCTGGACCCAGTGCACTATGTATGTATCAGCTGTATTTTATTCAAATGTTATTTGTTACATCTTACTATTAATTCTCTTTGTGCGTTGGAACCAGATTGATCGCAGCAGACAACATTTATTGGTAGCGAGTAGATGAACATAACAGTAGGTAAGGGCAGGGCCGGATTAACCCGAGGTCTAACTGGGCTACAGCCCAGGGGCCTCGGGCATCCATGGAGCCCTTTCTTGAAAGTAATTTTTTTTTTAAATGTACAGCTGTAGCGAGCCGCCGGCCGCGCTACAGCCTGTACCGCGGTCGGCGACTCCTACTGAATGAAGCAGGTGACGCCAGGCAATGGTCCGTCCGCCGTGCTCATTAATCTCCTTAGCAAGGAGATCTCGTGAGAGTGAGACTGTCTCACTCTCACGAGATCTCCTTACTAAGGAGATTAATGAGCACCACGGAACAGACACTACAGGCAGGCAGCAGGGAGTGAGCTGGGGAGAACAGCGTTGAAGACCGAAGTAAGCGCTCGGTCCTGGGGGCTGGCTGTTTGTACATTCAATTTTGGGGGACAGAATTACAAGGGGGGCGGGCGGGCTGGCACGCATTTGGGGGGAGAGAATTACAAGGGGGGGCGGGCGGGCTGGCACGCATTTGAGGGGAGAGAATTACAAGGGGGGGGCGGGCTAGCACGCATTGTGGGGGAGAAAATTACAAGTGGGGGGCTGGCTGGCACGCATTGTGGGGGAGATAATTACAGGGGGAGGCTGGCTGGCACACATTGTGGGGGAGATAATTACAGGGGGGGGGCTGGCTGGCACGCATTGTGGGGGAGATAATTACAGGGGGGGGCTGGCTGGCATGCATTGTGGGGGAGATAATTACAGGGGGGGGCTGGCTGGCACGCATTGTGGGGGAGATAATTACAGGGGGGGGCTGGCTGGCACGCATTGTGGGGGAGAGAATTACAGGGGGGGGACTGGCATTGTTGGGAAATAATTACAGGGGGGCTGGCTGGCACGCATTGTGGGGGAGATAATTACAGGGGGGGCTGGCTGGCACGCATTGTGGGGGAGATAATTACAGGGGAGTGCTGGCTGGCATGCATTGTGGGGGAGATAATTCCAGGGGGGCTGGCTGGCACGCATTGTGGGGGAGATAATTACAGGGGGGGAGCTGGCTGGCATGCATTGTGGGGGAGATTATTACAGGTAGGGGCTGGCTGGCACGCATTGTGGGGAAGATAATTACAGGGGGGGCTGGCTGGCACGCATTGTGGGCGAGATAATTACAGGGGAGTTGGGGGCTGGCTGGCATGCATTGTGGGGGAGATAATTACAGGGGGGGTTGGGGGCTGGCTGGCACGCATAGTGTGCATTGTGGGGGAGATAATTACAGGGGGGGGTTGCCTGGCATGCATTGTGGGGCAGATAATTACAGGGGGGGGGGGTTGGGGGCTGGCTGGCATGCATAGTGTGCATTGTGGGGGAGATAATTACAGGGGGGGTGGTTGGGGGCTGGCTGGCACGCATAGTGTGCATTGTGGGGGAGATAATTATAGGGGGGGTTGGGCGCTGGCTGGCACAGAGTGCTCTTTTGGGGGACATAATTGCAGGGGGGCTGTTTGGGGGCTGTCTGGCACAGTGTGCATTGTTGGGGGAGATAATTGCAGGGGGGGTTGGGGGCTGGCCGGTACAGTGTGCACTTTAGGGGGAGATATTTGCAGGGGGGGGGTTGGGGGCTGGCTGGCACAGTGCGCACTGTTGGGGAGATAATTGCAGGAGGGCTGGGCTGGCACAGTGGCACTGGGGGAGATCATTGGGGCGTGGCTGGAACTGTTGGGAGCTTATCATGACTGGGGGGGAGGGGTGGGAGAGCATTGCAGTAGGATGGCTGGCACTGTTGGGAGCTTATCATGACTGGGGTGGGGTAGATCATGAATAACAAAAAGGCTAAAAGATAAGAGAAAAAATATATAGTTTAATATGTGTAAATGGATTATGAAATCACCATGTATATAGTGATTCCCTTGCATTCACACGCAATAGTCCCAAAATAATACAATTTTGTATTTAACTTCTTTTTGGCATTTTGAAAATACTGATTTGGTATATTAAAAGAAACACAGCTCAAACTACTTATGCCCATTCCGATATTACTGGGAAGACCCCAATAATATCGGATTAGGCATAAGTCGCTTGACAAATGGGGGCCTCACAGTACCCCTAGCCCAGGGGCCTACAGTGTCTTAATCCGGCCCTGGGTAAGGGTGACTAATTTGAATTGGATTTTGGAGGACACAAGGGGCTAGTGTACAGATTTTCAGAGGATTATGGCAGATGTGAAAGAGGAAGATCATTGGAGAATATTGATACAGCTATAATTCAGCAACTCATGCTGAAAAGAGGTGTCAACAGCACCAGCCATAAAAAGACTGACTACATCTTATACCTTCTCAGACTTTAAGTGACAAGGACAAAGTAATAAAAGAAAGTGTGGTTTTGAAGTTTTGATGACTATGATAAGATGACTTCTGCCTCTTGCAACAGCAGCTGAGATTCTGGTGATACATTGAGCGCCTTAAAGTTGTTGTTTTTTTTGTCGTTTAGTTCTCGCTTTCTATCTGTTTATACCCAGATAACTGCTACAACAGATATGTGGGTGAGGACAATCATCAGAGCTCACTGAGTGATATCCAAGCCTCCTATAAAATATGTAACTTGTTTGTTATCACCAACACCATCAATATCATTACACTTGTCTTAGAATTGGCTGCTACTCTTTATAATAAAGTTAAAGTCAACCTTCCTGTGCAATATTACTTTTGCAAAGTTTGGATTCAAAATCACATGTAGCAACCAAGTACTCGCTTTTGTCATTAAATTGATCACTATTTATCCTCCAGACTTTAAACATTGACAATGTCTCATATATCAGTGCTACTTTGTCATGGGACGAATACCACATAGACCCTTTTTTTTGCTTATGTACTTAACTTAGAAGTACAAAAATTATTTTTCTTTTAGCATTTTTAGAGAGTATATTATAAATATCAAGAACAATCTATAAACATTGTTTCAGATTACATTGTGCAATGCTCTTAAACATTGTGTATTGTGCAATGCTCTTAAACATTATTAATTTGTAAAAATTTGCCCAAGCATCATCTAATTCTTTCATAGAGAAAAAAGTACATTTGCTTGCAGTGGTAACATTTGAAATATGTCAGTGGTATTAAATGTATCCATTGATAATCCCAGAAGCTGGGAGCATCTGCGCACCTGCACAAGTTTTATCAGTGTCAGCAACAGTGGTAGATTTACCAAAGCAATAATTTTCTATTCTAGCTATCATTTATATAGTGCACTCTAGAAAATGCTAGCTAGAATCTGATTGGTTGCATTGGGCAACACTTCCAGTTTACCTTTCTGGAAGATTTGGCAAATATTCCCCACATAGGGCCTGTGTCATTAAGGAGAGTAAAGCATCTCTTCAATTTCCCTGTCTGTTTCAGACTCTCAGAATACACTCCGATTCCTGATAATCATTAAAAAGCCATTTATTTAACATAAAATCAATAAAACATATTGGGCCTGATTCTTTAAGGAAAGTAAGGCAAAAATGAGTTTTCTCCTGGACAAAACCATGGTATAATGAAAGTGGTGCACATTAGTTTATTATTTTGCACATAATTTAAATACTGGCTGTTTTATTTATGTAGCACGAAAACACTTGATAGCTTTTTTTTTACACCGAAATTTAAAGTTGATCTAGGTTATACCCTTCCCCAAATATAGTTCTGTTACCACAATTTAAATTTAGCTCCCCCCTCCAAAGCAACATGGTTTTGCCAAGGTGCAAAGTTACTCATTTGTTTTGCTTTACCTACCTTAATGAATCAGGCCCATTATGTATATAACTATATTGTTATTATCTCCAAACTTATTTAACATTGATATCACAAATGTATATGATGATGGGGTTGTCCAAGATGGTTAGAACAATAATTACCAGATTATCAAGTCTAAAATAAAATTCACATATATATATATTACATATACTATCTGGTCATTGTTGGTAATTCAAACAGTACCTGGAAGGGTCGAGTGGCCAGCTCGCCCCTCTCTCTAACTAAATCACTCGTTATGTGGTGAGCTGTATGATATCCGCGTGTCTTGAAATTCAAATATGCAGGCTGAAGTATCCAAACGGTAAATATAACTCCTTAAAACAAGCCAATAGTTGGTAATTGAAAGAAATACAATACTTGCCAGCACCGATCATAGTCACCCGTGTATTGCTGCACATTAGGACGCTGATGGTCTATGAAGATTTCCCCAGCACACACTGTGCACAGCTGACTTCAGGACTGAGCGTCCCTCCATGGATACAGATAGTCGGATAAAATAGATGCATTTCACACCAGATCTCCCATTTAGCACGTCTTTTCCAAATGCAGTAATCAATCAGGTAACTGAAGGCTGTGTAATCACTTCTACGTATGTGAGTAGATCACTGCATGAAAATGTCCACATCAATCAAGGATTAAGTATAAAAGATTACCTCATTCTGCATTTCCCCACATCCATACATCAATAATATCCCTATCTAGCGTTTAATCACACCTCTGTGACTTTATGAAACATCTCTCTACACTTCCCCATCTCTGAAGCCTCTCTCCCCTTCCCCATGTCTGTGCCAGTCTTTCTGCCCTTTTCCATTCTGCATTAACCTCTCTGCCCTTTCTTGCCCTGTCAATGTCAGCCTCCCTGCCCTTCTTGTTTGGGCCAGCCTCTTTGTCCTTTTCCCTGTTGGCGCCAGCCTCTCTGCCCTTCTCCATTCTGCATTAACCTCTCTGTCATTCCTTCCCCTGTCAATATCAGCCTACCTGCCCTTCCCGTCTGGGCCAGCCTCTTTGTCCTTTTCCCTGTTGGTGCCAGCCTCTCAGCAGAAGAGAAAAAGAAAGAAGTGATGTTTATGAGTCCTGGTGGCTACCGCTCACATGCAGCAAGAGCTAATGAAGACAAATCTATGTACAACGCCACATAACTGAACCTCAGGATCACAAGTACGCACAATCCTTTAATATTCTTTTCTTCAAATACAACAGTATGACGCTAGACATGTCCTTTGTGGACTGACCACGCTCCACCTCTGGTGATTGATCACACCCCTTCAGCGGTGCTGACAGAAAGTTGGTGGCACATGCATTATTACATGGGCCCCTCACATTATATTCCTCTGGTGTGCCCATTATGCCCCAGTCCAACCCTGGTGGTTTCTGTTATCCCCCAGTAACAGGTGGCTGTCTGTTAGGAAGGTTGGAGTGGAGCTACTAGTAATTAGCAGCAGACACTTGTCCCAGATGTTTGCCATGTATCTCATCCTCAAGTTGGAAGCAAAGCAAGTTTCTAATCCCCAAACAATGTGACCATTCCCACAGAACGGTAATTAAACTGCATCCTCTGATTTGCCACACAAAGATGCATTGTTACACTTTATTCATATTTCACATTTGTGTTTTAATTTTAAAAATATTAATGTATGTGTGAACTCAGCTCCACCATGTGAGTGGTGGATTGTTTGTGTTACATTGGGTTACATAGGCCAAGGCTTTCATGTGGTTGTAATGGTGAAGTATAGAAGCCCACAGGCCCCAAAAGCCTACTTATAAGGAGCAAACAGAGTCCAGTGATAATGGCTGTGTTGGCATTAAGTGGCTTAGGACAGAGAAGTGTGAGACCCAGTTTCTGCGCTAGTAAGGTGGTGCTTGGAGAATCAGAGCAAATAGTTATGTCACAGACGTGACCTTAGTACCTGCAAGTATTGGCACTACTACACCAGGAGGCGCGGAGTCTAACACGCCGCTGGTGTTCACCAGGGACCCCCGCCAGGAAGTTTGGACTTAGCGGCAACGACGTGCAGGTCGCGGCCCTCCCAGGTAGCTACTTGCGAGATATAGAGAAACACGTAGTCAAACAGGCAGAGTCAGGAACCAACCGGGCAGATGAGGTACCGAATCAGGAGACAGAGAATGGTCAGCAGGCCGAGGTCAAACCAGAATATCAGGATGGAACAAAGGGAGAATCCGAAAGCGAGGTCAGGAAGCCGGGTCAAACACAGGAAACAAGATAGCACTATACTGGAACGCTGGAGACTAGATAAACCAGTTGCTCTGGCACCCTAATGGTGTCAGAGCAGACTTTAAATAGGAAGTGATGCCTTCTCATTGGTGGGCAGAGGATCGGCGGACAGCTGTTCTGACCGCCGACAGGAACTTGAAAACGCGTCCCTTTGCTATGGCGACGGGCGCGCCTGAGCACCATGTCGCCGGAAGACGCGTCCCCGTTGCTTGGCAACGGGGCGCTCTAAAGACAGACGTCCGTCCCTGCTCGAGGAGGAGGCGCAGGGACGGCGTCTGACAGTACCCCTCTCCTTACAATTGGGGGAATCACTAGGTACAGAACGATGTTTCAGGAAGTCTGCCAGTAGTCTAGGAGCATGCAAATCTTCTTTAAAGACCCAAGATCTCTCCTCTAGGCCGAAGCCTTTCCAGTGTACTAGGTATTGGAAACGACCTCGAACTTTGCGTTCAGCAAGAACTTGGCTAATCTCATATTCATTGCCCATAGTAGTGGAAATGGCCTGAGGAACAGTAGAGGTATGAACAAATTTGTTTAGGACCAGCGGTTTGAGGAGGGAAATATGGAAGGTGTTATGAATCTTCATCTGTGGAGGGAGTTGGAGTCGAACCGTAACTGGATTAATTACTTGAGTTACTGGGAAAGGACCAATGAAACGAGGTGCAAGTTTCATGGAAGGAACCCGTAATTTTAGATTCCTGGTGGACAGCCACACTTTGTCCCCCACTTGGAGAGCCGGCACAACTCTTCTATGATGATCGGCAGAAGATTTATAATGCCGTCCGGATTTCAGAAGGTTCTCTTTGGTGGTAACCCATAACTTAGCCATATCTTGAGTCATGGCATGGGCGGCAGGAACCGTGGAGGAGGTGGAAGAGAACGTGGGGAGGGTAGGATGAGTCCCATACACAGTGAAGAAAGGAGAAAACCCAGAAGAACAATGGACATGATTGTTGTGTGTGAACTCGGCCCAAGGTAGCAGAAGACTCCAATTAGATTGGTTATGAGATGAGAAACAGCGAAGGAACGCCTCTAGATCTTGGTTTACTCGCTCCGTCTGGCCGTTCGTCTGGGGATGATATCCAGAGGAGAACTTGAGAGTAATACCTATATCTTTGCAGAAGGCTCTCCAGAAGCGAGACACGAACTGGACACCTCGGTCAGAGATTATTTCCAGAGGACACCCGTGGAGATGAAAGATTTCTTTGATGAAGACTTGTGCCAATTTGGATGCAGATGGAAGGCCTTTTAGAGGAACGAAATGAGCCATTTTAGAGAACCGGTCTACTGTGACCCAAATGGTGTCAAAGCCGCTGCTGGGTGGAAAATCAGTAATAAAATCCATCGAGATGCTGGACCATGGACGATCGGGAATCGGGAGAGGTTGTAACAATCCAGCGGGAGATTGTCTAGGCACTTTATTCTGGGCACAAATAGAGCATGAGGCTACAAACTCTTGGACATCCGTACGGGCAGTTGGCCACCAGTAATGTCGTAATAACAGCGAGAGAGTCTTCTCAGTACCAGCAAACCTAGAGGCATGAGCCCAACATAACGCCTTTAAGCGTAGATGTGGTACTAGGAAAGAACAACCCACAGGAGGAGTACGGGTGATGGCTACAATACAGGAGGGTTCAAACACTGGTGGAGGTACAGTAGTGGGTGAAGAATCGGAGACATCAAAAGAGCGAGAGAGGGCATCAGCTTTGGAATTGAGATAACCAGCACGATAAGTAAGAATGAGATTAAAGCGGGCAAAGAATGAGGACCATCTGGCTTGCCGGGGATTGAGACACCGAGCATCCCGGAGATAGATGAGGTTCTTGTGGTCGGTGAATACAGTAACAGGATGACGTGCCCCCTCTAGAAGATGACGCCATTCTTCAAGCGCAGACTTCACCGCCAATAACTCTTTATCCCCTATACCGTAGTTAGATTCAGAGGAAGTGAATCTCCTCGAAAAGAACCCACATGGCAGAAGTCCCCCTGAAATGGATTCTTGTGAAAGAACTGCCCCGACTCCTACTGCAGATGCATCCACTTCTACCAGGAATGGTTTATCTTGATCCGGTTGAACAAGCACGGAGGCGGAAGAAAAGGCTTTCTTGAGTGCTTTGAAGGCGTCGATGGCCTCCGTGGGCCAAACATGAGGATTAGCAGTTTTCTTAGTCAGAGCGGTAATTGGTGCGATGATAGAAGAAAACCGTGGAATGAACTGCCGGTAATAGTTGGCGAAGCCAATGAATCTCTGGGTAGCTTTCAGACCCATAGGTCTAGGCCATTTGAGGATGGCAGATAGCTTGACTGGATCCATCTGTAGACCGGACCCTGACACAATGTAGCCCAGGAAGGGAATCTGTGGCTTCTCAAATACACATTTCTCAAGCTTACAATACAACTTATTGGCTCGTAGACGAGACAGGACCTCTCTTACATGATCACGATGGCTGGTCAAGTCTGAAGAAAATATTAAGATGTCATCCAGATAAGCTACTACAGAGATGTAGAGAAGGTCTTGGAAAATCTCATTAATAAAAGATTGGAAAACAGCGGGGGCATTGCACAACCCGAAGGGCATGACTAGGTATTCGAAGTGGCCTTCTTTAGTGCAGAATGCAGTCTTCCACTCGTCTCCTGAGCGTATACGGATGAGGTTATACGCCCCCCGCAGGTCTAGCTTAGTAAAGACCTTGGATCCAGCGATTCTATCAAAGAGCTCAAAGATGAGAGGTAACGGGTATCTGTTCTTTATGGTGATGGCATTCAATCGCCGGTAGTCAATACACGGCCGTAGGGAACCGTCTTTCTTCTTGACGAAGAAAAATCCCGCGCCCGCGGGAGAGGAGGATTTCCTGATAAAGCCACGTTGAAGATTCTCAGAGATATAGGTGGTCATAGCGGTGTTCTCAGGGAGAGATAGGGGATAGATTCTGCCCTTTGGAAGAGGTTTATCAGGTAGTAATTCAATGGAGCAGTCCCAGGGCCGATGGGGGGGCAGGATTTCGGATGCAGCTTTGCAAAACACATCTTGATAAGCAATATATGAAAGTGGCAATTCAACGTGTGGAGATATCAGATGACAAGGAAGAGAGGTCTGGCCGGGTTTTAGACCAGACAAACAGGACTTAAAACATTGTGGGCCCCAAGAAGTAACCATCGCACGATTCCAATTAAAATTGGGGTGAATGAAGCTTGAGCCAAGGTAATCCTAGAATGACGGTGTTGACAGAACGAGGAAGAACCAGGAACTCGATGACTTCAGAATGTAGCACCCCTACCGTCAGCCGAACAGGAGCGCAGGTGTGAGAAACAGACCCGTTGGAGATCCGATTCCCATCTACCGCGGTGAGGAATAACGGCTGAGGCAATTTGATAGTAGTTAATTGGAGTTGCGATGCCAGAGTGGCAGAGATGAAATTTCCGGCAGAGCCGGAATCCACAAAGGCTAAGGTCTCAAAGGGGCCGACAGAGGTATGCAAGGAGATAGGCATGAGGCAGTCATTGCTAGAAATGGTGTAGGGAGTAATAACTCCAACTCCTAAATCGGCCTCCCTTCCACCGATTAGGAGGGGGCGTTTCCCGGTCTCTTGGTACAAGATGAGATGGTATGACCAGGATCTCCACAATACAGACATAGGTTTTGTTTGAAGCGACGTTGACATTCCTCGGCGGACAGCCGGGAACGGCCATTTTGCATCGGTTCTTCATGAAGAACCGGGTTTTGAAACATGGGAGCAAGGCGAGTAGAGGACCGTCTGGAAGTGGCACGTTCCTGAGTCCGCTCACGGAAACGTAGATCAATGCGATTGCATAAAGAAATCAGGGAATCCAAATCAGCGGGAAGCTCACGGGAAGTTAACTCATCCTTAACTCGGTCTGAGAGTCCTTGCCAAAAGGTTGCTACCAAAGCTTCGTTATTCCAACTGAGCTCAGAGGACAGAGTGCGGAATTGTATAGCATACTGCCCGACGGTCAGGGATCCCTGGCGGAGGTTAAGGAGACTGGAGGCAGCCGAGGAGATGCGTCCGGGCTCATCAAAAACCTTGCGGAAGGTTTCAATGAAGGTGGTGACGTTGGACAGCATAGGGTCATCTCGCTCCCACAGGGGGGAGGCCCAAGCAAGGGCCTGTCCGGATAATAAGGACATAATAAATGCCACCTTAATGCGTTCAGAGGGAAAAGATGCAGGACTACACTCGAAGTGGATAAGACACTGATTAAGGAATCCTCTGCATCTTTTAGGCTCGCCATCAAACTTGTCCGGTGGAGAGAGTCTCAGGGCTGTTGAGGAAACCACAGCAGGAGAGGAGGAGGTGGCGGCGACTACCGCGGTAGTCACGGGAACATTTTGAGCAGAAGCCATGGAGACCTGGAGGGTCTCAAGACGAGTTGCGACTCCTTGGATACAGTGAAGTAACTGTGCCTGCTCCGCTTCTTGCTTCTCCACCCTATGAGCCAAGTGGAGTAGAAGGTCACGTGCAGAGGGTTCATTAGCTGAGTCGGTTGACATGGCCAGAGCAAACTGTCACAGACGTGACCTTAGTACCTGCAAGTATTGGCACTACTACACCAGGAGGCGCGGAGTCTAACACGCCGCTGGTGTTCACCAGGGACCCCCGCCAGGAAGTTTGGACTTAGCGGCAACGACGTGCAGGTCGCGGCCCTCCCAGGTAGCTACTTGCGAGATATAGAGAAACACGTAGTCAAACAGGCAGAGTCAGGAACCAACCGGGCAGATGAGGTACCGAATCAGGAGACAGAGAATGGTCAGCAGGCCGAGGTCAAACCAGAATATCAGGATGGAACAAAGGGAGAATCCAAAAGTGAGGTCAGGAAGCCGGGTCAAACACAGGAAACAAGATAGCACTATACTGGAACGCTGGAGACTAGATAAACCAGTTGCTCTGGCACCCTAATGGTGTCAGAGCAGACTTTAAATAGGAAGTGATGCCTCCTCATTGGTGGGCAGAGGATCGGCGGACAGCTGTTCTGACCGCCGACAGGAACTTGAAAACGCGTCCCGTTGCTATGGCGACGGGCATGCCTGCGCACCACGTCGCCGGAAGACGCGTCCCCGTTGCTTGGCAACGGGGCGCTCTAAAGACAGACGTCCGTCCCTGCTCGAGGAGGAGGCGCAGGGACGGCGTCTGACAAGTTATTGTATTTGGTATTATAGTAAATGCAAATCAGAAAAAGAAACAATATATCTTAACTCAGCCAATACATCCCCTATGAAGTTTGGGCTAGAACTGGGGGATCATTGCGATCTGACCAAAAACTTTGGTCAAGAGCAGTCTATAAATTATCCATAGAGGTTTGTGATGATATTAGGGCTTTCCTGACTTAGTTTAAGGTCAGATAATTTATCACAAAGTCTGACACAGTATAAATGATATGCTGCTGAGCTTATCAGTCAGTATAGTTTTATGTTAAATAATGACTTGTCACATGTTAAGGTATTAGTAGGTTTATATGTAATATATTATACTGATTTATTACTAAACTTCTGCCTATAAAATCTATTAGAGATGCTCTGACTCACTTTTCGGAAAACTGAGCCCACCGAAACAGCACAGATCCAAGAACCGAGCCGAGCGCCCTTAGAACTGAAAACAAGGCAAAACATCATTGTTGCTTCGTCGGATCTTGTGATTTTTAGATTCTATAAGTACCGTCCTCCATGGAGATCCAGCGCCATTTTACAGAGAGACACAGAAAGGGTAGCAGCGTTCTTTGCAGTCTCCAGTGCAGTTGGGCAGCGTGATTAATAAAAGAGAAAGAGGAAGGTTGGCAGTGTTCTTTAAAGTCTGCAGTGACATTCTACTGTGCCATAGCTCGCCCAGAAACAGAAGAGGTTGCAGTGTTCCGTGCTAAAAGTGAAATAATAAAGCTGGCAGCGTTCTTAAAAGTCTCCAGTCACATTATACATTATACTGTGCCATAACTCGCCCAGAAACAGAAGAGGTTGCAGTGTTCCGTGCTGAACGTGAAATAATAGAGCTGGCAGTGTTCTTAAAAGTCTCCAGTCACATTATACTGAGCCATAGCTTGCCCACAAACAGGAGAGGTTGCAGTGTTCAGTGCTGAAAGAGAAATAATAGGGCTGGCTGTGTTCTTAAAAGTCTACATTTACATTCTACTGTGCCTTAACTTGCCCACAAACAGAAGAGGTGGCAGTGTACAGTGTTGAAAGAGAAATAATAGAGCTAGCTGTGTTCTTAAAAGTCTCCAATCACACCAGTCCACAGAAGACCAAGAGCACTAAGCAGCTGCTGGCACCAGTCATAATGATAGTAATCCCTAGTAATCATCTGCTAAACCTATTTTACAGCGCATAGTGTTTTAAGTCAGGCAAACAAAAATGTAAAAAAAAAACCTTTTCTAGGTTTAAGAGCTATGTCTTCCCTTTGCTTTCAACTGACCTAGATCTCAAGAGATGCAAGGAGCTCCTGGTGAGCGTCTCCTTCTTCAGTTTCCCAGGCAACTGCTGCTAGGAAAAAACGCAGCTTTCCTAAGAGACCCAGGGATGATGCAGATGACATCTGGTCTGGTCTAAATGAATTGACCAAAAACTGTGACACCTGTGCCGTAATTACAACTGATCCTACTATTAACATCCAAAGGATGGTGGAGGATTATTTTCAAGACAGCATAGAAATAGATATGTCAGACAGTCCCTTTACATACAGGGAGGAAAAAAATGCTATTTGGAGACCCATGTCCAAATTTACTTTGCAATACCTAAGCTTCCCACCCTCCAGTGTGTACTCGGTAAGAGTTTTCAGCACAGTCGGGAACCTTGTCAGAAATCGGAGGCTACTTCCTAAAAATGTGGAGAAGAAAATGAACTACAAATTCCATGAGGAAGGCCTTTTCCGTCAATAACATCAAAGTACAGTGAATTCTGAAATGGTGGATACCAATGAGAAAGAATTAATATTGTGTGAGGATGATGTACACACTGATGAGGGTGAGGATGAGGCTGAGGATGATGACAAAAAAGTCTTGCCACTGTAGAGTTCATTAACTGAACTGTTAGCTTAGTGCCTTAAGCCCATTGTTAGCTTGTTTTGTGGGGGCCTAAACAAACCAAGCACTTCAGCCACAAAAGTGGCAGTTTTTGTCGCTGAAGTGCTTGGTTTGTTAAAGTGTGTCTTTCCTTTTTAAGAACCATTAAAAGGATGGGTGTTAGGGCCCAAGGACAATTCCATCTTGCACCACTTTTCCTTTCAGTTACCACCGTGACACCCATTGCTGATGCAGATGACTCAGCACAACATTTTGATATCTGGTCCGGAGTGCTGTAAAAGCATTGACCAAAATTTGTGAAACTGCCGCCATAAATCCACCTGATCCTACTATCAACATCTAAAGCAGGGGTGTCAAACCTTTTAGCATCCCTGGGCCACATTGGAAGACGACGAGTTGGTTTGGGCCGCACATTAGATACACAAACAATAACGATAGCTGATCATCCAAAAAACCATAGAAAACATAGTTAACATATATATATGAGAAAAAAAGTGAGATATATATATATATATATATATATATATATATATATGTATATAAAGTATATCACTTTTTTTTCAAATCCCCTTATACTTACCTTTCAATCGCCCTGTTCAAAAATCCTCTCTAGTTATTATACTATAATCACTTTTTGTATTGTTTCGATGCAATATCAATAAAGTGCATTTAAGCCAGGCATTGTATATCAGGGTGCCCTGACCAGACATATACACCACTGTGACCCCAAATTGTGACCTGTTTTGATAATTACACCACTATGTTAGTTAAGGGATAACAACTTATAATGGGCCAAAGAGAATAATATATAATGCCCCATTAGTATTACAAGTAGAAGTATGTAGCAGGGAGATAAGGTCCATGATGCTCCAGGACCAGGTGACTTTTATTCACTGGTCAGCGTCAATTGTAATAATAAAAAAAATCCCCCTTAACTTACCTTTTAATCGGCTTGTTCTCCTGTCCTCTTCTCTTCTTTTCTCCAATTCTGTGCTGCTGATTGTTCTTCTCGCGCGGGTGATTGCTCTGTGCTGCGCTCCGCAATGGATGTTGGACGTGATGACATCACGCCCGGCATTCACTGCGAGCACCGCACGGAGGAGGAGACAAGGGAGGGAGCCGGAGTACCAGCTGATGTGACCGCATGGTAAGTATTTTCTTTTCTTTTCTTTGCAGGATTTTTTTTTTCCATTAACAGCACTGCCCCCTTGCCACAACCAAAACTCCTTCTGGGCCACATTCACAGGCGTGCTGGGCCGTGGGTTGGACAACCCTGATCTAAAGATTGGTGGAGGATTTTTTTTTTTTAAGGGTATAATGACAACAATATTATTAACAAAGAAAAACATTGCTTACAGAAGTAATGTAAGCATGGTGTTATGAGCCGGGGCGGCTGTGGGCACCACCACGACTCTCTTCCCTCTGTCCCTGTCCCTGTCCACTTTCAGTTTTCGGCCCAACCGTTGCTAGGGCAATGGCCAGACGCCGATCTGTCAGATTATTGCGCCCCGGCAATACTTCTATTAAGCCTGCGGGCTAATTAGGATTAATTACATTTATTAAGCCACACTTGGGGGCTTACTATGTCATGCAATTGCCTGTCCCTGTTTGGCTGTCTTGAGTATTTAAGGCAGGGAGGGCTTGGCCTCCCTGCTGGTTATATATTGTTTGATTCCTTGTGGATTGAAGAAGTCCTCCTTAGTAGATACATGGCTGAGAGACAGAATGGAGAGAGTTTTGGCGTGAAACAGGAGACGGCGGACGCCATCGGCCTGTAGCATCAGCGGGTCTGGGTGACTGAGGTAGCCTGACTTTACCTCACCTCGTCTCAAGACGCTGAATTGAGAGCCAACAGGAAGTGGAACAGAGCCTTTATATGCACGATGGCGCCTAGGCACTGAGAACGGGCACAGCTGTGCAGGCCACCGGATTATCATGTGCCTGCCAGCAATCTACACTTATCTAGCGGAGAGGACGGAGGATTGGAGCTTGGCGCGCTGGTGGGTCAGTAACCTATATCTGCCTTATATATGTGTAGATACAATACAGCACAGCACGTCACAATACAAACGGGCTGCACTGAAACAGAAAACGTAGCACACGAGTCTTTATCTGGCTTAAATGCTTATCGAAATTGTTCCATTGAATCTGGACTTTGCACATTATTGTTTAGTAAAATTACAAGGCTTTAGAGTAGTCGATTCCAGATGACACATGGTTAAACAGTATTAGTAAAACTTCAAGCTCTGCACCTTAAAAATTGGGCAATACTGCCATCTTGTGGCGAATTGATATAGCTTAATGCTTTATATATCTGGACAAATATCTGAATACCAGAAACCTTAGTCCAACGCACTGATACTGACAAAGACGATAAATTTACCCTGCTGGTAAATCCAAAACGGCGACATAAGTTGTTTCAAACAAGATGGAATATTGAGACACTCTGAATATGTAAAAGATCAATTATAAGTATCTTGGTAGCATCACAACCTCATATAATATTGCAGCTACAATTCTTTAAATACTAACTGTCATAAAATGGAGAAATTTATATATACCCCAGCTTCTGCCAAGCCACAGAGATCTAAACCGGAAAAGAGAAAGGGAGATAACACCTCAGGGAAAATAAATTCTGATTCAGACAGTCTGGCTGTTGAGGCGCCTTTATCATATAGCGTTATGGTCAAAGCGATAAAGGAGACAATTAAGCCTCTAATGCAAACACAGGCCATAAAATTTATAGAAGCAATCAAAGAGTTGGCGGACCAGATAGCAACAACAAATAAACAGGTCAGCATCAATGAGCAACATATTGGTGAACAAATGCAAGAAGTATCATCTATAACAAAGCAAGTCACTTTATTACGCAAGGACCACAAACAGAAAATCGATGACCTAGAAAACAGATCAGGACGTAACAATCTGCGGCTGGTAGGACTGCCAGAAACCATTAAGGGGCCAGCCTTGATTCAATCCCTTAAAGATGAACTGCCAGCAATTCTTAAAATCACAGAGAATGTGAGTGGTCTAGAAATAGAAAGAGCTCACCGCCTGGGACCGACTAGTGACAATGTGGACAGGAAACCACTCACGGTCATCTTCAAATGTCTGAATCATGTTCACAAAGTCCGTTTCTGGTCTACTGCAAAACAAGTGGGAAAGATTCTGTGGCAAGAAAAACAACTTATGTTGTTTCAAGATTACTCATCTGAGGTATCTAGGGCACCTAAGGAAATGTCACATATCTGTACACGTCTAGTGAAAGAGGGAAAGAAGTTCACTCTCATGTATCCAGCTAAACTGCGTTTGTTCAACGCAGCGGAAGATGCGCAAGCATATTTGTATGAGTAAGAATCAGAGAGACTGACTTTATCTAGAGATGGATAAACCCTAGATTTGAGTCAGGTGGCCTGGAGAGATGACTATAATGCTAATATATATATATATATATATATATATATATATATATCTCTAATCTGAATGTTTTTGATCGATACCACCAAAGTATATTGCTTTAATGTAATGTGGGAAAAGTATTGTGCAAACCTTTAGCAGGGCTGAAGGTAAAGGATATGACACTTTATCCAGGATAGATTATTTTTTGCTTTCAAATTCGTTAGCCAATCAGATTTCAGCGGCAAGCAAAGAGCCTATTAGTTTATCAGATCATGCCCCTATTTGGTTTACGTTAAAAATTAACTCATTACGTTAAATTAACTAATTATAGACAGTGGCATTTTCCGTCAAGTTTGGCGTCATCCCAACAATTCCAACATAAGTTGGAAGCAGCGTGAGCAATATATGTGCAAAATAATGAGGAGCATGCTTTGGACTCTATATTGTTTTGGCAAACAGCCAAGGCAGTCTTAAGGGGGGATATTATGTCTTATGCTGCAAAAGTAATGAAAGATCAGTCTGAGGTATATTTGACTTCGTAAAGGGAACTTAAAGTAGCATTCAAGAAGCTTAAAAGCGCCACAACTAAGAAACATAAGGCACAGTATAACGAAAAAAGAATACATTTTGATAATATAATAACACAAATGGGGAATAAACATAGGAAGAAAGGCAGATACCAATTCTATAAATATGGTAACAAAATCAGTGGATTGCTTTCTAACCTGTTGCAAGGTACTAAGTCTTTTACTCTAATTGCCTCTCTAAGAGACGCTTCGGGGAACCTTAAACATTCCAGTGAAGAGATTCTGTTAATAAGTCTTTTTATGAAGAACTTTATTCCCCTGAGTAACCTAACCTACAAAATAAAACTAACTTCTAGTCCCAGATACACTTACGGTAGATATCCGAACAGCAGGTTGCTAGGTTGAGTACCCCAATTTCGGAAGAGGAAGTAGTTGCTGCTGTTAAACACTTAAAGTCCAATAAATCGCCTGGCCCTGATGGTTTAATGGGAGAATTCTATAAGATTCTTCTTTCTCAAATCTCTAAAACCTTGCAAAAAAATTTAAATGCCATAAGACTTTGCCCCCTCATTTCAATACCGCAACTTGTTGGCCAAGCCTGGAAGAGATGCAGAATTGCATGGCTCATACAGGCCAATATTTAAATACAGGCTACTGACAAAAATTCTTGCGGAATGTTTGAAGAGGATATTGCCTGATATTATTCATAACTATCAAATAGGGTTTATTTGGGGGAGAAACGCAGTTTATAATATTAGGAAGATGGTTTCTGTATTCCAGTTGGAGTGGGAGGCTAGTGGAGATGATCCAATACTTTTGCTATCACTAGATGCCAAGAAGGCTTTTGATATGGTAGGCTGGGACCATCTGTATGAAACCCCCCAGAGGTTCGGTTTTCCCATGCAGTTTATTGAAAATATACAAACGATATATATGAATCTACTAACTCATATTAATGTTAATGGGCATTTGTCAATGCCCTTTTCCATTCGTAGGGACCCGACAGGAATGACCTCTATCACCTTTATTATTCGCATTGGTGTTAGAGCCCTTAGCGTTAGCACTTAGGCAGAATCATCAATTCTCAGGATTTAAGGTGAGGAAAGAGGAGGTGAAACTTTCACTATTTGTGGATGATATGCTACTTTTTGTATCAAGACCATCTGACTCTATTCCAATAATATTCAACCCAATAACAAGTTTTAGCTCGATCACGAGGTATAAAATTAACTTCCAAAAGTCAGAGATACCCCTATTAGGGAAAAATAAATTAGTTCCAATGGTTCTTGGTAAAGTAGCCAACACTCAAATATTTGGGTCTCCAGATAGCCTCTTCACCACAACGCCTTTACCAACATAATTTCACGCCCATTATAGGTAAGATACAGGTACAGCTAAACAATTGGAAACACCTTAGAGTATCATTTATGGGAAGAGTGGCAATTATTAAAAGTATAATCTTTCCTAAGTTGACATACCCCATACAAATGTTACCTATTGCCATAAGTAGGGGGGATGCCTTGAAGTGTACGACCCTCTTTACTAAATTTATATGGCACCAGAAAAAAAAAAAATAGCGAGGCATAGATTAGTGTTACCTAAGCAGAATGGTGGACTGGGCTTTCCGGACGTTTTGGCTTTTAATAGGACAGCAATGTTCAAATATGTTTCAGACTGGCTACTTGGTTTGGAGCACTTCAGGAGCATTTCACGGTCAAGACATTGGAGGTAGAGAGTTTTTACCCATATGTGCCAGCTGCATTTATTCATATACCAAAAGGTGATGTACCACATAATATATTACAAAATGTATTATTCAGAGACACATATGCGGCATGGCAAGCAATTAGTAAAAAACTGAATGATGATCCAAAATTCACCAAATATCTTCCATTGTGGGGAAACCCAGAGTTTGCTCCTTCCCTGACTAATCAAATATACAAGGTCTGGAAGGAAAAGCGTATATTGTCAGTGAAGGATATCTTTGATCCAGGAGGAGTAATGTATACTTTTCAGCAACTGCAAGAGGCGCACTCACTCCCACATGCTCATTTTTACCTAAATTTACAGATTCGACACTATATTACAAGTAAACAAAAGACAGTAACACCAAATCAGGAGTCTTCAATGATAAGCCTGGAATCTTTACTAGGTTTCTCCCGTATACATAAGTTCAGAATAAGATATTTATATTCAGACCTAATCGATACGAATGTAGTCTAAGGTTGGTCCAAGGTATGGGACTCTTGGAGGCGAGACATTCCAGATATAAGATCTCCAGAAGAGGTTTCATAACCTGTGCCCATACAGCACAGGTTATAAACACATAAATTTTAGCTAGACTCCAAGAAGTGCATTAAAAAAACAATAAATGGCATATATATATCACAGACTCAGAAGAAGCATATTGTGGAGACAGAGACTGGGCTATGTTCAAAATGTGGGTATCACGAGGCTAATTTGATACATAACTTCTGGAATTGTACTAAAATTGTGAGTTTTTGGAATAAATTGGTGTCTTTCTTAAACTTTACCTTTAATATACATCTACAATATACATCTACAACCACACCCTGAGGCTTTGTTATTTGCCTCCTTTGATGTCTGGAAAGAACATATACCGAGTCCTCATATTATACCCTTACTAACAGTTATTGTTATTATAGCAAGGAAAGTCATATCGGAACTGTTAGATATTCTATACTTTGATAGGCGAGCCACATCTTCAGATTTAGAAAAAGGTATTAAAGGATTTTATGCTAAGTGGGTTATACACATTGAAACCCTAGAGCCTCATATACAAACCCAAATTATGCAAATGTTTGAGGGAACCAATTGGTCTGTGTTGAGACGACTTTAGAGTTTTCTATGTATGAGAGAGATACATTCATGGATTGCTCAATTGTCTGAAATGTCTTGAGAAAGGCAGTACTGTGTTGACTTGTACTGTTTTGTATTATCTGGTACTGCGGTTCATGATGTGGAGCAAATATTGATTTGAGTTTAGTCCTCTAGAGACCTGAATTACGCTAACTAATTATAACCTAGGTTAAGCTTGTAATTAAGTTGTATAATATGTAAATGTTTGGGATCGGAGGAAATATCTCATGCCCCTTCCTTCCCCCCTCCTAATTCTTCTACTTCTTTTATTTATTTATTCTATTTTGCTTTCTCCAAATCTTCCACCCCCCTCTCCCTCCCCTTCCCTTTAACTGAAAATTGAAAATATATTTGTACAGTGTATTGGTTTTATACCTGAAAATGTATGTTCATTTAGCTTGATATTTCTGTACAATAAACAGTTTAAAAAAATAAACAAATTACTAAATTCTACTAAAAAAATATTGCAAAGAGAAAATTGCATTGGAAAACTCAATAATTGTAAAATAATGTCTTAACTGTAAGAGATATAAAAAAGTTGCTAATAACCTCATTCCTTGTCTTGTGCTGAATAAAAACCAGACGTAGCAATTTTTTTTATAGGACCACTCTGAAAGGATTTCTAGACCAAAATCTAAGTGAGTGTCCATAGCGGTGGCTTTTTTGGCTTTATGACATCACACAGGCAATCTGCCACAAATTCAGTCAAAACACCTGGTAGTACATGATAGTAGGGATGTGCACCGGCGACTTTTGGTGTCTCGTGTTTTGTGTTTTGGATTCGGATTTTCGTGATGTTTTGGGTTCGGATTTGTTTCGCAAAACACCTGCCGAAAGGTTTTGGTTCGGATTTAAGGTTTTGGATTCGGATTTTTTTTTAAAAAAAGCATAAAAAGTTCAAAAATCAAGTTTTTGGGCTTATTTTCACTCCTACGCTATTATTAACCTCAATAACATTCAATAACAAGCATTTCCACTAATTTACAGTGTATTCTGAACACCTCACAATATAGTTATTAGTCCAAAACGTTGCAACGAGGTATCTTTCTGGACTGCGTAGTGGAGTGGTCCCCACAATATATTAAGAAAACCATCAACTGGTCTTAATCGCACCAAAAAATGTACCTGGACTGCATAGAGGAGTGGTCACCACAATATAATTTAAAAACCCTGAACTTGTATGATTCGCACCAAAAAATGTATTTGGACTGCGTAGAGGAGTGGTCAACACAAAATAATAAGAAAACCGTATAGAAGTGGAAGTGGGATAAGGCGCAGATGGGACGGGTTTCGAATAACAGGTACCTCAATACCAATGAGTGCCTCAAAATACTGTTATATCAAGCTCAAATTGTGCAATATGTGAGCATAGAATACAAAAATTATAAAAAACATTAAAAAACATGCAAACACAGAGTGTATAATGAACGATGGTAATGTTCACAATATCAGCGTATTTAGTCCCAATGTTTGAGTATTGCCGATTATATACTTCAATCTTCTCAATACCAAGCTGTTCCTAAGGTACTGGATTGTCAGCTTAAATAAACGATTTAGCTAGACAAATCAATTTATAAAAATATATGTATCATAAATGGTAATAGTCACAATGTCAGCGTTATGGATCCCAGTGTTCCAGTACTGTAATCATTTCAATATGATTAATAGTGTTTCAAAACCACCATCAGGAATGTCTTCTTTGATATTCAAAACTTCCCCTCCAGTGATTCATATGTGGGAGATAAGAAGACAAGAACGATTCTCCAATGGTGTAATAATCCAATCACAATGTTTAATACCATACAGATATGACGAAGTCTCTATGACGAAACGCGTAGGGTCCAATGGGAGCTCGAGTTTGGTCGCTGTGACAACACAACCCGGAAGTCAGTCAGAATCTCACTGCGGGACGGAGTAGCGAGGAAAATTTGGACTGCGTGTTTAAAGAAACCTTTATGAGACCTGTTTTCCCTTGTAAAATGTAAGTGGATTTTATATCTGTATGGTATTAAACATTGTGATTGGATTATTACACCATTGGAGAATCGTTCTTGTCTTCTTATCTCCCACATATGAATCACTGGAGGGGAAGTTTTGAATATCAAAGAAGACATTCCTGATGGTGGTTTTGAAACACTATTAATCATATTGAAATGATTACAGTACTGGAACACTGGCATCCATAACGCTGACATTGTGACTATTACCATTTATGATACATATATTTTTATAAATTGATTTGTCTAGCTAAATCGTTTATTTAAGCTGACAATCCAGTACCTTAGGAACAGCTTGGTATTGAGAAGATTGAAGTATATAATCGGCAGTACTCAAACATTGGGACTAAATACGCTGATATTGTGAACATTACCATCGTTCATTATACACTCTGTGTTTGCATGTTTTTTAATGTTTTTTATAATTTTTGTATTCTATGCTCACATATTGCACAATTTGAGCTTGATATAACAGTATTTTGAGGCACTCATTGGTATTGAGGTACCTGTTATTCGAAACCCGTCCCATCTGCGCCTTATCCCACTTCCACTTCTATAGGATCTTGCCCTTTTGGGAAATTATTTAGGTATTTCCCACGGGATTTAGGCTGCATTCCCAACCCTATCCCCAATCTATACGAGCGCAGAGGAAACGTGATACTTTGCCTGATAATAAGAAAACCATCAACTGGTATGAATCGCACCAAAAAATGTACCTGGACTGTGTAGAGGAGTGGTCACCACAATATAAATTAAAAACCCTGAACTTGTGTGAATCGCACCAATAAATGTATCTGGACTGCGTAGTGGAGTGGTCCCCACAATATAATAAGAGAACCATCAACTGGTCTGAATCGCACCGAATAAAGTACCTGGACTGCGTAGAGGAGTGGTCACCACAATATAATAAGAAAACCATCAACTGGTCTGAATCGCACCGAATAATGTACCTGGCCTGCGTAGAGGAGTGGTCACCACAATATAAATTAAAAACCCTGAACTTGTATGATTCGCACCAATAAATGTATCTGGACTGCGTAGAGGAGTGGTCACCACAATATAAATTAAAAACCCTGAACTTGTATGATTCGCACCAATAAATGTATCTGGACTGCGTAGAGGAGTGGTCACCACAATATATTAAGAAAACCATCAACTGGTCTGAATCGCACCGAATAATGTACCTGGACTGCGTAGAGGAGTGGTCACCACGATATAAATTAAAAACCCTGAACTTGTATGAATCACACCAAAAAATGTATCTGGACTGCGTAGAGGAGTGGTCACCACAATATAATTAATAAAAAACCCTCCACGGCTCTGAATTCCCCCAAAAAAAATTCTGGTCTGCGTAGTGGGGTGGCCCCGATACCCAATTTGATACCGGGGCCACAATATAATAAATACACCCTCAACTGGTCAGAATTCCACCAAACAAGTATCTGGACTGCGTAGTGGGGTGGCCCCGGTACCCAATTTGATACCGGGGCCACAATATAATAAATACACCCTCAACTGGTCAGAATTCCACCAAACAAGTATCTGGACTGCGTAGTGGGGTGGCCCCGGTACCCAATTTGATACCGGGGCCACAATATAATAAATACACCCTCAACTGGTCAGAATTCCACCAAACAAGTATCTGGACTCCGTATTGGGGTGGCCTCGGTACTAAATTTGGTACCGGGGCCACAATACATCCTCCAAGTTACAAGTGTAGTGTTTATAACATATTAACACTACACTAATTCTAGCACGTCAATACCTCTTGTTTTAAATAATGACAGGGCATTTGACTTCTGATTTAATTTTTTGAATTTGTTGACATTTTGTTTTACTTTTTGAACATGGCAAACGACTGTTGAATGGTCACATAATGCCAAAAAAAGAGTTGCAAGATGGAATTGTCCTTGGGCCCTCCCACCCACCCTTATGTTGTTGAAATAGGACATGCACACTTTAACAAACCAATCATTTCAGCGACAGGGCCTACCAAACAACTGTGGCTGAAATGATTGGTTTGTTTGGGCCCGACACCAAAAAAACAATTCATCTCTCCCTGTACAAACTAAACATGCTTTACTGAGGAAAGATGTCGTCCTCATCCTCAACCTCTGATTCCTCTCCCCCTACAGTGTATACTTCCTCCTCCTCACACATTATCAATTCGTCCCCGCTGGACTCCACAACCACAGGTCCCTCTGTGCTATCTGGAGGGCAGTGCTGTACTTCATTGAGGAATTGATTATTCATTTTTATAAACATCATTTTTTCAACGTTGTGAGGAAGCAACCTCCTTCGCCGCTCACTGACCAGGTTCCCCGCTGCACTAAAAACTCTTTCCGAGTAAACACTGGAGGGGGGACAACTCAGGTAAAATAGAGCCAGTTTGTACAGGGGCTTAGCGGTCATACGACTTCCCCTCTGGGAGGATGACCGACTAACAGCAGCAACAGCAGCAGTGTCAGTAGTAGGCGTACCGCTGCAGGATTCCTCGGATGAATCACGTATTGGAGAGGACTCAGTCTGGCTGCTGACTTGGGCTGCAGGACTGAATCTTATGGAGATCGTGGAGGAAGTTGACGAGGAGGGTGTTGCTGGTGTGTATCCAACTGGACCACGGGATTTAGGTGTCCCTGTACCTATGACGGTCCTAGCCCCAGTTCCTGAACTAACCACTGAACTATGAAGGTTGTTCAGGTGACGTAAAAGGGAGGATGTCCCTAGGTGGGCAAGATCCTTACCCCTGCTTATTTGAGCTTTACATAAGCTACATATGGCCATACATTGGTTGTCCGGATTTGGATAAAAATAACTCCAGACCGAAGAGGTGCATTTTTTGGTCTTCTGACCAGGCATGACGATGGGCTTTTTCATCCCATGGACATCAGCTTTTTCCCCCACTGGTGCCTCATTTACAATAACCACATCACCATCCTCATCCTCAAGTTCCTCCACAGCGCCAGCTACATCATCAATAGCCTCCTCCCAAGCCACCTCTTCCCGTACAGTGATGGGAAGGTCAGGCTTGACAACCACCAACACCCTTGGACTCGCCTTGGGGATTTGTGATAATTTCTCTTTAGAAGGCAGAGTTGTTTGCTGTTTTGTTGCTGACAGCATAACTCTCTTCAATTTTTTGTAGGGGGGGGGAGGAGGAGGAGGGCTAAGATCCTTGGGTGAAGCTGGACCACTAGTCATGAACACGGGCCAGGGCCTAAGCTGTTCCTTGCCACTACGTGTCGTAAATGGCATATTGCCAACTTTACGTTTCTCCTCAGATGATTTTAAGTTTCTCTTTTTGCTATTTTTCGAGAACTTGGGTTTTTTGGATTTTACATGCCCTGTACTAGGAGATTGGGCATCGGGCTTGGAAGACGACGTTGATGGCATTTCATCGTCTATGTCATGACTAGTGGCAGCAGCTTCAGCATTAGGAGGAAGTGGGTCTTGATCTTTCCCTACTTTATCCTCCAAATTTTTGCTCCCCATTATATGTAGCACAAGATACTGCAGAATGTGTGAACTTGGTAATATTGCAGTACCAATGGGCTTATACTGCAGGATTGGTTTTGCAAATTTTGCTGTAATTAATTTTTTTTAAAATTATTTTTTGGTATTTTTTTTTATAACTTTTTTTTAATTTTTTAAACACTTGGGAATATTGGGGAAATAACTATGCACTTAGAAGCACAGAGCACAGGACACAGGACCACTGGACTGAACAGGAAACAGCACACAGGACCCAGCAGCACCACTGAACTCAAAATTGACAGAGAACAGCACACAGCACCACTGGACTGATACTGCAGAATGTGTGAACTTTGTAATATAGCAGCAGTACCACTGGACTTTTACTGCTGAATGTGTGAACTTGGTAATATTGCAGTACCAATGGGCTTATACTGCAGGATTGGTTTGGCAAATTTTGTTGTAATTAATTTTTTTTTTAATTAGTTTTTTGTATATTTTTTTTATTAACTTTTTTTTTATTTTTTAAACACTTGGGAATATTGGGGAAATAACTATGCCCTTAGAAGCACAGAGCACGGGACACAGGACCACTGGACTGAACAGGACACAGCACACAGGACCCAGCAGCACCACTGAACTCAAAATTGACAGAGCACAGCACACAGCACCACTGGACTGATACTGCAGAACACAGCACAGCACAGCACAGCACAGCACAGCACAGAACTAAACAGCACAGCACGAGATCTACCAGAACAGAGGACCACCTAACACACCCTCCCACTACCCTGATCAATGCCCGAGTGAAGATGGCGGCGACTAGCGGGGAAATTTATAGGATCCGAGTATCGCGAGATCCGACAGCGGGATTATGACTCCGAGCCTCGGTTTCAATTTTTCATTTGGCGCCAATACCCGGATCTGTCTCGGATCCGACTCGGATCGGCAACGTTCGGGTGGGCTCGGATTCAGGAAATCCGAGTGCGCTCATCTCTACATGATAGCACACTATATTAGCAATGTATCCCCGGTACTCATTCAATATATATATTTATATATATATATATATATATATATATATCCCTGGACTTAATAATAATAAACGTCTTAAAAAATTTTTTTACGCTATCCAAAATGTGGGCAACAAAATGTTAGCAGGGCCGGTGCTTTTTACCTTGACCAATGGGAGCAGAATCCTTGGCTCCTCTGGCTGCGAGTGTGGCACTTGGCTGTGCCATCATAGCCAGGAGCCACTCTGCCATCATAACAGTGACATGGAAGAGTAGCAGATAGTAACTTATCATATAAAATACTGCTTTTGACACTACAGGGGCATTAAAACATTGGACGAGTGACATTATATCACTCATGCAGGGTTTTCGATACCCCCTAATCATTGACGTCCTAGACAGCAGCCTAGTTCCACCTAATGGTAGTTCCAGGCCTGGATGTCTGCAGATTCAAAAATTACTGAAAATGTGCTCAGAAGCCGCCATGTGTGTAAAATGGAAGTTGACTGTCTGTGGTTTCAACTAAATACAAAGAGACATTACATACATTTTTCCACACAGCATCATTTGTCAATGCCTTCTTGCAACCCTAAGGATTATAATGGTAAAACTATTAAACTGGTGGGAAGCTGGGATATAAGAGTCTTTTATGGTGACTTTGTTTCTTATCATCCAAAAATGGCAGAATTGCTTTAGACAGGAATTGATTTAACCAGCTGGGAATCAGAATACAGTGGATTCATTTAAAAATATTAATGGATGTTGTCATGATTATATCCCAATCAGGAATTTGGAAAATAATACATTAATGTGATCAGGATCCCTGCCAAATATATGAATTGTTTTAAACATGTGAAATCAGTGTGTGTGTGCATGTGCATGTGTGTGTGCATGTGTGTGTGTGTGTGTAAGCAGAAAGGGGGTTATAATGTATGCAGATATATTGCAGAATGACTGCTTTGTGTCACCTAGCTGGAGTACTCCTACAGAGGGGTTTTAGTGTCCAGACAACCAGTCAATTATGTTAAAAAAAAAATGAAAACAGAGGCGGCGCAGCCGATCTAAAATCCCTGTTAGACCGATAAATCAAAATATTATAAATGCAAACATTATACAGTCCATATAAGAATAAAACAAACAAAAACATATCATTGTGTAACACTCTAAAAAATGGCAAATCTTATTGATATATTCCAAAGAATTAATTTTCACTTAATATAGTGGGTGATCAATATTATTCATTAACACCAAGTGAATTCTTCCACACCCCTTCATGAATGCACTCACAAGGTATAAGATGTAATGCAGTTGTTATGCACGTCTAGTTGCTATCCAATAACGATTGTCGATTGCTGATATGTGGTTCCAAAACACAATGTGATTTAATAGCCAAAAATAGCAGAATAACAAATCAGAATAAAATAAGTACAGCCGTTACTTATCGCAGGAGCCCTGGATCCAGTGCACAGTCATTCAGGTCTGAAGGCTGTGGTCAAGTAGACTGTGCACCAGGTCTAGAGCCCCTGCTTATATACAGTCAGTGAATACAGTAAAACAATGCAGATGATGTGGCTTGCTTCTATAGGTCCAGGCTTCAGGAGGGTCCAGTGTAATGCAGGTCATAGGCCAGTTCAAACGAAAATATCCAAAGGTGGGGGTCAACTCTCCAGGGCATGGACTCAGATTTTCCCACCAAGAATCCAGTTTAAACTAGTCTATTAACATTACACAGACAGTATCATTTTAAACATTTTTTTCCTATCATTGCTAACTAGAGTATGCAATGTGCGATCTCTAAGGAGAGTGAACCGGACAACTGAGGATAAATAGGGGATTCAAATGATACTAAACATGCCATATTTCCTGTAACCTGAACCGTTGATTTCACTAACATGTATATAACTTATAATATTAACCGTAAACATTGCTACATTTCGACATAAATAACTATGTGTTGCAACTACAATTAATGTGGACTAAGTACAAATGTGTATGTTCGTGTGAATACGTGTAAATGTGTAAAACCTGTTATTGCCACGTGTTGCGGCTGGATACGCTTCCCCACGCCGTAGCGTGCTCTACGCTAAATTTTCAGACAAAGGCAATCAAGTTTGCTAGATATTAATTGAAATGACTTTATCCAATTTGCTGACATCGACACAGCGTTGCATATCAAAGATATTCCATCTCCTTAAAGACAAATATGTAGAATTCCCCTCTAGGATCTGCTTGCCTAACAACTTTAGATATGCGCAGGTAGGAATGCAATCTCCTTGATGGTGTCAGTAGCTGTCTTTTTCTTACTGCAGATATCAAGGATAGAGAAACAGTCCACTCCTGCGTGTCAGCTCCAGCTGTACTAACCCTGTCAACCATGGTTTATTGCATTGCCTACAGATGCAAAAAGATTTGGAATTCATTTGTAGTAGCAAAGGATAATAATTGTGGTCACTCCAAGTACATTATACATTCATATAGGAAACATAAAATATCAAGGCACTATTTCATAATCCATGTCTGAAAAAGACCTCTGTATATATTTGTAGTCAGTGAAACTGGCCACATGACCTGTGCTATCAATATATACAAATAAGGAAGAAACAAAGATAGTGGGGCTAATACAGAGCGGGACGTTAAGCAGTTTGCATAGTGTATATTGCATGTAATTACTCTGATCATGCGCAGATAGTGGATGCTTGCATATGCACCTATGCAAACTTGCTTGATTCTTGTATTTATGCTGGCCTGGACCTTGAGAGGCGGTAGGCAATGGGCATTCTAATATGGGCACAATATAGGCGTGTTTACTCAAAGCAGTTTATGCAAACCTGGAAAATTTCACATATAAACATGTTAGAAAGTGTATCTTTTATACCTGCTATGAGGCAATTGCAAACACACGCAGATGATGATAACTTATCATAAAGCAGGTGTATTGCTGCCAATACAGAAATTGTCTGGCTAATGTTTATTTAATCGGACTCAGAAGTGCAAGTTTACAATTGGTGATTACAACATTGAACAGAAAAGTTTAATTGAATTGAATGTGATGAAAACTGTGACATTAACTTGAAACAAAACTAAACGTTATTTCCACTTGAATGTCTCTATGTACCAAGCAATAAGGACTGGAACAACATTCAACCTATATAATTTATTTGGAAAAAAAATACATGTTTTATACTTGCTTTAGAAAAGCAGGAGTTCAATATAAAGCGCCTCTGAGACTGCCTGTTGCTTATAGCATGCAGGTGCTTGCATTGTATAATCAATAGTCTAGACTAGAATTAAGCCTAAGATTCAAAAGCTTCCCACAGTCATATAAAGGGATAAACCTAAATGAAAACATAGCTTATATAATATGACATAGCTAATGGATTTAGAATGCACCATGTAAACACATTTCTTAATGTTTTTACTCAATGTTGATCTTGCACTTGAGATAACCCATGTGCTGGAAGGCTGCTAGGGAATTTTAACTGTAATTTCCTGTTATTCAAAAATATAAAAGTTAGAGCATTTCTCTGCACTTCACAAAACAGCTGTTCCTTCTTTAAGTGTATAAATTTTCAAGGAGATTCATGTGAAGAAGCTGGGGTAGTGTATGAGCTGCTGAGTAAGTTAACAGGTATCTCTGCTTTGCCAGGCAAATATTCAGAATTCCATTTTAGTATGCTAAGCTGATTTCAAAGAAGATAATAAAAATAACTGACTCAAAAAGTTTCAGCACTGCATTTTAATTATATATATATATATATATATATATATATATATATATATATATATAATATATATACATATATATATATGTATATATATATATATATATATATATATATATATGTATATATATATATATATATATATATATATATATATATATATATATATATATATATGTATGTTTCCATAACATAACATACTCTAACAATATGTGTGTTCATCACTTTCTATTTAATTCTCCTTAGTTATCTACTGGGCAATATACACGGCTGGATTCTTTTGTTTGGAATGCAATTCCAGTCCAAGTGCATTGGGCGCCATAGTACTAGGCAACCGTTTTCCTCCCTTTAAAATGAATACTGTGTGATAGCCATTCAAATGGCATACTAAGCTTTTTCATGATGTTGAAAAAGCATTTCATTGATTGAATATCCATTCTAGCCAATCATTTTCACATTGTAAATGATAAAAGGTCCACTCAATTTAAGGTTGCTTTATGTAAAAAAGCTTCTACTGGTACCCATTTGTGGATTAAAACGATTTGGGACCCTTACAATATGGGCCACTATCTAACATTCGAGCCTTAACTAAATGTCAAATTTACATTATGTAGCTCATCACACATCTTCTTTCTACAATTCTCAATGCAGTTCAATAGATGAGGGCTTCAAGTCTTCAATAGCTCAGCATGGTATGTAAGAAAGCCCAGATGTATCCTCTTTTAAGTATACTTTCCATGCACATTATAAACTTAATAGAGAGGTGTGGAGTTAAAAAAATACAGCAGAAAGGTAGTGTAAGAAACTACGCCAGTACATATGCCACCCAGCAGATGCACTTTGTATTGCTGCCTGTCATCAGATGGGTGACAGCATGGCATGAGAATGTAACAGTCTCTCTCAGGAAACAGAGATCCTTTTCAGAACTCGATAACAAAGGAGAGCACATCTGTATATAAAGAGGCAAGGTGACACACACATACACACACACAGTGTCAGCAGGGTCACCCAACATTGAGCGGTTCCAATTTGAAATGTTTAGCACTTTTTATATATTTAGCAAATTCTTTGGTAAATAGACCAAAAATGCTATTTAGAAAATAAGATTTATTGCTTTGTCGCATTGTCGTTATGTCATGTTGTGGCGAGGCCAAACAATTCCAGCAGTCAAACAATTTTTTTACAACCAAAGAATCATGTTTTGAATATTTGTCGCTCTGTCGAATATGTTGCATTGTTGTGTTGTCATTCTGTGGTCTAATAAGTTACTTTTTGATACTAAATAACTATGTAAGATTTGGCAACTTTCTATATATATATATATATATATATATATATATATATATATATATATGAAAATAGTTGCAAAGTGAGTGAGCGCGTTATCACATGTGTTTAGCATAGACTTTATTCTCGCAGCTAGCAGGCTGTAGGGTGTGGGTGTGGTTGTAATGAGGCCTTGTAAGCAGGTAAACAGGGAACCTATGATAATTAATTTTAGGGCTAGATTTACTAAGCTGCGGGTTTGAAAAAGTGGGGATGTTGCCTATAGCAACCAATCAGATTCTAGCAGTCATTTTGTGGAAAGTACTAAATAGATGAAAGCAAGATTCTGATTGGTTGCTATAGGCAACATCCCCACTTTTTCAAACCCGCAGCTTAGTAAATCTAGCCCTTAGTCTTTAGCTGGTGGGAGGTGTCAGTCTCAGAGGGAGGAAGAAATGGGCTTGACAATTGTCAATCAGACTGGAGTTAGGAAGGAGTTTAAAGTTTAAAAGGTCTGTGTTTCTTGTGGGGAGTGATCAACACTGGGCAAGCTCGCAAATCTGATAGAGAGGTGATAACTGACATCCTGAAAATAAAGTACTAGATGGTTTCATCAGAAATACATTACAAACGTCATTGTCGTGAACATAGAGAACTTGCAGTTATTTATAAGGAATAAATCATAACTGCAGTGTAAATGGGTTATATCAAATTAATCCATTGATAAGTTTAGTTAAAGTGCAAAATGTGAAGTCAGAGAATCTTATGTAAATGTATTGGATGACTGTGCACATCCCAGTGTGAGAAGATAGAAGTGTCACCTGGGGGCAGCTTCAAAAAGCTCCCAAGGTGAGATATAGGTCTGTTTATGACACCTGAATAGACGTTTAGGTACCGCTCAGTATGTGGTCTGGCTCAAAGAGGCCATGTGCTGACATAGGCTATATGTAATATAGACAAAAAGAATTCAGTTTTAAAATATGCCACTTAAAATCAATAAAAGTAGTGATCAACCACATATTCATCAATAGCATGATGAAGGGCAGCTCATATGTTGAATTAAGAATTCTGTCCCACAGAGAAATTAAGGAAATGAGGGTAAGCTCTGCGAATACACTGTATTTAGGCGTGTTTGATATCAAAAGATGGACAGAGTTATAGGGGATTTATTAATGATAAAATTGTATTGATTTGACGCTCTACAAAAAAGTTATATCACATAGTAAAATTGATTAGTAAATCAGGCAACATGCAAATGGTGATTGAAAAAGTGTCACGGGCCACAACCCCCTAATAGCATTAAACACTGCCCCTGTGAAGACCATTCCATTTCATTTTGCTTCAAAACCTGTGTTTTGAAGGGACAAACTGTCAGCTTCTTGGGGATCAATCTAATTGAAGGACTGTCCACCTTTTCTGCCTGCCAGGGCCACCTTAACAACAGTATAAGCCCCCGGGCACAGCAGTGGAACGGGGCCCCTATATATAAATATATAAGTAAAAAAAAAAAAAAAAAAAATAAGGATATATATACCCAACTTAAACGATCCATACAATTTCAACTGTAAAAGTAAAGTCCTTTTTTTTTTTTTTTTTTTTAAATCCCCCTCTTAACTTACCTTTAAATCGCGATAAGTTGCATCCTCTTCGCTGTGCTACTCCATGCTGTGCTCGCAGTGAATGTCTGGCGTGATGACGTCATCATGCCCGACATTCACTGCGAGCGCATTACGGAAGAAAGGATCAGGGAGTGAGCCGGATCGTCACCTGACCTAAACGGTCAGGTGACCGCAAAAGGTAATTTTTTTTTTCTTCTTTACAGGATTATTTTACAGCAGCAGACCTGCCAGGGCCCCCTTTCCCCCTGGGCCCCCGGGCACCTGCCCATCGTTCCCAATGGGAAAGATGGCCCTGCTGCCTGCCCCAGGCATACAGATTATTATATGTAAATGATGCTCTGTACTTTCATCCCATTTGTTTTTATAACTGTATTTTTTTACTTGTATGTCAAATCTTTATCTAACTGTTTTTTTAATTCTCTGTAAAGCTGGGTACACACTACTGTGGAGATGGTCCCCGCCGAGATGCCTCCAGATCCTGTGCCCGAGAAGCGGGCAAAGATGCCCGCCATCGCTATGCCCCTAAAAGGGCTGAAGATGTGCCTGGTGCCCATGAAGAGGGCGAAGATGTCAGGCTGTGCTGCGCCCCTGAAGGGGCTGAATAGTCCTCTGGTAGCTGAGCCCTGCAAGCGGGTGAAGAAAGAAGGTTACTCACCCGTCCATCGATCCAGCGATGAATATCGTGGCTTTCTTCCTGCAGTTCTTGTGCACGGAGGAAGGCTGAGCCAATCAGGGCTCATCTTTCCCCGCTGGCCAATCAGCGGCCGGATGCGCGAGCCAATCGCAGGTCACGCCCGGCCATTCAAAAGATTGGCGCCAACGCGAGCCAATCAGCGCTAGCGCCGGCTGATGACGTCGCGCCGACAACTATATAAGTCGCCGGGCGGTGCCATTTCCTCAGAAGTCCGTCGGCGGAGAAGAGGGAGGACGTCTCTTCAAGACGTCCAGCAACAGGATCAGCGGCAGCAGCGGCAGTGGGCCCTTGTGAGAGACGTGAGCTACCCTGCTGCTCGAAGACTACAATCAAGCCGCCGGAGCAGTGGAGAAAGAAGGCAGAAGAAGGCGTGGCAAGTTGAGATTCCTGCGCAGAGCAGGTAAGTAGCCTTAACTTTAAATTCGGGCACTAGGCCCGGGGCCAGGGTCGGGCACAAGGCCCGTGGGGACAGTAAATTAGGGGCACAAGGCCCAGGGACTTGGGGACTAGGCCCCGATAAAAAAAAGTGGGCCAGTAGGCCACATTGTTGAAGGGCACAAGGCCCCGTTAGTCAGTGAGGGGGACTCTGAGCCCCAAGGATAAAAGGGCACAAGGCCCTTAGTTAGTGGGCTCAGAGCTCTGAGGTAGAGAGGGGGCTGAGGCCCATTAATCAGAGCACAAGGCTCTGTGTGCAACTGGGCAAGAAGCCCATGGTGTGAAGGGCAGAAGGCCCTGGAGGTGGTGTGATAGAGGCGTGGGAGCCTTGTGAGTGTAGGCGCGGTCCTGTGTGAGGTGAGCACACGTAGTTAGGAGGTACAGTAGAGTGGAGGCTCCTGTGGTGCTGTAGCAACCGGCTGGTTGGCTAGCAGCGGTGTGCTCTGGTAAGTAGCTTACAAAATACTGTATATTGTATTCTGTCTGTGCGGCGGGTATTGTTGAATTACAGTATTTTGGGTGTGCTACGTATTTGTGTCCAGGGGCAAGACGTCAGGCCCCCATTAAAGGTAGGCTCTTGTTCCTGTGTTGTTCTGTGCTAACCCATGCTGTAGGGACAAAGGTAGTTACCAGCATACACATAGTCAGGGGAGAACACACGTAGTTTTCCTGTCCCTTAGGTCCCCGGGGTCACACTGGTTCCCAGTGGGGGGGGCTGAGTGAGTTGGTGGCAGTGCAGCACACCTTGAGGCAGTTCCAGGGGCGGCCGTGGTTCTGATTGAGGGTCCCCAAGGCCGGTTCCGTGCAGGTGGACCTGTGGTTCCGGATGTAGGGACATGTGTGAGATACCCGAGTACAGGCAGTCGGGCGGTTCAGTTCGATCGGCTATTCCGTGCGGCAGTCGGCCCGCGGGTTACTGTGCTGTTCCACTGAGCCTCAGCCGGGCTTGAAGCAGCCGGTCCTTAGGGTCCGTGGGTGACCCCATCGTAAGGAGACAGTCTCCTTGGTTAGACCTGGGTGAGAGGGTTAGGAACCGCCCTCCGGTTTAGTCCGTGAACACCGGCTGGTGTTCCCCGTAGTGTGTAAGTGAGCAGTTCCGTTAGTGCACCACACCTAGTTAGTCATAGTGGTTTGACTTAGTTGCGTTGCCGACCATTAGAATGTTGTTAGGGTCGGGTCGCTGTTGTAGTCAGTCCAGTTTTGTGGGTGCCATCTTAGTCTCACTGAGAGCGTAGAGGGAGGCTGTGTGTTCTTGTCATCCGCAGGTATCGGGGAGGTGCAGGAGAACCGGATCGGAAGTGGGAGTGTCCCGGTGAGTATTACGCTCGATTCCCCCTTTCGGTTAGGCCCTCACCGGCAGGTGTGTGAGGTACTTGAGGCGGGATTAGTCCTCGGACTAGTCTTGGTCTTAAGTACCTGTAGTCCCCCGCGTCTTGGTAAGAGCAAAGCGAGGAGGCGGCAAGTGGGCTTGGACTGAGAGTGTCCTTGTTCGTTGCCGTATTCTCGGACAGCGCTTACCTGGTAGGCACGGCCGTAATCTCTGTCTCTTTCTTAGAGGGACGTGGTTGGAGATGACAGGGTGTCACGGGCACTAGGAGTCTTTACCCAGGGATCACCAGGTGATAGGCTTACCAGAGCAGTATAGATGGTAATATGGTACTCTGGTAGCAGGGTGATCACGGAACAGGAAATAGCAGATGATGAGATGCTCAGGAAAGTCTATGACTAGCAGCACCGGCAATATGGAGGGTAATAATACACGAGGAACTGTATGGACAAAGGACACGTGAAGGTAGTCAGTGGTCTGCGGTAGCAAGTTGTACCACTGCTATAGTGAGGAGGAATGTCCAACAGAAACAAGGAGGTGATGAGAGTCAGCGGTCTGCGGATAGCAAGTTGTACCGCTGTCTGAGTGAAGGAATGGAATCCAAGTGGAGGTATCCAGGGAGTCAGTGGTCTGCGTTAGCAAGTTGTACCACTGCTATGTGAGAGGATACTGGAACAGGTGAAACTGGAAACAGGGGTCAGTGGTCTGTCACTAGCAAGTTGTACCACTGAATATATATGTGAGGAGGTGCACGGGGAGAGACTGCAACACAAGATATACACGGGCACCTTAACTTTGATCCACAGTAATATGCACAATATATATGTATATATGACTGAACAGCACTGCCAATATAGAAAGTCTCTTGAAGTAATCCAGCACGAGATAACACAGTCAATGATGGCAATAGACTCAGCGGATAGCAAACTCCAGAGGAGAACCAACACAGTCCAGCAAGGTATGCAATACACAGCACAGTCAATGAGAAGTATGCATACCGTGGTTCAGAAGTAGGCAGTCAGACAGGAGTGCAGAGATACCTGAACGGCAGGAGACCGGCAGGATGCAAAGTCCCTGGATGGGTGAAGCGGTGGTCTAGTAGGTGCAGCGCACAGGTAGGTGGACCAGCAGGGGACACAGGAAAGCGTGGAGAGCGGATCAGCAGTAGATGGATGAGTAGCGCTGAGGAGTAGCAACAGCGGGTCTCTGCGGAAACACGGAGGTAGCCAATAGCAACCAGCAGGTGCAGTAACGATGGGACATAGACGGGTTGCAGGTTGAAGACTGTAGTGCACGGAGGCAGCGGATAGGAATCAGCTAACAGTCACGATGATGAAACACAGACGAGTTGCAGGTTGAAGACTGTAGTGCACGGAGGCAGCGGATAGGAATCAGCTAACAGTCACGATGATGAACAGGTGAGTGGATGTGGATGGAAGACTGTAGTGCACGGAGGCAGCGGATAGGAATCAGCTAACAGTCACGATGATGAAACACAGACGAGTTGCAGGTTGAAGACTGTAGTGCACGGAGGCAGCGGATAGGAATCAGCTAACAGTCACGATGATGAAACACAGACGAGTTGCAGGTTGAAGACTGTAGTGCACGGAGGCAGCGGATAGGAATCAGCTAACAGTCACGATGATGAAACACAGACGAGTTGCAGGTTGAAGACTGTAGTGCACGAAGGCAGCGGATAGGAATCAGCTAACAGTCACGATGATGAACAGGTGAGTGGATGTGGATGGAAGACTGTAGTGCACGGAGGCAGCGGATAGGCATCAGCTAACAGTCCCAATAATACACGGTAGAGTCGAAGTGGTTAGAAGACTGTAGTGCACGGAGGCAGCGGATAGGAATCAGCTCACAGTCACGATGATACACAGAGGGGTAGCTGTGGTATGGGAACCACAGTAGTAGAAGTGGTTTGGAAACCACAGAGGTAGAAGTGGTTTGGAAACCACAGGAATCAGCTGGGCTGAATAAACGAGGAAACACAGGAACACCTTCAGAGACTCATGGGGAATGAGACTCCAAGATCAGGCAACGTGGTGTTGACCACAGGTGCTTAATATAGGGAGTGTTGCCTGATCTGCCAATTAAGTTAAAGGAACATACACTGAAGGTTTAGAAAGGGCTGCGCATGCGCAGTCCCTCAGGATGGAGGACGGCCACGGTTCCTAAATGTCCGGGAAGAAGCACTCACAGTCCGGTGAGTGACAGTACCCCCCCTTTTAAAGGTGGGCACAGAACGCCTGGAACCGGGCTTGTCCGGATTTTTGGAATAAAACTTCTTCAGAAGGGCAGGAGCACTAAGGTCTTCAGCTTTGATCCATGAGCGCTCTTCAGGACCAAAGCCCTTCCAATGAACGAGGAAACGGAGAACTCCTCGCGAAATTTTTGCATCCAATACCTCAGTAATCTCGAAATCCTCCTCTTGATGAACTTGAACTGGCTGCGGTGCTGAGGAAGGAGTCGAGAAACGGTTGATGATGAGAGGTTTGAGCAAGGACACATGGAAGGCATTGGAAATCACAAGATTCTTAGGAAGAAGAAGTTTAACACATACTGGATTGATAACTTGAATGATCCTATATGGACCAATAAAACGAGGGGCGAATTTCATAGATGGAACCTTCAAA
This sequence comes from Mixophyes fleayi, assembly GCF_038048845.1. Lineage (NCBI taxonomy): Eukaryota > Metazoa > Chordata > Amphibia > Anura > Limnodynastidae > Mixophyes > Mixophyes fleayi. The sequence goes on along the minus strand of NC_134405.1, from coordinate 292,699,174 downwards.
CGAATATTTTTGGTAGATAACCAGACACGATCTCCAATTTTTAGTGGTGGAATAGCCCGCCTCTTCTTATCTGCGAAAGACTTATATTTGTTAGATGTCTTCTTTAAACAGGTTTTGACCTGAGACCAGATATTTTTGAAGGTCTGACAAGCAGTCTCCACAGCAGGAACTTGGGTGGGCGGGAGGGCAGGAAATTCTGGAAAAGACGGATGGTGACTGTAGACCACAAAGAATGGAGTTTTGGATGATGACTCATGGTACATGTTGTTATGGGCGAATTCAGCCCAAGGGAGCAATTCTACCCAGTTGTCTTGGTTGGCTGAAGAGAACATCCTAATAAAAGTCTCAAGATCTTGATTGACTCGTTCCGTTTGTCCGTTAGATTGCGGATGGTAAGAAGATGAGAGTGCTAATCGTATGCCCAAGGTTTTACAAAGGGCCCGCCAGAATCTGGAAACGAATTGTACTCCTCTATCTGACACAATCTCAGACGGACATCCATGGATGCGGAAGATTTCTTTAATGAAATGTTCAGCCAAAGTAGACGAGGAAGGTAACCCGGACAGAGGGACGAAATGAGCCATCTTCGAAAATCTGTCTACCACTACCCAAATAGTATTATGATTCTTACTTGGTGGCAAATCAGTAATGAAATCCATACTAATATGGGTCCAAGGCCTGGAGGGAATGGGTAGTGGTCGCAGCAACCCTGCTGGAGTTCTGCGGGAGGATTTGAACTGAGAACATAAATCACAGGAAGCAATGAACTCTTTGACGTCTCTCCTCATTGAAGGCCACCAGTAACTTCGAGAGAGAATCTCAAAGGTCTTGTGTTCACCGGCGTGTCCAGAAAAACGAGAGGCATGGAACCACGAAAGGATTTTCCTCCTCAGAGTAGGAGGCACGAGGGTCTTCCCAAATGGTAGCATTTTGGTGGATGAAGCAGCCAGAGAAATACATTTGGGGTCTAGAATAGCATGGTTGGGAACCTCTTCTACATCAGAGGACGTCACAAAAGCTCGAGATAGAGCGTCAGCTTTCTTGTTCTTAGCGGCTGGTTTGAAGGTTATAATTAATTCAAAACGGGAAAAGAAAAGAGACCATCTTGCTTGACGAGGGTTCAAGCATTGGGCAGATTGCAAATATGACAAGTTCTTATGATCCGTGAAGATCGTCACCGGATGGCGAGCTCCTTCCAACAAGTATCTCCATTCCTCCAATGCAGCTTTGATGGCCAGCAACTCCTTGTCCCCGATAGTATAATTTTTCTCTGCGGGCAGAAGGCCCCGAGAGTAGAAGGCACAAGGATGTAATTTTTGTTGCTCCGAGCGTTGGGAGAGAATGGCTCCTAAGCCCACATTAGAGGCATCTACTTCTAGGAAGAAGGGGAGTGTCACATCAGGCTGTCGAAGAATGGGAGCAGACGAGAAGGACTCTTTGAGAATTTGAAAGGCTTGGAGAGCCTCAGATGACCATTGCTTAGTATTAGCCCCTTTCCGAGTCAGGGCCACAATAGGAGATGCAATGGATGAAAAATCTTGAATGAAGCGCCTATAGTAATTGGCAAAACCTAAAAAACGCTGGATGGCACGAAGAGTAGTTGGCTGAGGCCAATGTAATACAGCATTTACTTTGTCTGGATCCATCTTCAGGCCAACTCCGGAAACTATATACCCCAAGAATGGAATCTGGGGTAACTCGAATGAACATTTTTCCAATTTACAGAACAATGAATTTTTCCGTAGTCTGGAGAGGACCTCTGCCACATGTTGGTGATGAGAAGGCAGGTCCTGTGAGAAGATCAATATGTCGTCCAGGTAGACAACGACACATACATATAATAAGTCCCGAAAGATCTCATTGATGAAGCCTTGGAAAACAGCGGGGGCATTACACAGCCCGAAGGGCATTACTAAATATTCGTAATGCCCATCTCTGGTGTTGAACGCGGTCTTTCATTCGTCACCGGAACGGATTCTAATTAAGTTGTAGGCACCACGAAGATCCAATTTAGTAAATATCCGAGCTCCCTTGATGCGATCGAATAGCTCAGTGATCAGCGGAATGGGATACCGATTCTTGATAGTAATGGCGTTGAGTCCATGAAAATCTATACAAGGGCGTAATGATCCATCCTTCTTTTTGACGAAGAAGAACCCAGCTCCAGCGGGAGAGGTGGAAGGTCGAATAAACCCACGCTGGAGATTCTCCTGTATGTACTCAGATGTAGCTTGAGTTTCAGGTAACGAGAGAGGATAGACCCGACCCCTGGGAGGAGTCTTGCCAGGTAGAAGGTCGATCGGACAATCCCAAGAACGATGAGGAGGAAGACGTTCAGACTGAGCTTTATCAAACACATCAGCAAATGAAGCATACTGAGGAGGGAGTCCCGGGGAGGTAGATGAGATGGAAGATTGCTGTACTTTAAGAGGAATAACTTGGGAAAGGCAACGATGGTGACATTCAGACCCCCAAGACGTAACTTGAGGGGTGCGCCAGTCAATCTGGGGAGAGTGACACTGAAGCCATGGAAGGCCTAAGACAATCGGACTTGTCGTAACTTGAAGAATTAAAAACGAAATTTCTTCATGGTGTAGTACACCAATCTGAAGAGTTACTGGAGACGTACTCTGGGTGATGAGACCATTGATGAGACGTGATCCATCTATAGCCGTCACAGTAATGGGTGTTTTTAAAGTAATCACTGGTAGGGACCATTGATTCACTAGTGATTTAGAAATGAAATTTCCTGCTGCTCCGGAATCAATCAATGCCTGTGACTCAAAGGATTTGGTAGCAAAGGAAATCGTAACATCAAAAGCGCAGACTTTAGATTTCATAGACGATGGAGAGGACTCCAGGGACCCTAACTTCACCTCTCCAGAACTAGTTAGGGCCTGGCATTTCCCGATCTCTTAGGGCAAGAGCTGAGCATATGCGTGGAATCAGCACAATAGATACAGAGTCTATTCTTTACTCTTCGTTTCCTCTCCTCTGAAGATAATTTGGAACGTCCTATTTCCATGGAAATCACAGAGGATGGAGCTGGACGAAATTGAGGGGTTGAACGAAGAGGTGCTTTGACAGCCGTTGATTTCTCAGACTCTCTTTCACGAAATCTCATATCTACACGATGGCAAAGAGAGATCAAATCTTCTAGTGACGAAGGAAGCTCTTGGGTAGTCAGTGCATCTTTAATTTTATCGGAGAGCCCCTGCCAGAAGGCGGCAACTAATGCTTCAGTGTTCCACTGAAGTTCAGAGGCTAGGATCCTAAATTGAATGACATACTGGCCTACTGTATGGGAGCCTTGTCGCAAACGAAGAATGCTGGAAGCAGCGGAGGTCACACGACCTGGTTCATCGAACACACTTCGGAACGTGGAAATGAATTTGGCACTATCTTGTAGAATTGGATCGTTTCTCTCCCACAGAGGGGAGGCCCAAGCCAGGGCTTGTCCAGAAAACAATGAGATAAGATAGGCCATTTTGGAACGATGGGTAGAAAAATTTTGAGGTTGGAGTTCAAAATGGACTGAACATTGGTTGAGGAAACCTCTACAAGTTTTGGGGTCCCCGTCATATTTTGACGGAGTAGGCAGGTGAAGCGTAGGAGCTGTAGACACCTGGGATGGCACTGGGGAAACGGAGGAAAGCACAGGAGCTTCAATATTAGCTGTAACAGTCTGTCCAGATGTTCCTTGGGAGGTTAACGATTGGTAACATTGAAGTAACAGCTGTTGGCGAGCATCCTGTTGCTCCACACGGCTGACCAGATGCTGCAGCATCTCTTTAGCGGTAGGTTCCGTATCTGGGTCTGTCATGGCCTAATCTTACTGTCACGGGCACTAGGAGTCTTTACCCAGGGATTACCAGGTGATAGGCTTACCAGAGCAGTATAGATGGTAATATGGTACTCTGGTAGCAGGGTGATCACGGAACAGGAAATAGCAGATGATGAGATGCTCAGGAAAGTCTATGACTAGCAGCACCGGCAATATGGAGGGTAATAATACACGAGGAACTGTATGGACAAAGGACACGTGAAGGTAGTCAGTGGTCTGCGGTAGCAAGTTGTACCACTGCTATAGTGAGGAGGAATGTCCAACAGAAACGAGGAGGTGATGAGAGTCAGCGGTCTGCGGATAGCAAGTTGTACCGCTGTCTGAGTGAAGGAATGGAATCCAAGTGGAGGTATCCAGGGAGTCAGTGGTCTGCGTTAGCAAGTTGTACCACTGCTATGTGAGAGGATACTGGAACAGGTGAAACTGGAAACAGGGGTCAGTGGTCTGTCACTAGCAAGTTGTACCACTGAATATATATGTGAGGAGGTGCACGGGGAGAGACTGCAACACAAGATATACACGGGCACCTTAACTTTGATCCACAGTAATATGCACAATATATATGTATATATGACTGAACAGCACTGCCAATATAGAAAGTCTCTTGAAGTAATCCAGCACGAGATAACACAGTCAATGATGGCAATAGACTCAGCGGATAGCAAACTCCAGAGGAGAACCAACACAGTCCAGCAAGGTATGCAATACACAGCACAGTCAATGAGAAGTATGCATACCGTGGTTCAGAAGTAGGCAGTCAGACAGGAGTGCAGAGATACCTGAACGGCAGGAGACCGGCAGGATGCAAAGTCCCTGGATGGGTGAAGCGGTGGTCTAGTAGGTGCAGCGCACAGGTAGGTGGACCAGCAGGGGACACAGGAAAGCGTGGAGAGCGGATCAGCAGTAGATGGATGAGTAGCTCTGAGGAGTAGCAACAGCGGGTCTCTGCGGAAACACGGAGGTAGCCAATAGCAACCAGCAGGTGCAGTAACGATGGGACACAGACGGGTTGCAGGTTGAAGACTGTAGTGCACGGAGGCAGCGGATAGGAATCAGCTAACAGTCACGATGATGAAACACAGACGAGTTGCAGGTTGAAGACTGTAGTGCACGGAGGCAGCGGATAGGAATCAGCTAACAGTCACGATGATGAACAGGTGAGTGGATGTGGATGGAAGACTGTAGTGCACGGAGGCAGCGGATAGGAATCAGCTAACAGTCACGATGATGAAACACAGACGAGTTGCAGGTTGAAGACTGTAGTGCACGGAGGCAGCGGATAGGAATCAGCTAACAGTCACGATGATGAAACACAGACGAGTTGCAGGTTGAAGACTGTAGTGCACGGAGGCAGCGGATAGGAATCAGCTAACAGTCACGATGATGAAACACAGACGAGTTGCAGGTTGAAGACTGTAGTGCACGAAGGCAGCGGATAGGAATCAGCTAACAGTCACGATGATGAACAGGTGAGTGGATGTGGATGGAAGACTGTAGTGCACGGAGGCAGCGGATAGGCATCAGCTAACAGTCCCAATAATACACGGTAGAGTCGAAGTGGTTAGAAGACTGTAGTGCACGGAGGCAGCGGATAGGAATCAGCTCACAGTCACGATGATACACAGAGGGGTAGCTGTGGTATGGGAACCACAGTAGTAGAAGTGGTTTGGAAACCACAGAGGTAGAAGTGGTTTGGAAACCACAGGAATCAGCTGGGCTGAATAAACGAGGAAACACAGGAACACCTTCAGAGACTCATGGGGAATGAGACTCCAAGATCAGGCAACGTGGTGTTGACCACAGGTGCTTAATATAGGGAGTGTTGCCTGATCTGCCAATTAAGTTAAAGGAACATACACTGAAGGTTTAGAAAGGGCTGCGCATGCGCAGTCCCTCAGGATGGAGGACGGCCACGGTTCCTAAATGTCCGGGAAGAAGCACTCACAGTCCGGTGAGTGACACAGGGGTTGCGGTTGCGGATCTGCTGGGATTGGATCACAGCTGGGATATCGGAAGCGGATTGGAGGTGACCATCGTTTTCAAGGTAAGTTCTTTTGTGTTGCGTCTGTCCCTGTTCTCCCCGCAGGGGGCGTTACATTTTGGCGTAGTCGGCAGGATCAACGATGGCTCATCGGGGGATCATTGCGCTGTACGAGGGACACAGCTGTGTCCTCTCTTGTGACGAAGTGGCAGCGTTCATGAAGCAAGTCCTGGATTGTTGTGAGACAAGGAAGAAGAAGAAGAACGGAGGTACTAAACTGCAACGGGCGGAAGAAATGCTGTGCTGGAAGTGTGGGTTGTCTGGACACTTCGCATACCACTGCCCAATTGCCGAGGAGATCTTTGGTGAATGAGAGGACGACGAAGTCTCCGATGAATGGGAAGACGAAGAAGTCTTCAAGTGGAAGGACGAGGAAGCCTTCCATCAATGGTCTCAAAAGAAGTCGGAGTCTGGAGGTAAAGATCGGCAGAGCCTGCTGACTGTTGGATCGCAGGTGATCGTCCCGTCCAAGCAAGATTCGCGACAGGAATACCCGCGACAGCCGGATGCTGGAGCCGGGGTATTGGAGACGTCGGATACATCAGACGACTTGCCCGTGGCTGTGGAAGAGTTGGTCCCTGAAGACGAAGGGAGAACTGAGCAGACCCTCCACGGGGAGGCGTTGTATCCGGAGACATGTGAAGATGTCTGCCCGGTGGTACCTGAGAAGGTGGAAGCTATCAGTACCCCGGAAGAGAGAGCCGCTGAAGAAGTACTGCCTGAGGAAGACGGTACTTTAGAGAGCGCAGCTGGAGAGTGGTGGATGTTGTCACCTTCCAAGGAAGCTTCCCGCACAACCAAGGAGGTATCGGACGAATGGCCGGTTCCGGCAGGCGCCAAGGAAGAGACCCCCTGGATACCGACTTCGGGCGAGGAAGTTGCCAGGATGGTGTGGATCCTGCGCGAGAGGGCCTTACCGCGAAGGATCCGGTGGACGCAAGTCAGGAATGCCGGTAAGCGACCCTTGGAAGTAGACGTAGAGGAGAAGACGTCGTTTGTGGGGACCACAATGGAAAAAGGCGGCGGAAATGTGGAGATGGTGCCCGCCGAGATGCCTCCAGATCCTGTGCCCGAGAAGCGGGCGAAGATGCCCGCCATCGCTATGCCCCTGGAGGGACTGAAGATGTGCCTGGTGCCCGTGAAGAGGGCAAAGATGTCAGGCTGTGCTGCGCCCCTGAAGGGGCTGAAGAGTCCCCTGGTAGCTGAGCCCTGCAAGCGGGTGAAGAAAGAAGGTTACTCACCCGTCCATTGATCCAGCGGTGAGTATCGTGGCTATCTTCCTGCAGGTCTTGTGCGCGGAGGAAGGCTGAGCCAATCAGGGCTCATCTTTCCCCGCTGGCCAATCAGCGGCCAGATGCGCGAGCCAATCGCGGCTCACGCCCGGCCATTCAAAAGATTGGCGCCGTCGCGAGCCAATCAGCGCTCGCGCCGGCTGATGGCGTTGCACCGGCGACTATATAAGTCGCCGTGCGGCGCCATTTCCTCAGAAGTCCGTCGGCGGAGAAGAGGGAGGACGTCTCTTCAAGACGTCCAGCAACAGGATCAGCGGCAGCAGCGGCAGGGGGCCCTTGTGAGGGCCGTGAGCTACCCTGCCGCCCGAAGACTACAATCAAGCCGCCAGAGCAGTGATCGCCGGCGGGGAGACCTTGTAAGGGCTGAGAGCGTCTCCGCCAAGCAGCCCTCAACAGCGCCGAACAGGAGAAGAGGCGCTGCCGGCTGGAGGGTCTGGAAGACCCGGAGAAAGACGGTAGAAGACGGCGTGGCAAGTTGAGATTCCTGCGCAGAGCAGGTAAGTAGCCTCAACTTTAAATTCGGGCACTAGGCCCGTGGCCACGGTCGGGCACAAGCTCGTGGGGACAGTAAATTAGGGGCACAAGGCCCAGGGACTTGGGCACAAGGCCCCGATAAAGATAGTGGGCCAGTAGGCCACATTGTTGAAGGGCACAAGGCCCCATTAGTCAGTGAGGGGGACTCTGAGCCCCAAGGATAAAAGGGCACAAGGCCCTTAGTTAGTGGGCTCAGAGCTCTGAGGTAGAGAGGGGGCTGAGGCCCATTAATCAGAGCACAAGGCTCTGTGTGCAACTGGGCAAGAAGCCCATGGTGTGAAGGGCAGAAGGCCCTGGAGGTGGTGTGATAGAGGCGTGGGAGCCTCGTGAGTGTAGGCGCGGTCCTGTGTGAGGTGAGCACACGTAGTTAGGAGGTACAGTAGAGTGGAGGCTCCTGTGGTGCTGTAGCAACCGGCTGGTTGGCTAGCAGCGGTGTGCTCTGGTAAGTAGCTTACAAAATACTGTATATTGTATTCTGTCTGTGCGCGGGTATTGTTGAATTACAGTATTTTGGGTGTGCTACGTATTTGTGTCCAGGGGCAAGACGTCAGGCCCCCATTAAAGGTAGGCTCTTGTTCCTGAGTTGTTCTGTGCTAACCCATGCTGTGGGGACAAGTGTAGTTACCAGCATACACATAGTCAGGGGAGAACACACGTAGTTTTCCTGTCCCTTAGGTCCCCGGGGTCACACTGGTTCCCAGTGGGGGGGGCTGAGTGAGTTGGTGGCAGTGCAGCACACCTTGAGGCAGTTCCAGGGGCGGCCGTGGTTCTGATTGAGGGTCCCCAAGGCCGGTTCCGTCCAGGTGGACCTGTGGTTCCGGACGTAGGGACACGTGTGAGATACCCGAGTACAGGCAGTCGGGCGGTTTAGTTCGATCGGCTGTTCCGTGCGGCAGTCGGCCCGTGGGTTACTGTGCTGTTCCACTGAGCCTCAGCCGGGCTTGAAGCAGCCGGTCCTTAGGGTCCGTGGGTGACCCTATCGTAAGGAGACAGTCTCCTTGGTTAGACCTGGGTGAGGGGGTTAGGAACCGCCCTCCGGTTTAGTCCGTGAACACCGGCTGGTGTTCCCCGTAGTGTGTAAGTGAGCAGTTCCGTTAGTGCACCACACCTAGTTAGTCATAGTGGTTTGACTTAGTTGCGTTGCCGACCATTAGAATGTTGTTAGGGTCGGGTCGCTGTTGTAGTCAGTCCAGTTTTGTGGGTGCCATCTTAGTCTCACTGAAAGCGTAGAGGGAGGCTGTGTGTTCTTGTCATCCGCAGGTATCGGGGAGGTGCAGGAGAACCGGATCGGAAGTGGGAGTGTCCCGGTGAGTATTACGCTCGATTCCCCCTTTCGGTTAGGCCCTCACCGGCAGGTGTGTGAGGTACTTGAGGCGGGATTAGTCCTCGGACTAGTCTTGGTCTTAAGTACCTGTAGTCCCCCGCGTCTTGGCAAGAGCAAAGCGAGGAGGCGGCAAGTGGGCTTGGACTGAGAGTGTCCTTGTTCGTTGCCGTATTCTCGGACAGCCCTTACCTGGTAGGCACGGCAGTAATCTCTGTCTCTTTCTTAGAGGAACGTGGTTGGAGGTGACAGGGGTTGCGGCTGCGGATCTGCTGGGATTGGATCACAGCTGGGATATCGGAAGCGGATTGGAGGTGACCATCGTTTTCAAGGTAAGTTCTTTTGTGTTGCGTCTGTCCCTGTTTGTCACTCACCGGACTGTGAGTGCTTCTTCCCGGACTATTAGGAACCGTGGACGTCCTCTATCCTGAGGGACTGCGCATGCGCAGCCCTTTCCAAACCTTCAGTGTATGTTCCTTTAACTTAATTGGCAGATCAGGCAACCTCCCTATATTAAGCACCTGTGGTCAACACCACGTTGCCTGATCTTGGAGTCTCATTCCCCATGAGTCTCTGAAGGTGTTCCTGTGTTTCCTTGTTCATTCAGCCCTGCTGATTCCTGTGGTTTCCAAACCACTTCTACCTCTGTGGTTTCCAAACCACTTCTGCTACTGTGGTTCCCATACCACTTCTACCATCTACTATATCATCGTGACTGTGAGCTGATTCCTATCCGCTGCCTCCGTGCACTACAGTCTTCTAATCACTTCAACTCTACCATGTATCATTGGGACTGTTAGCTGATGCCTATCCGCTGCCTCCGTGCATTACAGGCTTCAACCACATCCACTCACCTGTTCATGATTGTGACTGCCAGCTGATTCCTATCCGCTGCCTCCGTGCACTACAGGCTTCAACCTGCAACTCGTCTGTGTTTCATCATCGTGACTGCTAGCTGATTCCTATCCGCTGCCTCCGTGCACTACAGTCTTCAACCTGCAACCCGTCTGTGTTTCATCGTGACTGTTTAGCTGATTCCTATCCGCTGCCTCTGTGCGCTTCAGTCTTCAGTCCTTGTCTACTCTACCGTGTTTCCTTGAGTCTGCTGCCACTATTGCTACCCGCTACTCTCCGTGATCATCTGTTCCAGTTCAACTCTGCTCCGGTGTCCCATCGTTACTGCACCTGCTGGTTGCTATTGGTTACCTCCGTGTTCCCGCAGAGACCCGCTGCTGTTACTTCTCAGCGCTACTCATCCATCTACTGCTGATCCGCTCTCCACGCCTTCCTGTGTTCCCTGCTGGTCTACCTACCTGTGCGCTGCACCTGCTAGACCCCTGCTTCACCCATCCAGGGACTTGTATCCTGCTGGCCTCCTGCCCTTCAGGTATCTCTGCACTCCTGTCTGACTGCCTTCTCCTGAACCACGGTATGCATACTTCCCATTGACTGTGCTGTGTATTGCATACCTTGCTGGACTGTGTTGGTTCTCCTCTGGAGTGTACTATCCGCTGAGTCTATTGCCATCATTGACTGTGTTGGTTCTCCTCTGGAGTGTACTATCTGCTGACTCTACTGCCATCATTGACTGTGTTATCTCATGCCGGATTACTTCAAGAGACTTTCTATATTGGCAGTGTTGTTCAGTCATTTATACATTTATATTGTGCATATTACTGTGGATCAAAGTCAAGGTGCCCGTGTATATATTGTGTTGCAGTCTCTCCCCGTGCACCTCCTCACATATATATTCAGTAGTACAACTTGCTAGTGGCAGACCACTGACTCCTGTTTACAGTTTCACCTGTTCCAGTATCCTCTCACATAGCAGTGGTACAACTTGCTAACGCAGACCACTGACTCCCCGGATACCTCCACTTGGATTCCATTCCTTCACTCAGACAGCGGTACAACTTGCTATCCGCAGACCGCTGACTCTCATCACCTCCTCGTTTCTGTTGGACATTCCTCCTCACTATAGCAGTGGTACAACTTGCTACCGCAGACCACTGACTACCTTCACGTGTCCTTTGTCCATACAGTTCCTCGTGTATTACTACCTCCATATTGCCAGTGCTGCTAGTCATAGACTTTCCTGAGCATCTCATCATCTGCTATTTCCTGTTCCGTGATCACCCTGCTACCAGAGTACCATATTACCACCTATACTGCTCTGGTAAGCCTATCACCTGGTGATCCCTGGGTAAAGACTCCTAGTGCCCGTGACAGTAAGATCAGGCCATGACAGACCCAGATACGGAACCTACTGCTAAAGAGATGCTGCAGCATCTGGTCAGCCGTGTGGAGCAACAGGATGCTCGCCAACAGCTGTTACTTCAATGTTACCAATCGTTAACCTCCCAAGGAACATCTGGACAGACTGTTACAGCTAGTATTGAAGCTCCTGTGCTTTCCTCCGTTTCCCCAGTGCCATCCCAGGTGTCTACAGCTCCTACGCTTCACCTGCCTACTCCGTCAAAATATGACGGGGACCCCAAAACTTGTAGAGGTTTCCTTAACCAATGTTCAGTCCATTTTGAACTCCAACCTCAAAATTTTTCTACCCATCGTTCCAGAGTGGCCTATCTTATCTCATTGTTTTCTGGACAAGCCCTGGCTTGGGCCTCCCCTCTGTGGGAAAGAAACGATCCAATTCTACAAGATAGTGCCAAATTCATTTCCACGTTCCGAAGTGTGTTCGATGAACCAGGTCGTGTGACCTCCGCTGCTTCCAGCATTCTTCGTTTGCGACAAGGCTCCCATACAGTAGGACAGTATGTCATTCAATTTAGGATCTTAGCCTCTGAACTTCAGTGGAACACTGAAGCATTAGTTGCCGCCTTCTGGCAGGGGCTCTCCGATAAAATTAAAGATGCACTGACTACCCAAGAGCTTCCTTCGTCACTAGAAGATTTGATCTCTCTTTGCCATCGTGTAGACATGAGATTTCGTGAAAGAGAATCTGAGAAAACAACTTCTGCTAAAGCACCTCTTCGTTTAAACCCTCAATTTCGTCCAGTTTCACCTTCTGTGATTCCCATGGAGATAGGACGTTCCAAATTATCTTTAGAAGAGAGGAAACGAAGAGTAAAGAATAGACTCTGTATCTATTGTGCTGATTCCACACATATGCTCAGTTCTTGCCCTAAGAAATCGGGAAATGCCAGGCCCTAACTAGTTCTGGAGAGGTGAAGTTAGGGTCCCTGGAGTCCTCTCCATTGTCTATGAAATCTAAAGTCTGCGCTTTCGATGTTACGATTTCCTTTGCTACCAAATCCTTTGAGTCACAGGCATTGATTGATTCCGGAGCAGCAGGAAATTTCATTTCTAAATCACTAGTGAATCAATGGTCCCTACCAGTGATCACTTTAAAAACACCCATTACTGTGACGGCTATAGATGGATCACGTCTCATCAATGGTCTCATCACCCAGAGTACGTCTCCAGTAACCCTTCAGATTGGTGTACTACACCATGAAGAAATTTCGTTTTTAATTCTTCCTGTTACGACAAGTCCGATTGTCTTAGGCCTTCCATGGCTTCAATGTCACTCTCCCCAGATTGACTGGCGCACCCCTCAAGTTACGTCTTGGGGGCCTGAATGTCACCATCGTTGTCTCTCTCAAGTTATTCCTCTTAAAGTACAGCAATCTTCCATCTCATCGTCCTCCCCGGGACTCCCTCCTCAGTATGCTTCATTTGCCGATGTGTTTGATAAAGCTCAGTCTGAACGTCTTCCTCCTCATCGTTCTTGGGATTGTCCGATCGACCTTCTACCTGGCAAGACTCCTCCCAGGGGTCGGGTCTATCCTCTCTCGTTACCTGAAACTCAAGCCACATCTGAGTACATACAGGAGAATCTCCAGCGTGGGTTCATTCGACCTTCCACCTCTCCCGCTGGAGCTGGGTTCTTCTTCGTCAAAAAGAAGGATGGATCATTACGCCCTTGTATAGATTTTCGTGGACTCAACGCCATTACTATCAAGAATCGGTATCCCATTCCGCTGATCACTGAGCTATTTGATCGCATCAAGGGAGCTCGGATATTTACTAAGTTGGATCTTCGTGGTGCCTACAATTTAATTAGAATCCGTTCCGGTGACGAATGGAAGACCGCGTTTAACACCAGAGATGGGCATTACGAATATTTAGTAATGCCCTTCGGGCTGTGTAATGCCCCCGCGGTTTTCCAGGGTTTCATCAATGAGATCTTTCGGGACTTATTATATGTATGTGTCGTTGTCTACCTGGACGACATATTGATCTTCTCACAGGACCTGCCTTCTCATCACCAACATGTGGCAGAGGTCCTCTCCAGACTACGGAAAAACTCATTGTTCTGTAAATTGGAAAAATGTTCATTCGAGTTACCCCAGATTCCATTCTTGGGGTATATAGTTTCCGGAGTTGGCCTGAAGATGGATCCAGACAAAGTAAATGCTGTACTACATTGGCCTCAGCCAACTACTCTTCGTGCCATCCAGCGTTTTTTAGGTTTTGCCAATTACTATAGACGCTTCATTCAAGACTTCTCATCCATTGCATCTCCCATTGTGGCCTTAACTCGGAAAGGGGCTAATACTAAGCAATGGTCATCTGAGGCTCTCCAAGCCTTTCAAATCCTCAAAGAGTCCTTCTCGTCTGCTCCCATTCTGCGACAACCTGATGTGACACTCCCCTTCTTCCTAGAAGTAGATGCCTCTAATGTGGGCTTAGGAGCTATTCTCTCCCAACGCTCGGAGCAACAAAAATTACATCCTTGTGCCTTCTACTCTCGGGGTCTTCTGCCCGCAGAGAAAAACTATACTATCGGGGACAAGGAGTTGCTGGCCATCAAAGCTGCATTAGAGGAATGGAGATACTTGTTGGAAGGAGCTCGCCATCCTGTGACGATCTTCACGGATCATAAGAACTTGTCATATTTGCAATCTGCTCAATGCTTGAACCCTCGTCAAGCAAGATGGTCTCTTTTCTTTTCCCGTTTTGAATTAATTATAACCTTCAAACCAGCTGCTAAGAACAAGAAAGCTGACGCTCTATCTCGAGCTTTTGTGACGTCCTCTGATGTAGAAGAGGTTCCCAACCATGCTATTCTAGACCCCAAATGTATTTCTCTGGCTGCGTCATCCACCAAAATGCTACCATTTGGGAAGACCCTCGTGCCTCCTACTCTGAGGAGGAAAATCCTTTCGTGGTTCCATGCCTCTCGTTTTTCTGGACACGCCGGTGAACATAAGACCTTTGAGATTCTCTCTCGTAGTTACTGGTGGCCTTCAATGAGGAGAGACGTCAAAGAGTTTATTGCTTCCTGTGATTTATGTTCTCAGTTCAAATCCTCCCGCAGAACTCCAGCAGGGTTGCTGCGACCACTACCCATTCCGTCCAAGCCTTGGACCCATATTAGTATGGATTTCGTTACTGATTTGCCACCAAGTAAGAATCACAATACTATTTGGGTAGTGGTAGACAGATTTTCGAAGATGGCTCATTTCGTCCCTCTGTCCGGTTTACCTTCCTCGTCTACTCTGGCTGAACATTTCATTAAAGAAATCTTCCGCATCCATGGATGTCCGTCTGAGATTGTGTCAGATAGAGGAGTACAATTCGTTTCCAGATTCTGGCGGGCCCTTTGTAAAACCTTGGGCATACGATTAGCACTCTCATCGTCTTACCATCCGCAATCTAACGGACAAACGGAACGAGTCAATCAAGATCTTGAGACTTTTATTAGGATGTTCTCTTCAGCCAACCAAGACAACTGGGTAGAATTGCTCCCTTGGGCTGAATTCGCCCATAACAACATGTACCATGAGTCATCATCCAAAACTCCATTCTTTGTGGTCTACGGTCACCATCCGTCTTTTCCGGAATTTCCTGCCCTCCCGCCCACCCAAGTTCCTGCTGTGGAGACTGCTTGTCAGACCTTCAAAAATATCTGGTCTCAGGTCAAAACCTGTTTAAAGAAGACATCTAACAAATATAAGTCTTTCGCAGATAAGAAGAGGCGGGCTATTCCACCACTAAAAATTGGAGATCGTGTCTGGTTATCTACCAAAAATATTCGTTTGAAGGTTCCATCTATGAAATTCGCCCCTCGTTTTATTGGTCCATATAGGATCATTCAAGTTATCAATCCAGTATGTGTTAAACTTCTTCTTCCTAAGAATCTTCGGATTTCCAATGCCTTCCATGTGTCCTTACTCAAACCTCTTATTATCAATCGTTTCTCGACTCCTCCCTCAGCACCGCAGCCAGTTCAAGTTCATCAGGAGGAGGATTTCGAGATTACTGAGGTATTGGATGCAAAAATTTCGCGAGGAGTCCTCCGTTTCCTCGTTCATTGGAAGGGCTTTGGTCCTGAAGAGCGTTCATGGATCAAAGCTGAAGATCTTAATGCTCCTGCCCTTCTGAAGAAGTTTTATTCCAAAAATCCGGACAAGCCCGGTTCCAGGCGTTCTGTGCCCACCTTTAAAAGGGGGGGTACTGTCACTCACCGGACTGTGAGTGCTTCTTCCCGGACTATTAGGAACCGTGGACGTCCTCTATCCTGAGGGACTGCGCATGCGCAGCCCTTTCCAAACCTTCAGTGTATGTTCCTTTAACTTAATTGGCAGATCAGGCAACCTCCCTATATTAAGCACCTGTGGTCAACACCACGTTGCCTGATCTTGGAGTCTCATTCCCCATGAGTCTCTGAAGGTGTTCCTGTGTTTCCTTGTTCATTCAGCCCTGCTGATTCCTGTGGTTTCCAAACCACTTCTACCTCTGTGGTTTCCAAACCACTTCTGCTACTGTGGTTCCCATACCACTTCTACCATCTACTATATCATCGTGACTGTGAGCTGATTCCTATCCGCTGCCTCCGTGCACTACAGTCTTCTAATCACTTCAACTCTACCATGTATCATTGGGACTGTTAGCTGATGCCTATCCGCTGCCTCCGTGCATTACAGGCTTCAACCACATCCACTCACCTGTTCATGATTGTGACTGCCAGCTGATTCCTATCCGCTGCCTCCGTGCACTACAGGCTTCAACCTGCAACTCGTCTGTGTTTCATCATCGTGACTGCTAGCTGATTCCTATCCGCTGCCTCCGTGCACTACAGTCTTCAACCTGCAACCCGTCTGTGTTTCATCGTGACTGTTTAGCTGATTCCTATCCGCTGCCTCTGTGCGCTTCAGTCTTCAGTCCTTGTCTACTCTACCGTGTTTCCTTGAGTCTGCTGCCACTATTGCTACCCGCTACTCTCCGTGATCATCTGTTCCAGTTCAACTCTGCTCCGGTGTCCCATCGTTACTGCACCTGCTGGTTGCTATTGGTTACCTCCGTGTTCCCGCAGAGACCCGCTGCTGTTACTTCTCAGCGCTACTCATCCATCTACTGCTGATCCGCTCTCCACGCCTTCCTGTGTTCCCTGCTGGTCTACCTACCTGTGCGCTGCACCTGCTAGACCCCTGCTTCACCCATCCAGGGACTTGTATCCTGCTGGCCTCCTGCCCTTCAGGTATCTCTGCACTCCTGTCTGACTGCCTTCTCCTGAACCACGGTATGCATACTTCCCATTGACTGTGCTGTGTATTGCATACCTTGCTGGACTGTGTTGGTTCTCCTCTGGAGTGTACTATCCGCTGAGTCTATTGCCATCATTGACTGTGTTGGTTCTCCTCTGGAGTGTACTATCTGCTGACTCTACTGCCATCATTGACTGTGTTATCTCATGCCGGATTACTTCAAGAGACTTTCTATATTGGCAGTGTTGTTCAGTCATTTATACATTTATATTGTGCATATTACTGTGGATCAAAGTCAAGGTGCCCGTGTATATATTGTGTTGCAGTCTCTCCCCGTGCACCTCCTCACATATATATTCAGTAGTACAACTTGCTAGTGGCAGACCACTGACTCCTGTTTACAGTTTCACCTGTTCCAGTATCCTCTCACATAGCAGTGGTACAACTTGCTAACGCAGACCACTGACTCCCCGGATACCTCCACTTGGATTCCATTCCTTCACTCAGACAGCGGTACAACTTGCTATCCGCAGACCGCTGACTCTCATCACCTCCTCGTTTCTGTTGGACATTCCTCCTCACTATAGCA
Source organism: Mixophyes fleayi (assembly GCF_038048845.1). Classification (NCBI taxonomy): domain Eukaryota; kingdom Metazoa; phylum Chordata; class Amphibia; order Anura; family Limnodynastidae; genus Mixophyes; species Mixophyes fleayi. The sequence goes on along the minus strand of NC_134405.1, from coordinate 292,682,039 downwards.
GTGGTACAACTTGCTACCGCAGACCACTGACTACCTTCACGTGTCCTTTGTCCATACAGTTCCTCGTGTATTACTACCTCCATATTGCCAGTGCTGCTAGTCATAGACTTTCCTGAGCATCTCATCATCTGCTATTTCCTGTTCCGTGATCACCCTGCTACCAGAGTACCATATTACCACCTATACTGCTCTGGTAAGCCTATCACCTGGTGATCCCTGGGTAAAGACTCCTAGTGCCCGTGACACTGTTCTCCCCGCAGGGGGCGTTACATTTTGGCGTAGTCGGCAGGATCAACGATGGCTCATCGGGGGATCATTGCGCTGTACGAGGGACACAGCTGTGTCCTCTCTTGTGACGAAGTGGCAGCGTTCATGAAGCAAGTCCTGGATTGTTGTGAGACAAGGAAGAAGAAGAAGAAGAACGGAGGTACTAAACTGCAATGGGCGGAAGAAATGCTGTGCTGGAAGTGTGGGTTGTCTGGACACTTCGCATACCACTGCCCAATTGCCGAGGAGATCTTTGGTGAATGAGAGGACGACGAAGTCTCCGATGAATGGGAAGACGAAGAAGTCTTCGAGTGGAAGGACGAGGAAGCCTTCCATCAATGGTCTCAAAAGAAGTCGGAGTCTGGAGGTAAGGATCGGCAGAGCCTGCTGACTGTTGGATCGCAGGTGATCGTCCCGTCCAAGCAAGATTCGCGACAGGAATACCCGCGACAGCCGGATGCTGGAGCCGGGGTATTGGAGACGTCGGATACATCAGACGACTTGCCCGTGGCTGTGGAAGAGTTAGTCCCTGAAGACGAAGGGAGAACTGAGCAGACCCTCCACGGGGAGGCGTTGTATCCGGAGACATGTGAAGATGTCTGCCCGGTGGTACCTGAGAAGGTGGAAGCTATCAGTACCCCGGAAGAGAGAGCCGCTGAAGAAGTACTGCCTGAGGAAGACGGTACTTTAGAGAGCGCAGCTGGAGAGTGGTGGATGTTGTCACCTTCCAAGGAAGCTTCCCGCACAACCGAGGAGGTATCGGACGAATGGCCGGTTCCGGCAGGCGCCAAGGAAGAGACCTCCTGGATACCGACCTCGGGCGAGGAAGTTGCCAGGATGGTGTGGATCCTGCGCGAGAGGGCCTTACCGCGAAGGATCCGGTGGACGCAAGTCAGGAATGCCGGTAAGCGACCCTTGGAAGTAGACGTAGAGGAGAAGACGTCGATTGTGGGGACCACAATGGAAAAAGGGGGCGGAAATGTGGAGATGGTGCCCGTCGAGATGCCTCCAGATCCTGTGCCCGAGAAGCGGGCGAAGATGCCCGCCATCGCTATGCCCCTGGAGGGACTGAAGATGTGCCTGGTGCCCGTGAAGAGGGCAAAGATGTCAGGCTGTGCTGCGCCCCTGAAGGGGCTGAAGAGTCCCCTGGTAGCTGAGCCCTGCAAGCGGGTGAAGAAAGAAGGTTACTCACCCGTCCATCGATCCAGCGGTGAGTATCGTGGCTATCTTCCTGCAGGTCTTGTGCGCGGAGGAAGGCTGAGCCAATCAGGGCTCATCTTTCCCCGCTGGCCAATCAGCGGCCAGATGCGCGAGCCAATCGCGGCTCACGCCCGGCCATTCAAAAGATTGGCGCCGTCGCGAGCCAATCAGCGCTCGCGCCGGCTGAAGGCGTTGCACCGGCGACTATATAAGTCGCCGTGCGGCGCCATTTCCTCAGAAGTCCGTCGGCGGAGAAGAGGGAGGACGTCTCTTCAAGACGTCCAGCAACAGGATCAGCGGCAGCAGCGGCAGGGGGCCCTTGTGAGGGCCGTGAGCTACCCTGCCGCCCGAAGACTACAATCAAGCCGCCAGAGCAGTGATCGCCGGCGGGGAGCCCTTGTAAGGGCTGAGAGCGTCTCCGCCAAGCAGCCCTCAACAGCGCCGAACAGGAGAAGAGGCGCTGCCGGCTGGAGGGTCTGGAAGACCCGGAGAAAGACGGTAGAAGACGGCGTGGCAAGTTGAGATTCCTGCGCAGAGCAGGTAAGTAGCCTCAACTTTAAATTCGGGCACTAGGCCCGTGGCCACGGTCGGGCACAAGCTCGTGGGGACAGTAAATTAGGGGCACAAGGCCCAGGGACTTGGGCACAAGGCCCCGATAAAGATAGTGGGCCAGTAGGCCACATTGTTGAAGGGCACAAGGCCCCGTTAGTCAGTGAGGGGGACTCTGAGCCCCAAGGATAAAAGGGCACAAGGCCCTTAGTTAGTGGGCTCAGAGCTCTGAGGTAGAGAGGGGGCTGAGGCCCATTAATCAGAGCACAAGGCTCTGTGTGCAACTGGGCAAGAAGCCCATGGTGTGAAGGGCAGAAGGCCCTGGAGGTGGTGTGATAGAGGCGTGGGAGCCTCGTGAGTGTAGGCGCGGTCCTGTGTGAGGTGAGCACACGTAGTTAGGAGGTACAGTAGAGTGGAGGCTCCTGTGGTGCTGTAGCAACCGGCTGGTTGGCTAGCAGCGGTGTGCTCTGGTAAGTAGCTTACAAAATACTGTATATTGTATTCTGTCTGTGCACGGGTATTGTTGAATTACAGTATTTTGGGTGTGCTACGTATTTGTGTCCAGGGGCAAGACGTCAGGCCCCCATTAAAGGTAGGCTCTTGTTCCTGTGTTGTTCTGTGCTAACCCATGCTGTGGGGACAAGTGTAGTTACCAGCATACACATAGTCAGGGGAGAACACACGTAGTTTTCCTGTCCCTTAGGTCCCCGGGGTCACACTGGTTCCCAGTGGGGGGGGCTGAGTGAGTTGGTGGCAGTGCAGCACACCTTGAGGCAGTTCCAGGGGCGGCCGTGGTTCTGATTGAGGGTCCCCAAGGCCGGTTCCGTCCAGGTGGACCTGTGGTTCCGGACGTAGGGACACGTGTGAGATACCCGAGTACAGGCAGTCGGGCGGTTCAGTTCGATCGGCTGTTCCGTGCGGCAGTCGGCCCGTGGGTTACTGTGCTGTTCCACTGAGCCTCAGCCGGGCTTGAAGCAGCCGGTCCTTAGGGTCCGTGGGTGACCCCATCGTAAGGAGACAGTCTCCTTGGTTAGACCTGGGTGAGGGGGTTAGGAACCGCCCTCCGGTTTAGTCCGTGAACACCGGCTGGTGTTCCCCGTAGTGTGTAAGTGAGCAGTTCCGTTAGTGCACCACACCTAGTTAGTCATAGTGGTTTGACTTAGTTGCGTTGCCGACCATTAGAATGTTGTTAGGGTCGGGTCGCTGTTGTAGTCAGTCCAGTTTTGTGGGTGCCATCTTAGTCTCACTGAGAGCGTAGAGGGAGGCTGTGTGTTCTTGTCATCCGCAGGTATCGGGGAGGTGCAGGAGAACCGGATCGGAAGTGGGAGTGTCCCGGTGAGTATTACGCTCGATTCCCCCTTTCGGTTAGGCCCTCACCGGCAGGTGTGTGAGGTACTTGAGGCGGGATTAGTCCTCGGACTAGTCTTGGTCTTAAGTACCTGTAGTCCCCCGCGTCTTGGCAAGAGCAAAGCGAGGAGGCGGCAAGTGGGCTTGGACTGAGAGTGTCCTTGTTCGTTGCCGTATTCTCGGACAGCCCTTACCTGGTAGGCACGGCAGTAATCTCTGTCTCTTTCTTAGAGGGACATGGTTGGAGGTGACAGGGGTTGCGGCTGCGGATCTGCTGGGATTGGATCGCAGCTGGGATATCGGAAGCGGACTGGAGGTGACCATCGTTTTCAAGGTAAGTTCTTTCGTGTTGCGTCTGTCCCTGTTCTCCCAGCAGGGGGCGTTACACTACAGAAAAGTAAACGATTAACGATATACCAACGACAGAATAAATTAAAAAAATCCCGATCAGCATACCGATTGACGTGTACACACTATACACGATTATCATAAGATCTCTGCTCTTCATCTGTCAAAATTATCGGCTGCAAGGTAGTGACAGCTCAGGTCTTAATTCATTGAGAGACATTCAGCCCGGCAATTATATTGGGCAGCCTGTCTTGACACAGCACTGTGCCGAGTGCAGAACTGTAAGCTGGCCGTAAATTCAGTGTGACAGCTTTATCTCTGGTAGCTGAAGCTTAACCCCAGGAACGGATGCTTCACTAATCTTATCCGTTCCAGCCAGCACACAGAGGGTTAAGACTACATGTGCAGGGGGAGAGAGGGGGGACCAGCCCGTACCATCGATATCAGTCTCTTCTCTAAAGCAAAACAGCCGCAGACAGTTGACAGAGACCGTGGATCATGACAAGGCCAGCAGCAGGCAGACAAGGTGAATGAGACCTGTCACTCTGAGGGACATTATTGGCCGATAGTCGGGTGAATTCATACACACTGCAGGATTGGAAGGTGATTGGTCGGCAACAATTAAACAGTACGACCAACCAAATGACACAATGATCGGCACTTTGGGGCAACTTTAGATCATTGTGTAAGTATACACACTACACGAGATCTGATCAAACAGTCGGATGTCGGCTGATTTGTCTAATTATTGGAAGAAAAACCTGTAGTGTGTACCCAGCTTAAGCATTGTAATTTTTGTATATTAAATCTAAAATTTAATAGTTCTGTCCTTATTAGAGATGGGCGGGCTCGGTTCCCCGAGATCCGAATTCATCTGAATTTAGCCTATCCGAGTACCGAGCCGAGCACGCTCGGTACTCCCCCACCCATTTGGAATCGAAATCGAGGCAAAACGTCATTGTGACGTATTTGTATTTCTGAGCTCGGTTCTTGCGAGATTTAAAAAGCATACCCGCCTCCACAGCAATCCAACCAATTGTTACAGCAGTAAGAGGAGGATAGAGGAGGGGTTTTTTTGTCAATTTCTGGCACTCCATGTACTTTTGGGGTGTCCCTTATTCCCCATTCTTTTGCAGTAATTTTTCTGACTGTCAAAAGTCATATTTGTCAGCAGTATAAAAAAAAAAATATTTAGCGCTCCAAGTGCTTTTGGGGTGTCCCTTATTCCACATTCTTTTGCATTAATTTTTCTGGCTGTCAAAAGTCATATTTGTCAGCAGTATAAAAAACAATTTTTAGCACTACAAGTGCTTTTGGGGTGTCCCATATTCCAAAGTGTTTTACTGTAATTTTTCTGGCTGTCAAAAGTCATATTTGTCAGCAGTATAAAAAACATTTTTTAGCACTACAAGTGCTTTTGGAGTGTCCCATATTCCACATTATTTTGCATAAATTTTTCTGGCTGTCAAAAGTCATATTTGTCAGCAGTATAAAAAACAATTGTCAGCACTACAAGTGATTTTGGGCAGGGCCAGATTTACCGCTAGGCAACCTAGGCAACTGCCTAGGGCCTAGCGGTCCCCAGAGGGCCCAGTCAGGACTAGCGGTGAGCTGGGTAGGCAAGGTGGAGGAGCGCTCCCCTCCGCCTGCCATCCCACTCTGTCCGCCGACATACTAAAATAAACTGTGGCTGGAAACAGACTTAAAAAAAAAAACAATCACGTGATCGCGTGACAGGTCCCGGCAGTCTCTTCTCCTCATTCAGTGGGAGCAGAGAAGAGGAGAGACTGCCGGGACCTGTCAAGCGATCACATGACTGTTTTTTTTTTAAGTCTGTTTCTGGCCACAGTGAGGACTAACCGAGGAGCTGCACGCTGGAGAAGAAAGAAGACATGAAGACAAGAAGACCAGAAGACAGAAAAGAGGAATGCAAAAGTGAAAAAGACAGGTAAGTAAAACGGAGGCACATAGGGTGAGGTGATAATGAAGGGGCACAGAGGTGACACAGTGAGGGGGCACAGAGGTGACACAGTGAATGGGGCACAGAGGTGACACAGTGACAGGGCACAGAGGTGACACAGTGAGGGGGCACAGAGGTGATACAGTGAAGGGGCACAGAGGTGACACAGTGAGGAGGCATAGAGGTGACACAGTGAGAGGGCACAGAGGTGACACAGTGAAGGGGCACAGAGGTGACACAGTGAGAGGGCACAGAGGTGATATAATGAAGGGGCACAGAGGTGATATTGTGAAGGGGCACAGAGGTGACACAGTGAAGGTGCACAGAGGTGACACAGTGAGCGGGGACAGAGGTGACACAGTGAGGGGGCACAGAGGTGATACAGTGAAGGGGCACAGAGGTGACACAGTGAGAGGGCACAGAGGTGATATAATGAAGGGTCACAGAGGTGATATTGTGAAGGGGCAAAAGTGGTAATAAATGGGCATAGTGTGATGATTGTGGGACAAAAGTGACAAGGGCAAATCCTTGGATTTATGCGTATTATTTTTGCAAACAACTTAATAAGTATTTCTGTCCTGACTTAAATACTTATTAGGTTGTTTTGACCCAACTATTTAAAAAACGGGACTGCTCGGTAATTATTTAGGGGCGCCTTTTTCTGCAGCAGGGTGGTCTTGCTCTTTTCACATGTTAGGTACGCCCCCAAACATGCAAGCCACGCCCCCACCTCCTTTGGCGGCGGCACATGCTTTCACTTCTACTTAACTATAGGGGTATATGGTAGGCTGCAAAAATATAGTGCTATGGATTGTTTCAGGGAGGGGGCCCAAAACCAGTATCCTGCCTAGGGCCCTATGAGGTCTAAATACGGCTCTGCTTTTGGGGTGTCCCATATTCCCCAGTGTTTTACTGTAATTTTTCTGGCTGTCAAAAGTCATATTTGTCAGCAGTATTTCTACAATTTTTTGCACTACAAGTGGTTTGGGCTCATTAAAATGGATTCAAAGCAGTCCACATATGAGCAGAATCAGCAAGCAGGTTCTGGCCCCAGTCCTGATGGTAGTGTTCCCAGTAAGTCATCTGGTAAAGCCGATGTAAAAGTACATAGTCTTTTGAAAATAAAGAAGGGCCCTTTTAGCAGTTCTGCTGATGTGTGCCTTAACAGTCCGAGTGTAGCCGGTGATACACCAAGTGAGGATGCCACTTTTGAAATAGAAGAGGATGAGGGGGAGATTTGTGTAGGCGACGAGGGCACTAATGATGATGTTGATGATTATGATGCAGACGGATACCAAATTGCCTTTCTCAATTTCTATTTATATTCTAGACACTATAACGGCTGAATAGTTTTCTATTTTACTTCTAGTGGAGAGGAGGTCTGATGCAGACAGATACCAAACTGCCTTTCACAATTTCTATTTATATTCTAGACTCTATAACGGCTGAATAGTTTTCTATTTTACTCCTAGTGGAGAGGGGGTCTGATGCAGATACCAAACTGCCTTTGTCCATTTATTTTTATATTCTAATTCTACAGTCTATGCAGGCTGCTTTTTTTCTATTCAACTACAAGTGGAGGGTAAGGGGGTGGGGGGGGGTCATAGACAGCCACTATACTACCTTGGTCCATTTATTTTTTATATGGTTCAGTCTATGCAGGCTGCTTTTTTTCTATTCAACTACAAGTGGAGGGCGGGGGGAGGGGGGTCATAGACAGCCACCAAACTACCTTGGTCCATTTATTTTTATATTCTAATTCTACAGTCTATGCAGGCTGCTTTTTTTTCTATTTAACTACAAGTGGAGGGGGGAACTAGAGAGACAGAAACCAAACTGCCTTTGTCCATTTCTTTATATGTTTAACTATAAGTGTAGGGTGTAATATACACCCAAAGACGATGGCTGCATTGCCAATAGGCTAAGATGAAGAGGAAGACAATCAGGTTTGTGTGCAGAATTAAGGACGGCCTACCAGGGATTAAACTGTTTTCTTCCTAATTTATTAGCTTTAGAATTACCTTACTTATCCAAGAAACAGGTGGAGCACTAAATTAGGTTATTTTATGGCCAAAAACATTGATTTTTAAACAAAATTGCAAAACAAAACCAAACAAAACCAAAACCAAAACACGCAAGGGCAGTTTGGCAAAGCCAAAACCAAAACCAAAACACGACGTTATTCCAGATCCAAAACCAAAACCAAGACCAAAACACGGGTGTCAGTGAGCATCTCTATTCCTTATTGCTCTAAACGAATCCATTGCCTATTTAGAAGAGACAGATTGCTTGGCTGGATTAACTCTTTAGAAACCAGTGTGTGAAGGTTAACTGTTTAGCTACCAAAGCACAGAGTGTGCACAATTGGGTCATTAAGTCATAGGTTTCCTACGGGCCTTATACGTAGCTGGTGGCAGTTGCTGAGAGGTGTGAAGCGTGCGTCTGTGTTGGGAAAAGGGACCAGCGAAATCTGTTGCCTTAGAGAAAAAGGTGAGTGTGAGATTTGGGGCTGGAATCCTGTGTTCCTTTACAGTAAGCTTCCAAGTCACAAGTGCGCAAAGGGCGGTTTGTGACAAATAAAGGGGTTCAGGAGCGGTTTCCTAACCAAATAGAGGTGATATATGTTATGACTGTTGAAATATATGATAAGATATCTAATCAGGGAGTAGCTAGAGGGGCTTATCTCTGACAGTCATTTTGAAGGTATCAGAGTCACAATATATAATGTCTACAGGACATGAATGTAATACAACATAGAAGTTACAATGTATACAATCATAAAATAGTGCAGAAAGGAGAATGTATATAATGTAAGAGGAAAATCATCTGATGTTTTATAAACTATAGCTCATACTTACTAACTTGTTTCCGGGAGAGGGCGCGTGACTGGAGGGCGGGAGGGGGTGGGACGAGGCCAAATTGCGCCATTTTGGACCTGCACCCCGCGGACACGTAATTTTTGTTGTGGGGGCGGGGCCAAAATGACGCGATTGGCCACGTCCCGCCCCCTCCCACCCTCCAAAATGGCGTGATTCACAGAGAATCGTGTCAAATGATGCGATTTTCGGTGAGATCGGGATGCGGGAGAAATGCCAGCTCCTCGGGAGCCCGGGAGACTGACCCGAATTTCGGGAGTCTCCCGGACTTTCCGGGAGAGTTGGCAAGTATGCTATAGCTCTCTAGATGACCTGGAACTTTAAATCCTCTCATACCCTGACAAATTCTGGTTTACAAAACATGCTGAGAGCTGATGTTCCACAAGAGCCGTTTCTTTTGAATTATATACATTACCCACTCTCTGCTCTGTACTATGACATTTACTAAGAACTACACCATAATCAATATAATACAGCAGAGTGAATAAACAATCCCTCGCTAGAACATGAGCTAATGTATACTTGCCAGCTGAGGACTGTTGAAGTTTAATAATTGGACGAAGGTGGAAATTTATAATTTCTGTACACTACACTCAGTTGCGATGCGAATAATACACAACGTGATTAACGTAAAATTTAAATATGTTTAACATATTTTCTATCTTTTAATAAAAATTATAAACTGGTGAAAAGGCTAATTAATGTTTCCAATTTTTATATTACATCAAGAAAATTGCAAACGCTAGTTATAAATTATATCACTTTTCGAACACCAAATACCAAGTCCAGAGATGTCATTAAAGAACCGATTTATACAGGTCTAGAGGTAGGAGCCTGAGGAAGGACACCTGGCCACTCAAAGGAACAATTATCATAGAAATGAACCAATGGCACATCAAGTTCTTGGGAGATCATGACCCATCGACCTATGAATGTAGACCTTAATACTGTAACTATGTATCTTTGTGCCGTCACTACTTTTTACAACTGTATAGTGTATATATTGTTCACCTCTGGCTTTGTAAACCAGAGTGTTCTAATGGAAGCTTGTTAGTGCTAACAGCACAAGTATACACATGCCAAACTTTGCCTTGTAATAGTTTACGAATAAAACCTATGTGCTTTGATGATTGCATCAGAGAATCTTTGTTGCAAACAATACATATGAACGTAACAGTTTGAGGACTCTGAGCGGACTCCACACCCCTCTTGGGGGTATATTTACTAAACTGCGGGTTTGAAAAAGTGGAGATGTTGTCTATAGCAACCAATCAGATTCTAGCTGTCACTTTGAATATTGTACTAAATAAGTGATAACAAGAATCTGATTGGTTGCTATATACCCCCAGGACTCTCTGACCTACTGATTTCAGTTTAAAAACAAAGGGTAGAACTCGCATCACAAAAGGTAAGAACGCATATCGTTCTATACTTTTATTTTACATCTTGTGTTGATAAGTCAAATTCTTGCTTTGAGAGTACATCAGAGGTACTGGAGTGAACTTGAAGGGACGAAGGTAAAATTGTTTCACATAGTCCTATTTTGTGTTTGCTATGCACAGTGTTTATTTGTTAAAATATTGCATATTACATTTCTATACTGCCACAGATTTGAATATAGAAATATATAATAGATTCTGTTTTGCTATAATATACAAAGGGCATTGTTAAACTTATTTGGGAAAGAGAGTTGCCAACAATAGGAAATTATACTAACAAAGTGCATTTCTGATAGTTTGCATATGCATGGTGTTTAGCGAAGAGATTAGTATGTAAACCATTAAAAAGTCCTCACAGGAAGAAAGAGTTAAGGCCAGTAGGAAGAGTAAAAGAACTTTGCTTTACAAACGTTTAGCTCCGCAATCGCACAAACGTGACGCATGCCTGTATTGGTTATTCCAAAGAAGATAACATTTGGGATTCCTATAAACAGGGTCCACACTAAGGGGGGTATTCAATTGTTCGTCTGGACCGCCGAAAAACTTGCGCTCTAAAACTATTACCGTTAATACGGTAATTACTCGCTGAATTTCAGCTCGCAGCTCTAAAATTCAGCGAGTAAATTACCATATGAACGGTTTTGACGCGCAATATTACCGTATTAACGGTAATAGTTTTAGAGCGCAAGTTTTTCTGAGGTCCGGACGAACAATTGAATACCCCCCTAAGAGTTGGTACGCAATGTAGACGGTTAACAGTACCATCTAGCCAAGTGACTAAACCATATAGTATATAGTAATATATATAATATATATATATATATATATATCCTTTGGGTTCTGTTATTTTTTTTATTTTAATGTAATATATACATATATACATATCTATCTATATATGTATATATAGATAGATAGATAGATAGATAGATGTATATTTATATACAACACCCGGAATCCTCTTGAAAAAGTCGAGTGACGAAACGCGTTGAGGGGGATAAGGCGTCTTCTGATTCTTTCCTTGGGGTTACCATATCTACCTTGGCCGGGTGGTTTTGAGAGATCCGTGACTACCATCTGGAAAGACTGCAGATAAGCCTATATATGTTATATATTATGTACGGGCGCATTTTATATATATAAAACTATTTTACCTTTGTAATAAATTTTTCATGGATTAATTCTGCTATGAGTTTATGTTGGTACCCACTTTTGAGGAATTGTTGGTAGCCTTATTTGGCATACTACACCATAATAGTTTTGTTCTAAGTCCATAGCGATCTGAATATTTGGAGCCATAAGGACTGGACATCAAGGATCTTTACTATATAGGATGTCGGGAATCTAATTACAGATAAGCTGTTTATTATTAGTTTTTTGGTACGAGGCCAATTCACTTGTTTGTCGCACTGAGAAGACTAATTGTTGGTCATTTAATACACTATGCGTGGCGCTTCTCTCTCCTTTTGTCTTTTATATATATATATATATATATATATATATATATATATGTATATTACATTAACATAAAATAAAATAGCAGAACCCCAAGGGTTTGTACTGTACATTGTATGGCAGAACCCCAAGACTCTGAATGAATTGTGTACTAAAGCTGCGTATCGATTTTGTGGTGTCCATAAACAAAGTAATTGGTATGGTTACAAAATATGGACGAAGCACAAGAATGGACATAAAATGTAGGAAATATGGTCAGAAAGCCACTGTGTATTGTGAGAAGTGAATAAATAAACACAATAATAACTGTTGAATGTGTGAAAAAAAAATTCTAATGTTGGTAGCTTAGATCCTGATATATTGAATAGTTAAAGATCAAATTTATATGTTAATTTCACGAAAAATGCAAATTAAACATATCACATGTTTAAATTTATGGCAGTATGAGAGCAAAGTTTGGTGCGAGAAAACAGACAAAAAAAATAAAAAACAAATAAAAGTTCAAATCCTGAGCACGCAACAGTGCCACCTACACCTTATGTGGATAGTAACAAAAGTAGGACTAGAGAAAAAAGTGTGCCCTGTAAATTATATCCTGTTTTGAAAAAGGAAAGTAAATGTACGATGAGCCTGTTTTTATCCCTGCAATAGCTCATATATTTTCAGAGATTAGGAAGGGGGGATACTGTCCCACCCTCATTTTATGCAATAAACACAGATACAATTTTCCCACAGATTAGCACTGGAATATCCATTGTGTGATAGAGAGACAATAATTCCAGCTATTAGAGGTACTGTAGAATTACACCCAGTGCAGAAAATAGCTATTCCCAATGATAAGACAGATAAAGATATGTGGCCACCATTGCCCTTGGAATGACAATAGGCTAGAGAGAGATTAGCATAAGGGACATACTCATACAATGACAGCAAATTTCATCATGAGTATGCATGTTAATCTCCGAAATCTGAGACACATCTGTATTCTATAGATGGTTAAATTAACTAATAATGAGACCAAGAACCAAAGGTAAAAATGAATATATCTGGTAATAATCAAACTTCTTTTTTTTAGACACAAGGATGGCCATAGCTGTATTAATTTCTCCTCTAAATTTATCTATCACTATGGAAACTGCTCTATCTGTGAGAACATAAGAGGTGCATAATTGGCCCTTAATTGCACCTGCAGAAGTTAATATTGGGCCATTGCATACTAAAAATTCCTGGCCCCTATTAACTTACTTGGCTGAGATTTATTATGTAAAATGGTGTGTGTAATATACTGCACTTCTGATGGTGTGCTTTTAGATATTCCAGGAAGGCACACACAGGAGGTACAGGATATACTCAACACCCCACAAGGGTTAATATTGCACTCCTCATTATCAAGTGTAAAGCACACACATACGATAGGGACCCCATATCATTTGGTAACGATAGAGCATATAAGTCTGCTAAGAGAGCAGCAGGATCACTCATAAAAACAAATGTAAACAAATTAATGACTTTCGAAGCTCTCAGTGTACAGAAATTAATAGGAATGCAGGATTTGTGTCCCTTACAGGAGAAGGCTATCTGGAAGTCGAACGGATGTGGTTAAGAGTTCCCTGCACTCTGGAAAGATGGACAAGGTAGGCCAGTAGCTCTCAAGGCATATCTTCCAAACTTAGCAGAGACGGGACATGGTCTAACTCACCTGGGTAAGGAGGATATGTGCAAACTGGTAAAAGCAAATTTGTGTGCACCGGACTTCTCTTCACAAGCTTGTAAGAAAGCCATGTCTTGTCTTACTTGTATGAGAAAGAATACTAGAAGAGCTAAACTGACAGAGCCACCCCACATTCCTCCTACAGATGGAGGTCATATAAATCAACTTCATTCAATCACCACCCTGCAAGAATCTCAAGTATGTATTAGTATGTATCAATGTTTTCTCTAACTGGGTACAAGCTTATCCATCTGATTTTAATATTGCTGTTTTCACTGCTAAGAAAATTGTTCAGGAATCTGTTTGTAAGTTTGATATATCCAAAATCATTGAAAGTCATTGGGGTACACATTTTACAGGGGATATCTTTCAGCTTATGTGTAAGCTCATGGGTATTGATAGTAAATTACACACTCCCTATAGGCTACAAGCCAGTGGGAAAATAAAAAGGGTAAATGAGAAATAAGAACGAATTGAGTAGAGTGATGTCTGAAACTGGATTAGCATGGCCGAAAACATTGCCACTACTACTTCACAGCATTAGAGCCACTCCTAGACCACGATTTTAGACACTTTTTGACAGACCACCTCGCCTGATGGTAGATCCCTAAGATGATTTAAAATACAACGATGAATTGACTGTTCAATATCTTATAAAGAGGAGCAAACAGTTGAGACAGTAACAAAAGAATTTCAAAATACTGTCTCCTGATATGCCAGACACTAACTGTCATGATGTTGAACCTGGGCAATATGTTATGATCTGCAGTTTCCTACACTCAGGTTGTTTAACAGACAGATAGGAAGGCCCATACCAAGTGTTGATGACTAGCACCACATCTCTGAAAACAGCGCAAAGAGACAATTGGATCTATTCCACTCATTGCAGAGAAGTCAACAATCCGGAGACGTTTCAAGATAAAGCCAAGGCTGACACTACAACCCTGTCACTCGTGAATCTGTTTCGGGATAACTAAGATCGCAGTTAATAACACCTGAGACAAGAACATTGCAAAGACTATTATCCCATCATGGAGTGGCGGTTTACCTATTTTTCCTTTTCAAGTATTTATCTCATCCTTATTTTTTTCAGGATATTCTATTTATTCAATGGTGATCTGATAATGCAGATGGTTCAAGTGATGATGCTGATGTTGTGGAGATGAAGGAGAATATATTAGCACAATCAGTTCAACCTAATACTTTATTCAATACCGATATAAAGAAAAGATCTGCTACCCCTGGAGCTTGGAAACAGTGTGATGAGTTATTGTCTGAAGAATTTTGTATTTGTAAGTACTTTGACCCCATAATCGAAGAGAAGTGCATCCAACGATGTCAGACTAATAATAATTTGAACCTGGGCGAACATTCATTGAGATGATAATCATTCATTGGTGGGTGAGGTCTTAAACCAAACTGAATGAACTAGTACCCTTTCCATTAAATATCTCTTAGGTTCGCGAATTACAGAGGGGGAGACCAATAGAAGGAAGGTATAATATTATAAGATACCCTATTTTGACACTTTCTCCAATACTCAGTAGACAGGTCTCTGTTGTGTCTGAATTTTATACATGCAAAGAAACTTGAGTATTTTGAAGCAGAACGAAACAATCAGGCAATAGCTCACTTCACAAGTGTTAATGAAAGACTCGTTGAACGATAAAAGTTAAAGTACATTTAATCAAAAAGGATGATTGTTAATAGACATAAGAAAGTAGTGGTTGAAAAAGTTCATGGGGCCCCCTTTATAGTTGAGCAAGCAAAAAAATTTTGCGACGTAAAATTTTTCAGGGGTGTGGTCACATGATTGGGGGCGTGGCTATGCACCATTGGGGGCGTGGCTAGCACATTAAAATCACTAGGTCCTGAATTCACTGGACTGTGACATTTGTACAAGCACTCCTGACTTTCAGGACATCTAGCACCCTTGTGTATTATAGGAAGAGGAAATCACTTTTACCACATGTGGGTGTTGGTTTCTTTAGTTGCGGCTTGACCGGATCCTGGAATGTTGGAGGACCTATTTGGAAAAAAAATGGCTACGTTTAGAAAATTACAGCCAGCCCCACCGTTAAATCAATAGCATCCATGATTAATAATTAGGCCTTCCTCCAGCCCCAACATTAAAATAGTATTCCCATTACCCCGCAAACAAAATAGCAACCATTAATTAGCCACCATCTACCTCACACACACTACATTGCCAAAAGCTCGGTGCCATCACACACACATTACTCTGCACCTTTATCATCACCACGCTATGCCCCCTTATGATCACACTGCGCCCTCCATGCTGCTTTTGCCCCTTTCTTCATCCCCCTGTGCCATGCTGCCTTTGCCCCCTCCTTTCATCATCCCCTTGTGTCATGCTGTCTTTGTCCCTCTTTTCTTTAAACCCCTGTGCCATGCTGCTTTTGTCCCTCCTTTCTTTAACCCCCTGTGCCATGCTGCTTTTGTCCCTCCTTTCTTTAACCCCCTGTGCCATGCCGCCTCTGTCCCCCTTTCTTTAACCCCCGTGCCATGCTGCTTGTCCCTCCTTTCTTTAACCCCCTGTGCCATGCTGCCTCTATCCCCCTTTCTTTAATCCCCTGTGCCATGCTGCCTCTGTCCCTCCTTTCTTTAACCCCCTGTGCCATGCTGCTTTTGTCCCTCCTTTCTTTAACCCCCTGTGTCTCTCTGCGTTTCTCCTTCCTTTCTTTAACCCCCTGTGCCATGCTGCTCTTGTCCCTCTTCTCTTTAACCCCCTGTGCCATGCTGCTTTTGTCCCTCTTTTCTTTAACCCCCTGTGCCATGCTGCCTTTGTCCCCCTTTCTTTAACCCCCGTGCCATGCTGCTTGTCCCTCCTTTCTTTAACCCCCTGTGCCATGATGCCTTTGTCCCCCTTGCTTTAACCCCTGTGCCATGCTGCTTGTCCCTCCTTTCTTTAACCCCCTGTGCCATGCTGCCTTTGTCCCTCCTTTTTTTAACCCCCCGGTGCATGCTGCCTCTGTCCCCCTTTCTTTAACCTCCTGTGCCATGCTGCCTTTGTCCCCCTTTCTCTAACCCCCTGTGCCATGATGCTTTTGTCCCTCCTTTCTTTAACCCCCTGTGCCATGCTGCTTTTGTCCCTCCTTTCTTTAACCCCCTGTGCCATGCCGCCTCTGTCCCCCTTTCTTTAACCCCCTGTGCCATGCTTCCTCTGTCCCCTTTCTTTAACCCCCGTGCCATGCTGCTTGTCCCTCCTTTCTTTAACCCCCTGTGCCATGCTGCCTCTGTCCCCCTTTCTTTAACCCCCCTGTGCCATGCTGCCTCTGTCCCCCTTTCTTTAACCCCCTGTGCCATGCTGCCTCTGTCCCTCCTTTCTTTAACCCCCTGTGCCATGCTGCTTTTGTCCCTCCTTTCTTTAACCCCCTGTGTCTCTCTGCGTTTCTCCTTCCTTTCTTTAACCCCCTGTGCCATGCTGCTCTTGTCCCTCTTCTCTTTAACCCCTCTGTGCCATGCTGCTTTTGTCCCTCTTCTCTTTAACCCCTCTGTGTCAAGCTGTCCCCCCTGTTTTTTAACCCCTCTGTGTCAAGCTGCCCCCCCCACTTTCCTTCCTTCACTTACCTTTTCTTCTCTCTTCTTTCATGGTCCTCTCTGCTGCCCTGTGCTCCATTGCTCCACACTGACTGAATGCCGGGCGTGACATGATGACGACACACCCGGCATTCAGACAGTCTGGAGCAATGGAGCACAGAGCAGCAGAGAGGAGGGACGCCGGCGCCGCGATCACGTGAGTATGTTTTTTTGTTTTTTTTAACTACCCTGCTCCCCCCACCAACGGCAGAGCGCCCCCCCAGCCCCCCGCCGCAAAAGAAAGAAAAAAAGAAAAAATGTCATTTTAAAAAAAAAATGACATGAAATAACAGCATCTGGGTAATGGTAAATCGATCTATCTTTCAGGCCGGGGTATCGGTGTTCGGATTTTATACGTCACTCTAATCACTGTAGGGGTAGTCCATATCGCTGACTACCACCGATAAATTGGTGGTGGCTAGGAGTGAGCTCAACCTTTAGCTCTCTATCAAAACTAAAATCACACTCAGATGTCTGAATCAGACCTTTTATGAAAAGGGTGATAAGGCAGACAGGTTGCTGGCATCCAGGCTGAAGGCCAAGGTATCCCGTAGCAATGTTACTTGAATTAAATCACACTTAGATGTTACTACACAAGATCCGGACCAAATTACCAAGGAATTTTAGAGATTCTATAGTAAACTATATAACATCTCACCCAAGGATAGCTCCCTCCGGGTGCCTGTGGGATCTATTTGAGACTTCTTGTTCCAATGCCCAATACCTATACTCTGTCACGAATACTCACCTCTCCTCGTTCCCCCGCCGCTCCGTCGGACCCGGAAGCCGCACTTCCGGGTTCGGCGGTCACGTGATCGCTACCTAGGGCGGTCACGTGATTACTACCCCAGGGCGGGGAATTCAAATGGGACACACTATAAAAACATAGCTCTGACACTTGGTGAGTGTCAGAGCAACTTACCAGTTCCTGGCTCCTGATTCCTGTGTCCTTCCTTGTTCCTGCTTCATCTGTATTGAATCCCAGTGTACCGACCCGGCTTGTTCACTCTTCTGGATTCCGTTGACCTCTGTGTACCGACCCGGCTAGCTGACCTCGCTTCTGTTCTTGTGACCCGTGTACCGACCCGGTTTGATTGACTTCGAGACCGCCTCCTGATTCTGTCTGCATTGCCTGCCTGTGTACCGACCCGGCCTGTCCGACTACTCTCATCTTGCTCCTGCTCCGCTGTACTACACCTTGGGGCAAACCTGAGGACCGCGACCTGCGACTCCTGGCAGCAAAGCCCATCCCGCCTTGTGGCGGTTCTTGGTGAATACCAGGGAGATCGTTTGACTCCGCACCTCAGGTAAGCCAGCGTTAATCAAGGTTAGTAGAGAATCCAGTAAATCCGTTACAGACTCCTACCTAGCGTGCTTGAGATGCTGGGTGCAGATTTCACTCCGCAAGAATTTTCCAGCATCATAAAAAGCCTAAAACTTAATAAAGCCCCTGGCCTGGACGGCTTTACCACCATGTACTATAAAACATTTAATGCCTTGCTTTCACCTTATCTAATGTGTTTAATAGCATGCTGAGAGGTGGGTCCTTCTCCAAGCAATCTCTTGAAGCTAGAATTATTGTTATTGCTAAGAAAGGCAAAGATCCTTCAGATTGTGGCAACTACAGACCCATCTCATTCTTAAACACAGACGTTAAAAGATATGCGAAGGCACTGGCGGAGCATCTTAATGCAGTGTTACCTCAGCTAATCCATAAAGATCAAGTCGGTTTTATACCGGGCAGACAAGCACATGGTAATACTAAATGTACCATCAATCTTATACACTGTATTACCACCTCCAAGACCCCGACCATTGTGCTCTCGTTGGACACAGAGAAGCCCGTTGACCAAATTAGCTGGCCATTCATTCTGGGAACTCTTAAAAAGTTTGTATTTGGTGGTAAGGGTGAGGGTCTCAGTGAATAGAGTACTCTCTTTCTCACTCCCAATTTTAAATGGCACCTGACAAGGATGCCCATTTTCACTGCAAATTTTTGCTCTTGTGATACAACCCTTGGCAGCGAGAATACGTCTTTCCCCTGAGATTAAAGGCATTAGAGTTGGGTCTGACGAGTATAAACTCAGTTTATTAGCAAATGATATCCTGCTCACACTGACCTCACTTCATACCTCCATCCCAATCTTATTCGGTGTCCTCGCTACCTACGGCTCTCTCTCGGGGTATAAAGATAATTTTTCCAAAATGGAGGCCCTTGCACTGCATCTTCCACCCCATACCCTGGATCTCCTCAAAAGCAGTTTTAAGGTTTCTTGGCAGCGCTCCATATTAAAACACTTCCAACTATGAGACTGTACTCAGCAAACTTCACACATCTTATTAACACAATTAAGATGGATCTGCTCAGATGGCAAAAAATGATTGTTTCCTGGCTGGGTAGGATTGCCCCCCTTAAAATGAACATATTGTCCTGTTTACTCTACATATTTCAAACACTCCCCAGTGAAGGTACCCAAATCTTCTCTGCTACAACTGCACTGCTGGTTCTCCCAATTGTTCTGGCATCACAAACCCCCACGTACCAGATTTGCGACTTTTCATAGAGCTACACACAATGGATGTACAGGATTTCCAGATGATAACCTTTATTATTGCGTTACCCACTTGGGTCAGGCCGTTGATGTAGAGGATTTCCAGATGTTAACCTTTATTATTGCGTTACCCACTTGGGCCAGGCCGTGGCATGGTTCTCAGGAGGACTTAGCCAACGGTGGATAGATCTGGAATCCTCCGCTTGCAAGGTGTCTTTCTTGGGCTTGATTTTGGGGATGCCTGAGAGTTATAGACCTAGAACTATGAAAGCTCACCCTCATTTCCTTCACTTTTCACATTTGGGATTATTGCAGATTGCACTTTAAGACCACCACAATACCCTCTCCCATAGCACCTCTCTGAGATAACCCTGCTTCTCACCAGGGCAATGCCACTCTCTTGTGAAGTTACACAAATTCAATTTACTAAATGTCCCTTGTCCTTCCTTTTAGGCTCTCCACTAGAGTCTCTCGATAAGTATGTAGAGAAGCTGTCCATACAAATCCTTATCTCAGTCAGATGACTAGTGGCTAACAACTGGAAAAAATCAGACCCCCCCCCCATCTAGACAGCACCTCATAAATAAAATTTGGTTCCTGGCATCAATGGAAAAAATTTCAACATGTATAAATCCCACAAATTCTCCCAAATCTGGTACGATTGGTTTAAATATATAATATCCCCTCCAGTTCACACGACACCAGCGCTCTCCCTCAGGATACTTCATCCCTCTTCTTATAACCTGTCAAATTTGATCTCTTATGTTGATTCTGTTTTCCTCATATATAGGAACGTTGGCTGCCGGGAGCCCCGTGTCTTATCTCAGTCTACCCCCCCAGTCCTTTATTACATTACAAAAATAGACCTCACACACTGATATATCATTCAATGGTTTGGTGTTTAATATTTTAACACAGTTCAGGCCATGTAATTAAACATGTATTTTATTTGCCTTTTTGTTACCTTTTTTGTATGTTCTTCTGTGTTAAGGCTGGGGCTGTCAAACAGCCACCTCCAGATGTATATTCTGTCACCTATATTTTGGCTTACTTTGGCGTTCTACATTGTATGTGTACATTGGTAATGGTACTTTAAAAAATAAAGTTATTTTAAAAAGAAAAAAAAAACAGGACCCAGGAAAATCTTTAACATTGTAATCCTGTCTTTGCAGGTCAGCCTCTAGTTTTTTCACCACTGAACCTTTGAATTTCCAGTTTTCAACTTCTCTTCACAATTTAACTTGCCATTATCTTCCTTACCAAATTTCACCGCTAAGATCTTAGTATGAGATTAGGCCTTTGCAAATTCAGGCAGATCAAAAGCAGGATCCCCTTGTTGTGTCCAGAAAGCTTTACTCTTTTCAAGGTTGACCAGAGACCTGAGGCCTGTGAATAGCTTCTGATGGCCGAAGATAACCTCTGGCCTTCACAAGGCTCAGACACCACAACAGTCACATGATCCACATATGCGACTATAGTCAGAGGCAAGCAGTGGGGGATCGGTACCCCTCAAAAACAAGAAGCTTGAAATGACCTCAGAAATGGGACAATGGCAAAGACTTGCAAGAAGAGATTCAAAGGGCAATTCTGAAAGGGTCACCTGCCAGCCTCTTTATACAAAGTTTTTAACTAATCAACAAATTATCCCAGGATACACGCACAGTGAGTTAAAGACTTTTGGAGGATGGCCCGGTGTCAAGAAGGCCAGCAAAGAAGCCACTTCTCTACATGGAAAAACATCATGGATAAACTAATATTCTGCAAAAGCTACAGATATTGGACTGCTGAGGACTGGAGTAAAGTGATTTAGTCTGATGAATCCCCTTTCAGATTGTTTGGGGCATCTGGAAAAACGCTTGTCCGGAGAAGGAAAGTTGAGCGCTACCATCAGTCCTGCATCATGCCAACAGTAAAGCATCCTGAGACCATTCATGTGTGGGGTTGTTTCTCAGCTAAGGGAGTGCCAAAGAACACATAGCCATGAATAAACAATGGTATCCAAAATATCATCCAAGTGCAACTTTTCCCAACCATCCAAGAACAGTTTGGTGATGAACAATGCCTTTTTCTAGCATGATGAGGCACCTTGCCATAATGCAAAAGTGATAACTAAGGGGAGCAAAACATTGACATTTTGGGTTCATGACCAGGAAACTCCCCAGACCTTAATCCTATTGAGAACATGTGCTCAATCCTCAAGACGCGATTGGACAAGCAAAAAGCCACAAATTCTGACAAATTCCAAGCATTAATTATACAAAAATGGGCAGCCTTCAATCAGTATGTGGCCTAGAATTTGATTGACAGCATGCCAGAGCGAATTGCAGAGGTCTTCAAAAAGGAGAGTCAACACTGCTAATATTGACTCTGCATAAACTTAATATAGTTGTCAATAAAAGCCTTTGACACTTATGAAATGCTTGTAATTTTACTTCAGTATACCATAGCAACATCTGATAAAAAGGTCTAAAAACACTGCAGCAGAAAACTTTGTGAAAACCAATACTTGTGTGATTCTCAAAACCTTTGGCCATGACTGTACAGTACACTTACATATATATAGGTATACAATTCCTTCTTTCAAAGAATACTTTTCATGATTCTGCTCTTGTAGAAGTGCATAAAAATCTTCATTGCCTAATTGTCATTGTCACTGACCCCCCTTCCCCACTGCCCCCAGACCGTACAAGTATTTTCTGGAGCATGATTGGGCTACGGCTCCTCCTGTTTCTCCGGAGCAGTTTATTTCACTTGTTCACAATATGTAGCTATCTAATCCAAATGTTAACACCATTTGCATGTGTCTGCTCCCCAACCCTATTTCCTACCTTACTTTCCCAGATACACCTCAGATAACCTTAAATGTGTAACCCTTAATGTTAAGGGTCTAAATATCCCAGAAATTAATATCCAGATTGTATAGAGACATCATAGCAACGAAGATAGATGTGACCTTCCTACAAGAGATCCATTTTAAACAAGGGTCAGAACCCCATCTATCTAGCCACCAATGCCCTCACTTGTTCACATGCAATAATCCCGATAGCAAGACACTTGGAGTAGCTATACCTACCTGTCGTACCTGTCCAATATATAGTCACTAATAAAATACAAGCAAGTAGCGGCCTGATACTGAAATGCAAGATCTTTCATCAGTCATTTACTTTTGTGAATGTGTATGCTCCAAACCATTGCCAACCTGTCTTTTAGAAACCCTCTTGAATAAAGTGGGTGACGATCCCAATTGGTTCTCCACATTGCCATCGATGCACCAGTGCAGCTAGACACTCAGACAAGCTATACTGCAAGGTGAGACATACTATGCATGATCACCAGCTGGACAACACTTGGAGACACAAATACTACATGTGACCACATTCTTTTCTCACCCACACAACATCTACTCATAACTAGATTACTTTTTCTTATCTCTCAGACATTTTCCCGATAATCAAAGACATCACCATAGGCCAAGTCACTTGGTCTGACCATGCCTGAGTCCCTTTCGCTCCCTCAGCCTGGTCACAGACCATACACATGGAGGTTGAATGAACTCCTGATCCAAAGCACTTGCAATAAATCATATATCGATACAATGATAGATGAATATATCCAATTTAACAACTCCCTGAAATCTCAGTGTGGGATGCCCCCAAATGTGTCATTCGAGGAAATTTTATACAGCTAGGCACATTTATGAAAAAACAAAAGGCTGCCCAGCATGATACCCTCCTTGAAAAAATGAAATCCTTTGAAATGAGACATAAAGCTTTCCTAGAATCTACCACTCTAGATGAGCTGGCAGAAATGAGAATGGCACTAAAAAAATTAATGTCAGACAAAATAAAGCTGGACTACCAATAAGTGTCGCAAAAAAGTTTTAACAGTGGGGGAACAAATCAGGTGAGCTCTTAGCATGAGCCCTGTGGGCCCAAAGAGCTCAGCTAAGTGACCCACACATTAAAACAGAAGCTGTGAATCTGTGCGCCTCCTCGTCAGACATAGCCGCGGTATTCCACACATATTATTCTAAACTTTATGACCTCACCAGTGAGTCACACTCACTGAAACAAGGACATATTGCCTCTTGTCTCAAACAGATTCATTTCCCCACATTTGACGCGGATGATGCACAAATGCTGGAGGAACCCTTTTCCGTGGGGGAACTAGAGGAGGCAATAAAAACGACACCATCAAGGAACAGACCAGGTCCTGATGGTCTCACAATATCTAATTACAAATCTATCAATGCTAAATTGCTCACACTTATGCTTAAGGGCTTCAACTTGGTCTCTATATAGTTTCACTTTTCCCTTCATTCCCAGACAGCCCAAATTACAGTTTTGCCTAAAGAAGGGAAAGACCCAGCACTGTGTCCCAGCTACAGACCAATATCACTACTCAATGTAGACACAAAATTCCAAGGTTATAGCGAACAGACTGAAGCTGCTCTTGCCAAAGATAATTCACTCAGATCAGGTGGGCTTTTGTCCTGGGCCGTGAGGCACACAACAAAACCACATAAACAATTGACCTAGTTCAGTTTCATTTGTCCACTAATACTCCAACAATTTTCTTTTCCACAGGTGCAGAAAAATGTTCAATAGAGTGGACTGGGACTTCATACTGGGTATATTTAGCCACCTAGGTTTGGGCCCATTGTGTTTAGAACAGATTCAAAGCTAATATTCACACCTGACAGATAAGATCAAAGTTAATGGAGACTTCTCAGACTCAGTTGGGATTACAAACAGAAAGAGACAGGGTTTCCTGCTGTCCCCAATGATTTTCATCCTATTTATGGAGATAAAGAATTTAAACTCACTCTTTGCAGATGTCCTTCTTGCTATTCTCATGAACCCTCAAATTTAGATTCCGAGCCTTTTGTCTGAATTCCGCACCTATGGTGATCTCTCCAACTTTAAAATGAATTACTCAAAATCTATGGCTCTTAATATTTCAAAACCTCTAGATGTAGTTCAAGGTCTATAGCCTGCATTCCTGTTCATTCGTACCTCACCCAGGGAGAGACTGGCTTCCGATGGACTTCTCCCTGATAGATAGTGTCAACATAATGGAAACTAATTTGCTCCCTAGAGTCTTCTTCTTACAACACACACTCACGGTCCACATTCCCACCTGTTGGTTTAATAAACTACATAGGGCCATACAACACTCTGTTTGGAGAGGTAGACAACCTTGTTTCAAACATGACATCCTATACAAGCGCAAACATTCTGGTGGCTTACAATTGCCACATTTCTCTACCTACTATGACACTGTCATGTTGAATAGAGTCTTGAATGGACGAGAGAAGGATGAAACAAACAGTGGGTTTGAATTGAGGGATATACACTACACAGCTCCCTGGCAACTGTCACCTACCACTATCCACCATCCGACAATTTCTTCTACCCTGACTAAATGATCCAGACTGCAAACCGTCCAACATATCTAAACACTGTACTCAACCCTGACCCCACTTCTCGACAATTCAAACTTTCCCCCTGGCAACTCAAAATAGGCTTTCAAACACTGGACACAAGCTGGAGTCACCCGTTTCGGCCAGCTGGTGTATGCATCGGAAGTAATTCCAAAGCAGAGATGTGGAGGCACCTACAGTTACGACACTTCCTATGTTTCCCGGAGGTCTGCAAGATGGCAGGGAGAGCACTGACACTGTTTGTTTCCTTATGCATCGCTCCTCAGTATCCTAGACATACCTTGTCCTCCATATATCAAATCTTGATTGAATACTCCTTTAGTACACTATCCAAATTCACCAGGACTGGTGTGACATCTTCCAATGAACACAAGTAAGTTCAGTCAGTGTGCGAGTGATCAAAACACAATTTAAAGTGTTAACTCGGTGGTACCGATGTCCCAGCCTATTAGCCAAAAATGTTCCCATGGTTCCCAGATAACTGTTGAAAGTGTCAACTGGCACCAGGCACCCTGCTACACATCTGGTGGGAATGCACAACTCTTAAACCCTTCTGGGACACAGTTTTGCTAATTTCCAAAGCAATTGTGGAAACTGCGGTACCCAATTGTTTGAAATATTGGCAACGTAATGATATCGAAATTGCCCATTTCTCAATATAAAAAAATCCCCCTTGAAGTACCTCAGCAGTGCAGTGAAGGCTGTGATACCAGTCCACTGGAAATGCCCAACACCCCCTTCTATTAAAGAATGGTTTGCACCTTTGAACTTTTATATGTCTATAGACATCATGATTTACACCTTGGCTGACAAATATAAAGAATATTGCTTACAATGGTTTGAATGGATTTAATTTAAAGATTCCCCATTGTACGCCCAATGGAATAAATGAGGCCCGAACCTCTCCACCACACTTTTCCTTTTCCCTCTTCCCTTCTTCTTTCTATCTCCTATCCAACAAAGTAGTTAAGCAATCACACCACACCTGGTTTGTTCAATGGTATTCCCCAGAGTTCCGCTAACGGGAC
The DNA here is from genome assembly GCF_038048845.1 of Mixophyes fleayi. Classification (NCBI taxonomy): domain Eukaryota; kingdom Metazoa; phylum Chordata; class Amphibia; order Anura; family Limnodynastidae; genus Mixophyes; species Mixophyes fleayi. Next base: position 292,656,267 of record NC_134405.1, on the reverse strand, counting down.
TTCTCGCTAATCTTTCCAGATTGATGAACGAACCACTTCACTGTTGATGTAAACTGTTTGAATGACGTTATTTAATATACAGCTTGTAATACTGTTCAATTTTGTTTATACTGTCATATGTATATGCTGTTTCATTTTCAATAAAAAAAGATTATATAAACGAAAAATATATATACAAAACATTCACATTACATAGAGGAAGTTAGCGCATTGGTTCTTTATGCTAGGTTTACAGATGGTCCCACTTAATGGGAGCAAATATAGCCTGTATATTTTTAAATGTTTATACTGATGGATTAACACTTGAACTAGCAGATCTAAATTTTCCATAAAAGGGACTTCATTTATTTGCACTAATTTGAAGCATCATATGGATGTCAGTAATCACTATTTGGTTTTATTTTTGCAGCTATTATTCAGCACTGATGAAACTGTTGTCGAAAATTGCTTTTTTGTTGTTGTTTTTTTCAAGTGTAAGTTAAGTAGGCCAAAATCAAGGGTATATGTTATGCAAAATAAGGTGTAGGGGCCTGAGTCATTAAGAAGAGCAAAGCATAAAAAAGGAGTAAATTTGCACCTGGGCAAAACCCTGTTGCATTGGAGGGTGAGGTACACTGAAAATGTGGGGTCAGATTTATATTTGCGGTAGGACATGTCCTAGATAAACTTTAAATTTCAGTGTAAAACTCAAGCTAAGTATTTTTGTGTTAGATGAAAAAACAGCCAGTATTTAACTTATGTGCAAAACAATAAACTAATTTGCACCCCTTACACATGGTGTGTTCCAGAGAACATTTACTCCTTTTTTTGCCTTACTTTCCTTAATGACTCAGGGCCCAGATGTTTATTAAAGCAGTAACTTTGTATTTTTTTCGTTTTGTGAATTGATAATCAATTTGTCCACTTTTGGACACACAAACAACCCCTGGTAGCCTCCAGTCAAAAGCTGGTTCTTGCTCAATCATGTTCTTTTTCCATAAATAGTTGGCTGCATTGCATGCTGTCCATTCTTCAATAGACTTTCATGTAGAAATAGCTATAACTTTCTACTGTAGAGCTATAGAGTCCTTCAGCTTTGAAAGCTACGGCAAGTGACCCCTATACCTTCTATATAGGTACGGCATTTTTCATTAAAGAGAAATTGTTCAAAGTAAAAAACCCCTGTGAATATTTTCACCTCATAACAAATAAATCTTAGTTGATCAGAGAGTTCTTGCGTGGACAATATTTTTTTAAAAAAAAGATACTTTATACACCCTGTTAAGTCAATCGCTCTTCTTTGTACTGTCTTCAGTTCCTAGAACTCTTTCATTGAATTGGTGCCAAAACATTAAACTGCATTTTCAAGGCCTCAGGGCTGCTATAAAAAAACTTCTCTCTTAAATTTTGTATATTACTTTTCAATGCAAAATAATATGCTTCTGGCTCTAAATGCCATGGACTAGCATTGCATACTATTGCCAAGTCTATGATCTTTAAAAGATACATCTCTGAATTAATATGAGAGGAAGATATCCAACCGGTTGCTTTTCAGGGCAGTTTACTGCTAATCATACAGTTCAGTTGTACAACTAGCCACATGTTCATGAAAGACAGTAGAAGTATTGGTTATTAGAGATTCATCAACCAAAAGCTGTTGAAAACAGTAAAGTTGGGTACACACTACAGAAAATTTCTCCTGATGTGATGTTACCAACGACTGAAAGTGCCGATGAGCATGCAGATTTATGTGCACACACCTAGTTGATTTAACTTCAGATCTGTGCTGTTCACCTGTCATAAACATCTGTTGAAAGTGACTCTGTAAACACTATGGATATATGCCTACACTGCTGGTCATGAGTGCATACACACCTTCACATTTGCCTGACATTGGTCCATCGCTGATAGAGAACAGTCGTTTATCGTGTGATTGGCACGATAGTTGGCTGAAAAACCTGTAGTGTGTACCCAGCTTTACTCTCAGACAGAAGGTAATTATTTTAGATCTGCTGTAAATTATAATTTCAGCGTAAACCTGTTTCTACAAAGCTAAACCACAATAAAAGAAAGACAACTCTTATTAAAATGTGTTGTTTATTTTCAAAATGTTATGAATGATGGATGGATGGCTGTGATGGATATCCGGTCAATGGCAAACAGTACAATGCTTTAATTCAAAATGACTCATTTGAAAATGAAGAAATAAAATAACAAACATATTAACTATCTTGCAAACATTCTAACAGAAAATAATGGGTACCCTGACTCTCATGATATTCCATTAAACTAGTAAAATGACACAGGGGAAAACAGAAATATAAAAATGCATAACATACAAAAAATGTCTAATGCTAATGATATTTTCAGTTTCAATTGAATTATTTTTATTCGTATTTGGATCGCATGATGTGTCAATCTCGGCACACAGGTGTGTTTTTATGCAGCCATAAATGAAAAAGATTGTATGCAATGTTTTATGATTAAATTACACACACACATGTAGATTTTAACTGTACAGATGTGAGTTTTGTGGGGATCTCATAGAATCATGCAATTACACTACACATGCTACAATCCAATTGTGTCAGAAGACAACATTTTGTAAATTATCCAATCAACATGTTATGCAATCGAATCTTATATTTATGATCAAATTATATCTAGTGAATCCAACACATGTTGGACCTGATTCATTAAGGGATGTAAACAGCATTTTTCTGTGTATAATCTGCACAATTTTCCGCGCATGCCCAGAACGGGACCATACCATACAGAGCGCAGCAACGTCCAATTCATCTTTGGGCGCAAAGGACACTTTCTACAGCATACGATGTCAAGGAGGGAATAGAGCGGGAAAGGGGCATTTGCACGTAGAAAGTGTACAGTAAGGGTGTGCCAATCTTCAAGCTCTGGGCACCTCAAAGGTCCTTTTATTTTAGCCATATCTCTTGCTCCAGCTACAGGTCTAGTTTGACTGACGATAACTAGTGATGACTGCTGTGTATGTATTCTGGGACATGTGTTTGCATTCAGAAGCAACTGTGAAAGCATATTTTAAGTACAGTAAAAAATAATTACATCATAGTAATAATTATAATTATTCTCATAGCAAAATGTAAAAAAACAAACTTTTTTTAGTTTTTATATTTTATCATTTTATCATGTTATTGTCATGACTATTTTATTAACATGAAACTTTAATTGTATAGTTTTCTTAATTTTTTGTGTGTTCTTTTGTGAGTTTATATTCCTCATGTGTATTGGACGTATCCTGCAGTGCCCTGTCTAGTAGAGTAGAGCAGACCTACACCCGTATTCATCACCAGACGTATCTTCACATCCACTCCTTGCTGAATACGGACGTGTATATACCCGATTCTCGTGTGTGGGATTTTTTTTTAAAAAAAAATTGCACATTATGTTCCTTAATGAATCAGGCTTGTTAAATTTTCTGTACAATTCAATCTAAATGTAATGAACTGCAGGTTCAGATTGTAACTTGCGTAGGTAATTTAAGATAAGCTTGCCAGTGTCACAGTAGTACCTAAAAGTGAAAAAGCTTCTTACACACTTAATTATTGTTCACACTAGGCCAGAATCTATAACCATGTACCCTCCCTGGATTTTAAGACTTACCAACCTATTTGTGAAATAAAATGCTTGTTTCCTGAACTATGCAATGTGTAATAGTTAACGCTTCCTGTAGCACTCCACTTATGACCTCAATGTAATTGAGTTGTGGCTTTACAGTGTTATCATTAAGTTGTCACATACCATGGTGGCAGCCATTTTGTCACCTGAACCAATATTTATGAAAACGCAGCTTACCAATTTACAATAACCACGGGCCACTATTAGAATATGTCACTAGTAAATATTAAACTGCAGGACTGTACAAATTGGCCACCTTCAGTTAATGTAGGCGACAGTAACACTTTATTTTTACTAATGCAAGTTTCAGGGTAAAGATAGGAATCCACTTAAATCTCTTAAAAGGAAAGGAATCCACTTTAAATCCACTTAAAGCAAATTTGTACTTTATGTTTTAGTACTTGTGCGCATGCTGATTTTGTTACATGGTAATTAAATGTATATGAATATGTTTTCACTTTAACAGGTACTGTTCCTTTAAGATTTCATTGGCTGCGGTACATAAACTGAATGCTATCCCAGGAAATAAACTATTTATTGTCAACAAGCATGGTTTCTTAGATCATTAACATGTGTATCTAGCACAAAGGCCTCAAGCAAGGATAACAGTTAAAATATTTTGGCTAGGTCTTTTAAAATGTTAACAAGGAAAAAAAAAACAAAGTCATTTTACAGACAAAAATGTAATAAAATGTGATTCTTGCTATTAAATACAAGGAGGCACTGATGGTAATGACTGCTTCTCGGTTTTCACCCCAAAGACTTCACTTCTATTGTTTAATTCTTGACATTAACCTTTTATATGCAGGCACTGAAAGAGAGGAGGTAGAGCTGAAACAGCTATACATACCATTACATACTGAGAAACATCCAGACAAACATCTATACACTATTGTGTCCTGACAAAATGGATGACCATTTAACTCTGCACATTTTCTTTGGTGATAGAGCATATCTGCCTACTCTCCTGGAATTCCCGGTTGGCTCCTAAATTTTGGGGAGTCCTCACGGACTCCTGGAATAGTAGGCAAATCTCCCGAAATTTGGCGAAATTCACAGCAGTGAATGGAGGGGGTGGAGCTTAATTGTGTCATTAAGCTCCACCCCCTCCGTTCAATGCCGTGAATTTCGGCCTTTTTATAGTGGGGACAGGGCTATGGTGACACGTAGATTGCTAGTTCCACGTTTGGCTGTAACTATAGGGCTTCTTTATTAAATACCATAGAATATGTGTAGCTTTTTTTGGGGACATGAATGGACATCTTTCAATAGATCATATCCAGAATGTCCTTAAAACACATATTTTGAGGTTAGCATAGAGGGAATAATGTACTCTTTACTGTAAAATAGAAGTCCCAGAGGAGTACTGTGAAAAGCAGTGTTTGAGGTGCAGAAATTTTGGAGGTGATGTATATTAACTCTAATTTTCACTATGAGTTTTTTTGTTTTGTTTTTTATAAACAAAAAATTCAATTTGGAACAAGTTGCTTGTACGAGGTCATCCTCAAACACGGACTGTGTTACCTTTATTGAGGATACTGTACATACATGTCATTCCTGTATTATAAAGTGATATTTTACGAGGTCATCCTCAAACAGGGACTGTTTTACCTTTATTGAGGATACTGTACATACATGTCATTCCTGTATTATAAAGTGATATTTTACGAGGTCATCCTCAAACAGGGACTGTTTTACCTTTATTGAGGATGCTCTACATACATGTCATTCCTGTATTAAAGAGTGATATTGGCAATTATTTGTCACTCTTATAATATCTTACAGTTTATACTATTTATCTATATCTATCTAAACAGAATATTAAACAAGAGAATCATTATTTCTAAACTTTTATTTATATAGCATCTACAGATCATTTTAGCAAACTGAAATGTATTTATATATTTACAAGATTTTCAGATTTTTTTAGAACTGTCCACGACTATCAGAGACATGTCATGACATCTCGCTTTGTTAACATTGATCATTTCACAGAACAATTCATGGGTATATGTTTATTAAACTGTGGGTTTCACAAAGTGGAGATGTTGCCTATAGCTACCGATCAGATTCTAGTTATCAATTATTTAGTACATTCTACAAAATGACAGCTAGAATCTGATTGGTTGCTATTGGCAACATCTCCACTTTTGTAAATCCGCAGTTTAGGAAATATACCCCATAGTGTTCAGTGTAATAAAGGTCATTCTCACTATGCATTCCTGTATCTCGGGCTTTGCAAATGAATATGTATTGGAACCAAGCAAATTGTAACGTTAAAGAAATGCTTAATAAACATCTTATGACAGGGTTCGTAATGCATCATGGTTTTACAAGAAAGTTACAAATTTGACATGACTAGATACATCTGGCCAGCAACAAATCGCTGGAAAATATTTTAAGTTTTAGAAACTATTTTATAATTTCTGCTATTTCAGTAACAGTCGTAGTAACATCAATTAACAATCAGTATTTTATCTCAACTTCCTAATTTATATCAAAGTTAGAATCGTCACACACAAATAGAATTTTACAAAGCTCTTAAAGTATCAATACATAAATGGTTTACCTAATTTGGCATTTCCTTGAGACACCTGGAAAGAAAGCACACATTTTTGTAAATGGGATTATTTGACAGCAAAACAATGACACTCCATCACATGACTGATGACTCAATATTGTTCTATGCTCTGGTCTGGGAAAGAATGTCTAACATTGATAACAGCTTTTGTTCTTAATATATACTACAACAGTCTGACATTCCATGCCATGCTAGTAACAAACACTGCAACAATGAACAGCATAACCTACCACTTGTGTGCTTAAACATTATATATACAAGTTTATTTACACATTGGCTTGGTTCTACAGCTTTACAAATAAGACCTCAAACTGAGAACAAAGTTACTTAACTCATATGAATGAGATCATATTACATGGTCTGTGGTTAATTTAATTGCTGTTTTCTAAGCAAACATCAACATACGTGATCTACTTTCCTGGAAGTGTCCCTATTTTTTTGCTTCTACTTGTAAGTATCTGTTTTATATAAGCCTGCTCATGTGTCACAATAGCCAAATGAAGGGGCAAAAAATTATGTTGACTTAGCGGTGATGTGAATAAATAAAAAACACCATTTTGCACATTTCAATAAAGGCAAAAAGCTCATTGTATTTATTGCCAAGTAAAACATCAGTGAAGTATGTATCTCCTTGTCTCGGGCACTATCTTTATGTAGGGGTGCAGGAAAAAGATATTAAAAGTTCTATCTCAAACATAAAGGAAATTGGCAGCTAATAGTTAAAGCAATAGTGGGCATTGAGCTACCTAATTGCCCCAAATATTGGTTACTAAATGACAATAAAATGACCATCTCCCAATATACAAAATCAACAGTTAAAAATCTCATTAACGCGGCAAAGGCCGTGATTCCAGTCCATTGGAGATCACCGAATATCCCTACCATTAAAGAATGGTTTTCCCGTTTGGAATTCTACAGGATAATGGACGATACACTGTATTCATCAATGGATAAACATAGGGAATATTATCTTGTATGGCTTGAATGGCTCGAATTCAAGAATTCACCATTATACTCTCAGTGGATCAACTGAACCCTTCTACCCCCACCCCAGCCTTGCCTTTCCCCTCCACCCGTTACCCATCTTTCATCTTCCCCCATCCCTACATGTCTTACTACTAAACAGCATTTTATATGCTCGATAGTTGTCCCCCTTTTTTGTTACTCTGTAACACCTTCCTTTTATTGTTCAATGCAAGCCATGGATGTTTGTAAAAGCTGTTTATATTCTAATAAAAATTACAAAAAAGATTTACAAAAAAAATAAGAAAATTGGCAGCAACCAATATATTTGTACAGAAATAAATTACACCATTACGCCATTTTGTAGATCATGATAACTAGATTTCCAGAGTTGACACCTTATGTCCCTAACAGACAATATGTGGTACATAATGGCATGTTACTGCCAAATCTTTGCTTATTCAAGTACATTTTCTTGCATACTTTGCATAGTGACATTACCTTGGCATATGCAGCAGCATGCCTTAGGATATTAAGCCCAGAGTCTGAGAGCTCATCTCCTCTATCTTGGAACTTTGCTGAAAAAATGTTGAATAAAAATATTACATGATTTGAAAATAGATTTATTTCATGTTTCAGAGTACTAAAATATGTTGACTTATTACTGAACGATGTGAATGTAATTGGAAAGCATGTTCAAGTCTTACGTACCACAAGCAGGCAGAGATTTGTGAAATTATGCATGATATTTTAGGAGTGTGATGAAGTAAAACATTGGGATAAAACACATTACATTGAGTCTATGCTTCCTAATATACATACCACCTTTTTTTTATATTTCATGACCGAGCCATTGATCATGCCCTTGCAATGTCCCCTGTTTAGGCCCACTTTTGGCCATATATCATATACTAAAATTTTTATGGCTGTTATCACATGTGGTTTGTTTGAGAGGCATCTTGGTATCAGTAGCTGATGAGGAGTGCTGCTGTTGTATTGCCAATTGGAGGTTTATTGGGGTACCTCTTGATAAGTTAGCTCTCAATTTAAAAACACATATGTATGGCCCAATATACAGACTCCTACTGCTTACAGTTAGGACCACCCTATTAGCAGAAGCGCCGTGAAGTGGAGGGTGGCTTTCCATACATTTGCAAATGTGTGCAACTGAGATTTCTGCATTTTTATGTACAAGCAGAAATAGCAGCTCCTTTGCTGTCTAGAGCAGTATGCTGGGGGATTATTCTCTGGATTTGTTCCTTTCAGGATAACCCCGCTCTTTCAAGCACCTGCTATAAGCCTATAAATTGACTGAGCAACTTCCATTTCTGTATTGTTTGTTATCACATGTGGGTGAGCTATTGGGAGTGACTTGTTTTCAATAATCTGACCTTCAGTGAGAATAGATAACAATCACACTTCATATTTAGTGTTTCGTGTGCTTTCCAGGCTTATGTATCAGCAAAAATTATTTTATTTTTATTATTATATTATTATTTTATTTGAAACAGATGTGAATCATTTTTGTATATTGGATAATTTTTTGCAGCTTTGGATACATGTGCCAACTCAGTGTGAAAGAAGGTTCTAAGGAATAAGACAATGCTAGATTGTACAGATGGAAAGTTGCAGCAAAGCCTTCAATCTGGCATACAATGTACATGTGTCATGATGGCTCAAATGGTCTTGCTTTATTTATTGAGTAGATATGCATCTGTTACGAGTGAACTGGATTTCATTGATTCTCAGCTTTGACCTGGAGAATGCCAAGTACCTTGAATAGTTGAGACTAATGGTTTCAGCATATTTTGTGAAGTTTCAAAACTGCCAGCTCAATCACTTCTGAGTCAGCCTGACATACTACTACTAGGTTCATCCTTTAGTAAATAGATCACAATGAAATGGACCTATTTGTGACTGTATTGCAGTTATTGTTTACTTAGAGTAACAGATGAAAGTCTTTTCTGTTTTTGTACTTGGGGCAGAATAAGTGGTGTAATAGTTCTGTCTGTTAATTTCTTCTAAATGGACAAATATGTTTTTTTTATAGGAAGACAGTCACTGTCCTTTTCAAACCTTGAACCTCCCCTCACCATCAGCTGTTGTCTACAGTCTGGGCTAAAGATGCTGACAACTTGGCTTACAGGCATTTTGAAAATATTTACTTTACATTTTTTATTTATTTGAATGAGTAATTTTCTCTCATGGAATTCTTCATATCTAGATGGAAAGCTTGCGAGCCTCTTACCTCTCTGTTTGTCTGCATTACCCAGTATTACTATTACTGTCTTTGTTCCCAATTGTAAAGGGCTATGGTATATGTTGGCACTATATAAATAAATGTTGGTAATATAGTTCAGTTCAAAAGTGGCAGCTTCTGAACCTGTTTAGCTTTACGTTTGCCAGGTCAGCCAATTGAGATATGACATATAAAATATACCCACTGCATGGCTTAACTGCAATTGGTTTCATGTTGCATACCGGACGCTTTTACCATCCAAACATGGAGACATGGAGCACGTGTGTAAACTAACTGTAGCTCAACCCAGTGGCAGATTCAGATTGGGGGTGATCGGGGTTGTCACCTTCTCAGAGTGAAGGAGTGGGCAGAGCTCTGCTAAATCGCTCATCCCCTAAAGATAAAATATAGATCCATGCCTGGCTCAAGCATCTGCCTGTGTATTAAATGTGTGCCAGGATTTACATGGCTAATATGGCAAACATGCAAAAGATATAAATATGACACGAACACACAATACACACAATACATAGAAATACATACAAATAATGCACAGCAGCCATATTTTCAATTTCATGTGTGGCAGATTTTAAAAATCCTATAAAAGTGAATACGTGATAAACAATTAGATCAGGGGAGCTTACACATGTATTTGCAAGTATATGCAGCTAGATATTCTGCTTTTACTGTTTTAAGGGCAAGTTTTACAATGTGTCTTATTTTGCTGGCTGGCAACTAAGTGCCGGGGGTTTGGTTTCTTTATTTATTGACTTGTAGTGAGCTCCTCCCTTTTCCAGCATCTACCAATTATAAACTGATTGAGAAAATTGATTTATTTTATTTTGATACTGCAGAGTTGCCAATCTACTTCACTTTTCCAAATGAATTCAATTTGTATTTTCTGATACAAAATTAGTGCTGAAATATTAAAATATTCTTTTCTAAAATAAATTTGAATTTGTAATGTAATATTATTTCAGAAACACAGGACCAATTTTTTAACACACAACAATCTTTTTCTAAAAAAAAAAAAAAATGAATAAAAATAATACTATTTTGTAACACAAAATCTGTTTTAGTTGGATTTTTCGCATCTTTAGTAATTTTACTTTGTGGCACAACCACCGATTGTGGGCAAGCTTATTCTTAATAATCTAGAAGTGGCTGATTGACACCCCAGCTGGAAATCCCATAAATTTGTTTTGGGATTACCATTCAAATACTGCAATAGAAATGGAGCTGTATGACACAATTGCACATTTCAAAATAACATAATCAATAAAGCAAACTAATAGCACTCATAAAAACTTACATGGCAGCTGTAGCACTGTGCTGATTGCATGGACAACACCATTTGTCGCCATCATGTCTGCTTCAGAAACAGGTTCTTTATTGACATGCAGTGTTGCATTTTTCTGCAATATTATCACATGTTATTAAGTATGCTTTTACATTTCATAGCTACCCATATTAATCTATTGTATGCTTGGAAACTTGCAGGATACATAAAAATGTATTAACATTGCATGCTTTCTTTTTGTGTAGCTCAGGCCTGTCCAACCTGTGGCCCTCCAGGTGTTGTGAAACTACAAGCCCCAGCATGCTTTGCTGGTAAACAACCAGTTTATAGCTGTAAGGGAATGCTGGGACTTGTAGTTTCACAAACATCTAGAGGGCCGCAGGTTGGACAGGCCTGGGGTAGCTAAATCGATCTGCAATGCACATGGAAACTTACTGGATATACTGCTCGCAGACAACAGACCAGTGCACTTTAAATCCATTTTATAAATTATTTGCTCTTCACCATAACTTATTGTGGAATCATTTACAAGAGTATTGGCATGTAAACTATAGAATTATTGTACTTTGAAACATAATTGTTTACTCCCCAGGAATATGTACTGGGGACTCCCAAATTATGGCAGGTTTACTGGACTTCTGGAAAGGTTTTTCCCCCAATTTCTGGGAAATTTCACCTAGATCTGGATGACCATGAAATCTCCCTGGAAAACAGGAAAATATAACTCTTCATCCTTCCCAGGAGAGGACAGGGATGGAGTTGGACGATGCATGTAGCAGGGAAATTTGGTAAATTTAGACAAAGAAAATTACAGGGAAATTTGAGATTTTGACCAGAAAAAACAGATAAGAGACTAGGAAATTGGGAATGTGAAAGTGGAAACTGACAAATAGGGGCGCTTACCTGCCTGTAAGGTGGATATGTACGTGCCATAATGACACAATCCACATAATCAAGCAACCTCCACCTTAACGAACACTGAATGGGCAGAGGCGTGATGACACAACTGCTGTCATCAAATCACTCTCCTCTCTTCTTATCATACCTCCCCTCCCCATCTCATGGGCAGAAGGTTTGATAGGTAGGCAAGTATGATTTATAGATGTACAATGTCATTTTATAATAGATGAGAGAAAACAAGTTTTTCTCCAATTATTATTTACAAAGTGAATGATTAAAATCAGGAGTGAAAACTTCTTACACTAAAATGTTTCTCCATTTTTACCATTATATTCTTTCTACTACTTCTCCAATACAAGGGGCTAACTAGGGGCTGCAGAGCCCAACAGCAACATTTTAAGGCCCTCTGCTTCACCAGTCTCTTCCCTCTCAATTTTCTCTGCAAAAAGAATTGCCTGCGACCTGTACACCCCATAGCCACAAGCACGTGACATAAGTCACCTGCATAAAGGACTTTCAACAGGATATGTGCATATCATTTAATAATATGATGGTTGTGGCTCATTAGATAATCCTATTTTATTATATGACATATCTAAACAATTGTCTTCATAAAATTGGTTGACAAATGTACAGAAAACAATGCAAAACTAGCAATATGTAGTCCTAAGGCATATGTGACATTTTGAACCATGATTATGAGATTTCAATTAATAAAGTTTGCAGCAATATAAAAAATACATATGCACATTTTTTTAGAAATATTATCCTATATATATGTTAAATAGTAACACATACTTTATGCTGTAACCTAATGTTTGCACTAAATAAATATTAATGAAATATATTTCAGTGTTGTATTTATTTTAACTATTTAATACATACATTGGAAACAGAATATCAAAATAAACAACTTACAGAACTAGTTTCCAGCTTTTCTCCCTGCAGCGACTTTATCCTGACAAGTTGACTAACTGCCCCACTGACCAGGATCTCATCACCAATGTGATATTTCAATAGATTAGAAAGGTCTTTGGCATTACCTTGAAAGTAATAAAACATGTACATGAATATTTTCTGGAATTAAAAATAAAAAGTATGTAATATGGAAACGCTTTCAAAAGAACAGCAGGAGGAAAAAGAAAATACAATAAAAAAAACAAAAGAAAAAAACAGATTATATGAGTATAAAGTAGAGACTAAGCTGATATAATCATTCTTATTGTTCCAAATATTTCATCACACACTACCTTTCCAAAGAGGCCACATTGACAATTCAGCATATTCCGGCTACATATATAATTTAGCTGGCAACACACTAAGATCAGGTGAGCCAATATTAGGCATACAATGCATATCTGATGGTGACTGGAGAACTAGGTTGTCTCGTTCATTAAAACTACGCTCATTATTGTTCTATTTGTAAAAAAAAAAATTGTGAAATCCCTACTATTATTACCTATTTTTGGTACAATATCCACAGTGCTTTGCTTCTTTATAATATAAAGTTTGTATTTATTTTAAACAATAATATCAGAAACACATTTTGCACCAGATAGAAGTCACTCAGTTAAAACAAATAAAAAGTGGAGCTAATTTATAACAGGACATAGACATATAGCTTCCTCTCTGGACTTTTCTGGATATAGGTCTCTTTTGTTGACCAGGCGTGTTTATTTTGAGATGTAAGGCTAGATTCATTAAGGAAAGTAAGCATAAAAAAAATGAGTAACTTTGCACCTTGGCAAAACCATGTTGCACCGGAGAGGGAGCTACATTTAAAATATGGGGACAGATTTATAGTTGGGGTAGGGCATGTCCTTGATCAACTTGAAATTTTAATGGAAAAATAAAGTTATCTCATATTTATGTGTTACATGAAAAAACAGCCAGTATTTAACTTATGTGCAAAATAATAAACTAATATCCACCACTTGCATGGTAACATGGTTTGTCCAGGAGAAAACGTACTAATTTTTCTTGCCTTATTGAATCAGGCCCGTAGTGTCCAATTTTCAATAATACTTAGCAGAGACCCTATTTTTCCTATGTGTTCCTAACTGTATGTTTATATTTCTATAAATAAGACTAAAGCATGCAGTGAACTGTTCAACTGTTTAGTCTTTGTGTTGTGTACTTTTTATTGATTTATTAAGTTATTTATATAGCGCCTACCTATTACAAACTGTTTTATAAAGAATATTTAATTCACATCAGTCCCTGTCAAGTTGGAGTTTACAATCTATATTCCAGTATGTCTTTGGAATATGGGAGGTAACCAGCGCACTCAGAAGAAACCCACACAAACTTGGGCAGAACATACAAACTCCACACATATGCAGCCCCGGTTGGAATCAAACCCATGACCCCACTAGTGTGAGGCAGCAATGCTAACCACTGTCACTGTGGACCTCAGGACATGTTGTTGGTTTGTGTGTATGCTTACAGAGAAAATACTTTATCTTCTCTTTAAAGCTACATGAGGTCTAATAAAACAGGAGACACATGTATCACAATAACTTTATGGCTATTAGATAAATATGTTACAGGTAAAAATCCTTATTAATTCATTTAGATAAAGAATGTGGCTCCTCAAAGTATTCCGTTTAGTCATGTATTTAATTATCTTGTAATATTTTCTGCAATCTTTGCACTTCCAAAACTTTTGAGGATATGACATCTACCATTAACTTTTTTACGCAACCAATTTTAACTGTGTTATAATGTTTTCCTCCCACCTTTCTCCATTGATTTTCCAATTTCAATGAGCTGGGCTGAAATTATTACTAATTAATAGATGTTAAATTGGTAATTTAACTGCTAGTTAGTTCAATTGGAAAATTGGCTGTGAATAAATTGGCTGTGAATAAATTGAGGCAGACCATTGTGTATGAGGGGATATGGGTCTTATTAGAAGGTAGGTCATTGAAAGGAGGAGATGGCTCAGTGGTTAACAACTGAATTAAATTGAGAGACTTAGCTACATACAATACGACTGATGATCTACTACCCTTGTAATATATGTATGAAACAGAGGATTCAGCAGTATGACGATGCCAGCAAACATCAGAAGAGGTTCATCACTTATTAATAGGACTGTCCCCTTATTTTCCTGTCTCTTATGTCTCTGCCCTAGTTATAACATTGGCTATGAGACCACATTTTATTGGCCAGAAGGCAAACCTATTTGTCAAACCCACATAAAATCAATTTTGTACCTACAAAATATCAAATAAGGATTTATCATAGGACTTAATAAAAAAAATAAAAAACAATAATGATCAACAAAAGCACCCCCATTCTTGCTATATATGATTGGCTACAAACGAACCATACTCACCAACTCTCTCCGAATATCCGGGAGACTCCCGAATTCCGGATAGGTCTCCCAGACTCCTGGGAGAGCAGGCCATTCTCCCACATCCTGCCCACTTGCTAATGAAACAGGCAGGATGGGTGATTCCATGGCACGTTTGGCTGTC
Source organism: Mixophyes fleayi (assembly GCF_038048845.1). NCBI lineage: Eukaryota > Metazoa > Chordata > Amphibia > Anura > Limnodynastidae > Mixophyes > Mixophyes fleayi. The sequence goes on along the minus strand of NC_134405.1, from coordinate 292,641,169 downwards.
AATCACTTAAAGGTGGCCATGTCTCTGTGGCAAAATTACATCATTATGGCCCGAGGGCCTTGAAAAACTACGCGATTTGCTTTGCCCCATCCTCTTCCATCCTCACACCTCACCTCAACTACGGGATCTCACGGAGGGAAAGAGTGAAATGTTGGTAAGTATGAAAGCAATCTCACAAAAATTGCTAACCCATATTACCACTCTACGTTTGAAATTAGCTCTTGTATAAAGCCAATGAGCTTTTGTGAAGAATTAGACTTTAAATTTAATAAAATGTAACCTCTCCCCCAAATGACAGCGTCTGTTCGCGTAAGTTTTTTACAGACAGATGGAGCACATTTTACTGAGACAAACTGCCCAGGGAAGGTATGCCAGATTACACTGCACTCAATTCAATCCATACTACTATTAAGTGAGTTTTAGAAACTTACCTGCTCCTGTGCTGCTGATTCCTCTCTCTCTGTGTACAGCACAGCACTTCCTGGTTAGGGCAGTCACATTATCGTGTCTGGGAGGCGGTATATACTGTCTGCAGAGGATATAAGGCTCACCTTGATATTGCAGCTGTGTCAGAGCAACAAGTTACCACTTGGCGTCTGGCTCTCCCTGTGTACCCCTGTGCTGCCTTCTGTACGTCACCTATGCTGCCTGTGCTCCTGTGTATCTGACCTGGCTATCCATGCTGACTACTCTGCTGTCTGTGCACCTGTGTATCCTTCCCGGCTATCCATACTGACTACTCTGCTGTCTGTGCACCTGTGTATCCTTCCCGGCTAGCCATACCGACTACTCTGCTGCCTTTGCCTCTGTGTATCTGACCTGGCTATCCGTACCAACTACTCTGCTGCCTGTGCTCCTGTGTTTCCGACTCGGCTATCCATACTGACTACTCCACTGTCAAAGCTCCAGTGTATTCAACTCAGAGACTCTCCTGTGTGCGGTACTTTTCAGTGTATCAGACCCGGTGTTCCACTGAATACGGTTTAGGATTCTTGTGTGTGTGCTCTACCACATCAGCAACTAATCCTGCTTTGCCTTGCTGTACTACACTACCGCTACAGAGTCTGCTCTCCCAGGTTCAACCTGATCTCTTACCAACTGTCTATCATCTATCACGTCAGTGGGCTAACTTAAGGGCCGGGCCCTGCGGACCTCTGGCAGCAAAATCCATCCCGCTTTGCGGCGGCTCTTGGTAAAGACTGGGGGTTCGTTAGACTCTGCGCCTTGGGAAGGCCAGCGCTAACACTGACTGATAGAAATCTTCTGATAAACGTAACAGTGAGGCATTGTGGCCAGGAGGTGGCTGTTGGGTGGGTTTCCCAGCCATGGGTATGTCGGTTATTTGGAAGCCTGAGCAGAACATGTATAGGTAATACTTAATTTGAACAATCCTTTTCACACATGAGCAGAATCGCAGTTCTCTGTCAGAAAGTTTTGATCTTCTTTGCACATAATGCCACATTGCACTAGGGATGGACTGACATGAAAGGAAGAGGATAGAGATAAACACAAATCTATATAATTGAAAACTGTTTTCGGAATAGTGAGATAATTAGATACACATGGAACTGCCCTTATTACAGTGAGCAGTGCAGTATGTCTTAGAAATAAGTGGAGAATCTGTGCTATGTTGCAACATCCATATTTAGTTTAACTGTGAAATGCTCGGCATATTTAAATGTATTCCGTAAAAAGACACATAGGGGTAGATTTATCAAACCTTTTAAAAAGGCAGTGGGGGTGTTACCCTTATCAGCCAATCAGATTCTAGTGATTATTTTCTCAAATGTATATTCACTTATCGTTTTTAGAAGGTTTGATAAGTCTAACACATAGTGTCACACTATGTTGTACTTCTCAATAGACTATACTTCATTTGTATTTCTGGTTTACCTAGTAAAGAAGAAAATATTCTTTGGCATACATTGTCTAATGTAAAATAGAGACTAGCCATACTGTGTGAGAGCATGTGCAGTGTATATGTGGTTAATACTGAAGAAATAGATACATATACCATACTTGGCATATTTCTGTCAGTGTGAACATATTCTTTCAATCTAGTTCTGCTTTTAGGTCTGGGCCACAGCTTTATAGTCCTCTTTAATGTACACACTTTAATGGTTTCACCTTACAGGATCTAAGCAGACCTCTTGGTGTGCATCTTTATAGTCTCTTTCAGTAATGTCATTATTTCATTCTTAGATACAGATATTAACAGGAGCTAAACATATTAACACTTTCCTTATTAAAGTTGTCTAATAGCTTTACATTGTCCAGGAAAATTTTTGGTGCTTTAATTTAAATCTATTCTGAAATACAATATTTTTTTTTTGCATTTTCGTCTTTTTTTATATTACTAGATGGCTGTACATTTTCTAGTGCATGAAATACACAGAGGGGTAAACATTTTTTGTTTAACTTTATTTACAACCCACATGGTGTATTGCTTTGCTCTGAAAGGAAGAAAGCGGAATATGCTAGGTCTAGTCTCAATGAATGTCAGCTTGCGAGCAGGGCCCTTTTACCTCTCTGTCTGTCTGTATTACCCAGTATTGTTTTATTACTGTGTTTATTCCCAATTGTAAAGTGCCACGGAATTTGCTGCCGCTATATAAATAAAAGTTGATGATGATGATTGATTGATTGAAGTGTAACCAATTTAATTTCTGTTTAATACTGGACTATAGTGTATGGAGGGAGTTGGTCTTTAGGTGACTAATGTATTGCTGTGTGCAATCCATTCCTATAATAACTATGGAGTTTTTCGTTTTCTTAGATGTTTTTACAAGATATTCTAAATTGATAGCAGCAAGCAAGAGTAAATACACTACTAGTGGACTGCTATGATGTGGAGGGGTATTATATTTCCAAAATCTCTATTCACAGACATTCACAGAAACGAAAACCACAGACCAAGCCACGGCCACTGTTACTGTTAAATTCTTCTCTCTACACAAAGAGAAGTTCCAAAAAGTAAATTAATCTATAATGTCTAGTGCGTTTTCAGTCTATGGCAAACTTCTACTTGCTGCAAATATCATCATCTACACTCTTGGAACTACTGAAGGGTCTCCAGAAGAATAGTCATCAAAGCCAACTGCAGAAGATCAACTTTTTATGACTTGTAATTAGAGATGGGCGGGCTCGGTTCCCAGGATCCGAATCCACCCGAACTTTGCCTATCCGAGTACCAAGCCGAGCAGACTCGGTACTCTCTCGCCCGAATGGTATCAAAATCGAGGCAAAACATCATCGTGACGTATTCGTATTTCAGACCTCGGTTCTCGCGAGATTTGAAAAGCATAAATACCCGCCTCCACAGCAATCCATCGCCATTTGACAGAGGGAGAGAGCAGGGTTAGGTCACAGGCTGTATTAGAGCAGGGACAGAGCAATAATTGTACATCTTATTCTTTGTATTATTATTTCATTTGTAATCTATTCAATTCTATTATTAATTCCAATTCTATTAGCAATTGTTAGAGCAGGAAGAGAGGAGGATAGAGGAGGAATTTTTTTTTCCAATTTTTTGCAGTACAAGTGCTTTGGGGTGTCCCATATTCCCCAGTGTGGAACACTAATTTTTCTGGCTGTCAAAAGTGATATTTGTCAGCAGTATCTAATACATTATTTTGCACTACAAGTGCTTTGGGTGTCCCATATTCTCCAGTGTGAAACACCAATTTTTCAGGCTGTCAAAAGTGATATTTGTCAGCAGTATCTAATACAATATTTTGCACTACAAGTGCTTTGGGGTGTCCCATATTCCCCAGTGTGAAACACTAATTTTTCTGGCTGTCAAAAGTGATATTTGTCAGCAGTATCTAATACAATATTTTGCACTACAAGTGCTTTGGGGTGTCCCATATTCCCCAGTGTGAAACATTGATTTTTCTGGCTGTCAAAAGGGATATTTGTCAGCAGTATCTAATACAATATTTTGCACTACAAGTGCTTTGGGGTGTCCCATATTCCCCAGTGTGAAACATTAATTTTTCTGGCTGTCAAAAGTGATATTTGTCAGCAGTATCTAATACAATATTTTGCACTCCAAGTGCTTTGGGCTCATTAAAATGGAATCAAAGCAGTCCACATATGAGCAGAATCAGTAAGCAGGTGCTGGCACCAGTCCTGATGGTGGCATTCCCAGTACGTCATCTGGTAAAGCCAATTAAAAAGTACATAGGGGGGTATTCAATTGTTAGCGTTAACGGGGAAAAACGAGCGCTCAAAAAATCTTAGCGTTAATACGGTAATTACTCGCTCAATTTAAGCTCGCAAGCTGAAATTCCGCGAGTAAACTACCATATTAACGCTTTTCGCGCGCAATATTACCGTATAAACGGTAATATTTTTTGAGCGCTCGTTTTTTCCCGTTAATGCTAACAATTGAATACCCCCATAGTCTTTTTAAATCAGGGAAAACAAGACGCACCAAAAAAAATGTTACCGTGTTGAAGCGAAAAGAAGTGTAACTGAGGAAAAGTTAACTGCCGATATAAAGTTGCCAACATGCCATTCTACACACACAGTGGAAAATAAAGAATGAGGCCTTCGCCTTTCTGTATTAGTGCCAGATCAAAAAATGTTACTGAGCCTTCTTCTTGTACGGTCACTCGTGACCAAGCAAGACCAAGTAAAAGTGGTGCACAACTACTGTTACGCGGGAAAGCCGAGCTGCAAGAAAACAGTAAGGCATTACAGGATAATGTATGCTCTGAATCAGAAATGACACCAATCCCTGTGGAGAGTCCGTCCACCAGTGGTATGTCTAGTCGTGAGCATTCTGATAATGTACCCATAAAGAAGGTTCCTTTCAGCAGTTCTGCTGATGTCTGCCTGAACAGCCCGACTGTAGCCGGTGATACACCAATTGAGGATGCCACTTTGGAATTAGAAGAGGATGAGGGGGAGATTTGTGTAGGCGACGAGGGCGCTAATGATGATGTTGATGATTATGATGCAGACAGATACCAAATTGCCTTTCTCAATTTCTATTTATATTCTAGATTATATAACGGCTGAATAGTTTTCTATTTTACTCCTAGTGGAGAGAGGATCTGATGCAGACAGATACCAAACTGCCTTTGTCCATTTCAATTTATATTGTACAGTCTATAACGGCTGAATTTTTTAGTATTTTCTACAAGTGGAGGGGGGCCTAGAGAGACAGAAACCAAACTGCCTTTGTCCATTTCTTTAGATATTTAACTATATGTGTAGGGTGTAATAGACACCCAAAGACGATGGCTGCATTGCCAATATGTATAGATGGAGAGGAAGACAATCTGGTTTGTGTGTAGAATTAATGACGGGCTACCAGGAATTTTTTTCATAACTATATAGCTTTACAATTACATTACTTATCCAAGAAACAGGTGGAGCACTAAATTTGGTTATTTTATGCCCAAAAACATTGATTTTTAAACAAAACTGCAAAACAAAACCAAACAAAACCAAAACCAAAACACGCAAGGTCGGTTTGGCAAAACCAAAACCAAAACACGACGGTAATCCAGATCCAAAACCAAAACCAAAACACGGGGGTCAGTGAGCATCTCTACTTGTACTGCATCCTGTCATCTTTTACTTGTTTCTTACAACAGCTTTCCTCAGCTCTCTGTTTCTTTTATTTCTTTCTCACTTTCCGTCTCTTGTTCATCAGTTCAACATTTCCTGTTTCTCATTTTCCTTCTCTCTTTTCTTTTACTTGTTAATCCTCTGTCATTCCTTCACTTCCTGTTCAGTTTAATCATTATTTTCATCTCTTTCATATCAACTGTCACCTTTCATTCTTTTTCTCCTCGATTTTCTTTTTCATGCGTTTTTCACTGTCTCCCACTCATTACTGTTCCCCTCCTATTTAGAATTGGTGAGCAGTGCTACTTAAGTATCTTGCAATCAACAGTGATGCAGAAAGATGTATCGCTGCTATTCAAGAACACTTACCTGCCATGAGAACCTCTGTAAAAAACCCTCTATGCAACAAAACTCTTGTTTCCTAGCGAAAGGGACTGACTCCATTGAAGAAACAGAATTGACTTGCACCTGCACCAATGTTTTGTCATGCATGAGCAATAAAGTCAACACAGACCTAAAAGGAGGAGGAGCAAGCAGCCTCTGAAGTGGATCGTCTCCAGCGGGACCTCACGCCATTGGAAAACGTAAGTAACACCATCCTGAGATGGAGCTAAGTTTTTAATTCACCGTCCCCATAGAGCGACGGTGCTAAACAGCTGAAGTTTGATTAAGGCCAGAGAAATCTCTGCTGTTACGTCTTTGTTAAATGGGACGAAGCAGTGAAAGAGACTTTTGCCGGATCTTAAACTCTTCACTGCTTCATAAATAGACCCCTATCATACGGTAACATTGCAAGACAGCTCAGAAAATCTATATCTCTTGGCTGTGTGTGCCTCTTCTCCCCACTCTACCATTGGTCTGCATGAGGGCATGTACATGTGGTGGTAATCGTAAAAACGATTACCACAACCCCGACAACCAGGATACCTATAAAGCTTTGTAGGTGTCACACGCCGGATGTTTGGTTTCTATAACTGAAGCCCGCCACACTTACTTGCTCCCCGCTGACCACCGCGCTCCGTCCGGCTGTCCGCCATCTTCTCTTTGGGTCTGCGCATGTGCAGACTCGATCCTTTTATGCCTTCTGCTTCTCACTCATTGGCTGCTTAATTCAAAAGGCATTTCCCCCTGCAGCTCAGTGCCTGTTCTTCAAGTTGTTTTGCTGATTGTTCTCTCTCCTGCTGTAAACCTGTTGTCTGCAGAGCTGACACTTCATAGTGTACTTCACTAGTATCCCAGTGGTAACCAGTTGTCTGCAGAGCTAACACTTCATCACTCCTGCTGTAACCTATTATCCACAGAGCTGACACTTCATTGTGTCATATCACCATCTACTTTATAGTAAGCTTGTTGAGCCTGACGGATTCCCTATAGGTCTCGCCTGATACTTCTAGTAAGGGCCGCGACCTGCGGTGCAGACGCAGCTAACACCAAACCACCTTGCGGTGGTCCCTGGTGAATACCTTCTGCCCGTTAGAATCTGGGCCTTGCTAGATGTAGTACTAATTTAGGCAGATCTAGGATCCTAACCTACTGAACCGTGACAGTAGGTAAGTCTGTTTAGATTGATGTAGTTTTTTTTCCTAATTGGTGTTTCTTTGTAGGTATCCTGGTTGTCGTGGAAAAACGTACAGTACACTCTTATACTCTGGTCACAACCTCCCTATGTTGAGGCCACTCACATCTGTAAATGCGACCAGTTATTAGATTGATCAATAGCACTTTTCTATTAATATTATAAGCAGGTTGTCAACAATCATCACCCCCTTCAGGTGTGGTTAGATGGAGCTTGCAAATATGTGCCTGTTCATTAAATGAAGAGTGTTTGACAACAGTCACTGCTCGATTGAGTACAGTGTGATATAATACTGTTGATATTATATACTGTAATATAGATATTTAAAGTGGTTTAAATGGGGTGTATACAGGGGTATGTGATTGTCAACGGAACCGCCATTTCTCCTACTGCCTTTACTGTAGTAACACTACCACATTCCAGTCATTTAAATTATAAATATATATATATATATATATATATATATATATATATATTGTTATTGTAGGTGGGATGTTCTGCTCTAAGCCAGTGCACAGATCTAGAAAAGTGAGAGTCCTACTTCTAAATACTGTATATATTATTATTATTAGGGGTTTGGGGTTCTGGCAGGGCATGATTATCCAATAGGTTGAGTTGCATGCAGCCTATGGTGCAAAATAGTGACAGAGACTACACTAAGGTGCTGTACGTTGTACTTCATGTGCTGACACATCCTCTTTAATGACACACCACACTCCATTTTGCAGTTGGCCACACCCCAATGTAGTGGACTTCTAACACTGCATTCCCCCCAGGGCCCTTTATGTCCAAGCCCGACCCTGCGTCCATCCGAGAATGTACATGTTGCAGCCCCCAAGCGCTGCCTATTTTGAGCACAACAGGAAGGGGATGGGAAGGCATTACACCACCCCTGGTGCCCCAAAGTTAATCTCTCACACATGCTCCACTTGATCCTCCTAGGCTACACCCTGTTCATCTGAACTGCTTCAGAGATAAAACGTCTGTTTATATTTACAGCAATAGAATGCAGTCACTTTGCTTGGGATTGTGCTTGTCGTATGTACCCTGTTACCACCATCACAAGGCAAGAAGACAGTATTTATCATGTAAAGAGCCAATAATTAAGCAGTCATTTTTACATAAAAATAGTGCATAATAAAGCACCTAAGTAAGTGATTCTCTAAGCTTGTATCCTGATGTAGAACAGTACATGTATCACTCATTCAATGATACAGTGGTGAATTTACCCAAGAAATATGTAGCCAACTTTATTGTTGGCCCGTAACCTTAAATAAAGATATAGCCATTTTTATTGTACCAATAATGTATAAGTAAGCTAAGTAAGTAGTCGATTTATGAAAAATTCCATTACACTGATTCACAGATTACTTTCTGGAGACTGTTTTAGAGAATAAGCATCACACTGGGCCTGGATGGCTTTCATTTCGGTTTTTGGCATGTATTTCAACTAATATATTTCCTTGTGCGGTGTGTTGAGATTTCAAGACAATGTGCATACCTAATAGTTTGTTTAATTCTCCTCTTGGAAGTGCACGGAAAGCTTCATCTGTAGGAGCAAAGACCGTGAAAGTGCCTTCTCTGTTCAGTGTCTCGGTGAGTCCAGCAGACTGGATTGCAGCCACTAACATGCTATGAAAACAAGAATAAGATTTGGCCTGCTGACATGAAGTATTGAGAGAAAGTACATCATAACAAAGATCAAAAAACAATCCACACAGCATTCACTTGCCTGAAAGTCAATAAAGAACAAAATTGAATTCAGCAACCATGTATACGAAGCACACATACTGTCAGCCCACCACCTCTTGTTCTCTGACAGGTTGATCCTACTGTAACTCTAGAACAATGTGAGTAACCCTTTCATAAAGATTGCCCCACTTGCAAATCACAGAAGAGTTTTTTGGGTTTGCATGAAAATTTTCTTTGGAGAGAATACTATTCATGAGAAAATCCCAAGCACTTTATAAGGCAAGGTTATAAACATCTTACATAATTAATGTCCATACAGTGACATATTACATGACAAAAAAAACATTTTTCAAAAATACTTACAGTGACACATTACGTTCATTTGGCTTCTCTTTCACACAAAAACACTTCACTTATGAAACCTCTGTATGAAATTGGGCCGACAAGGGAACTGTGCAATGAGCAAGCACTGGGGACAGTGCAATGTAAGTGGGCACTAATGCAGAGGGCACTAATGTAGGCAGTGCGTCTGGCTCCACCCCCAAGATGTGTTGGCCCCATGGCTGCTGCCATTTGCTCCAGTCCCAGCCCCCCAGGTGCACATCTTCCTGAGAGAGAGGCACCCGGCTTTCGGACAGAGAGCTATGACAAGGCACAGTTGCTCGTTGCAGTATCGCTGACATCAAGTAATTAATGATGTCACAGTGCTGTCAATAGAAAGTATCGAAAAGGAGCCAACAAGCAGATGAGCAGAGAGGTAGGTAAACTATTGCAGGGGTTAGATAGAACTAGGTATGGTGGTTCACTAATGCTGTGTTGAATGGGAGGGTCTACAGTTGACTGAGTACGAGCCTTTGTAATAGTAGGAGAACAGCGCAGAACACACATGATAGAACATACACATCCACAAACAATACTCAGCACACACACACAAAAACATTCATAAACAGACACACTTCCTCACATTATCACTTTAACCATTACATTCCTCACTTGTACTAAAAGCTACTTCCTAGTAATATATTATCAAAATGGAGTTTACAACAGTAAATAAATGTGTACCTGAAACGATTATCAGCTTTAAGAACATCCATGACATTTCCTGATGGCGGAGTTAACAATTTGTCCACAATAAATAAAGTGCCATATCTTCCCTTTTTGTCATGGGCATCGATACAGCTGTTTTCAATGCAAAGGGCCTAAAATATTAACCATCATGAGAATTTACATTGTTAAGTAACAATAAAGGTACAGAAATCATAATGGAAAATAGTACTGGTCTGCAAGGCACATTGCATTTTTTGCAGCAAACATGTGTTTACAATATGTGCAGCATTTATGTTCAGAATGATACACTCTGCATGCAATCTTTCTATGGAATGTCCTAGTGCTGGTTTAATGTTTGCTCTTTTAGTGTACCATCAATCTGATGGCATGCTGACTTTATTTCCCTTTATGGTTGACTATGGACATATTTAGAGACCAATTTATAATGCTTTGCCTAGCAGTTTACCTATTTCTATGAAGGTGCCACTCAGTCTGCTGGCACAGCTTATCATGTTTGAACATCCCTTCAAATTACAATAGCTTGAAGGCATGTTAAGGGATGGGTCTGCAGCACTAGCGGAGGTGGGTAGGACAGCATTGGAGGGGGTGGTGCATGACATCATCAGGGACGAGTCCATGGTTCCAAAATACCAAAAATGACAGAGAGCAGGTAAAGATGTGGGAGACTCAGTTCCCTAAATGAACTCATAGCCTTCACTGTGGAAAACTAAGCCCAACATATAATCAGTAATAGAATATAGTATACATACAAGAGCTCTACAACTCTATGCTACCTCCAGATGTGTAAAATTAAGTACAACCACACTTCACTAAATGTGTTTATTTTCATATGCCTAACATGTGCTTTGTTTGCCTGTACTAGGTATAATAGATGTAGAAATTTGATAGGGTGTCTTTAACAAACATAAAATTGAAAAATACTAATTTTAAAAAGAATCATGTCTGACCAATTCTTCATTCCAAATTATTTTATTTATTTATTTATTTTTAAATTGACAATTGGAACACTGTTCATTTGGTGGCTATGGGATACATTGGTTAATGAGGGAAGTGGAACTGATACAACATTTTTGTACCTAATTCAAAATATTTCTGTCAAAATTTATTTTCTTATCAATTAGGTTTCTGATTTAGATGGAAATAGGTTATTGTAACTTTGTCTCTCAATAGGAAGTATAACTGCAAATGTACATTACAATATCAACACCTAAGAGTATTCATGGGGAACATTATTGTAGTTTTCATGGTTTGTAACTACTCTCAGTGCTCAGGCAAAGGTCATTTTTTACCATCTAGTCTCAATGTTATGGCAGTTGTGTTTCTCTATAAGGAAATTGTTGCAATTACTGTAAACACTATTCCTGTTTCATGCAGCTGTGACCCAAAATACTGTATTTACGAAAAAGTAGACCTATACAACTCACTTCACCAACTTGTGTATTAGAAGAATCAACTTAAACACAAACGTATATATTATATTAAACTGACGAGGGGATGGGCAACTAGGAATTAAAAAAGAGTTTATAGAAATTAATTCTATTTGCTCAAGTGAAAATTAGAGAACATCACCCCATGTAGCTTACATGTATTTTTCAGCTGTTGTTAATGTCACTGTCATTGAGTTGAGTAAATGATTCAGTAGGAATATAGTTTACCTTAGTAAGCTAGTTAATATGCAGTGTATAATAACAAGTGCTTACAGTAGCTGATTGTAAAAAGACCATTTTGTGATATAGCCTTGAGCACATGGCTAAATTAAAGTGTAAGTAAAGTCAACTAGGGCAGAGATGGAGTGTTTTGCTTGTGACAAATGGCCCCCTCAGCATGCTGAAACCATTGCAGTAAGTGGAGGTGTACTGTTTATAATGCTTAGCCCCTCCCACTCCCATAAGCCTTTATTTCAATGTGGCGTGACTAGAGTCACTGAGCATGATTGGCACATTTGGCAAGGGGTGCTTGCTCGCGCCATGTGTCTCAAACAAACACAATCTACCTGTATGCTTCCTCTTTAAATATAAAAGAAACTAACAATAGGTCATAATAAATTGTAAAGTTACAGCATAAAGCATATAAATCATTGGCACTTACATTTCGGTATACAAAAACTCTAAGTTTCTTTCCACCAACTGTCTCTAGTACTTGTCCATGATAAAGATATTTGGAGGAAAGCTGATCTTTTAGAATGTGATTCTGAAGCAAATTTGTCAAGTCTCTGTCAATGGTGGGAGTTCCAGCTGAATAATCATATAAAATGTCAAAAGATATATGTGAAACATAAACCACCATGTATAGTATAACAGGTTCATTTTTTCATTTTACCTTAGATTTACTCTAACACTTTTTTAATCCAAGACAAAATTAGCAAAATATGGCTGGTAGCATTATAAAGAGAGATGAATAGAGAATAACAAAATGCTAATACAATATTCTTAGTTGGTGGTAAAAAGTGGCAGCAATAGGATTATATTTAGGAACAGTAAGAACAATGCATTGATTTTGGGCACAACAGGTTTGAAAAATGAGATTCTTGAGCACTATTTTGGTTGCTAATAAAAAAGGGATCAACAGAATGATGTAGATGAATCACTTAGGTGTAAACATCTTGTGTTCTTTTGAACCTCCTCTTCAATGAGTTATCATGTTTTCCTAGTATATACTATATATTTAATGTGCAGTAAACACAAACACTGCATTGGTTAACATGTTTTTTTAAAAACATTTTTCATTTGACATTAGAGAAAGGAATACAAAACAACATAAAACAAACATAAAAGATGTTAAAATAAAAAGTGTTAAAATAATTCTAAATATGCATTTTTAACACAATTGTTTATTTGTTTTAAGATAAAATATAATTTCTGCAATGGTAATAACCTTCTGTAACCTGACATTTGCTGATTCAAAGCACCAGACTGTCAAAAATAGTAAAAAGCAGGTGCATCATGACAAAATAATAGCTAAATTATATAATTATGTAGGATTTAAAGTAGCTAATAGCAGTCCACACATCACTCATTTTGACAGTACCCTATCAATTCACAAGGTGAACCAGTGAAATGCTTCTGTATTACCACTAGCTTCTATTGAATTGACAGGATTCTCAGCCGGCAATATGTCTGTAGTACCTTCTTGCTGCCACTGTGTGTCAGTGCTGGTTTTATTGCATAAGAAGCACTAATAGCAAGCAATCATCTGGAGTACCAGCGACAGCAACACCCAAAGGGTAAAGTAATGTTGTCGCACTCTAAAAGTTGATATTATGAAAAATTAAATGTAACCAAAACTACACAGTTTTTATTTCACACAATATTATTAGATTTCAATGCTTATGATAAATTTTACAATATAAATACTGCTCTCAGAGCACAATAGCAAGTACTTGCTAAGAAGATCATTTTAAACAATATTATGGCACTTTTTAATCTAGGATAAAGCCACTTACTAAAACGTACTGACACTTTATGGCATATAAATAATTAGTATGCTGCTGTAGCATACTTCTAGCATATGTGTCTAATTACCAGTTTGCAATTGACCACAATGTATTATTTTATTTAACAGTTTGCTCCAACAATACTCATAAATTGTCTACACATGGTTGCTGAAATTGTGTACACATAAAAATCAGAAACAAAACAATATGCAAATATTGTTTTGTTGTATTGTAACTCAAACTTAACATTGAGGTATGTGATGTAAAATATTTAAATGCATAGTTTATTTTTAACTTTCATATAAATTAATGAGTTCAAACACCCAAATACATTTGCCTAACAAATTTGCACATTTAGGGCTCTTTGAAGAGTTGAACGAAATCTTGGGTGTAACTAACGCACACAGAAATAGCGTATTTCAGGACACATGCGGAGTCAGACGCATCTCAAGATGCATCCAGCTCTGCATATGTGCCAGGTTTACGGCACAGGTACTTACTCCCACATATACATAAGCAAGACCAGGTCGTAAGCGCAATAAAACTTTGCAAACTTTTGTTTTCATAGGGAAAAATGTATTTGCTATTAGGTTTCATATAAAACAGCAGATATAACCTTCCTTCTTGCGTATGAATAAAAGCAAGACATTTTGATATTTTCCAATGCACACACAAAATCCTATAGTATATGTACGATTAATGAAACAAGAACCTAGCAGCGTCAGAGGTGAAATCACAATCAGCCAATCAGAAGTGGTTAGCTGCTGCTGGCGATCGTCATCATGAGCAGAGCCCCCAGGCTGGTGTACATAATCTGGCTGTAAAAGACGTATCTGCGATTATGTTCAGGTCTGTATCGGCTGGCAATTCCTTACTGTACTCAGCCTACATCAGAATGGCCAATCCCTCCCATTAGACTCTGTAGGCACAAGCAGGCACAAACACTGTATAGCCAGGTTTTTTGTGGGTATGCACAGAGCAAAATCAAGCAATTTTACTTTGCAAACTGGAGTACATTCTTGACATGTTGAATATGTTATTGACATTGATTGGCATAAGAACCGAAAAAAGGAATATGACTGAGTGGCAACTACCAACAGTGAGTATGATTGTTGTTCGCAATATGTACTTGCTGGTATTATCCATTTATTGTGGTACAATTTGGCAAAAGATAATATTATAATTTTTACTCTATTGGGTAAATGTATGAAGCTCCGGGTTCTTCAACATCCGCGAGTTCGGCGTCTTCATCGATTAAATTTAAAGCGGCGCTGCCTTGTAAAGGGAAATTTCCCTTTACAAAGCAGCGCCGCTTTAAATTTAAGCGCTGAAGACGCCGAACTCGCGGGTGTTGAAGAACCCGGAGCTTCATACATTTACCCCCAGGTGGTTGTTCCTGTAATTTGTTTCTTCAGTGGATCCTTACTTAATGACATAAAAACAGTATAATACACGAAAGACAAACCTTTAAATGCACTATTGTGTGGGGCAATGACTGTTACTCGTTCTTCTGAAGTAAGATGATTATTTAGTCCAGCTTGTTTGAAGATATCAATAACCGTCGAAACAACCGAATCTTTACCCAATTCAGATATTGTTTTAGCTGCAAAAAAAGTTTACACATTAAGAAATAAGAAGTAGTCAGTTACAACAAGGATCAATGTAATATTGGTATGCTCTCTATATAAATATTACTTGAATTTTTATTTTTAGAATGGTAAAGGTGGTTTGCATGAATGAGATATATCCAGGTCTATTTTCCAGCGAAAATGTTTGTTTTCCCTGGAGATAAAGCCGGGTCCCACATGCGTAGGTCCCCTCATACTAGCTAGTTACATCTTACCGCTTCTGGTTAGTATAGCTGCAAGATTTAGCGATGAATTGCAGTAATAGGAGGTTTTCTATTGGTGTGATAAGCAGCAATAGTAAACTAGTTCTATCTCAGCTTAATAATAGATAGCCGCAATAATATTATTGTAATGTCACTTTGTGTTAATGTACCTGAGTGATACCTCTCAGTGATATAGAATAAATTGAACCATTTTCGGGTGCCAGTAGTTTAGTCCCGAGAAATTAAATGTTCTCTCCAGTACCCTGCAAAGGAGTTCTGAGCTTCTACAACTACCTCAATTCGACCTTTAGCTGAACCTTATGGAAACCTCTGACATTTTAGACATTTCTTCAGGTTGAGCCTAAATCCTTACCTCTGGGCTAAAACTCTCC
This sequence comes from Mixophyes fleayi, assembly GCF_038048845.1. Classification (NCBI taxonomy): domain Eukaryota; kingdom Metazoa; phylum Chordata; class Amphibia; order Anura; family Limnodynastidae; genus Mixophyes; species Mixophyes fleayi. Next base: position 292,625,597 of record NC_134405.1, on the reverse strand, counting down.
ATTTTGGTTCCAAGTTTTATAGAGGTCCTGCTATCACTGTGCCCTTCTGAAATGCAATGGGGATAGAGATAGTGCCAGCTGCTGAGTGACTAGTCTGAGTCAGCATGAGTTCTGAGAGGGAGACTGAGTAATGTACTCAAGTGCTAGAGAGAGAGTCTCCAAGTGGGAGGCTCCTAGCAAGTGACAGAGAGGATTCAGTGACGCTGTTGTGAGCAGTGGTGAGAGTTCGGAGGTGGAGTCAAGCCCGTTACTGTCAGCCTATCAGTGAGTCGAGAGTCATTAGCGTAGATGTCCGCTCTGAGAGACATCCTGAGAGGAGTGTGTGTGTAAGGACTGTGCAACCGTCAGTACTGAGTGAGGCACAATGCAGTTAAAGGGGAGAAGGTAACCTATAGTGAGGTGTGATCACGGCAAGAAGAGTGACTCTGATTGCACTGAGGCTGAAGTGTGAGAGATAGAGTGACAATCTTAATCAAAGAGAGTGCCAGCTTTGGAGACAACTTTGCACTGTACTGCAACCATGATTTGTGCAACCAATAACTGTGAAGGATGTAATAAATGTGATTCTTTATTTCATCAGAGAGTTGGTCAGGCGGCCATTAATTTGTCAACTGTAATTGTAGTGTGCTAACTTGTTTGTCTCAGCTGTACACTTCACTTTCGTGTTACCAAATGTGCATGTATAGGGTCACCTGTTCTGATAATTACCCATTGCTTCCGGGGAATAAAAGGAACTTATGAGGATCTACAAAAGTAGGTGACTGACAATATGCACCTACAGTAACCTACTGAAGGCATGTGTCTACATTTTTAAAATTAGATGACTTGCATTCCTTTATTAGTCTCCCTCTGCGAGATCATACAATCGGTGAATTTGGTAGCAAAACAGGCGTTGCATAGAGCCCAATCATGTATTTTACTAGGGTCATTGCTTTTGAATTGCGTATATTTCCATGTATTGGACTGTGCTCCTATGTTTGATGGTCTTTCTAATGCTAACATAGATGCGTTACAATATAATTAACAGATAAACTAAGGAATAGCTTCTGTAAACAAATAATAATTGGAAGCATTTGTAACTGAGTACTGTGAATATAAAAATAGAACCAGCTGTACCTGAGTCTGGAATCAATAATTCATCAATAAAATGAACAACACCATTAGTAGCCAAAACATCCTTGTTAGAAATGATTGCTTTTCCATTAAGTGTGAGTTCATCACCCTGGCAGCCAACTTCTATTGGTGTTCCCTCCACTGTTTCAATGGAAGATCCAGCAATAATTGCTTCAGAACACTGAGCAGAGTGTAAGAGATGGTGGTGTAACAGGTCTAGAAAATGGAAAAACAACAAAATAAATACACAGATATAAACAGTTGACTAAAAAATATGGTATATCCATAAATGTAAACCAGAGAGAAAATAAGCCTGCACTAGGTATATCCGACATTATATGTGGTACCAGCTGCATGACAATATAAATGCAGCTGGTATCATATATAATATGGGATATACAAAGCGCAGGCTTATTTTTTCTCTGGTTTTGTCTGAAAATATTGCCTTGTCTTAGCAGCTGTCCATCAAGCCTATTTAAGGCTCATTTTGGTGTGGCTCACAAGCCAGCCCTTGCTAGATGTAAGCCCCTATATTTGAGAGGTAAGTACATCTGATTTTAACTGCATTTTAATGGTATTTAAAGCATATAGATCAATGTAAGACCTGTCTATAATGAGGTGCCCTTGCCGATGTGATGCAGGTTTAAATGTTTTAATTAAAATATGAACTAATACCTCATGTTTTCATATTGTTAAATACACACAGATATGGAGTGTTAAGGATAAGCGCTGACAACTGTCATAGACGTAAATGTAGGTGCATGTATATAAGCAAGTTACTTGACAAATACATTTTTATGGTTGCTAAGCTTCTCCCTGTCATTTAGGACATCCATCTGAAATATGACACTGAAATATGTCCTACATATTGACATTAATTTACTTTGACATTTCTTAGCCCTGCAACATTTTTAAGGGGAATGTGTACATCTAATGAAACACTTATGACCGGGCAAAAATAGTCAAGTTTAAAAACCTTTTTAACCTTTCTGGCTTGTACATGACTCCTATGGTTTAAAATTAGGTCTTGCTTAAAACATTTGATTTCAAACCAGTAGCCATGGAAGACCATATGTGGTGGATGCCTTATAGTATTTGACATTCTTACAAACAACCTCATAAATGTAACAGTCTGACTGGTACAACATTGTGATATCTACCACAATATATATCCTACTATATTCTGTTACCTACTACAGCTTATGAAAATAAAAGTTTTACATATGTTTACAGTTTAGATTTATATCATTATATAGCAGGCTTTAGGCTATCATATATATCATATGTATAGATTTCTATTGGAGTAAGTTACCTTTCAGTGCTTCTGGGTCACCAAGGATTCTTTTCAGAGTGTCTGGCGGAACTTTTTCAAAGGCTTCATTGGTGGGAGCAAGTAATGTATACTGTCTGTCTTCACTTTCTAAAAGGGTATTGAGACCTGAAGCTGCCACAGCCGCCTTTAAGTTAAACAAAGAAAATTATCTAGCAAGAAATGTGACATTTGTTCTTTTTATTTCAGGAACATTTTTTTATAAACAGAGCAACTAAGAAAAAAGACTCTATGGTGTAAACAATGTTCACATTGTTTAGTTTCCTGATGTGTGTTTTGAGCAATATATAAAAATGCTGAAAATGTTTGACATATTAATATTATTTCTGATATGTAATTAATCTGTTTCATACACATACACATATTCCATCTGCATACTGCACTTTATTTCAATCTATCTAGGGTCTACATTGCTGTCTATTTCTGTCTATCATCATCATCAGCTATTTATATAGCGCCACTAATTCCACAGCGCTGTACAGACAACTCACTTACATCAGTCCCTGCCCCATTGGAGCTTATAGTCTAAATTCCCTAACATACTTACGCACACACTAGGGTCAATTTAATAGCAGCCAATTAACCTACTAGTATGTTTTTGGAGTGTGGGAGGAAACTGGAACACCCGGAGGAAATCCACGCAAACACAGGGAGAACATACAAACTCCACACAGAAATGGCAAATCGAACTCATGACCCCAGTGCTGTGAGGTAGAAGTGCTAACCACTAAGCCACCGTGCTGCCCTGTGTTATCCAGCAATAACTTGATACATTTGAAAAGTTGTGAAATTCATTGTTGATTCTCATTTCTCGGTTGTTGTTTTTTTACATATAACTTTTAGCAAAGTATTTTCCTGAATGCTTCTAGTTCCCACATTGAACAGTTACTCCACAGAGAAAACATACTTATTAATTTGCTATGAAGCAAAGGAACCACCCTCATTGTGTTACTACTAAATATCTACTGAAGGCTACTGAAATATTCAGCACAATCAAATATATATATATATGTGTAGCATAGAATTGTTTTTAGATGACAGACAAAGCCAAAAACTGTTATGAAAAAAATCACAGCATAAACATTAACATACTCGTAATGTTTCCAAGCTGTCTTCGGTTTCAACCACTTGGTCAATGTTGTTTGTGACTGCCGTAATTACTTTATCAATGACATGGACTACACCATTGGTAGCATGATGATCAGCCTTTATCAGTCTGGCACAGTTTACTGTAACAATCTTGAAAAGAGGGAAATAACATAGTTTATGAGAAAGTAACAGATAAAAATCATATATATCACGATACCCCATTTAGTTATTTTTTTCATTAAATATATAAAGAATAATGCTTTACTCTGTTTAGAATGAAAGCATTTATTCATTTTAGCGCTGTTCTCATTGAAAACAAATTCAAATTGGGCATTTGTGATTGGTTGAAGGAAACACAGGTCCTGAAAGTGATTGGTCCTAGTGTTTCTCTGTATGGAGGGCTTTGAGTGCTTGGGATTACCTAACAGGGACACACCTCCGATTAATGATTGGTTGGCCTGTATTTCATTCATAAAGGTACCAACTAACTTCTGTTTATAACTTACTGACTATAACTTTAGAATTTTGTAATTTTATATCTTTTAGTGACGTTATTTTGTTACATATTTGTGGGGAACATCCAGTTCCCAATAAATTATTGTGCTGCATCCGTCTAAATAAGACATAAGTATTCGATTACTGTAAAGATATATTTTGGGTTAGTTATTAGCACATCATATAGGTATTATCTTCCACCATTCAAATGTGGCTAATATACTTATCTCTAGATGTTTGTCAGCGATCCGACTTATAACACACTTGTTATCAGTCTAGATTTAAATGCCATAAATAAGAGTTGACTCACATGGTCAGTATAAATATATATATGTATACAAACAAAATGTGTTCCTATTTTGCTAGTCAGCACTGGTAAAGAGGTAACTGCTGCACAGCCAGGCCATAATGTGCCATTTATAAGAAGCAGTTGTAAAAAACTGAGCAGAAAACTGGATTTATTTTTATAAGTAAATGCCCCATTCTTTTATACAGCAGAATATGAAAAGTGTTTATAAAGTTGCAAATAATCAGAAAATTGCAACATCAATTCTTAGGGGCCAATTCAATTTGGCTGTGTTATTCTCGGAATAATGCGGCCTGCGCACTATTACCGTTACTAAAAGTGCGCACTATTACCGTTACTAAAAGTGCGCACTATTACCGTTACTAAAAGTGTGCACTATTACCGTTAATAAAAGTGCGCACTATTACCGTTAGTAATTTTAACGCTGATGTTTGTTCGTAGCCCTAGGGGCCGCAACCAAAAATCCGGCTAAAATTACTGTATTAACGGTAATACTGTTAGCGCCGCATTATTCTTAGAATAACGTGGCTGAATAGGATCAGCCCCTAAATTTAATGCGTACCGTAAAGCCTAGGTGCTCATTTAACAAATGGACTTCAATGTCACTATTCTTAGAAATGTCACTCTGGGCTTACAAAATCGGGGAAAGTTATATGACCCCACTAAAATTGGTAAACATTACAAATATATATAAAATCATCAACAACTTAATAGAAACATAGAATTTGACAGCAGAAATTGATATACAAGTGTAAGATACAATATTATATAATGAGTTTTTCCATAGCTATAATTCATTTTCATTTTTAATTAAACAATACTACCCAGGCTTAAATTACTGGTTTGCTCTTGGGAGAGAGTAGACTTACTCCATTGGGATAGTGGTGTACATGTATGTCCAGGTTTTGGTACATAGATGGTATAGTAATTCCATGTTTCAGCTCATCCGTGAGCAGGCGTCTGTCAACCATATGATAACGCAATGCGTTGAGAAGCTCAATGTTAACATTGCTCACTAAAGCATCCAAAATTTCCTGCAAGACATCATGGAGCAATCAAAGTCAAAAGGAGGACAGGAAAATTCTGCACATGTTGTTTTTTATTTGCAGTTTTTAGGACACATTAATCATACTTTATCCTTTCTACAGACAGGCTTGTACTTACAGCTGGTAAATCTGCCCATGCCTCGTTGCTTGGTGCAAAAATTGTGAAACTTCCAGGTCCCTCAATTTCAGGTCTTAAGTTGGCTCTGTCCGAATATAATTGTGTTGTAGCTGCTCCGACAATTCCAAGTGTATCATAAATATTTGAAAGAGGAAGTGCTGCAGATGACATGAAAGTAATGATTTCAACGAACAGAGAGTCAACATGTTGCTTTTAGCTAATACTGTTGCCTTCAGTTTGATGATCTATTTATACATGCTTTAATCAACTCAAAGTTCACGATTTGCATTTAGGTAAATAAACAGAAACAATATTTTTCATTTCACTTGTAACAGCAACCAGCAGCTTTTGAATCTAACATCAATATTAGTTCATGAAGCTGTTTACGCAATAAAATAACGCAGCAACTCAGTAGTGCTTGAATACCTACCATTTTTCAATATATTATTTAAAATTCTAGCTATAAGTCATATTCATATAAATGTTTATATTGTATAGTGTCCAAAATATATGCTAATGTATGAACTTAAGAAGAGAGGAGAACAAATTGCTTGGCCTAAAGCTAAATCTGAACACAGTTCTGGTTGTGTCCTAGATTAAATGATGTGATTGCATCCCAGGTCTCCCAAGCTACTTCGTGAAGGTCACGGGAAGAGGAGGTCGAGGAGGTCAGTTCGGAGTATATGGTGGATATCAGACCAGGGGGTAAATGTATTAAGCTGAGTTTTCCGGCAGGTTTGAAAAACCAATCAGATTCTAGCTATCATTTATTTAGTACATTCTACAAAATGGGAGCTAGAATTCAGATTTTTTTGCTATAGGCAACATCTCCACTTTTCAAACCCGCTGGAAAACTCTCAGCTTGATATATTTACCCCCAGGTGTTGTTTCTCTGCGCAGGCACTATGCCTCAATGGTGGTAGTGTGACGAGAGGTAAGGCGATATTTGACGAGAGTGGAAATTGCAAATTTGCAAATATTGATAAAAGTATTGTGTGGGCAGGCCAATTGTGGTTTGGATATCGGAGAATTGGGGGAATAAGGAGGTATGGGTAATGTCATTCAGATAACGGACCATTCTGGAGTACCAGGACGAGAATGTGGCAGGTTGTAAATCTGTAGGGAACTCTGGAGAGTTGAAAAGAGGGATTACTGGGGAGGGATGCGGGGAGAAACCAAATAGTCTGGAAGCTAAATCCCAGATGGCTAGGGAATGGGAAACCGTGGAATGGATCAGGACCTTTTTAGGGTGATGTGCCTTAGAGAGCCAGAGGAGGGAAGCAGGGTAGAGTAGGCCTAGACCCTCAGCCTCAATAAGTACCCAAACCCTAGAGGACGTAGAGCTGTTCCACAAGACACACTGAGTGAGGTGGACTGAAAGATAGTATTGTTTGAAGTTTGGGATACCAAGACCTCCACCCTGGGAGGACCTCTGAAGCACCTGAAGCCATATGCGAGGGCACTTGCCTGCCCAGATAAATTTGGAAGCCTTGTATTGAAGAAATATGAAGACATAGGGAGGTATTCGGATGGGGAGGGTTTGGAAAAGGTAAAGTAATCGAGGGAGAATGTTCATTTTTACCGCATTGATATGGCCTATCCAAGAAATGAACTGCTGGGTCCAAGTGGCTAAATCTGATTTTATTCACTGGAGAAATCAGAGTTTTCTACAGCCTTAACCTAATCACTGGAGCTAACCGCTGTCCTCTTAGAGCTCTATGGTGACAGAAGCACAATTGAGTTTATTAATCTCAGGATGGTGTTACTTCTGTTTTACAATGGGATCCAGCTGAAACCTCTCACTTGTGAAACTGCTCTGCACATGTGAATATGTCTTTCCTCCATTCGCCAGTAGCATTAGGATGAAGAACCAAAAGTCTTTGTGGAGCAAGGGAATCTTTGCCGGGGTTCTCAGAGCAGCCCCGACATGGTAAATTGCAGTGGTATTTCATTATGTATCACTGCACACTGCAGCAATGCATATTGATTCTTATCACACTGTGTTAATAAATACCCCCCTCAATCTAAAAAGTAAGATACTCTCTATGAAAGACATGATAGTCAAGAAAATCAGCTGTAAATCACTGTTACCTTTGCACTAGATTCCATATATGCCAGTCCAGTATATAACACATAAGGCTTCACACATAAAATGTTTGCTAGCAATAACACACAGGTCCTTATTCAGAGTTTAAAACAATTCCAGACCAATGGTACATATTTGACCCTGAACAATCCATATTGCCTTGCAATAGGTGTAAGGAAAAGATACCGCCTTTTGCATGTAGCACACAAATACTCAGTAGTGTTATTTTAACACTGCAATTTAAAGTTGAGCTAAGACGTGCCCACTCCCTACTCTAAATCTGTCCGCACATTTTAAATTTGGCCATCACCCCATAGGGCAACATGGTTTTCCCAAAATGCAAACTTGCCCCTGCTATTTGGAGTTACTCCTTACTCTAAATGAGGCCAAGAGACTGAAATGTTTTACCAGGGTAATGAGAACACTTACCTACTGTGTCTTAAAGTAAAGGAAATCATATATATATATATATATATATATATATATATATATATATATATATATATATATATATGTTAATACAATGCCTCCCAATAGTTTCTTTTTTTGTGACACAATCAAGATTTTCAGACCACAAAAGGGATATGTCCTGCCAAGATTGTTGTGTGGTTTCTGAGTAAATTGTGGGGGGAGGGGTGTTTGAGAGAACTTGAGGTGTGCCAGCCCATGTTATAGGAAGGACTTGTATTGATCATTGGACTTAGTTTGTCATGATTTGCTTTCAAATGTTGGGAGGCTTATTATAAGAAGCAAAAGTCACACTTACCTGCTGGGCACCCTTTCTCTCCCAGTATCTTTTCATATCCAGGACAGCATTCATAGCTGATTACACTAAAACAAATAAATAAGAATATAATTTGAAAGAAAATGCTAAAACAAACAATATATATATATATATATATATATATATATATATATATATATATATATATATATATATTACACTCAGTGTAACAAATTTATACTGAAATAGAACTGCCCCATCATTCCATTGCATATTACTAAATAGCCTGCAGTGTGCATACACACTTCATTGTTTAGTGGAGATTTCGCTTCTCAAGCCATGTTTACAGTTAACATTAAGCTCTCTGTTGTGAAGTATATGACAAATGACTACAGCAAGCAACACATGCCAAAAAGTTCTGTTTTATTTTTAATGCTAGCTCACTAAATCTTTTGGGTAAAACTGTAATTCCTTAGTCATATACATAAATGGTTGCAGATGAGAGCTCTGGGGAACTGTAGTGCTGTTCATAACCATAGGATTTCTGACATGAAACAGAAGTTTTCAATATTGTTCCAACAGATTTTCTAACCTTTGGTCTAAAAGGAAAATACAGTAGGTACCTCCTGCTGACATGAAGATGCTAAAAAGCTTTTACTTTTGATTACTTCATTGTGACTATGACCTGACCCTCTTCTTGGAGTAGAAGTGGTCAAAATCTGTAGGAAAGTTGTGACATTTGATTAGAATTAATGAGCCCTTTATATGCTTTACCAAAATAAACTGTCATAAATTTAGGCTACTCATGCATAGTTAGACTATGAGTATACAAGTTGGAGACTAGCCTTAGTGCCTAGAATTCTTTATTTAAAACATTATTTCCTATGTAAGCTCGCTCTTGCAAAAGGTAAAATTATATATTTGCTGTTTTAGTGTTTTTGTGCATTTTTCAAAAGGCAAAAACTCTATGACTGTCACGAACAATCTGAATATCCACATACAGCGATTGGGTGAAGTGGCCAAGTCAATGTTTCCGTTTGTCAAAAACAAATGTACTTCATCTGTATAATCTACATAAATAACTTTACAGATAAAACATAAATAATGTGTTGGGATTGGTGCCAATCCCAACACAGAGAGGTGAATCCCCCAACTAGGACATATTAAAGACATGACATTTATTATTGGGACCCAGGGGAAGAATTTGTGGAGGAAGAATTTGACAACACTTGCAGCAATTAATTGACTCTCAACAACATTACTATAGTTTGGAAACTTGCGAGCAGGGTGCTCTTACAGCTTTGCCTGTCTGTTAATACCCAGTCTTGTTTAATTACTGTGTTTGTCCCTAATTGTAAAGCGCTACGAAGTGTGCTGATGCTATATAAATAAATCAATCGTAATAATAATAAAAAACAAATGAATTAAATTTCACTAAAAACATCTGCTTTATTAATAACTCATAAAATAAATCAACCTAAAAAAGAAAATTTTAATATATAAATATTTAATAATAAAAACATGATGATATCATAGATCATTCAAAATATGACATTCATTAATTTTTCAACTATTATAATTACACTTCTGTCTGCTTAAGTCTTAACCATTAAATATGTACCAGTTTCATTCTCCGCTAACAATACTCTACTGTTTTTTATTTAGGTCCCTAGATCTTCTCTTAGTCCAAAATAACAGTGGGCTGAAGGACATTGACCGTGACTTTCCAATGTATTTTATTGTCCTTTTGTATATATTGATCACTGTACACTCTTAGGGCCTGAGTCATTAAGGAGAGCAAAGCAATAAAAGAAGTATCAGTGTACCTTGAATCTCCCCTTTTTGTCCTGTGTCACTTTGTTTACCTTTCTTTACTTTTGAAAAGTGATCCTGTTCATCTCTCTTACTCCATTTTCTCTCCCTCTCTTCTTTCTGTTTCTCCCTTCTTTGCTTCTCCACTATCACGTCTCTTCGATTCTCACCCACTCTGCTTTTTCTCTTCACCCTTTAGTCCTCTCCCTATATGGACAGCACGGTGGCAGCACATTGTTGCCTCACTGTGGTGGGGTCATGAGTTCAACTCAGGCTTATGAAGGCATATACAACATGCATCATTTTGCTAAATATTTTTGGTATGTTTGCATGTGCCTGCATGTGCCCAATTCCCTCTAAGTGCCAAGTCATGTCCATGCACAGCCCACCAATGTCCTATTGATCCACTGAATCATCAAATCAACATATCTACAGCCCTGATGTTTTACCACTTAATTTTGTTATTTGTTAATCACATCTTTTAATTACTTTTGTTTTGACGAACATGTGCAAGCTAGGAACATTGTATGCACTTTGATGAGCAAACAGAAATAAAATTCCAGTGATATGACATTTCTTACATCAGGTGTAGAAAATCCACCATGTTTGTGCATTTGAAATGATATTTGTGTACAGAGATGCCATCTTGAGTACATAGCCAAAAGCCAAAGCAAGCTCAATGACACCACAAATATACAATCTTGGCTGCTATTATAAATATGTTTCCTAATAAACGCAGACTTGCTTCTTGGAATCTAAGTTGCTGTTTATGGTTGAATGATTGTAAAAACATAAACTGTCATATTGCAAGACACAGATTGCAACAATTTTTATCGATAGGGAACCTATGTGATTTTAGAGTGGTGAAGAGCCCTCTCAATAACTCAGATAAACAATTTGCAAACTGTTTCATATTGGCATAACATGAAAGAAAAACAATTTTTGGTCTTTCATGTTACACAGGAATTTTTCAGCTACCGACTCTAGTTAATCCACAGCAGCCATTCTTTGGTGTAAGATGTTGCCATGTTTTTTTGAAGGTATACTGTTAAACAGTATTTAAACAAGAAATATAAACCATTTGTCAGTGCTTTTGATTCATGAATAGGACAACACAGTTACAGTATTCTCCTATCGACCTGACTTCTTTTTTGACTAATCCAGATCTCTGGTATCCCTACCCATGTCCTGTTGTCACTGCCTCAACCACAGGTATTTGAATCCTATCTGCTTGATCTTACTTTTGACTAGTACTTGGACTATGTCTTCTTCTTGTCAGTCTCACAAGTCTCCTAGTGACACTTCTATGCCTATGACCTCTTTATAGCAAAGTTCGGCTTTCTTGTTAGGGCCTCAGGTAAAAAGTATAGATCCCCTACACCCTTCAACAACTAAAAAGCAATTAGTATTGACTTATTCCTGATATTCATTAAATAAAATAAAGATGCATGTAAAGGTGAGCAGTGAGTGGCAAGAAAGAACACATTAACTGTGCGTAGAGAAAAATGCAGGGACTCAGGTGCCTTAGCAGCAAGGTCAGCATTAAAGATGACAAATCACAGCTGCTATGTTATAGTAGCACTTGTGTATTTGCACCAAAGGACACATGACACAGGTGATGAGACAGACACTATAGTGAATGAGGAAGTCAGTCAGGAAGTTACAGTCTAAGACATCACACCCACCACTGATATGGAACATTCTAATACCCACTAATACAATGTTATGGCTAGCGTCCCAAACATGAACTCATAAAACAGGCAGTAGAGGTCTTCGCCTTTCCCGTAGAGCTGATTTTGCTCACAAGCAGGGCCGGACTGGCCATATGGCACTTCTGGCAAATGCCAGAAGGGCCGATGGCTGGATGGGCCGGCCCGACTCCTCACGTCTTCTTGGTGACTGGTTCCTCCCCAGGAACCAGCCACCTCTGCTGCGCGGCCCTCAGGTCCCTCCCCCGTTATGCTTTTTTTTTTTTTCACTGAAGAGGGGAAGGGGGGTGCCCACGATTTTCACGGGGGTGCCGCGATTTTCGGGGGGGGGTCGCGGGGGTGCCGCAATTTATTTTGGGGGGGGGGTGCTGGGAGAGGGGATGAGATAGCCAGGGGGTGCTGGGAGAGGGGGTGAGAGCCAGGGGGTGCTGGGAGAGGGGGTCAGAGCCATGGGGTGCTGGGAGAGGGGATGAGATAGCCAGGGGGTGCTGGGAGAGAGGGTGAGAGCCATGGGGTGCTGGGAAAGGAGGTGAGATAGCCAGGGGGAGCTGGGAGAGGGGGTGAGAGCCAGGGGGTGCTGGGAGAGGGGGTGAGAGCCAGGGGGTGCTGGGAAAGGGGGTGAGATAGCCAGGGGGTGCTGGGAAAGGGGGTGAGATAGCCAGGGGGTGCTGGGAAAGGGGGTGAGATAGCCAGGGGGTGCTGGGAGAGGAGGTGAGATAGCCAGGGGGTGCTGGGAGAGGGGGTGAGAGCCATGGGGTGCTGGGAAAGGAGGTGAGATAGCCAGGGGGTGCTGGGAGAGGGGGTGAGAGAGCCGAAGGGGGTGCTGGGAAAGTGGGTGAGAGAGCCAAAGGGAGTGCTGGGAAAGTGGGTGAGAGAGCCGAAGGGGGAGAGTTGCTGTGAGAGGGGTGAGAGAGCCAGGGGGTGCTAGGAGAAGAGGTGAGAGAGCCAGGGGGTGCTGGGAGAGGGGGTGAGAGCCAGGGGGTGCTGGGAGAGGGGGTGAGAGCCAGGGGGTGCTGGGAGAGGGGGTGAGAGAGCCAAAGGGGGTGCTGGGAAAGGGGGTGAGAGAGCCAAAGGAGAAGGGGGTGCTTGGAGAGGGGGTGAGAGCCAGGGGGTGCTGGGAGAGGGGGTGAGAGAGCCAAAGGGGAAGGGGGTTCTGGGAGAGGGGGTGAGAGAGCCAGGGGGTGCTGGGAGAGGGGGTGAGAGAGCCAAAGGGGAAGGGGGTTCTGGGAGAGGGTGTGAGAGAACCAAAGGGGAAGGGGGTGCTGGGAGAGGGGGTGAGAGAGCCAAAAGTGAAGCGGGTGCTGGGAGAGGGGGTGAGAGAGCCAAAGGGGAAGGGGGCGCTGGGAGAGAGGGTGAGAGAGCCAAAGGGGAAGGGAGCGCTGGGAGAGGGGGTGAGAGAGCCAGGGGAAAGTGGGCGGTGGGAGAGGGGGTGAGAGAGCCAAGATGGTAGGGGGTGCAGGAAGAGGAGTGAGAGAGCCACGGGGTAGAGGGTGCAGGAAGACGTGTGAGAGAGCCAGGGGAGTAGGTGGTACAGGAAGATGTGTGAGAGCCAGCGGAGAAAGGAGAGAGGGACAAAGGAGAAGATGGTGCAGCGGCATAGGTAAAAAAAAGTGTAAAGGGAGAGACATCTTAAGAATTCAAATGTCAGGGATGCAGCTATCAAAAAACACAAGTAATAATGAAGAATGGAAATGCACAGAGGGGACAAGTGTTAAAAAAAATAAAAAAATCAAGCCTTCATACTCCATTCACTTATATTTTCTATACCCCCCACTCCTAAATTTCTGCTTCGACCACTACCCTCTATTCCTGCTCCCGACTGCCTGTGTGAGCTGACAGCTGCTGATCCCTTCTCGCCCAGCGCGCCCAGTAGGAGAACAGAACACAGGATGCCATAATCAGGTAAGTTCATATATTTTCTCGTGTGCAATATGTTTTTAACCATCCTTTCTTGAACTGGGGACACTACAGCGTATCCAATAATGTTTAACACTATGTATTGCTCAATTTTGCGCTGTAATATTTTTTGCATATTTATCTGTACAGAGATTTCTAATTAAGAGGAAAAAACATTGCTTGTCATAAATTTTATCTGTAATTGTGTCAATATATCTATTTTTGTTTGCATTGTAAATGATGTATTAAGCTGCTCTTGGGACTCACACTCAGTATCTGATATGCTGTACCAATTTTTATTTGTGAATGAGTTTTTGTCTGAGCTTTACTAATGATTTGGGGGCACTACTATGGCATAATGTTATTTGGGGTCACTATTGTGGCATAATATGATTTGGAGGCACTGTTGTGACATAATATGATTTGTGGGCACTACTGTATGGTATATGTTTTGGGGGCACTACTATGCCATAATATGATTTGTGGGCACTTCTGCATGACCAAATATGAATTGAGGGTAATACTATGTGGCATAATATGACCTTGGGGCACTACGATGTGCCATAATATGAACTGGGCACACTACGGTGTGGCATCATATGAACTTCTGCCAAAGGCAAGTCTTTCATTGTTGAATATATGATGGGAGTCCAAAGAAGTTGCTGTATCGGGGCCCAAAATTCCTCTTGTCAGCCCTGCCTGTGAGTCAAGGGGGCAGACGTCTCCAGGTAAATAATCTAAAGGTTTCCTATCTAATCAAACTGATGGATCACATCCAATTATTTCTCACCCACCTCCTCTATCCCCCTTAATTTATATACTGTGTTATTTAAAATGAATAGAAAAGACGCATATCCAATTACTGTAGTAAAACAAAAATATTTCTCTCTGACATTTTGCTGTAGATGGAAATACTTTTAATGCGGCCGTGTGGGTTCAACTGATCATTCAATAGTTATGTTTTTTTTAGATATATGTTAGTTTTATTTCATGTGGAATGATTCATGAAAATTCTGCCATTACTATTTAATTGAGGGAAAAGGGTACCTGTTAACTATATGTGTGTGTAAGTACTCTGTTCGTTGTTGCTATTTTGTGGGAGATTTGAAAAAGCAAAGCATTGTTTCCTACAGTGGCGTCTGTATAATTGGTGGTATTACTGTAGTATGGGGTGGCGTGCTGGTGGCAATGTTGTAGTGTGTTTGGTGCTTAGTATTGCTAATAAGTAGGAGAGGGTATTGCTATAATGTGGGGGGTGATGCCGGTTGCTGTAATGTGGGGGGTGATGCCGGTTGCTGTAATGTGGGGGTGATGCTGGACGCTGTAATGTGGGGGTGATTGATGTAGTATGAGTGTGTGTGGGAAGTTATTTATTGCTGTAATTTGGGTACTAATAATGTATTGTCATGGTATTTATTGATGTAATTGGGGTGCTAGTAATGTAATGTTGAGGGTCATTAGGAGAAATAAATACCCCCCCCCACACACACTCATACTACATCATGTTGTACTGCGCCAGCATCAGTGTGCAACAATATAGTGCATGGGGCCCACAACACGTGGGCCTGTGTGTTTTAAATGCCAGGGCTGATTTTTAGTCCCAGTCCGGCCATGCTCACAAGTACTCAGTACTGGTAGGCAGTGTTACCTCTAAGCTGAGCAATCTGGAAAGGAAAGAGTTAAAAGGTCACTCTAATGAGGGTTCCATCCTAAAGGTTTGCATTCACAATCTGCAGGATGTTTCCTAGTAAGATACAGGTTTAACTCTATCATTTCCCGACTGCTCAGCTTAGAGGGAACACTGCTGGTAGGTACTGGTAGAAGGAGTACTAGGAGACAGGATTAACTTGGAATGCTCCGAGATACAGGCCGAGGTCCGAAACAACTGGTAAGGTTCGGGAATCAGGAAGCGGTCAGGGCCACAAGCGAATAAGCAAAGTCCAGTATTCAGGCAGAAGTCATGGCAACAAGTGAATATGCAAGGTTCAGTTTTCAGGCAAGGGTCACAACAGAAGTCAGTCAATATGAGCAAAATGTGCACAGGAACAATCTTGAGCTGGCCAGCAAAGTGGTGAACCGAAGCTCCACTTGCAGGGAGGCCAAGCCTTCCCTGCCTTAAATAATGCTGTCAGCCAATAGGAAAACAGCCAGGGAGTGCCTAGAATTCGTCACAGGTGGTAAATAATTAATTAACATGCCCCTTCTGCATGCGCCCAGCACTCTTCCCTGATGCTGTGAAGTGGTGAATCTAACAGGAGCATATCAACTGTTGCCCAGGCAACCAGGGCACCCTGGCCAGATGTGATGTTCCAGCTGTCTGACAGGCAGCAGGGACACGAAGAGGAACAGCAGACACCCCCATTGAGGAGGGATGAAGGAACTCCTGCATCCAGGAATTTTAGGAAATTGCTTTAAAAACTCCTGAATCAGCATGTAAATGCTTTCATGTGACCCTGGAACATTCTTCTGGACCATAGCCCTTCCAATGTACTAGAAAATGAATCTACCCTATTAGCATCAAGAATTTTCTCCACCATGAAATCTTTAAAGACTTGGGGAGCTTCAGTCTGAAAGCTACGGAATTAACTTGTTTCAAGATGATAAATGGTCCAATAAATCTAGGTCCAAACTTCCTGCAAGTCTAATGTTCTGTTTAGAAAGCCACACCCTATCCCCAACCTTAAATCTGCAGACCGCGATGTAGGTCAGCAAAGAACTTGGATCTGAAGGAGGTTTGATGCAGGGCAGAGTGTATTTTCTTCCACAACAATTTAAGGCGGACAGTTGTGAAGCGATCTTCAAGAAGAACAGTAGGAAGCATGGAAGACAAGGAATTAGCCCTGTGATGAAAACCGTGGTTGCAGAAGAATAGAGACACCTGGGTAGAGGAATGGCAGGTATTGTTGTAGGGAAATTCCACCAAAGGAAGAAGAGTAGCCCAGTCATCGTGACACTTCTAAATGTATAACCAAAGGAATTGGTCCAGAGAGCCTTTCTGTCTGCCTGAGGGTGCTAAGATGAAGAAAGAATGATGTTAATTTCGAAGCAGCAAATAGTCGGAGACTATATCACTGACCGTGAAGCTGAAAAATGTGCTGGACAAACAAGGATGTAAAGTTCCAGGAACAAGGGAGCTTGGTTAAAGGGATGAAGTGTGCCATTTTGCTGAACTGGTCAACCGTTACCCAGATGGTATTATAATCTGCTGATCGAGGTAGGTCTACAATAAAATCCATGGAAAGATGTGCCGATAGTTTCACAGGATAAGGGCATTAGCTGAACAGAAGGACATTTTCGAGAGAACTTATTTTTGGAGCAAACATCACACATGAGTATGTACTCTCGGACAACATACCACATGAGAGACTTTCGAAGGTCTTGGTGATGCCAGGGTATCCAGAGGTCTTGCTGTCATGAAACTCAGAGAGAACTGTCTTTCTTAGATGGTCTTGGACAAAAAGTCTGTCAGTAGGGATATCCAGAGGTCCCCGAACTTGCAATTGGTGGAGAGTCTGAATGAGGTCTTGGGCTAAGGCAGCAAGGATGGTAGAAGCCGGATCAATAGGAAGAGATTACGTAACAGTAGACTGCTGAGAGACAAAGCTGCAAGACAGGGCATCGGCCCTGACATTCATTGAACCCGTACAGAAGATGATTCCAAACCTAAAGCGGGTGAAGAATGTGCCCTTCGAGCTTGCCAGGGAATTCAATCTCTTGGCTGAATTAATATCAGAGAGATGTTTTATGATTGGTAAATACTGAGATTACATGGGTTGCACCCTCAAGCCAATGATGACACTCTTCGAAGGCCCACTTGATGGCCAACAATTCTCGATTGCCCGCATCATAATCAGCCTCCACCGGTGAGAATTTCTGAGATAAATAGGCGAAAGGCTGAAGGCAATGACTAGGAAAGTATTGCTCCTGTACCTACATAGGACGCATCCATTTCTGCCACAAAGGGCAGTTGTCACCAGAAGCAAAGAAAGAATCAGATGGTACAAGAGAGGATGGAGATACCGTCTCTGCTTTCCTCTTCTTAATCCGCCTATCTATTATGATGGTTAGCTGCATGAGAATTTCCAGACAGGTTGGAGTAGGGTATTGTGCCAAGGAATCTTTGATCTGTTCTGAAAGGCCAAAGCAAAACTGACTACGGAGAGCCAGATCATTTGCTGTTAGTGGCCCAGTGCTGGAACTCAGTACAGTACTCTTCTGCCATTCGTCATCCTTGCTTAAGGAACCTCACAAGTGCCCCTGGTCAGGATCATTGTAAAGAAATCCTACAGCATTAAATAATGCATCCACTGAAGGGTGGGGTTAGTAGAAGCCATACTGAAGGCCTAAGACTGAGGATCTCCCTGGTGAAGTGAGATTACAATCCCCACTCTCTGCTATTCAGATTCCAAGGGGCGGGGTCTCAATCAGAAGTAAAGCTTGCAACTCTCCTTAAAGTTGTGGAGGAGCCTACGATCTCCTGAGAAGTGGCCCTGAAGAGTTAACTTGGGATCTACCAAAGGAGCCAAAGTGGCCTGAGAAGACTTTGATGCCTCGTCTTGTGCCGACAAGCGGTGTGAAGACTCTTGAACCATCTGGGACAGGGTCTGGATCTTGCCAGCCAAAATTTGGGCAGGACTAGGACTAGTTTGTCTGGGATCCATCAAAACAAGTTCCTATAGTATGGCCAGTTATAATATTATGGCTAGCGTCCCAAACATGAATTCCTAAAACAGACAGTAGAGGTCTTTACCTATAGCAGCCACCTTTCCCATAGAGCTGATTTTGCTCACAAGTACTCTGATGCCCCCAGGTCTTAACTCTAAGTAGTATGAGCTGATGTTTGGAGACTACAGAGAGAGTGGTAGGAGGAGTACCAGGAGACAGGACTAACTTGGAATGGTCCAAGATACAAGCCAATGTCTGAGACAACAGGTAAAAGGTCAGGTCCAGTAATCAGGTAGAGGTCAGGGCCACAAGTGAATAAGCAAAGTCCAGTATTCAGGCAAGGGTCACAACAGGAGTCAGTCAATATGAGCAGAATGTGCACAGAAGCAACCTGGAGTTGGTCAGCAAAGTGGTAAACTGAAGCTAATGCTGTCAGCCAATAGAAAGACAGCCAGGGAGTGCCTAGAATTCACCACAGGCAGTGAATAATTAACATGCTCCCTATACTCAGGGCTGATCTGCCCAAATGCCACCCCTACTTAGACCCTTGATTCTCCCAGCTATAATTATATAGGGCATGGCCATGGACACTTTCTGATAAGAGTCAGCCATTTGGGGGTCATCATATTGGGACAGTCCTGCTAAAATCAAGATCATTTTTAGGGTGGGGGGGAGGGTGGTATAAGGGATACTGATATGATCATTCCAATTTGAACATATCAGCATGCTGCGTATTTTCTCATTTATACATGAACTAATAAACATATACAGTGCGCACAGTCAGGGGCAAAGACTTATTCTGTGTTTCAAATGTGTTTCAATCCTAAATATGCAATAAAAGCATATGCAATTATCCCATTCAAAGAATAATCTTCGGGATTTTTTGGACACTGCTGGAAATAAATGCTACAAAGCAAACTTTCCCAATAGGAAATGTGTTAGGCCTTGAAATGAAGATTTACATGAAGATGTATTAATATTATACATTTGAAATATAATAGACATATTGGTCATATTTTGCACATTGACGCATTTGTGCACAGATAAAGATGTACACAAAAATGGCGTGCTTACTTGTGTATGTTGTGTAGGATGTACCTCAAAATGCATCCAACTCAAAAACAGTATTTGCACTGGGTGTATGTCTGGCGTACAACAATGTAGACATGCCTAATGATATTGTAGAGATGTGGCTTTATAGGATTAATAGTAAGTGCTGAAGTCACATTTCCCATAAAAATGTAATGAAATACAAACACTTCACATCCGTTATTTACCCCAGTGGGAAACTTCTTTCCTGCAGTAGTTCAAATGGGAATAACAAATAAGTAAAGTAAATAATGGCTGTGACTTGCTATAATAAAGCTGTGACATTATTAAGTAAGCATCCCCCAGCAGGATGTGTCAATATGCAATGAGCCAATCAGAAGCGACTAGATAGTACTTGGTCATCATCATAACATATCTGTGACAGCCCTCCAGTGCCCACAAGAAAAACGCCTCCTAGGAAGGATATTTGGAGATGCAGCCACGTCTAATTATGTTGCACTTATGTGAACATGCCTCTTTTCAGAGCAGAGTGGGGGCCTTGGATGAGGAATGCATCCCAACATTGTTACTAATGGTATTAACTACTGCTTAAAGGTATATATTGCCTATTGGCAGAAGTGATCCTAGAATTGGATATAGAGGGTACAATTAACGTATAATTTTAAATAAGTATTTCATCTGTATGTAATTTGTAAAGTTATTTTTTTATAAACAAATGGCTGAATTTCAGGATAATAGTATCAATGGCTTATTTCTCAAGCCTAATCTTATACAAATCTCTTTTGCTCATTGTAACGTATGTCTCTGAAATAAGTCGATTTATTATGTAGATTCATGTGGTATTGAAAAGGGAGGGGAGCAAACTTACTGTTCATTTCAGGAAGCAGAATAATTGAACTTCCACTTGATGGAGGTACATTTATCATAGTAAGAAACAGCTCCTTCTACGGAGGACACAGCAGATTCCAACTTTCATTCCTTGCATCGTATGCCAGCCATCGTCCAGATGGAAGTTCTGTATCTGTTTAACTATGAACAAAGCTTCTCCAATGTATGTGTGTATATAGCTGTGTGTTTATGTAGGGATTTAATGTGTGCTCAGGGCCTCAGTAGTGGGAATCAGGATTCAGTATGTTGGCCAGAATGAACCCAGCCGGTACCATTATGATATCAAAACAAAAACATTGGGAAATTTTGAACATTAGACATTGTTGTTTAATTTAAAGTACAAATCATGTTGGAGGTTGATAGGGCAGTTTCTAAAATATCTTCTTTAGCCACGACCGTGCACTAGTATAGTATGTGTGTTTGTGTGTGAGTATGTGTTTGTGTATAAATATATACATATGTGTGTGTGTGTGTGTGTGTGTAAAATATATATATATATATATATATATATATATATATACAAGTTAACCTGTGCATGATACATGCATTCTAGTGAAATCAAGCTACTTAAGGTGTTAGAAAGGTTCTTGTCATGCATTTGGGCCATAGCCCAGGCCTCAACCACCAAGCACTCCCCACTGTCACCCCCGGCAACCACCAACCACTCCCGACTGTCACTTCTCCTTCAAGAAATATATATATATTTTTTTAAAATCTTTATAAACACTTTTAACAATTAACAAATTAAATTAACAAATTAAAAACATCTTAGTATACCAAATTTAAGCCCTTTCTGAATTTTTTTTTTCCACACACACTAAGAAATGAGTAGGTCAGTGTATAACTCTGCCCAGCAGGTGGCGCTGCAGCTCGGTTTTATATTTTACACACACACACAGACAGACAGACTAACACACGCCACTAGACATTTATATATTAGATAGATATATAAATGTGGTAATATATAAATAAATGATAATATTACCAAAATGTTCCTGATATATGATCAGGGGCCAGTACAAAAAAACAGAGGTAAAAGAAGAGCTAACTTTTCTTTAATACAATGCCCAGAACAGGGGCCAGGGAATAATATTTGAACAGATGGTGGTCATTTTTTAACCATCAATGTATTATTTTGATAGCACACATACCACCTAAAGGTAAGGTTTGTTGCTCTACAGTTTGTCATTATTCACGTGTGTGTAGCTATAACAATTAGTCAGTAGAAAGTCAAAAACAAATAAAAAAAGTTTTTTGTTAAGGAATATAAACCAATTTTTAAATCCCCACCTTCACCAATAGCACTAGTTTTTGGTCTTGCTTCAAAATACCCTAACTTTTCTTAGGTATTGGCTGGACAAACAGATGTAGAATGCTTCTTCCACAGAAACAGCTTGATTAAACACTTTCCAAGCTGTTGGGACAGGCTTGATTGCGCCACATTAACTATGGCTCTTCAAAAGAAACACTGTTGAAGCGCAGCTCTGTAGAGGTCATGCCTCTGTGCATAGTTATGCATAAAATTTTCCAATATCTCCATCATGTTGTCATTTGCAAGTGGCAGCTGTAATGTTATTGCCATGCAGGGTCAACTTTCCTTAGGTTAAAGGTCACTGTAGGAACTTCAGGCTTCTTAGCAGCAGATAAGTTACATGAGGTGTTATCCTAGTATGAGCAATGCAGGGATAAATGGATGTACGATATTACTGAAAGTTACATAGATGTACAATATTACAGAAAGTGAAAAATGAAAAATATGATCAAGTCCAGCAATGCACTTAGTACACAACTGAAAACTAATATTGAAAAATATAGCATTAGTTTCATCTATTTACATCTCCATTAGTGAATGAAAAAGAAAAAAACAATATAGCTGTGTCATCTTAAAAGACATGCAAAGATATAGGATATCAACTATTAACACCACATAATTCTCAAAGTGAGAAAAGCCTGATGATGCTTCTCCCTACTTATCAAGCGGTTAACACTGGTGATAGCCCTGCTATCTCCGGAGGTAACACCCATCGATGATAAGTTTCCTCTGCTTTCTACTGTGATTGTAAAACATAGGGAATTTTATTTAACAGGTATTGTCGTGGTGCAAGTGCTGCCCCAATCCTTATTCTGTCACCACATCGCCACTCAGGATAAGGCCAGTAGAAGAAAAGCAATTAAAAAATGCTTCATTATATGAATAAAAATATAAAAAAGTGACATGGAAATTATTTAAATTAATATATATATATATATATATATATATATATATATATATATATATTCAAGAATCGGTACTGAAAGCCCAAGCCCGAGTTTCAGTTCCGTTGCATAGCTGGCTAGCTGGGTCATGCACCATCATCATCATCATCATCATCAACATTTATTTATATAGTGCAAGCAAATTCCGTAGTGCTACACAATACAATTGGGAACAAACAGTAATAAAACAATACTGGATAAGACAGACAGACAGAGGGGTAAGAAGACCCTGCTTGCAAGCTTACAATCTATGGGACAATGGGAGTTTGATACATAAGGGTAAGTGCTACAGGCATGCTCATATAATGTGTAATAGTTGGACCCAATAGATTTTTACAATTCACATTGAACAGGAGGTAGCAAGCGATTTCATTGAGCTTGTGATTCCACTGCTTTTTTGATTTCAAGTGCTGTTTTTGTTTAAAGTGTGGAGTTGGTTCCATTAAGGATTGCTGTGCTGTGCTGAGAGAGTGATATAGTTTGGGGAATTATTCTGTGTGTTTATTGAACGGGATTCGTTTTTCTGTGTGTTTATTAAGTGTTTTTTTTTGTTTTGTTTTTTTTCCTTCTCTCTGTTAGATCTAGTGGGTGTGGTTTAATTGCATAGTTGATACAGCTGGTTTAGTGCAAGCTCTATTTAACAGGAGGTAGCAAGCGATTTCATTGAGCTTGTGATTTCACTGCTTTTTTGATTTCAAGTGCTGTTTTTGTTTAAAGTGTGGAGTTGGTTCCATTAAGGATTGCTGTGCTGTGCTGAGAGAGTGATATAGTTTGGGGAATTATTCTGTGTGTTTATTGAACGGGATTCGTTTTTCTGTGTGTTTATTAAGTGTTTTTTTTTTTTTTTTCCTTCTCTCTGTTAGATCTAGTGGGTGTGGTTTAATTGCATAGTTGATACAGCTGGTTAGTGCAAGCTCTATTTAACAGGAGGTAGCAAGCGATTTCATTGAGCTTGTGATTTCACTGCTTTTTTGATTTCAAGTGCTGTTTTTGTTTAAAGTGTGGAGTTGGTTCCATTAAGGATTGCTGTGCTGTGCTGAGAGAGTGATATAGTTTGGGGAATTATTCTGTGTGTTTATTGAACGGGATTCGTTTTTCTGTGTGTTTATTAAGTGTTTTTTTTTTTTTTTTCCCTTCTCTCTGTTAGATCTAGTGGGTGTGGTTTAATTGCATAGTTGATACAGCTGGTTAGTGCAAGCTCTATTTAACAGGAGGTAGCAAGCGATTTCATTGAGCTTGTGATTTCACTGCTTTTTTGATTTCAAGTGCTGTTTTTGTTTAAAGTGTGGAGTTGGTTCCATTAAGGATTGCTGTGCTGTGCTGAGAGAGTGATATAGTTTGGGGAATTATTCTGTGTGTTTATTGAACGGGATTCGTTTTTCTGTGTGTTTATTAAGTGGTTTTTTTTTTTGTTTTTTTTTTCCTTCTCTCTGTTAGATCTAGTGGGTGTGGTTTAATTGCATAGTTGATACAGCTGGTTAGTGCAAGCTCTATTTAACAGGAGGTAGCAAGCGATTTCATTGAGCTTGTGATTTCACTGCTTTTTTGATTTCAAGTGCTGTTTTTGTTTAAAGTGTGGAGTTGGTTCCATTAAGGATTGCTGTGCTGTGCTGAGAGAGTGATATAGTTTGGGGAATTATTCTGTGTGTTTATTGAACGGGATTCGTTTTTCTGTGTGTTTATTAAGTGTTTTTTTTTTTTTTTCCTTCTCTCTGTTAGATCTAGTGGGTGTGGTTTAATTGCATAGTTGATACAGCTGGTTAGTGCAAGCTCTATTTAACAGGAGGTAGCAAGCGATTTCATTGAGCTTGTGATTTCACTGCTTTTTTGATTTCAAGTGCTGTTTTTGTTTAAAGTGTGGAGTTGGTTCCATTAAGGAGTTGAATCCAGGAAGGGGTTTAAACTGGTAAGTGGCTAGGAAAGGCTAGTACTAAAGTTCACTGTAGGCTATAAGAAGTTAGGTTAGCCATAATAAGATGAGTAGTAGCAGGCTTGATGATCTCACTCAATGCATATCTTGTCATATGTATGCACACTTGGAGCAAGTGTTCCAAGGTTTATACCTCTGTGAGAAATGTGAGCAATTGGTCTCTTTGGAAGCCCAGGTAACTGATCTAAAGCAGACCATTGCAACATTGAGAGACATTGCCAACCTGGAGCAGAGTTTACAGCTCACCGTTGATGCGTTAGCTGAGCAGGGTGGAGCAGAGACAGAGGAGGATGCACAGGTAGGCAGCTGGGTAACAGTTACTAGGGGTAGCAGAGGGAGGAAGAGGCAGGCCAGTTCTGAGCTAGGCAATCCCAGCAGATTTGCCAGATTGGATGAAGATACTGTGGAAGGCAGTTCAGAATTGGTAGAGTTGGATGACACTGCTTCCTCTAGCAACCAGGGGAATGGTCTCTCCAGCACAGAGGGGACCAAAGTTACTCAGGGACCCAGGCAGATTGTGGTGGTAGGGGATTCAATTATTAGGAAGGTAGATAGGGCAATCTGTTACCGGGACCGTGCATGCCGAACAGTGTGTTGTCTCCCGGGTGCTCGGGCTCGGCATATTGCGGATCGGGTGGACAGATTGTTGGGAGGGGCTGGGAATGACCCAGCGGTTTTGGTGCATGTTGGCACCAATGACCGAGTTAGAGGAAGAAGGGGTGTCCTAAAGAATGATTTCAGGGACATAGGTCGCAAACTTAAGGCAAGGACATCCAAGGTAGTATTTTCGGAAATACTACCTGTGCCACGCGCTAGTCCAGGGAGGCAGCGGGAGATTAGGGAGGTTAATGCGTGGCTAAAAGATTGGTGTAGGAAGGAGGGTTTTGGATTCTTAGAGCACTGGGCTGATTTCTCGGTCAGTTGCCATCTTTATTGTCGTGATGGATTGCACCTGAATGAGGAGGGGGCTGCAGTGCTAGGGGAGAGGATGGTTAGAAGGTTGGAGGAGATTTTAAACTAGGCTCCGGTGGGGAGGGGCAAGCAAGTATTTATGGGATAGACATTGAGAGTAGTAAGGAGGAATTTAACAAGAGTAAAGGGGGTGGAGAGGGGGGAAAGGGAAGCATAGCCGATAAGGAGCGGCCCTTTTTAAAGCAAAAAGAAATACCTAAGGGAGCCAATAGACTTAAGTGTATGCTTGCAAATGCAAGAAGCCTGACAGGTAAAATGGGGGAGTTAGAACTAGTAGCAATGAATGAGCAGTATGATATTATAGGTATTACTGAGACCTGGTGGGATGATACACATGACTGGGCAGTCAACTTGGAAGGCTATTCTCTCTTCAGGAGGGATAGTGTAAATAAAAGGGGAGGAGGAGTATGTCTTTATATTAAGCCAGAATTAAAACCAAGTATTCAGGAAGTTATATATGAGAATATTGGTGATAATATAGAGGCATTGTGGGTGGAAATATCCAGCGGAGGAAAAAGTTCAGAGAAGTTTCTGATAGGGATATGCTATAAACCGCCAGATATTAGTACGATTGAGGAAGCCCAACTTCTACAGCAAATTGAAAAGGCTACACAACTAGGTCAAATTTTAATTATGGGGGATTTTAATTATCCGGACATTGATTGGAGTACTGAGACCTGCGGTACAGCTAGGGGAAATAGGTTTCTGAGCACGCTAAAAGACCATTACATGTCCCAATTAGTTGAGGAACCAACTAGGAACCGGACTATACTGGACCTAGTAATAACAAACAATGTAGACGTAATATCAAATATTCAAGTAAAGGAGCACTTGGGAAACAGTGATCATAATATGGTCTCATTTGAAATTAGTTTCCAGAAACAACAGTATAAGGGATCAACTAGGAAAAGGCAAATTTTAATATGCTAAAGGAGTCTATAAAGAGCATAGACTGGGACAAAGCCTTTGAAGGAAAAAATACGGAAGAAATGTGGGCTGTCTTTAAAATGTTGTTGGAAACATACACGTATAAGTTCATTCCTATGGGAAATAAATGTAAAAGAATTAAGTCTAAACCAATGTGGCTAAATAAAAAGGTAAGAGAAGAAATGCAAAGGAAGAAGCATGCATTTAAATTGTTTAAGTCTGAAGGGTCAGAGGAGTCCTTCCATAGGTACAAGGAATGTAATAAAACATGCAAAAAGGAAATTAGATTGGCTAAATTAGAAAATGAAAGGCACGTTGCAAAAGAAAGTAAGACAAACCCCAAAAAGTTTTTTAAGTATATAAATGGCAAAAGGATTAAAAAAGATAATATAGGACCACTAAGAAGTGAGATGGGTGAATTGATAAATGATACTAAGGAAAAAGCAGAGATATTAAACACGTTCTTTTCTTCAGTATTTACCAGAGAGGAACAAATGGCAGGAGTAATACATAAAAATGGAAATGAAACCATGCCATTAATTAATACTTGGTTGTCAGAGGAAGAAGTCCAAAGGCGACTGAAGAATATTAAGATAAATAAAGCTCCAGGTCCAGATGGCATACACCCAAGGGTCCTTATGGAATTAAACTCGGAAATAGCTAGACCGCTATTCTTAATTTTCAGAGATTCAATCTCATCAGGCTCAGTACCAAGGGATTGGCGAATAGCAGATGTGGTGCCGTTGTTTAAAAAGGGGACGAGATCACAACCAGAGAATTATAGACCTGTAAGCCTGACATCAATAGTGGGGAAACTACTGGAAGGTATTTTAAGGGACAGTATTCAGGATTACTTGGTACGCAATAAAATTATTAGTGGGAATCAACATGGATTTGTGAGGGATAGGTCATGTCAAACTAATCTAATTAGTTTCTACGAGGAAGTTAGTGGGAACTTAGACCAGGGCAGGACAGTAGATGTGGTCTACTTAGATTTTGCAAAGGCCTTTGATACAGTGCCACACAAGAGGTTGGTTTACAAAATAAGGGAACTGGGTCTAGAAATCAAAATTTGTACTTGGATCGAAAACTGGTTAGAGAATAGGGAACAGAGAGTTGTGATAAATGGAACATTTTCTAATTGGTCAAAGGTCTTAAGTGGAGTTCCTCAAGGTTCCGTGCTGGGACCACTCCTTTTTAATATATTTATTAATGACCTTGGTGATGGTTTAGAGAGTAAAGTTTCTATTTTTGCAGATGACACTAAACTCTGTAAGGTAATAAAATCAGAGCAAGATGTAGCTTCTCTACAGAAGGACTTAAATAAACTGGAGGATTGGGCGGCTAAATGGAATATGAGGTTTAACACAGATAAATGTAAGGTTATGAATTCAGGGATCAAAAACAAGAACGCAATCTATAAATTAAATGGAATTAATTTGGGAGAATCTATAATGGAAAAGGATTTGGGAGTGCTCGTAGACAGTAGACTTAGCAATAGTGCTCAATGTCAAGCAGCAGCTGCAAGGGCAAACAAAGTATTGGCATGCATAAAAAGGGGCATAGATGCAAGGGAAGACAGTGTAATTTTGCCACTGTATAAATCATTGGTAAGACCTCATCTTGAATATGCAGTACAGTTCTGGGCACCACTCTATAAAAAAGATAATTTGGAACTAGAAAGGGTTCAGAGAAGGGCGACAAAATTGATAAAGGGTATGGAGTCATTAAGTTATGAGGAAAGGTTAGCCAGTTTAGGCATGTTTACTTTAGAAAAGAGGCGTCTAAGGGGAGATATGATTACCATGTACAAATACATTAGGGGTCAATACAGAGAGCTTTCATGGGAACTTTTTACCCCAAGGACCATTCACAGGACACGTGGTCATCCCCTAAGGTTAGAGGAGAGGAAATTTCACAACCAGCAAAGGAAGGGGTTCTTTACAGTAAGGGCAGTCAAGATATGGAATTCATTGCCAGGGAAGGTTGTGATGGCAGATTCAATAGATATGTTTAAGAAAGGGTTAGACAAATTTTTAGCGGAAAGGTGTATCCAGGGATACGACCGTTAATTTAAAATAAAGGATAGTAGTGGATATAGGGTAAAAATTGGATTGCAATATTGAGTCTGGGGGGATTTTCAAAATTGAAACAGATGGGCGGTTGCCTACTCCGGATTAATTTCAAATATAAGTGCAGGATCGCAGGAGATCCAAAATAGGTTGAACTTGATGGACTGGTGTCTTTTTTCAACCTCATCAACTATGTTACTATGTTACTATGTTACATTGCCTTAAAAATGGTTGTTGTGGCATTCAGCACCTAACTAGACATATATGAAACAATATGTATTATTTCCCTCTTAGGAAAGCATTCAGGTCCTGACATGCATATGGGATTATCTGAATCTACATCAGTCTCTAGAGCTTCCGGTGGAATTCTTCTGGATGCTCCATTACCTGGAGCCTGATCATAGTACTGTTCTTCTCCCATGCATTACAAAATTCAATGCACTGTAATGATTGGAATTCACCCTGGTTAGAGGTTTCCCTGAATTATATAAATGTACATGTTTTCTGTGATAGTTTTTTAAATGTAACTAGAACTTTTTTGCTATCAATCTTCAACTTCTGCTTATCCAGATGTTCCAGTTATTGTAGCTGAGGTAGAACAACCTTTAGCCAAACAGTATGTTCACAGTAACTCAGTTTTCAGTTTGAAATTATTTCAGGAGATGGGTGTGTCAATCCTGTCCAGTTAATTGATGAATATGTTTGTAAGGACAGGGCTGCATGTGACAGGGGTAATGTCGTGATGTAAGAAGGAAAACGGAGACAAGCAGGTGTCAAAATTAGTGGAAGAGACAAGGAACCTTAAAAGGGTTTATATGCATTTGGTGCATAGAGAAAGTGATTACAAAAGTGATATTAACAAATCTTTAGTTTGACCCTAGCCCATTGTCTGTGTCCCTGAAACCAATAATAGATCATAAGTCTTCCCAGGCATGCACTGGGAGGGGGGAAATAATAAACCTTAATTTTTAAATGTTGGAATTGTCCTTGCAAATTTGACCACTAAGGCACTGTCCCATTAGAGTCTATAAGTAATGTTTTATTTCAGCTTTGGCTAGTAAGCATTTTCCTAAGTCAGACTACTAAAGTTTTGCAGAAATATAAACTGCATGTTCGAAAAAGGAAAATATTGACACCTACAGTACAGGGCATTCAAAGGCCATTTGCAGAAAGTTAACTCAGTAACAATAAATTATACTTATACTATATGTTCAATAGATTTGTGCCAACAATTAGCACACTGGGACAAATGTTGCTACATTGCCTGACAAATTATATAATAAGGCTAAAGAGTGGCAAGCCTGACATTATTAAGGCTGAGGAGTGGCGAGCCTGACATTATTAAGGCTGAGGAGTAGTGCCCCTGACATTACTGAGGCTGAGGAGTAGTGCCCCTGACATTACTGAGGCTGAGGAGTAGTGCCCCTGACATTACTGAGGCTGAGGAGTAGTGTCCCTGACATTACTGAGGCTGAGGAGTAGTGTCCCTGACATTACTGAGGCTGAGGAGTAGTGCCCCTGACATGACTGAGGCTGAGGAGTAGTGCCCCTGACATTACTGAGGCTGAGGAGTAGTGTCCCTGACATTACTGAGGCTGAGGAGTAGTGTCCCTGACATTACTGAGGCTGAGGAGTAGTGTCCCTGACATTACTGAGGCTGAGGAGAGTAGTGTCCCTGACATTACTGAGGCTGAGGAGTAGTGTCCCTGACATTACTGAGGCTGAGTAGTAGTGCCTGTGACATTACTGAGGCTGAGGAGTAGTGTCCCTGACATTACTGAGGCTGAGGAGTAGTGCCCCTGACATTACTGAGGCTGAGGAGTAGTGTCCCTGACATTACTGAGGCTGAGGAGTAGTGCCCGTGACATTACTGAGGCTGAGGAGTAGTGTCCCTGACATTACTGAGGCTGAGGAGTAGTGCCCGTGACATTACTGAGGCTGAGGAGTAGTGTCCCTGACATTACTGAGGCTGAGGAGTAGTGTCCCTGACATTACTGAGGCTGAGGAGTAGTGTTCCTGACATTACTGAGGCTGAGGAGTAGTGCCCGTGACATTACTGAGGCTGAGGAGTAGTGTCCCTGACATTACTGAGGCTGAGGAGTAGTGTCCCTGACATTACTGAGGCTGAGGAGTAGTGTTCCTGACATTACTGAGGCTGAGGAGTAGTGCCCGTGACATTACTGAGGCTGAGGAGTAGTGTCCCTGACATTACTGAGGCTGAGGAGTAGTGTCCCTGACATTACTGAGGCTGAGGAGTAGTGCCCGTGACATTACTGAGGCTGAGGAGTAGTGCCCCTGACATTACTGAGGCTGAGGAGTAGTGCCCGTGACATTACTGAGGCTGAGGAGTAGTGTCCCTGACATTACTGAGGCTGAGGAGTAGTGCCCGTGACATTACTGAGGCTGAGGAGTAGTGTCCCTGACATTACTGAGGCTGAGGAGTAGTGTCCCTGACATTACTGAGGCTGAGGAGTAGTGCCCCTGACATTACTGAGGCTGAGGAGTAGTGCCCCTGACATTACTGAGGCTGAGGAGTAGTGTCCCTGACATTACTGAGGCTGAGGAGTAGTGTCCCTGACATTACTGAGGCTGAGGAGTAGTGCCCCTGACATGACTGAGGCTGAGGAGTAGTGCCCCTGACATTACTGAGGCTGAGGAGTAGTGTCCCTGACATTACTGAGGCTGAGGAGTAGTGTCCCTGACATTACTGAGGCTGAGGAGTAGTGTCCCTGACATTACTGAGGCTGAGGAGAGTAGTGTCCCTGACATTACTGAGGCTGAGGAGTAGTGTCCCTGACATTACTGAGGCTGAGTAGTAGTGCCTGTGACATTACTGAGGCTGAGGAGTAGTGTCCCTGACATTACTGAGGCTGAGGAGTAGTGCCCCTGACATTACTGAGGCTGAGGAGTAGTGTCCCTGACATTACTGAGGCTGAGGAGTAGTGCCCGTGACATTACTGAGGCTGAGGAGTAGTGTCCCTGACATTACTGAGGCTGAGGAGTAGTGTCCCTGACATTACTGAGGCTGAGGAGTAGTGCCCCTGACATTACTGAGGCTGAGGAGTAGTGCCCCTGACATTACTGAGGCTGAGGAGTAGTGTCCCTGACATTACTGAGGCTGAGGAGTAGTGTCCCTGACATTACTGAGGCTGAGGAGTAGTGCCCCTGACATGACTGAGGCTGAGGAGTAGTGCCCCTGACATTACTGAGGCTGAGGAGTAGTGTCCCTGACATTACTGAGGCTGAGGAGTAGTGTCCCTGACATTACTGAGGCTGAGGAGTAGTGTCCCTGACATTACTGAGGCTGAGGAGAGTAGTGTCCCTGACATTACTGAGGCTGAGGAGTAGTGTCCCTGACATTACTGAGGCTGAGTAGTAGTGCCTGTGACATTACTGAGGCTGAGGAGTAGTGTCCCTGACATTACTGAGGCTGAGGAGTAGTGCCCCTGACATTACTGAGGCTGAGGAGTAGTGTCCCTGACATTACTGAGGCTGAGGAGTAGTGCCCGTGACATTACTGAGGCTGAGGAGTAGTGTCCCTGACATTACTGAGGCTGAGGAGTAGTGTCCCTGACATTACTGAGGCTGAGGAGTAGTGCCCGTGACATTACTGAGGCTGAGGAGTAGTGTCCCTGACATTACTGAGGCTGAGGAGTAGTGTCCCTGACATTACTGAGGCTGAGGAGTAGTGTCCGTGACATTACTGAGGCTGAGGAGTAGTGTCCCTGACATTACTGAGGCTGAGGAGTAGTGTCCCTGACATTACTGAGGCTGAGGAGTAGTGTTCCTGACATTACTGAGGCTGAGGAGTAGTGCCCGTGACATTACTGAGGCTGAGGAGTAGTGTCCCTGACATTACTGAGGCTGAGGAGTAGTGTCCCTGACATTACTGAGGCTGAGGAGTAGTGCCCGTGACATTACTGAGGCTGAGGAGTAGTGCCCCTGACATTACTGAGGCTGAGGAGTAGTGCCCGTGACATTACTGAGGCTGAGGAGTAGTGTCCCTGACATTACTGAGGCTGAGGAGTAGTGCCCGTGACATTACTGAGGCTGAGGAGTAGTGTCCCTGACATTACTGAGGCTGAGGAGTAGTGTCCCTGACATTACTGAGGCTGAGGAGTAGTGTTCCTGACATTACTGAGGCTGAGGAGTAGTGCCCGTGACATTACTGAGGCTGAGGAGTAGTGTCCCTGACATTACTGAGGCTGAGGAGTAGTGTCCCTGACATTACTGAGGCTGAGGAGTAGTGCCCGTGACATTACTGAGGCTGAGGAGTAGTGCCCCTGACATTACTGAGGCTGAGGAGTAGTGTCCCTGACATTACTGAGGCTCAGGAGTAGTGTCCCTGACATTACTGAGGCTGAGGAGTAGTGCCCGTGACATTACTGAGGCTGAGGAGTAGTGCCCCTGACATTACTGAGGCTGAGGAGTAGTGCCCCTGACATTACTGAGGCTGAGGAGTAGTGCCCCTGACATTACTGAGGCTGAGGAGTAGTGCCCGTGACATTACTGAGGCTGAGGAGTAGTGCCCCTGACATTACTGAGGCTGAGGAGTAGTGTCCCTGACATTACTGAGGCTGAGGAGTAGTGTCCGTGACATTACTGAGGCTGAGGAGTAGTGCCCCTGACATTACTGAGGCTGAGGAGTAGTGTCCCTGACATTACTGAGGCTGAGGAGTAGTGTCCCTGACATTACTGAGGCTGAGGAGTAGTGCCCCTGACATGACTGAGGCTGAGGAGTAGTGCCCCTGACATTACTGAGGCTGAGGAGTAGTGTCCCTGACATTACTGAGGCTGAGTAGTAGTGCCTGTGACATTACTGAGGCTGAGGAGTAGTGTCCCTGACATTACTGAGGCTGAGGAGTAGTGCCCCTGACATTACTGAGGCTGAGGAGTAGTGTCCCTGACATTACTGAGGCTGAGGAGTAGTGCCCGTGACATTACTGAGGCTGAGGAGTAGTGTCCCTGACATTACTGAGGCTGAGGAGTAGTGCCCGTGACATTACTGAGGCTGAGGAGTAGTGTCCCTGACATTACTGAGGCTGAGGAGTAGTGTCCCTGACATTACTGAGGCTGAGGAGTAGTGTTCCTGACATTACTGAGGCTGAGGAGTAGTGCCCGTGACATTACTGAGGCTGAGGAGTAGTGTCCCTGACATTACTGAGGCTGAGGAGTAGTGTACCTGACATTACTGAGGCTGAGGAGTAGTGTTCCTGACATTACTGAGGCTGAGGAGTAGTGCCCGTGACATTACTGAGGCTGAGGAGTAGTGTCCCTGACATTACTGAGGCTGAGGAGTAGTGTCCCTGACATTACTGAGGCTGAGGAGTAGTGCCCGTGACATTACTGAGGCTGAGGAGTAGTGCCCCTGACATTACTGAGGCTGAGGAGTAGTGCCCGTGACATTACTGAGGCTGAGGAGTAGTGTCCCTGACATTACTGAGGCTGAGGAGTAGTGCCCGTGACATTACTGAGGCTGAGGAGTAGTGTCCCTGACATTACTGAGGCTGAGGAGTAGTGTCCCTGACATTACTGAGGCTGAGGAGTAGTGCCCCTGACATTACTGAGGCTGAGGAGTAGTGCCCCTGACATTACTGAGGCTGAGGAGTAGTGTCCCTGACATTACTGAGGCTGAGGAGTAGTGTCCCTGACATTACTGAGGCTGAGGAGTAGTGCCCCTGACATGACTGAGGCTGAGGAGTAGTGTCCCTGACATTACTGAGGCTGAGGAGTAGTGTCCCTGACATTACTGAGGCTGAGGAGTAGTGTCCCTGACATTACTGAGGCTGAGGAGTAGTGTCCCTGACATTACTGAGGCTGAGGAGAGTAGTGTCCCTGACATTACTGAGGCTGAGGAGTAGTGTCCCTGACATTACTGAGGCTGAGTAGTAGTGCCTGTGACATTACTGAGGCTGAGGAGTAGTGTCCCTGACATTACTGAGGCTGAGGAGTAGTGCCCCTGACATTACTGAGGCTGAGGAGTAGTGTCCCTGACATTACTGAGGCTGAGGAGTAGTGCCCGTGACATTACTGAGGCTGAGGAGTAGTGTCCCTGACATTACTGAGGCTGAGGAGTAGTGTCCCTGACATTACTGAGGCTGAGGAGTAGTGCCCCTGACATTACTGAGGCTGAGGAGTAGTGCCCCTGACATTACTGAGGCTGAGGAGTAGTGTCCCTGACATTACTGAGGCTGAGGAGTAGTGTCCCTGACATTACTGAGGCTGAGGAGTAGTGCCCCTGACATGACTGAGGCTGAGGAGTAGTGCCCCTGACATTACTGAGGCTGAGGAGTAGTGTCCCTGACATTACTGAGGCTGAGGAGTAGTGTCCCTGACATTACTGAGGCTGAGGAGTAGTGTCCCTGACATTACTGAGGCTGAGGAGAGTAGTGTCCCTGACATTACTGAGGCTGAGGAGAGTAGTGTCCCTGACATTACTGAGGCTGAGGAGTAGTGTCCCTGACATTACTGAGGCTGAGTAGTAGTGCCTGTGACATTACTGAGGCTGAGGAGTAGTGTCCCTGACATTACTGAGGCTGAGGAGTAGTGCCCCTGACATTACTGAGGCTGAGGAGTAGTGTCCCTGACATTACTGAGGCTGAGGAGTAGTGCCCGTGACATTACTGAGGCTGAGGAGTAGTGTCCCTGACATTACTGAGGCTGAGGAGTAGTGTCCCTGACATTACTGAGGCTGAGGAGTAGTGCCCGTGACATTACTGAGGCTGAGGAGTAGTGTCCCTGACATTACTGAGGCTGAGGAGTAGTGTCCCTGACATTACTGAGGCTGAGGAGTAGTGTCCGTGACATTACTGAGGCTGAGGAGTAGTGTCCCTGACATTACTGAGGCTGAGGAGTAGTGTCCCTGACATTACTGAGGCTGAGGAGTAGTGTTCCTGACATTACTGAGGCTGAGGAGTAGTGCCCGTGACATTACTGAGGCTGAGGAGTAGTGTCCCTGACATTACTGAGGCTGAGGAGTAGTGTCCCTGACATTACTGAGGCTGAGGAGTAGTGCCCGTGACATTACTGAGGCTGAGGAGTAGTGCCCCTGACATTACTGAGGCTGAGGAGTAGTGCCCGTGACATTACTGAGGCTGAGGAGTAGTGTCCCTGACATTACTGAGGCTGAGGAGTAGTGCCCGTGACATTACTGAGGCTGAGGAGTAGTGTCCCTGACATTACTGAGGCTGAGGAGTAGTGTCCCTGACATTACTGAGGCTGAGGAGTAGTGTTCCTGACATTACTGAGGCTGAGGAGTAGTGCCCGTGACATTACTGAGGCTGAGGAGTAGTGTCCCTGACATTACTGAGGCTGAGGAGTAGTGTCCCTGACATTACTGAGGCTGAGGAGTAGTGCCCGTGACATTACTGAGGCTGAGGAGTAGTGCCCCTGACATTACTGAGGCTGAGGAGTAGTGTCCCTGACATTACTGAGGCTCAGGAGTAGTGTCCCTGACATTACTGAGGCTGAGGAGTAGTGCCCGTGACATTACTGAGGCTGAGGAGTAGTGCCCCTGACATTACTGAGGCTGAGGAGTAGTGCCCCTGACATTACTGAGGCTGAGGAGTAGTGCCCCTGACATTACTGAGGCTGAGGAGTAGTGCCCCTGACATTACTGAGGCTGAGGAGTAGTGCCCGTGACATTACTGAGGCTGAGGAGTAGTGCCCCTGACATTACTGAGGCTGAGGAGTAGTGTCCCTGACATTACTGAGGCTGAGGAGTAGTGTCCGTGACATTACTGAGGCTGAAGAGTAGTGCCCCTGACATTACTGAGGCTGAGGAGTAGTGCCCCTGACATTACTGAGGCTGAGGAGTAGTGCCCCTGACATTACTGAGGCTGAGGAGTAGTGCCCCTGACATTACTGAGGCTGAGGAGTAGTGTCCCTGACATTACTGAGGCTGAGGAGTAGTGTCCCTGACATTACTGAGGCTGAGGAGTAGTGTCCCTGACATTACTGAGGCTGAGGAGTAGTGCCCCTGACATTACTGAGGCTGAGGAGTAGTGTCCCTGACATTACTGAGGCTGAGGAGTAGTGTCCCTGACATTACTGAGGCTGAGGAGTAGTGCCCCTGACATTACTGAGGCTGAGGAGTAGTGTCCCTGACATTACTGAGGCTGAGGAGTAGTGTCCCTGACATTACTGAGGCTGAGGAGTAGTGTCCCTGACATTACTGAGGCTGAGGAGTAGTGTCCCTGACATTACTGAGGCTGAGGAGTAGTGCCCCTGACATTACTGAGGCTGAGGAGTAGTGTCCCTGACATTACTGAGGCTGAGGAGTAGTGCCTGTGATATTACTGATTCAGAGAAATGGCAGTTCTGACAATACTGAGGCTGAAGGTGACTGGCCTGATGCCCCTCTTTGAATAACACTGTAAGGGTCTTGATGGCACAGACAAAAGGAATCACTAGGGAGAGACCCATTCCAAAAAACACACAATGAGGAGGGAATTTCCACATTGCCACTATTTCAAAATTTAATTTTAAAATAGTGGAATTCACCTTCCAAAATTGTAATTGTGTTGACGGGTAATTTGTAATTTTTACATTTTGCCAGTAACCATTTCACTATACTTTTGCAGAAATATAAATTATACTCATGCTATATGTTAAATATAAGTAAAGTAAAAAGATGTACAGTCCAGAGCAAACAAAGGGTGTTTACAGAAAGGTGATTGGATATTTAGGTGTAAAATGTTCCTGTGCCATCAATTCATAGAAACAAACCATTTGATGGCAAATAAGAACCCTCTACTACATCTAGTCTGAAGATTTTGTGTGTTTAATTTTTATTTGTTATTATTTCTTTTTGCTTAACAATAGTAATATGTTTGTCACATCACATCTTTAATTTTTTTACTGTATGATTCTGCACCATAATCATTTAAGATTCTACACTTTAGTCCATTCCTGTATTTTCTCTAAATCACTTCATCTGAGTGTAAACAACTGACTACAACACTTTGGGGCTGATGCAGAGATGGACCCAAAATGGGAGTGATTTATTCTTAAAAAAAAAAAGACCATGGATAATGAGCGAGTAGTTATGCCTCCCCTAAAGGAGGTGCAAAAGGCACACCTCCTAATAGGTGTATATGTGTATTTCTGCAGGTCTGCATGAGCAGCATTTGCGTAAAACACACCTTTATTGTACTCAGCCAATGTTAGAGAGCATGTTAGAGCGCACTTTCCCTCCCAGTCTTTCCTCTCCAGATGCAGGCAGGCAT
The DNA here is from genome assembly GCF_038048845.1 of Mixophyes fleayi. Lineage (NCBI taxonomy): Eukaryota > Metazoa > Chordata > Amphibia > Anura > Limnodynastidae > Mixophyes > Mixophyes fleayi. The sequence continues at coordinate 292,587,885 of NC_134405.1, read as the reverse complement.
AAGTGCTAACATCAAAATAAATTATTCCACTTATCCACCCGATAAATCACTTTCATCACGGAGTCAAACAATATCACTAGATTGTATGACATGATCTGCTAGCAAAAAATCCATGTTTCCTTGTATCTTATAATGAGTTTTATTCTAAATAATAAAAAGTTTAAGTGGTTCTATTAATAATCTTTCTATTGAGGTTACACTCACTGTTCTATAATCATCACATTCTTCTTTACTACCTTTTTATAGTATAGTGGATATGTGTTTGTCTCCTTCGATATACCAACCTGCATCAATTTTTAGCCTTACTATCTAAATATTTTTTATCACCTTTTTTAACCAACTGTGCATTTTGTTCTGTTTGCACTTAAGCAAGTTTTATTGTATTTTCGTCTAGTTTTATATATTTTTCTATCTTCCTCTAATAGTCCACCTTTCAATCTCCACCCTGCCAGTGATTCGCATAAATAATTTCTCATTTGACTGAAGTCAGGGTTTCTAATTTATAAAACCTTAGTTTGGGTGTGGTTCTGCTTTATTGCTGCTTGTATATTAAATCACACTGACCTCTTTATTACACCCAAAGTTCTCTAAGACACATTTGATACCAAGAGTCTATTTATTAAGCTGTATTGATTGAAAACTCTGTTGAAAATGGCTATTTTCACAAGAGAAAAGCTCAGTTAACACTTTGATACAGTTATCAAAGTATTTAAAGCTGGAGATATCACTTATTCCTCAGGCATTAACACTGTTATTTCCGATTAACTCCATCTCCATAGAGCCATAGAGATACAGAACTCTATTTAACAAGTGCCAAAAATAGTTCAGCTTCCATAATTAGAAGCATATTTAGAAATATAATTAGGAGTAGGGTCCCTGTGTCCTCCACGGAGCAGATACTTCTAAAACATGTACTTTGAAATGCTGCAATCAACGCATGCACAGGCATCATGCATGAGCAGTACAGAGCTGAAGGCAGGACCAGAAAGACTACTCTGAAGGAAGGAAAAGAAAGACTACTCTTTCACACTGCTTTTTAGCAAGCAGTGAAAGAGATCACAGGGGAGTAAAGTATCCCTCCGACTGCCAGTTTTCGGCAGAGCTGTCCCAGCTACTCTAAAATGGTAAAAAGCTCCGAAAAGTAGTAGCAAAGACCAGTGAGAGTAATTCTTATATATTGGGGGAAAAAAATTGATAACTGAAAAATAGGCCATTAAGGGGAAGTTTTACTATTTACTATGACATGTTTTAATGTGCTTTGATGTTCGATTTGTAAACAGAGTGATTTACTAACTACTACTAGGCTAAAAGCGCATAAAAAATATGTCCGATCTAAAACAGCAATCCCTATTTTTTAAAATGGGATACATTCAGATCAGGCAATGATTTAAACTGTGGTTTGATAAACTACAAGCAAACTGTCACTTATTAGTAAAAAAAGAAAAAAAGACCTGGCTACATAATAGTTGGGTAGCCACACACAAAATCACAAATCACAACACATCGGGTGCATTGTGAGTTTTCAGCCTTCAAACCTCAGGTTCTGAAAACTGCATGTGATGTATGGCAGTTTGCAAACTGTACAAGAAACCACGGCTTAGTACATTTCCCTCTAAATCTCCTTTTATGAGAGCTAAAATCTTTTCCATCTTTTACCAAGTTGTGTATCATTAAATTTCTTCAGGATGTCAAATTAAGTTCAACTAATGTTCAGGAATACATATAAAAGTGGTATTTGTTTTCATGCATCATTACAAACTTGGCAATCAAACAAGTTATTATTAAATTACCACGATTTCACTCTTCTGTTGTCATATTAAGTATTGTCTATTATTGAGGTTCACAGTTTGCTGAATTGTCACTTTCAGGAATAGCCTGTGGAAACTTTTGAGGAATGTTATGCAGGGTTGAGAAACAAGGGCCTAACATATTATTCAAACATAGATTATTTATTAAGTGGGATAGCAGCTTCCACATAAGAGCTCACCCCTTGTTGAAAGACATTTATTATCATATAGAAATTTTGGCAATATGGCAATGTGGTCATTGGTGAACCCCCAAGGTAACTTTTATTTTTCAAATAAAAATTTATTTAAAATGTCCGTCGCTGCCTCCTCAGTGATCGGGCCACCCTTGGTTTCAAGGGGACGTCCCGACTGTCAGTGTATCCAATCAAATTGATGCAGGCAGCTAACAGCAGATACAATGCTGTTAGCTGCCCTGTCAGTGCAGCTGCGGTGCTAAGCTTAGTGTGATAATGTGAGATGATGACATGACCATACTAGTCACAGAGTCTGTGCCTGCACTGACAGGGCAGCTAACAGCATGGGATGTGCTGTTAGCTGCCTGTCAAGAAGGCGGAAGTGCCAGAGAGAAGAGGAGCAGAAAACATCAAGGTAAGTTCTCTCAGGGGGAGGGATGACTGGGAGGGCGGTGATTAACTGGAAACTGCTTGATGGTTAGGGAGGGGGTTAAAGAAGTGGCTGGTGGGGTAATGAATTGATTGGGGGAGGGTTAATTGACTGGGAGCAGTTAATGAAATGCCTGAGGGGGGTTAATGAATTGACTGAGGTGGGGGTAATGAAGTGACTGAGGGGGGTAATGAAGTGACTGAGGGGTGGTTAATGAAGTGACTGGGAGGGGTTAATGAAGTGACTGAGGGGAAGGAGTTTAATGAAGTGACTGAGGGGAGGGGGGTTAATGAAGTGACTGGAGGGGTTAATGAAGTGACTGAAGGGGAGGGGTTAATGAAGTGACTCGGGGTTTAATGAAGTGACTATGGAGCCTGATAAATTGGCTGGGGGAAGGGTTAATGAATTGACTGGGGGGTTAATGATTTGGCTGGGGGGGGTAATGAATTGACTGGTGGGGTAAGCAAATGAGTGGTTGGGTTGGTGATGAAATGGATGGTGGGGGTCATAAACTTTCTGGTGGGAATTGATAAAAATGGCTGGGGGATGTAGTGGCTAGCGGGGGAGCTGATGAAATAGCTTGTGGGGGGGCATGATATCTGTATTGTGTGGCGGTGACTAGAATGCTAAATACTAGGCAGTCAGGGCTGGTAAAATGTTCGTATATGTTTTTATATATTTTTCATACATTTTATTGTCTATGCCTTTACTATGGGGTTGTTTTATATAGTCACAATGGAGTGTTGTGTTTGAATCATTCAGGGTTTGTTAAAATTCTGCACTATAATACAGTTTTTGCAAATTTTAAATACAGGACTCTAAGTTTCCAGAAGCCAGCCAACTGAATATTACACAATTAATATTTCACAATTTTGATTTTATATATATATATATATATATATATATATATATATATATATATATATATATATGTAAATCTATATCCATCTATCTCTTAAAGTTGGAGGCATAGCATTGTCCAAAATGACTTGGTGGGCTTGGTATATACACACACACATTGGATGTGGAGTGGGGAGCAGCAAGGTGGGGTGGGGGCAACTGGTGTATGAGCATAGGGTGGCTGTGGCCCCTAATCAGGTCCTGACAATGATAATAATAATAATAATAATAATAATAATAATAATAATAATAATAATAATGTCAGAATAATAGTAGAAAAGAATGGCAAACATACCAATAGTTTCTTGTGAAAGTTGGCAATTACCAATTGCTTTGTTTCTTTATGAGAAAATATCTCAATGCATACTTCATCCACTAACTCTTTAAGCATATTCCTTTACCTCGAATCACCCTGGTGGAATTATATTTACACTTTATTACAGCATGACTTCATCCAAAATGTTATTTTATTTCCATATCATCATGTTGCTGTTGAAAGGAATCCTAAACCTAAAATGCAAACTGCTTTATATAACTCTCACTACCACTGTTAAAGCACTTAATCTGAATTCTATATTTTCTATAGAAAAAAAAAAGTATTTGGTTGCTTGACCATTACACCAACAGGGACTGTAATGACATTGTATTCATATACATATGCTTTAATATGGAGTTGGCCCCCCTTTTGCAACGATAACAACTTTCACTCTTCTTGGACGCTTTCCACAAGATGTTGTAGTGTTTCTGTGGGAATTTGTGCCCATTCATTCTGTAGAGCATTTATGAGGTCAGGCACTGATGTTGGATGAGAAGGCCTGGCTCACAATCTCCATTCCAGTCCATCCCAAATGTGTTCAATAGGGTTGAGATCAGGGCTCTGTGCGGGCCAGTCAAGTTCTTCCACACCGAACTCATCAAACCATGTGTTTGTAGTCCTTGCTTTGTGAACTGGGTCACAGTCATGTTGGAATTGAAAAGGGCCGTCGTCAACTTGTTGCCACAAAGTTGGAAGCATAGCATTGTCCAAAGTGACTTGGTATGCTAAAGCATTAAGCTTGCCCTTCACTGGAGATAAGGGGCTTAGCCCAAACCCTGAAAAACAGCCCCATATCATTATCCCTCCTCCACCAAATTTCACAGTTGGCATAATGCAGTCAGGCAGGTAACGTTCGCTAAGCATCCGCCAACCCAGACTCGCCCATCTGACTGCAAAACTGAGAAGTGTGATTGGTCACGCCACAGAACATGTTTCCACTGCTCCACAGTCCACTGTGGGTGTGCTTTACACCACTCCATTCGACGCTTGCCATTGGTCTTGGTAATGTGAGGCATGCATGCAGCTGCTCGGCCATCGAAACCCATTTTATTAAGCTCCCACCGCACAGTTTTTATGCTTACATTAATGCCAGTGGAAGTTTGGAACTCTTCAGCTATGGAAGCAGCAGAGGTTTGCGACTTTTACGCACCATGCTCCTTAGCAGTCATTGACAGCAATCTGTATTTTACAGGGTCTTCCGCTTCGTGGCTTAGTTGCTGTTGTTCATAAATGCTTACACTTTCTAATAATATCACTTACAGTTGACCGTGGAATATTCAGCAGGGATGAAATTTCACAAACCGTCATATTGCATATATATATATATATATATATAAATATATATATATATTGCTTTATACGCTGCAAACAAATTTATCCTATGCATTATATGTTTCATTTTAGTCTATGTACACAGAAAATTAATATTTTAAGAAAAGGCAGCAACAGAATACATTCTGGAAAAATGTGCAACTTACTCCAGAAGAGCTACTAATAACATTCATAATTTGACTGAAGGTTCAAGAGTTTAGGAAAACAGAGGGCAGGAAGTTGCCCAACGGAATATAAGCGTCCAGGTTATATCACGATAAAGAAAAATTGAGACTTGCAAGAGTTAGTATTACTTGTTTTTTTGTTATAGTTGACCAGCCAATCAGTTAGGGTGAGTTGGGGCAGTTTCTAAGGATACTATTAGTTCAGTTTCACTTTATTGCCACTGAAAATTTCCCCACCTAACCGGGCCCTGATTCCATTGTTTTCGGTTGCATTGTTGTTTTCTTTCTGAAGGGTCAGGGTGGTGGAAAAAGCTTATAATTAGCCATAAATTACACAATTGGGTTGTGGTATCATCATCAGCTATTTATATAACGCTACTAATTGCGCAGCGCTGTACAGAGAACTCACATCCGTCCCTGCCACATTAGAGCTTACAGTCTAAATTCCCTAACATACAGACAGACAGACGAGAGAGAGAGAGACTAGGGTCAATTTGATAACAGTCAATTAACCTACTAGTATGTTTTTGGAATGTGGGAGAAAACCTGAGCATCTGAAGGAAACCCGCGCAAACACGGGGAGAACATACAAACTCCACACAGATAAGGCCATGGTCGGGAATCTAACTCATGACCTCAGTGTTGTGAGGCAGAAGTGCCAACCACTAAGCCACCGTGCGGTAGGGCACTCTCCCTAAATAGGGAGGTTTGTTGTTTGTAACACTCCCCCTCTGGAAGTTATAGGGCACACCTATTGAGCCATACAGGGGATAGTGGTGCTCCGTTGTCTAGAAGTGCATCACTGTGATGTCCGGCAGTGAACAGTACCACTTATTACGGTAAGGAATCTCTGATCATTTTCCTGCAAACCTCTATGTGGTGCAAGGCAAAAGGAACAGAGATACATTGCCACGAAGTACCTTCGGCCATTCTAGAAGCCCTCTGCAGCATGTCGCTAAAGATTGAATTCTCCATACTTGCCTAGGCAGGATGTTCCATGAATACGCAAATTGTGACATTTCATACTTTGATCTGCCTAGCTCACTGCACGAACTGTGTTATCAAACCCTACCCACCTCAGCAAACACTGTGTGAGCAGGGGCAGGATAATAAAATTAGCATCCTCATACACCTTGCTTGGCCTTGATGACATGCGTAGCATAATGAAATAATGTCAACCACTTCTATCTAACCTCTTGGAAGCGAGGTGCAAAAAATTGTGTGTGATAAGATATGAAAGCCTATAGGGACTCTCTTGCCACTCAAAATGACTTATAACACTCATCTGCATAGCAAATGTAATTAGGGGTCAACCATTTAATCTTCTGTACCGTATATTTGTGAATATTACAAATTGTCTTGTAATATTGACTGATTGCAGATTGACTGATATTCAGAGCTCCTTTCTAACTTCCTCAGATTTTATATGTGCCTGTGTGTTTTAAGTGGTTTAGAGTAAGTAGTAACTGTAGTAGAGTAAGTTCAACCAACAAAAGACTTATATTATATTGATGTTTTCTCAGTAAATCAGTTTTATTAAATTCTTGTGGATCTGTGGAGTGATTTGCCGTGAATTATGTATCTAATGTACTTAATATCCGAATCTTTGTGGAGACACAAAAATGTATGTGTCACACTTTTATAATATAAACTGTGATACAAAACCAGACTCATTTAGTCTAGACATTGAAAATTCCATGTGGAAAATGCTTGCATAAAGAAATCCTTTTCTTTGTCTAAGTGGACAGCTCAGCTCGGCAGAACCCTCTCTGAATCTATACCATGCTTTATTTATGCAAAAGTATTTTTCTATGCATTTATAAAGCAAACCTTACAAATTCATGTCTGATAAATGATCCAACCTAAGTACCTTGACTTTGTTTATATAGAGTTCCTTAGAAAAACAACAGCACAACGAGAACCACTGATTGCAAATACATATAAAGTGCAAAACTGATGCTGATAATTACAACATGATTATGTAATATCATCTTTTTATATTTTATTATACATGACATGTATATATTCGTGTGTTTGTACCATACTAGTACCTTTAATACCTTCAAACTGAAATGCCATTATCCCATTCATGCCAAAACATAAGAAACTTCTCATACATCGTAATTCAGTGTCCGTTACTTGAGAAGTACAATGTGGACTATTTATCAATGTCCCTGAGGTGTAATACTAGAATAATAAATTAGTAACTTGTCTTGATAGTAAGATTCTAAGTGATGTATTACTCATGATGTAATCTTGTTTTAACCGTTTATGTTTTCCAGAAGATTTAGCAGCAGGATGAAAGCAGGCATGTGTAAAGCATCTTGGAGGTCTAACCTACATTTCAGGACAAGTTACTCCGCCGTATAAACGCAGTTCATTTTCCATTCATTGCAAAAAATGTACTTTACACAATGAAACAACTAAAGATGCTGCCAACTCACAAGCTGCAATCAATCACTTGGTTACATAAATAGAAAATGAAGCATCTAGCCTTTTTCACACAAAAAACGCTTTCAAATTGACCCTCTTAAACAAAAAAATCTTAATATTTTCATTAATTTTGTCCATAAAGTGGGCGTTACTGCAATCAATAACCATTTTAAAGGAGAACAGAGCATATGCTGTTAAATAAATACACATTTCCATATATACTATTCACTAGGAATATTTTATAGTATTTCTTTTGCAAATATTAAATGCATGAATGTTATGCTTTAAGGTAAAGAGGCTAAAAACTATCATATAACAAACTAAGTTTTAGCATGGGAGCATCATGGTTGAGCAACATTAAACAGGCTTACTAAAATCTCCATCATTTTTAACTTGTATATAGAATGTGGGTGGGAAATATTTTTGTCAGTTACTCAGCTTGGTATATGAATCAACATAAGACCGATCTTTATATAATCTCATCTAAGTGCCAAGGAAAATAAGAATAAAAATCCCCTTTGTGGAATAGATTGAGGTTTCCTTTACTTCTGACCCAATGCTGAGATTATGGTTTTGAAAATGGTCCAGTGTGCAACGACTGGAAAACTGTTACACACAGCTAAGCAGATGAACAGTATATTAATCCTAAACTCTTCTTTATTATATGGTATATGCTTGATTTAAAATAAAAAGTACAATAGGGAAGAAGAAAAGATTCAATAGGCTCTGTGCTACGTACCCCATCTAGAGGACATGTGATTTTCCTGAAAGGATGAAATGGCATCAAACTTGACCAAACTTTCTTGTTTCCAGCTCAGGCTACTGACATCTCCTAAACTGTACACTTGGGGTACAAGTAGCATATACTAGGAGTGTCTATTTTTCACTTCGTTATAATTGTACTGTAGTTAATGCACATTTAGATGGATGAAATCTATCTAAATCAAATGTAAATTTGGATGCTACTATAAATGGCATGTTCAGTGGGTTTACATGGCGCCAAAATCTGATGCAGTTGGCAATGTACTGTCCTAGAGCGAAACTGTTGATATAGACATCTCTATTTTCTAGGTCTTAAAGGTCATCCCTACACCATGGGGTATATTTACTAAACTGCAGGTTTGAAAAGGTGGAGATATTGCCTATAGCAACCAATCAGATTCTAGTCACCATTTATTTAGTATATTCTACAAAATGACATATAGAATCTGATTGGTTGATATAGGCAACATCTACCCTTTTTCAAACCTGCAGTTTAGTAAATATACCCTCTAATCTCCTTTAATCCGTGCAAATCAGGACTAAGAGCCAGGATTTTTAATTGCTTTCATTAAAGACAAAGAAATGGTCAACATGTGGTCATTGACTATATGGAATGTTTTACTCTTAATTACAGAAATCAGACAGATGCTAAACTTACTTTATATGTGTGGTAAAGTAAGTGTCCACTAGTCCCTGGCACTATCTCTCCAGGTGATTTCTTACTGTACCAAACACTCACCCACTTGTTGTCTATTATTAAAACATAACATTATGCCTTTAACCAATCAATAACAATCAGTACTGAATCATTTTGTAACAATAAAGCAGAAGGCTTCAGTTTGTAGGTGGCGCTGACACTGTTTCTAATCCACTAAATCACGCTTAGGAGCATTAACTAGGGTCAACCTACTAAGGACTCGTTTTAAGGCAGTGCAAACAAATTATGTTTAGGGTTGATAAAACAGGGCAGTATGTTGAGATCGTGGTAAGAATTACTGCTTGGGCCTGGCTTCCATTCTACCCAAGGTGGCTTTACCATGGAATTTGTATGGTATTGATGCAACAGTTTTCTACCACTGACCAAAGAATAAACAATATGGGCTATTGGGCCTGATGGGCCTGTGTGTTATAATGTGCCTGAGGTAGAAAAACTAGACTGCAAGCTCCATTACAGCGGGAACTGTACATCACTGTGGAATAATAATAATAATAAAAAAAACAAAGCATGTGTTTGATATTAAAGAAGCACATATGTATTGTTAAGGTAATTAGTGCGACAATATTCAGGAGTATATGTATGTATACACTAGTCTTTTGTTTTGCAATCCAAGTTACGTTCATGAACATACACATACATAAATAACCTACATAAGCCCTCTGCACACTTAAGAAACAATCGGTGAAAGTGTCCATGTTGGATGTGGCAAAATGCCAACACAAACCTTGGTGTGTGGTGCAGGCAGCGCTATGAGAATCAGAAGCTGGTGAGAAGCATTGCTACCCATGGACCCCCTGTGAATAAGGGCTTACATATAAACTTTGACAGTATCCTTGATACTGACAACTTTTACTGCTAGGTTTTTTCATGGTAAGTAAGATATCTGCCTAGTTTATAGCATCTGGGACTTGCACATTTTTAGAAAAAATAATGTGGAAAGTTTTTTAAAGAAGCCAATCATACAGAATAATGAACTCCAACAATTCTATATACAAAATGATATTTTCAGTACTTAGCAGGCAGTTGAGTATCAAAAGTCAAATTGCCTAAAAAACACAAATGATTTATTTCACTGTAAAAGAGAGTTCACTTAATAAAAGTAATGGCCCTACATGGCTGCAAAAGTCATATTTACAACCTTTCTAAGCTTATTATCGGTATAGTGTTAGTGGTTTGACTGGCAGAGAAGCTTTTCGCATTAGCATGGTGTTTGTGGTTGCTGTACTTCCACAGTTACTGTCCAAATTCCCTAACAGCCAGCAGCCAGCAGCAAACAGTAGCACTATCCCCCACAATACATTTCAGACTACACTTGAGATGACTTACGTTGACTTGCCACATATCTTTCTCTGGTACCACTGTTTGCAGTTAGTATAGTATTGCTTGTTGGACCCAATGACCTTCTGCACTGCACACACATTGGGGCTAAAACATGAAAACATATCCAAATGAGTAATATGAAACATTACTAAAAACACACCAAGATCACTGGAAGTCAGTGAACAATTCCTCTTTTATATCATTTAGTATGCTACATGAACTGGTATCAGAGACATCTATGTGCTTACTCCTTAGGAGAATTCCCCATAAAAAGTTGCTTTATGTGATATTAATGCAGCAATCGGGAGACTACTGCAAAGTTGTTAACCACACAGAAAAAATACTTATAGAGAATAATATTTATATTTGCATTATTTATTGATACTAACATAAAGTAACACAATGTATCTATAAAAGTATTTGTAAGTCTTGGTGGAAAAACAACAATGCAAACACAAACCTCTAATTTCATTTATATTTGTTAACCATCACTTTTAGCTTTTATAGTCTATATCAGCCCATACATCATAGGCAAGTTGGAAAACGGGTCTTACCCATGCTGTCTGCCTCTGATCCTGCTGTGTTGCAAAACCTGTTGATAAGGATACCTTGCTGTAGTTACTAATGTGACCAGCAATGTAAGAGTCAAAGCGAGCAGCACAATGCGTTTCATTCTGAGAGCAGTAAGTGCAGGTTGCGAACTCCCACAGCTCTGAACTAAAAGCCAGGAAACATAAACTGTGCTGTGTTAAATAGACCGAGAGCTGGAATGGGTGGGGAAAACAAGCTACTGCTGCAATCTGAGCCTGACTTTCCAGGCTGACTCTTTGGGGAATATGTAACCTCTTGGCTGTACGTCTGAAAGAGTTACAGAAATGCAGAGGTACAATTATTAGGACTAACTTGTGTTGCCTGCTGCTATCTCTTTAATGCATAATGTAGGCTTTATTTCAGACACTGGATACTAAGCTGCATTGCATGTTTAAATGTACTTAATTGAATATTTATAGATAAAGTTGCCAACTTAGTTTAGAAGTGCTGTAATCTAGCAATAAGACTAACATTAAGTGGATTTTTTTGCTGAATGTTAACTTAAACAATGTACACATTGTTTGTTCATCAAAATTAGTAGGTAAGCTTTGAATAAACTGTTGAGTTGTGCATAGCTTGAAGAGTACTCTGCTAATGGCATTTGGATTAAACAAAAGCATGAACAAAGTGTCCATGTAGCACTTAAATCCTGCCACCAAGAGGGAGGCCTAATAAAGCCTGTCTACCAATATTTCAAATGGATAAGGGCCAGGCTCTTTAGACTAGTGCGATTAGATTAGACACATTTTTCTTCTCATTCCATCTAAAAGGCAAACAAATATTTTGTATATTAGCCAAGAGGTTAGAATGAGAGTACATTTGTTCTCAAATGAAAATACAAAAGTGCCATATATTGATATACTGTAATGGCTAACTAGGAAGCAAAAATACATTGCACTCTGTCCTGAAGTTACATGTTAACTAAACTTAGAAAATCAGAATGAAAAATATAAAAATTTGGTTAAAAATATACAAATTTGGTTAATAATATAAAACAGAAAGCCTGGTCCACCATGACACCACAGGACATATATGGCCTGATTCATTCACATGGTAGGAACACCCCTGCTTCCTCGCTGTCTACTACAATAGTCAAAAATCATCATTTAAATTTAAAGACATGGCTTAGGGACTTTAATAAATAGACCCTTAGGGCCTGATTCATCAAGGCAGGCATTCTGAGTGCAGCCTGCATATTATAGTATTATACGCACGTATTTCGGCTCTGCACACTCCCGAATTCATCAAGGAGGGGATGATGTTCTGTTGTAATTGGAGGCAGGTCTGCTATGCACTACTACACAAGATGCTGCAGAATGCAAAAAGAAAAATGTATTTTCCCCTATGAAAGATATTTATTAGGATGCTGTTAATGCTACTGAGCATAAAATATGTTTTACAAAAACATGATGGCATTCTATGCATTTCTATTTGTGCAAATGTGCCTAAATGTCCAAGACTCATGTCAACACATAAACATTCCGTTTCTTGGAACTTACCTCAGAAAAGTACTCAGTGTGACCATTTGCAGGTCTCCGCGTCCAGTTTTCACGTAAGTGTTCAAACATTACCTTAAAGTCTTGTCTTTAATACATGTGTCACTTTTGCCACGTTTCTCTTTTTAAAAGTATTTATTTCATGGTTCAAAATGGACCTAGAAATTAGAGATGGTCACTGACCCCCGTGTTTTGGTTTTGGAATCGGTTTTGTATCTGGATTACCGTCGTGTTTTGGTTTTGGTTTTGGTTTTGGTTTTGTTTGGTTTTGTTTTGCAATTTGTTTAAAAAATTACATTTATTGGTGCTAAAATAACATAATTTAGGTATTATTTTGTAGCTACATTATTATTAACCTCAGTAACACTAATTTCCAGTCATTTTTAATCAATTTGGACACCTCCTATGTCACAATATGATTTTCATACACTTGAAAAGAAAAATTGCTGCAGTTCTTGCCAGTGATAACAAAAAGGCCATTGTCATGCCTGGGCATAAGACCAAAAATCCACCTCTTAAGTGTGGAATTATTTTTACACAAATCCTGGCAAGAGTTGTCTATCCATTTGTAGCGTTTTTAAAGCCACACTCAGTAGAGGTAGGGACCTTAACCATCTGGGATCCTCATCCATGTTTCGTCATTTTTCAGCGAGTTCTTGGAAAACTTGGGAAAATCAGAAACTTCGGTTAAAAAAAATAACAACAAGCATTCCAGCATAATCTACCTCTCTTCTCTCATCTACATCCCAGCACCTGCAATCTTCCCCCCCAACACCTTCATAATCAATATCCCCTGAACCAACAGTTGGCAGTTAAACAATCCTCTGCAAGAGGAAGCAAGTATGAAACCTGTCACCCAGTCGCAAAGCGGATCACAGACGCCCTGGGTACTATGCTAGTGTTAGATCTGCGTCCAATGTCCACTATTAATAGAGTTGCTTTAAGACATTTAATTGAGGTGTTCTGTCCCTGTTAGCAAATGTCATCACTATACCATTTTACTAGAAAAGCTAATTCTCTCCTGTACCGGAAAGTTCCTAAAAATTTAATTATTGGGCGACAAAATGGCATTCTACCCACTGTACACTTAACCACAGATATGTGTACAAGCGGAACTGGGCAAACTAAAGATTATATGACTGTGAAAGCCCACTGGGTTGGTCATTCGCCTTCCGCAGCATGGACAGCAGCAGCATGTACCCAGGTACGTCACATTTTTGAGAAGTAGGCTACTCTGTGTATCAGCGGCTTCAGTAAGAGGCATACAGCTGACAAACTGTTCCAAAAACTACGGGATATCATTGAAAGATGGCTAATCCTGCTTGGACTCTCCTGAGGATATGTCATTTCTGATTACAACCCCAATATTGGTCAAGCATTACAGCGGGGTTGAGTTCCATCACATTTCCTGTTTTGCACACACTATCAACTTGGTGTTACAGAACTTTTTAAAAATGACATGCAGGGGATGCTGTTTGTGTCCAGAAACATTTAGGGTCAATTTCTGGTTTCTGCAACAGCATGTAGGAGAATGCAGCAGCTGCAAGAAGACTAGCATTTGAGGGGAATATACTTTAGTCCAGCGAAGTAGTTACCTGTGAAGAAAGTGCAGACACGGTTAGCTTGAGTCAAGTGATTGCCTTAATAATACATTTTGAAAAGGTGCTACAGAAAATTATAGTGTGCAATAAAACAAAGTAAATGTGCTATCTATATTTTTAATTGTAGATTAAATACTTAATTTTCTTTGCAAGGATCCCAGACTAATCAACATCTCTTCTCCTTCAGTTTCTCTGGCAACTGCTTGTTGTAAAAGAAATTGCTTTCCCAAAACACCCAGTGGTGATGCAGATGAGTCCGCTCAACATTTTGATATTTGCTGTCCTGTAAAAGAATTGCCCAAAAATCGTGACAGCTCTGCCCTAAAATCAACTAGTCATTCCCTTTGGAAGGCCATTATCAGCAATTACATCATACTACACAGACTTCTATGATGGCGGGATGAATTAGTATTGTTTGAGGAAGATTATCACTAAACCCTGCCACCTCTCCTGTTTCGCAGTGAGCTATGGTACAATAAAATGTACCTGCAGATTTAGACCAAGACTGTCAGCCCTATTATTTCTATTTCAGCAATTACAATTAGCAATGGAGCAATGGAGCTCTTCTCTTTGGGTGTTACCTATATAAAGCAGCACAATTTGCCTGCAAATTCTACAGACAAGCCTGGTTGTCTTCCTCTTCATAAATGACTCTTAGCAATTGAGCACTCGTCTTTGGGTGTATATTACACCCAAACATTATTAGTGCAAATTAGGAAAAATACAGTTTAATCCCTGATAGGCCCTCCACCATCCTTTGCATGTTAATAGTAGGATTGGTTGGAGTTATGGTCAAGGTCACACATTTTTTTGACAAATCCTTCAAACCAGCCCAGATGTCAAACTGTTCTGGTCTGCCACCTGCGTCATCCCTGCTTGTGTTTGGAAAGTGCATGTTGGTGCCAGAACCTCACGTGCCAGAACTGCTCCCACTGGTGCCACACTGCTGCAGGACTTACACAATCAACCGCATCCTCATCGTCGGATACCCAAATCTCCCCCACATCCTCTTCTAAAGACAAAGTGTCATCCTCTCTTGGTGTATCACCGGCTACACTCGGGCTGTTCAGGCACACATCAGCAGAACTGCTGAAAGGGCACTTCTTTATGGGTACACTAACAGAATGCTCACGATTAGACATCCCACTGTTGGATGGACTCTCCACAGGGATTGGTGTCATTTCGGATTCAGAGCAAACATTATCCTCTAATGCCTTACTGTTATCTTGCAGCTCGGCTTTGAAGCGTAACAGTACTTGTGCACCACTTGTAGGCTCGGTAACATTTTTGGATTTGCCACTAATAGCCAAAGGTGAAGGCCTCATTCTCTCTTTGCCACTACGTGTGTAGAATGGCATGTTTTCAAATTTTTTTTTATCGGCACTTAACTTTTGCTCAGTAACACTTCTTTTTCGCTTCAACACAGTAATTTTTTTTTTGCTTTTTGTTATTTGCACTGATTTGGAAACACTCTGTTGTTTGACATCGTCTTGGCCAGATGACGTACTGGGAACACTAACATCAGGACTGGTGACAGCACCTGGTTGCTCATTCTGATCATATGTGGACTGCTTTGAATCCATTCTGAGCGCAAAGCACTTGTAGTGCTAAAAATTAATTGGTAGATACTGCTGACAGATATGACTTTTGTCAGCCAGAAATATTTATGCACAATTATGGGGGACACCCCAAAAGCACTGAGGAGTGCTAAAAATTATTTGGTAGATACTGCTGACAGATATGAATTTTGACAGTCAGAAATATTTATGCACAATAAGGAAGGACACCCCAAAAGCACTTGGGAGTGCTAAAAATTAATTGGTGGATACTGCTGACAGATATGACTTTTGACAGCCAGAAATATTTATGCACAATTAGGGAGGACACCCCAAAAGCACTGGGGAGTGCTAAAAATTAATTGGTAGATACTGCTGACAGATATGACTTTTGACAGCCAGAAATAGTTATGCACAATTATGGGGGACACCCCAAAAGCACTGGGGAGTGCTAAAAATTAATTGGTAGATACTGCTGACAGATATGACTTTTGACAGCCAGAAATATTTATGCACAATAAGGAAGGACACCCCAAAAGCACTTGGGAGTGCTAAAAAATATTTGGTAGATACTGCTGACAGATATGACTTTTGACAGCCAGAAATATTTATGCACAATTATGGGGGACACCCCAAAAGCACTGAGTGCTAAAAATTAGTTGGTAGATACTGCTGACAGATATGACTTTTGACAGCCAGAAATATTTATGCACAATTAGGGAGGACACCCCAAAAGCACTGGGGAGTACTATAAATTAATTGGTAGATACTGCTGACAGATATGACTTTTGACAGCCAGAAATATTTATGCACAATTATGGGGGACACCCCAAAAGCACTGAGGAGTGCTAAAAATTAGTTGGTAGATACTGCTGACAGATATGACTTTTGACAGCCAGAAATATTTATGCACAATTAGGGGGGACACCCCAAAAGCACTGAGGAGTGCTAAAAATTATTTGGTAAATACTGCTGACAGATATAACTTTTGACAGCCAGAAATATTTATGCACAATTAGGGAGGACACCCCAAAAACACTGGGTAGTGCTAAAAATTAATTGGTAGATACTGCTGACAGATATGACTTTTGACAGCCAGAAATATTTATGCACAATTAGGGGGGACAGCCCAAAAGCACTGAGGAGTGCTAAAAATTATTTGGTAGATACTGCTGACAGATATGACTTTTGACAGCCAGAAATATTTATGCACAATTAGGGAGGACACCCCAAAAGCACTGAGGAGTGCTAAAAATTAGTTGGTAGATACTGCTGACAGATATGACTTTTGACAGCCAGAAATATTTATGCACAATTATGGGGGACACCCCAAAAGCACTGAGGAGTGCTAAAAAATATTTGGTAGATTCTGCTGACAGATATGACTTTTGACAGCCAGAAATATTTATGCACAATTATGGGGGACACCCCAAAAGCACTGGGGAGTGCCAAATATTAAAACAAAATTATAAACCTCTATCATCCTCTCTTCTCTAGCGATTTTTGTTAGAGCAATTGCAAGAAGAATGTTGTATTCTCTGTCCCTGCTCTAATCAGCCTGTGACTACACCCTGCTCTCTCCCTCTGTCAAATGGCGATGGATTGCTGTGGAGGCGTGTATTTATAATCTTCAAGTATCGCGAGAACCGAGCCCCGAGATCCGACGACGTCACAATGACGTTCGGCCTCGATTTCGATTCGGAGCGGGCGGGAGAGTACCGAGCTCCTCAGCTCGGTACTCGGATAGCCAAAGTTCGGGTGGGTTCGGTTCTTGGGGAACTGGACCCGCCCATCTCTACTAGAAATGCACTTTCCCTATAAAGTGTGACTACAAATGGCGACAGGTCTAGTTTCCACTGCTGCAGAAAAATGCTCTGTGGCCTCCAGTGAAACAGGAAATGCTCCTGTAAATGTTCCTTCTTCTTTGTTCCGAATATCAGGACTTTTGTTGGGAGCAATGTCCCCCTAAGTCAGTGGTTCCCAGAACTTTCTCAGTTCTAGGCACCCTTAAGGTCACCATAATTTTTCCAAGGCACCCCTAAGTCAAAATAATTACCGGGTAGTCACGTTTTTTAAGTACTTGTGTCAAAATAACGTATTTAGTCCCCTTCACCATCACATTGTGCTCCTTCGTCATATCACTCTATATCCCCTTCATCAAATCACTGTGTCCCCCTGCGCCATCTCACACTCTGTGTCCCCCTTCACCATCTAACACTCTTTATCCCCCTTCCCCATCTCACACTCTGTGTCCCCCTTTTCATCAGCTCACACTCTGTCCCCTTCTTCATCAGCTCACACTCTGTCCTTCTTTTCATCAGCTTACACTGCCCCCCTTCAGCATCTCACTCTGTCCCCCTCTTCAGCATCTCACTCTGTCCCCCCCTTCAGCAGCTCTCTCTGTCCCCCCCTTCAGCATCTTTCTCTGCCCCCCTTCAGCATCTCTCTCTGCTGTCCCCTTCAGCATCTCTCTCTGTCCCCCTCTACATAAGCTCTCACTTTGTCCCCTCCTCATCAGCTCTCACACTGTCCCCCTCTTCATCAGCTCTCATTCTGTCCCCCCCTTCAGCATCTCATTCTGCCCCCCCTTCAGCATCTCACTCTGTCCCCTCCTTCAGCATCTCACTCTGTCCCCCCTTTAGCATCTCACTCTGTCCCCCCCTTTAGCATCTCACTCAGTTCTCCCCTTCAGCATCTCACTCTGTCCCCCCCTTCAGCATCTCTCTCTGTCCCCCCTATCAGCATCTCTCTCTGTTCCCCCCCTTTAGCATCTCTCTCTGTTCCCCCCCTTCAGCATCTCTCTCTGTCCCCCTCTCTTCAGCATCTCACACTCTGTCCCCCTTTCTTTTCTGTTACTTTACTTACCTTCTTTCCTCATTTTCTGCTGTCTTCTTTCCTGATGTCCTCTCTGCTGCTGCTCCTCACTGACACTGTCAGACATGATGACGTCACGCCCGGCAGTCAGTGAGAACAGTGAGGAGGAGGATCCGGCGCTGGATTGGTAAGTTCTCTTTTTTTTTTTCTTCTTCTTGTTCTTTTGCAAGGGCAGCCGCGGCACCCCTGTGACAGCGCCGTGGCACCCCAGGGAAAGGCAACGCACACTTTGGGAACCGCTGCCCTAAGTGATGACCCTCCATGCTGCATGCACCTGTATTATAAGGGTAGGTGAAGGAGGCTGGGTTGGGGGGAATATGACATGCCCCAGTGTGATGGGATATGCCCCCATATGCATAGTCATGACACCTTCTCCTCCTGTTTGTCCAAATTTATTTTCCCCGTCTCCAATATCAACAATCCCTTATAACGGTACACTAGGAGACATAAAGGTAATTTTTGTCAGAAGAAGAATTTTACTTAACAAAGAAATATATGGTATAAACTATCTCTCCTATGGAATAAAACAGTCCTTACAATGGCAGTCCAAATATATTTTCCCTGACTCTATTATTAATAATCCCCTATATTAGGGTAGCAGGAGACATAAGGGTAATTTTTGATGCAAGAGGAACTAGTTTGACTAAGAAATATAGGGCCTGATTCATTAAGGAACGCAACATGAGCGGAGTTTGCATTATTTTTTAAAACAGATGGAAAATGCAAGGAAGTACCCCTGTATTTGTCAAGAAGAGGGTCTTAAGAAATGTTTCTAGTTGAATATGGGTGTAAGTTCGTTCTGCCTAAATGGCACTTGCCTTACGCAGACAGACACACCACACTGCAGGATACGCACAATGCAGATGTATATATAAATTCCCATCAGGACGCACAGAATAAAAAAAATATTAAATACGTTAACACCTGTCAATAATATAATCATTAATGGAAAAAAAACTTTTTTTTTAATTTTATTTTTTGCATGAAAAACATACAGTATATCAGGATATAATTAGTGCCTACTGTACATAAAATGCATTTTTACAGTAGCCATCATCCCTATGACACAGCACTTACACCTGCCCTGTAGCTGGTGCAAGTGATATGGCTGAAAATCACGTACCTTTCATATGCCAGCATAAGTTTCAAGACAGTACTCAACTCTACATTGGTTTTCTATTTCTAAGATATGTAACAATAAGTCTAATTACTAAATAGCTGCCAAATGATGAAAACTTTGTTTTGGTGTAGTTTGGATTTCAACAATACATAACTGTGTAGAATGCCAAGTGTAGTCACAGATGGTAAAAATGAACTTGCAATGAATGCCACACAGTCTGGGATCTACCTTGTGTGTGCTTGTTTTATTACAATAACAGGTTGTCGAAGTCAGTAAATTGGATAAAAGTAATTTCAATTAAAGTCTAGCAAACTTGGTTGTCTTTGTCTGAAAAGATGCGTACGGTACGCTACGACGTACAAGGGCACGCTACGGCGTGAAAGGGCGCGCGCATCCACTACACGTGGCAGCAACAGTAATCGGTCTTTTACCACACATTCGCACAAACACGCATACTTATAAAATAGTACACATTAATGGTAGTTGCAACACATAGTCAGTTATGTCGAAATATAGTTGTATTTATATGTTATATCAGAGTTACATGCATATTAGTGAAATACACGGAATGGGTTGAAGGAATAACATCATGAGTGGTATCATAATGAACCTTGTCACATATCCTACTGTTTGGTTCACTCTGCGAGGGAATCGCAGAGTGCATACGCAAGTTATGAATGATAGGGAATTATGAACTAGTTAAGACTAAGGAATCTTGGCGGGAAGAGCAGAGCATACCCCCTGCTGAGATGACCCCCTCCTTTGGATTCCTTTGTATGAACTGGCCAATGATGACGACCCCTTGGACCTTCCTGAGACCTGGACCAATAGATGCAAGCTATTCCATCTACATTGTATTACTGTATGTGATTGTGTATATAAGCAGCAGCTTGTGATCCAGAGTGCAGACATCTTGTCCCCAGACTTCAGGATTGAATGACTGCACTGGATCCAGAGCGCCTGCGATAAGTAACGGCTGTATTTACTATTACTTCGCTTGAGCATATTTATTCTACTTATTGCGAATAAATCTTTGTGCTTTGGAAACACAAATCGAGGTTCGACAATCGTTATTGGTTAGCAACAATACGCACATAACAATTTGGGGGCTCGTGAGCTTTGGAGGTTTCGTTGCCGATGATACGCAAGACCAACAGATTTCGGTTCCTCAACAAAGGGTGGAGACGCGTCATAAACGGGTAAGAACGCATGGTGTTCAAAACCTGAATTTTACTCTGTGTTGCGAAACCGAATGTCCGTTTTGCATTATCTAGGGCACGCTAACTAGAACCTAGGGACAAAAGAGAAAACTATTTCTTTTTTTTTCTGTCATTGTGCGTTTTAACTGTATTGCATTGCTTAGCGTATGTGTATTTCCTGCTGTGCGTACGCGAACTTCCGGTAGACTTGCCACGTGGTTAAACAATCGTTTTGATAGTTATTATATGTGCATAGTATAATTACTTGTGAAAGCCTCTGAGATATTATTACTGTTGTTGGGAACTTTTGATTTTCTGCGCAGAAAAGGTGTATAGTGTGTGATGTTGTAACGTAGATACACTGTTCATTATTCATTGTACTCAGTTGCTGTCTGACGAGGCGGATTGCCCAACTGAAGGACGGTATACAGGGCAGGTATACTGAATGCGAAAACGTGTTTTTTGCAAAAGCGCTACCAAGAGATCGCAAGGTTTGCTAATAATTAGTATTGGTAGGCAGTGCGATCTAACCGCATCTTGAGTGCGGATTGGTGAAGCAGCTAGGAGGAATTATATTGGAAAGGCTGGTTGATTGTATTGTCTTTGTTCTCCCAGTTATAATAAACTCAGCAGATTTTGTGGTTGAGCCAGGGTATCAAGGTGCTGATAGCCCTTGGGGCCCACAGTGATATTTCTGTATTAGGGATCCTCGCCGGGTGCGAGAAAAGCGAGTGAACGCGGTTAAAGGAAATACGTTCACCGAGCATTAGAGATCTCTAGCTGTGATTGTAGCAACAAAGTTGGTATATTGTTCAACATGGGTGCTAAGCATACGCTAGAGATGGCCAGTGTACTGCCTAAAGAAGGCCCTATTGGTTCAGCTAGGTTTCTCATGTGTAAGAAATATGGTGCATACGCAACTGTGTATTGTGACACGTGGGTCAAGATGACCAAAGCTTGTGATAGGCCTTTCCCAACAATAGGAAGTTTTAATGCAGAGGTACTAAATACTGTAAAAGATAAAGTATGGTTGATTACCTCAACGAAAGTGAGGAATAAACATAATGATTGTTTAAAATTGTGGCAAATGGAAGGTAACACGTGGCAGAGCAGCGAATGCAAACCGGAAGTAGGCGTGACGAAAAGCGCGCGCAAGGCGGATGTAACCGTTGCGACGCGTGGCGAACTCAGCACAAGCGCGCCCCCGCCACCTTATGTGGCAGGAGGGGTAAGTACAGCCGTTGTCAAAACTGAAACTAGAAAAATTGCTAAGTTGTACCCTGTTTTAAGCCAGTTTCAATCAAGTGTATCTGAAAATGAAGATGAACCCACTGTGATTTCAGCCATTGCCCATGCTGTTAGTGTACTAGAGGCTCAGTGCAAGTATGAGAAAATGGCTGAGATAGGTGAGAGTAGCGTGATCACTAGGAGTGAGAGCGTTCTAAATCTAGAACCAGCAAATCCTGTAGTGTCCCCTGAAATCAGTGTACCAGAGGGTGCATTCCCAGTCCGCACAATATCAGTTCCCAATGGGAAACCGGATAAGGATGGTGTAGTTCCTTTAAGAAATGTTACAATGCATTGTCCCTGGACTAGATCAGAATTACGTTCCATTATGACTGAATTCCCAGACCCTAGAAAAGAGTTGGCTAAGTGTCAGAAATTTGTTAAAGACTTAGGGAATGCCCACGAACCAACCAATAAGGATTGGCGTGTAGTGTTGAGGGCGTGTCTTCCTCCCAATACTAACATACAAAAATTCATTGAAGATTGTTTGTTGGAGGAAGATGACACCTTGACTGATGAGATTAACCAAAAGAATATAGAACAGATTGTCAAACACTTAGCCATCTATTTTCCAGTAGTGGTAAATTGGAGTAAGATTTTCACCATTAAACAAAAGGATAGTGAAACAGCAGCAGATTACTTCACTAGAGCTATAGCAGCGATAACACGGTTTACTGGGATATCCAACATAAGTGAGGACCCACATCACAGAGAGGTAGCTGTAGGGGTACTGATGGATGGCCTTAGAGAAAATTTAAAGACGAGAGTACAAACCACATTACCTAATTGGAGAGGCGTCACAGTAGACTCTCTTAGGGAGTCTGCTGTGGAGCATGACAAAAACATTTTTAGAAAAAGGGAGGAGAAAAGTGATAGGTTAATGACGGTAAGTATACAGGCTCTAGAAAGGGTGCATACACGACCACCAGCATACAACCCATATAACAAGAAACCTAAAGTGATCAGGTGTTTCAACTGTAACGAGGAAGGACATTACATGAGAGATTGTAAAAAGGAAAGACGCAATACACAGAGGGGTGGGTCACATAGATATCCTCCAAGGAGGGATTCACATAGACTAGAAGACTCACATCTACCCGCGCATATTACGGCAGCAAATGCTGCGCGGGAAATCAATAGTCAGCGCTAGGGGTCAGGTCATACCTGTAGTCTACAGCCAATGAGGTTAACTGAGAGTCAGAGTGAAGAACCAACAATGATAGTTGACATAGCTGGTAGGAAACAAACTTTTCTTGTAGATACAGGGGCGGCCCGATCTGTGATAACCTCTCCTTTCAATCTACAGGTGACCAGTAAAACTATTCCAGCTATGGGGGTGACGGGAAAAGTGTTACATTATCCTCTAACTAAACCCGCTGAAGTTACTATAGGCCCTCTGCATACTAAGCATTCGTTCCTCTTAGCTGCAGCGGCTCCTACTAACTTGCTAGGGAGAGACTTGTTATGTAAAATGGGATGTGTCATATACTGTACTTCAGATGGTGTGTTCCTAGATATACCCGAGAAGGTTGCACATGAGGTACAGGACATATTGGACACCCCTCAAAGGTTAATGCTACACTCTCCTGTTATAGAACAAAGTCCATCTCAAGTAAAGGGGATGTTGCTGGAAATACCAGGTTCCCTATGGACCAGAGATGGACAGGACACTGGACTGATGGCAAACGTAGCCCCTGTCATTGTCAATCTAAAAAGTGCTAGGATAGCTCCAAAAATCCCACAGTATCCATTAAAACCGGAGGTGGAACTAGGGGTATATCCTGTTATTGAGAGGCTAATACAACAAGGGATTTTAATCCGTACAGCTAGTACAGCAAATAGTCCCATTTTCCCTGTGAAGAAGAGTGGGGGGAGGGGCTATAGATTAGTCCAGGACTTAAGGGGAATTAACAAAGTTGTTGAGAGCCAATTCCCCGTAGTGCCGAATCCAGCTGTCATCCTCCTGCAGATTCCACCGTCTGCCAGCCATTTTACTGTCATTGATCTATGTTCTGCTTTCTTTTCAGTCCCTCTTCACCCTGACTGCCAATACCTTTTTGCATTCTCCTACAGGGGAGTGCAATACACATGGACCAGACTACCCCAGGGGTTCATTGACAGCCCCAGTATTTTCTCCCAAGCCTTACATGACTGTTTGCAATCCTTTCAACCCCACAATGGGTCTGTTCTAATTCAATATGTGGACGATTTGTTGTTGTGCTCTGATTCTTTTATGTCATGTTTACATGATACTAAATTGTTGTTGCTTCATCTTTCACAAACAGGGCACAAGGTGGCAAAGGATAAATTACAGCCATGTCAGACTAAGGTCAAATACTTAGGACACTGCCTCACTAAGGGGCTAAGACACCTGACAACCGACAGAATTAAGGCCATACAACACATGACCCTGCCACAGAGCCAGAAGCAGATTCATACTTTCTTGGGAATGTGTGGATACTGTAGGTCCTGGATCCCAGGTTTTTCTATTCTGGCATTACCATTGCAGGAGCTAGTCTCTTCCTCAAAACCAGAACGTGTTGTACACACAGAAGAGTCAGAGAAAGCGTTCTTTAATCTTAAAGATAGTCTGACGAGAGCACCTGCATTGGGAATACCCGATTATGAAAAGCCTTTTCAGCTATATTGTACAGAAGCTGATGGCTGTGCAGCAGGTGTCCTCGCACAGAAACATGGTGACGCTAGCAGACCGGTAGCATACTACAGTGCACAATTAGACAATGTGGCAAGATCACTCCCAACATGTCTCATAAGTTTAGCAGCAACGGCCCTTCTAGTAAGTAAGAGCGAGGATGTAGTATTAGGTCATAATTCAACCATCTATACACCCCATGCTGTATCAGCTCTGTTAAATTCAGCCCAAACCAGACATGTTTCTTCAGCTAGATTCACAAAATGGGAACTAGCCCTGATGGCACCCTCAAATATCACCATCAAACGATGTAACACCTTAAATCCAGCTACATACCTTCCGTATGTGTCTCTAGAGACACAAAGGGTGGGAGGTGAGGAAACCCTGGTTGATGATGAGTTAGGCAAGAATACTGACACGCATGATTGTATGGAACACCTGAATCAGACCTTTACTGCAAGGCCCGACATACGTGACACCCCCTTAGAAAATGTAGATTTTACGTTTTATACAGACGGAAGTTGCCATAGACAGACAGAGACAGGAGAGCTATGTACTGGTTACGCTGTTGTAGACAATCTGGATGTGGTAGAAGCTGAACCCCTTGGCCCACCTCACTCAGCCCAGGTGGCGGAACTAGTAGCAGAGCGTGTGAATTGGCAGAGGGTAAATCAGCCAATATATATACTGACTCTAGGTACGCCTTCGGGGTAGTGCACGATTTTGGGGCCCTTTGGCGTCTTAGAAACTTTACGACAGCAGCAGGTACACCAGTGGCACACTCACAACACATAAAAGGACTTCTGACAGCGATACAGTTACCCAGAACAGTAGCCGTCATAAAGTGCAAAGCCCATACCTTTGAAGAAGACCCAGTGTTACTGGGCAACAACAGGGCAGACGAAGCTGCTAAATGGGCAGCAGGCCAACCTATGACTGTATCGACCGAGACTATGATGGTTTTTCAGACATTAGACATGCAGAAATTAATTGAAATGCAAGATTTGTGTTCCCTGCAGGAAAAGGCAGTCTGGAAGGCGAAGGGATGTGGTCAAGAGTCCTCAGGACTCTGGAGGGATGGACAAGGTAAGCCTGTAGCTCCCCGAACATACTATCCAAGCCTGGCTGAAGCAGCACACGGCCTGACTCACCTGGGTAAAGAAGGTATGCGCAAACTGGTGAGAGCATACTGGTGTGCTCCCGGATTTTCCTCTCAAGCTGGTAAGAAAGCAATGTCATATCTTACTTGTTTGAGGAAAAATGTTGGGAAAACTATTCCAACTGAGCCATCCCACATCCCTCCTACAGACGGACCTTTTCAGGTAATACAAATTGACTATATCCAATTACCACCGTGCAGGAATCTAAAGTATGTGTTAGTATGTATTGATGTGTTTTCCGGTTGGGTAGAAGCATATCCGGCAGCCACTAATACTGCTGTGGTCACTGCAAAGAAAATTGTACAAGACTTTGTGTGTAGATTCGGTATCCCTAGAATCATTGAAAGTGATAGGGGTACCCATTTTACTGGTGATATCTTCCAAAATATGTGTAAACTCATGGGAATCAGTAGCAAACTTCACACCCCTTACCGACCACAAGCCAGTGGTAAGGTGGAGAGAGTAAACGGTACTATCAAGAACAAACTGGGTAAGATAATGGCTGAAACTGGGTTGGCATGGCCTGAGGCTTTGCCGTTGGTCCTCCATAGCATTCGAACCACTCCTAGACCTCCTCTTAATCTGTCCCCCTTTGAGATACTGTTCGGACGACAACCTCATTTGATCGTGAGTCCACAAGACGACTTAAAGTGTAATAATGAAGTGACTGTACAATATCTTATAGGAATGAGTAGACAGCTGAAACAACAACAACAAAAACTAAAAATGCTGTCACCTGGTATGCCAGAGACGAACTGTCATGATGTTGAACCTGGAGATTATGTTATGATCCGCAATTTCTTGCGTTCAGGTTGTTTAACAGACCGTTGGGAAGGCCCGTACCAAGTGCTGCTGACCAGTACTACATCACTGAAGGTTGCAGAGAGAGACACTTGGGTCCATTCCACCCACTGCAGGAGAGTCCATAATCCGGAGAAAGTGCAAGACAAAACTCAGACCGACGACATAGAACTGTCACTTGTGAGCCTGTTCCGGGAGACCTAAAGCCTGCAGTTGAGACACCTGAACCAGAGACGTTGCCTCAGAACTATCTTTTTAGCGATGGAGTGGCGGTTTTTGTTTTTCTTTTGTTCCAGGATTTTCCTTGTTTTTACTTTTTCTAGGACATTCTATTTTTGTGAAGGAGGATGGAGGACGGAGGAGAGTTCTGGGAGTGATACGGATGAAATGGAGGCCGAAGAAAAGTTAATAGGATACTCTGAGCAGCCCATTATCAAACTTGGTCCAGGGGTTATGAAAAGGTCTGCTAGCTCAGGAACTCGGAGGCAGTGTGAGGGGCTATTGTCTGATGAGTATTGTATCTGCAAGTTCTGCGACTCCCTAGTTGAAGAGAAATGCATCCAACGATGCCAGTCCCCCAGTACTCTGAATATAGGCGGGCATCCTTTGGAGGATTATCACTCCCTGGTGGGTAAGGTGCTAAACCAAACCGAGTGTTGGGTGTGCTCTCACGTGCCTCAAGGGCAGCATAACATAGGACTAGTGCCATTCCCCCTAAACATATCTGAAGTACTCGAATTGAGGGGTGGGAGGCCCATAGAAGGGAGGTACAATAACACTAGGTCCCCTAGTCTGACGCTTCGACAATACTCCATAGGCAGATCTTTGCTGTGCCTAAACATATCTCATGCAAAGCGCCTGGAGAATTGGGAGGCTGACCTATCAGATCAGACAATGGCTCGCCACACTCATTTAAGAGGGAGACTCACAAGGTCACTACTAGGCAGGAATGTTGATGGAGGTCACAAATTAGGGCGTATAACCAAACATAAGAAGGTATCCATTGGAAAAGTCTCTACAGATAAATGTAAAAATGTCATTAATGCCGACACATGTCTAGAACAAATGGAGACACTGGGCATGGGTAGTTTTATCAAAACTCTGTGTGATATAACTCATGGGCATACTCTTCCTTATGTTCTCCCTGAGGATGTGTATTTTGTTTGTGGGAGAAAAGCTTATTCCTGGGTGACTCCGAGTTCCAAGGGCTTGTGTTTCCTAGCTAAACTGGTTCCCGAAATCATGACTATTACTCATGAAGAAATGGTTGATATTCACACAAGACTACATCACCACCATACATACACACACAGTATGAACACCGATGCAATAACTGGTCAGGCAGTAGTATCACCATAGATCTTAACAGCAGAATAGGCAATACTGTAAAGCAAGGGTGAGAAGCAGTAGTCTGTGGATTGCAGGGTTGGATACCTCTGGGAAGGTGGTGATACGAGTAGCCTGCGGATTGCAGGGCTGGATACCTCTGGAAAGGTGGTGAGACAAGTAGCCTGTTTGCAGGGTTGGATACCTCTAGAAAGGAGAGATGAGTTGAACAGGTTACACTGAGAAGCAATGAGCTGCAGAGAGCAAAAGCACCAAGATCCACATAGGTGCAGGGCCGGATTAAGGGAATGGAGGCCCCTGGGCTAATGTTGCAAACATTTTTTTGGTTGTAAACATTTGTTTGACTGCTAAAAGGAAACTTCGCCACAACACAAAATAACGACAACACGAGAAATCTACAATTCTTATTTTTATAAATAGCATTTTTTGTCTATTTACCAAATAAATTGCTAATTTAAGAAAACTGCTACACATTACAAATGGGACCTGCACAACGCCAGGTCACCCTGCTAGTGATGTATAAATTCTAAGATTATTGACACATGGACCTCAAATTAATTTTTTTGGTTTGAGTCCAATCACATAAACAATATATACTTTGTATTAAGTAGTGAACTTGACGTTTTCCTGGCTTGCATAATTGTAACAATCAATCTCTGCTCAATAGATTCCATGGTTTGTTGGCATCTAAGGCAACAGATCGTTTAATACTAGAAGCCACCATAAATCCTCAAAAATGAGACTTTATTCTCAGTCTTAATTTTCTATATAATAAAATATTTCTTTCTTGTAAAAGAAATTGAATATGCTGTGCCAGATTTGTCTGTGTCCAAAGTAGAGATGCTTGGGCTCGGTTTTCGGAAAACTAAGCCCACCCGAACAGCGGAGATCCGAGTACCAAACCCTCGGAAGTGAAAAAGAGGCAAAACATCATTTTTGCATCATTGGAACTTGCAAGTTTTGGTTTTTATAAGTACCGCCCTCCACAAAGTTCTGGTGCCATTTCACAGAGAGACACAGAAGGGGTAGCAGAGTTCTTAGCAGTCTCCAGTGCAGTTGGGCAGTGTCATTCATGAAAGAGAAAGAGGAGGGGTGGCAGTGTTCTTAAAAATCTCCAGTGACATTGTACTGTGCCATAGCTCACAAAAAAACAGGATAGGGTGGCACCTGTTATGGCCTATAAATTGATTTGAGCAGCTTCCACTTTTGTATTTGTAGGGTGGCAGTGTTCAGTGCTGAAACAGAAATAATAGGGGAGGCAGTGTTCTTAAAAGTCTCCAGTGACATTCTACTGTGCCATAGCTCACACAGAACCAGGAGAGGTGGCAGTGTTCTTGCCAGTCTACAGTGTATGTGCCATTGCTCATTGTCAGTGCTGAAACAGAAATAGGGGTGGCAGTGTTCTTAAAAGTCTCCAGTCGCATTGCTCTGTGCCATCAATATGGATTTGCATCAGTCCACAGAAGACCAGGAGCACCAATCAGCTGCTAGCACCAGTCATGATGATAGTAATCCTTCTACATCATCTGCTAAAGCCTAAATCAAAGTGCATAGTAGGATTAATTCAGGAAAACAAAAATGTAAAAATACACCTTTTACCTTGGTAAAGTAAAAACACGTATAATCAAGTGAAAGTTAACTGCAGAAAAAAATACAATTGCCAAAATGCCATTCTAGACACGCAGTGACAAGGAAAGAATCAGGCCTTCGACTTTCTCTATGAGTGCTAGTTCTGCAACTGTCGCTGAGGCATCTTCTTGTAAGGTCAGTCATAACAATGCAAGACCTTGTCATTCTGACTCAAAAAGTGGTGACCAACTACTTTTAAGTGTAAAAGCAGAGATGGAAGAAAACAGAAAGGCATTAGAAGAAACTGTATGTTCAGATTCAGAAATGACACAAATCCCTGAGAAGAGTCTATCCACGAGTGCTATGTGTAAGCCTGACCTTTCTGATACTGTACTCATAAAGAAGCCTCCTTTCAGCATTTCTGCAGATGTGTGGATGAGCAGCCCAAGGGTGGCCGTTGATATAACAAATTGAGGATGCCACTTTGTAATTTCAACAGGATGAGGGGGATAATTGTGTAGCTGATGACCGTGCTAATGAGGATGTTAATGACGATGATGTTGTTTATGTAAGTCCTGCACCAGTGGAAGCAGTTCTTGCCAGTGATAAGAAGAAGACCATTGTCATGATTGGACGTAAGACCAAAATATCCACCTCTTATGTGTTGAATTATTTTTACCCAAATCCTGACAACAGTTGTCTAGCCATTTGTAGTGTTTGTAAAGCCACAGTCGGTAGAGGTAGGGACCTTAACAATCTAGGAACCTCATCTATGTTATGTCATTTGAAGAGAGTTCATGGGAAGCTTTTGGGAAAATCTGAAACTTATTCTAAATAAATAACAACAAGCAGCCCACCATCAGTTAGCTCCCTTCTCTCACCTAGATCCCGGCACCTGCAATCTACACCCACAACACTGTCCTCATCAATTTTCTCAGTAGCGATCGGAGTTAGTCCTGCCTCCAAGTTGCTAAGGCTAGATGACTCCTCCACTATCCAGGATTCCTCAGAAGAATTCTTTAGTGTTAGTGCCCATGCTGCTGCTGCTGCTGGGGGTGGATTTTCATCCCAGAAGCAGACCAAGAAGAAGACTACTAGTAGTTTACATCAATTGACTGTTAATCCTTTTCAAGAGGAAGCAAGTATGAAAGCTATCACCTATTCGCAAAGCGGATCACAGACGCCATAGCGACTACACTAGTATTAGATCTGCGTCCAATATCTACTATTAATGCAGCTGTCATTTAGACAGTTAATTGAGATTTTGTGTTCCCTTTACCAAATTCCATCACAACACCATTTTACTAGAAAAGCTATTCCGCACATCTACTAGAAGGTTCGTAAAAATGTAATTATTGGGCTACAAAATGCTATTGTACCCACTGTACACTTAACCACAGATATGTGGACAAGCAGAGCTGGGCAAACTAAAGATTATATGACTGTGACAGCCCACTGGGTTGGTGATTCGCCTTTACAAGCAGGAACAGCAGCAGCATGTACCCAACTTTGTCAGATTTTTCAGATGCAGGCTACTCTGTGTATCACCAGAGGCATATAGCCAACAATTCGTTACAAAAACTAAGTGATGGACTCTCTTCAGGATATGTCATTTCTGATAATGCAACCAATATTGTGAGAGCATTTTTTCATGTAGCACACAAATACTTGATAGTTTATTTGTACACTGAAATTTAAAGTTGATATTTGTGTGCTACAGGAAAAAACAGGCAGTATTTAACTTATGTGCAAAAAAGAATACTAATTTGCACCCCTTGCATTGTAACATGGTTTTGACCAGGAGACTGAAATAAGAAGTTTCTCAAGTTAAGATCCTTAATGAATCAGGGCCTAGATGAGCAAAATCGCAACAAAATTTTGTGCAAATTAAGTGTTACTGCAGAACAGATCATTGAGTTCCAATGTGTTCCGCTCTGTTAAGCAACAGAATGCCATTCAGCACTGTATTTAAACATTTACATTTAGTGTAATGTATGGTTTATGAAAAGAGCTGGAATGATGACAGTCATTTCACCTGTGTTGTGTGGTTGGAGTATAACTATGAACACTTAAGACCAAATCACACAAAGGAAACAAGCGAAATGTAGCTACTAAATGCGGAATGAGGCAAAAAGTTCGCTGGGCCGTTTTGAAAATTGTGCTTATCTCTACAGAAAATGTGAATATAAAAGTAACAGTCAATAATCAGATTATCAGAGAGTAATTATTCCTACTTACATTTAGGGATTGCTTCTCTTCAATGTTTTAATAACAATGTATGCTGGAGAATGTTTGTTTAGTTGAAGGAATAATTCAGGGACCTGTCATCCAGGTAAGAGCCCAGTTTAATCAACAAACAGTAAAAATAGTAAAACAAATAAAACATTAGCGTGCTCATCAATGTTTTTTGTGGTGTCTATCCCTGCTGCATCAGCATATTATAACAGAGTAAAAAAATATTTATTTTATAGGCACCAGAGTGCCCATATCTGTGAGTAATATAACATCCCTAAAAAGAAGGCCTTTCTGGTAAAAGGTAGAACACGAGTCAAACGTGAAAAAAGAACAAAGAACAAAAACAAAGAAATAAAACAGATAATAATAAACCAATCTCAATAGTATATTCTGTTGCACATACAGAAATTAGGATAATCTCTAAGTTTATGTCAGATGAGAATGGGTAAATTGAATGAACCATTCCATTTAGGAAAAATACAGTTTACATGTTCCCAGTAATTAGTTGGTATGTATTAAAATGTACAAAAAAAAGTATATTAAAACAAACAAGCAAACCAGGTCACTCTCATTGATCTTTGAACCTTTAATGAGAAAAAAAGGAAGGTTATACTGGAAACTATAATACTTTGATTATTCAGTGGGTCCAGTTTTTACATGAATGAACTTGAGGGCCATTGGGTGCCCCCTGTCTCCTTTGTATCTTCTTTTCAATATGATTATTGTGCTCAATATCAAAATAGCTTTAAAACCTCCATGAATAGTGTGGAGGAAATCTCTGTGTTTTGCTCTTTCAGGTAAAATTGTTAAATTGTACCTTGACATAGGCAATTCTTTCTATACCCCAAGTGCCCTATATCCTGTAAAAGACTGCACACTCTTACCAAAGTGTAGTCAAATAAAATATCTTTTTTTTTTTTAAGGGTTGGAGAGCTTCTCTTCATTCACAGGAAAAGGAATGAGGACTTTGAGTCCTCTTTCCTCATAGGATGGGCCATAGTATTCTTATGTTGAAGCACAAACTTAATCTTCTTTATGAATGTGTCCTCCTCACATCTGTTACATCATCATCATCATCATCATCTATTTATATAGCACCACTAATTCCGCAGCGCTTTATAGAGAACTCATTCACATCAGTCCCTGCCCCATTGGAGCTTACAGTCTAAATCCCCTAACATACAGACACACAGACTGAGAGAGACTAAGGGCAATTTAATAGCAACCAATTAACCTACCAGTATGTTTTTGGAGGGTGGGAGGAAACCGGAGCACCCGGAGGAAACCCACGCAAACACCTGAGAACATACAAACTCCATACAGATAAGGCCATGATTGGGAATCAAACTCATGACCCCAGTGCTGTGAGGTGGAAGTGCTAACCACTAAGCCACCGGGCTGCCCATTACAAATAAGAGTTGCAGGTTGTATATTTATGTCCTAATTAAGCAATCTAAGGGGATATTCATTAATTAAATATTAGTTTATTATTCACCAACTAGAAACTCTTCTTTGGATAATCATTTATTGATTGATGGTTTTTTCCTTTTCACCTTAATTATTGCACTTGAAGCAAGTTGAGGAGCTTTGTCTCAAGTGCTTTTTTTGCTTAAAAATAGATTACAAAAGTTACTATTACTCTGGCCTTTTACACTGAATTTTGTGCCAAAATTGCTTTCAACAAAATATGTCCACAATAACTTGCTGCTATCTCTGCAGGAGTTAACTACCGATTAAAAACAACTTAATTAAAAGATCATAAGAAGGAAAAGGAATGCTTCATTTGTTGGCATGCACAATGTGCTTGCAATGATTATTTTTAATGAAGTAGAACTATTTATAGCAAATTTGGTAAATACGTTTTTTAGAGTATTTTAAGGTCATGGAAAATTTGTGAAATTGCTTTATAGAAACCTTCCTCCATGTGATGTGCAAAATGTCATATGCTTGCAACATATTCTTTGTTGCAAGTAAAATTGAAAAAATAAAGCACCTCTAACCCCAATCATTTATTTTTTCAAACATAAACCATGAAAGAAAAATACTTTTTTAATATCAACCTAACATTTACTACAGATATGTTAAAAAGTACAGTTTTACCTTCCCAGTCCTTTTACAGACAACAGAAGATACTTCTGTATCTTTACAGTATCCTAATGAGATGTGATACAAATAAAAAAGCATCATAAGCAGCTATTTCAGATGTTTTGACATCATCTGAATGGCCCCTGAATTCACCAATCCAACAGTGCATGTTTGCAGAAGGAGGATGAAAAGCTGTCAGCCACCCAATGCCTGCTCAGTTGCAATCGACTTCACAAACTAATTGTGACAGTGTATCAAGTAGGGAAATCTGTAAGGGTTCAGCTACAATTAATCAGGTATCATACTGCTCCTTAAGATGTAAACATCTCAGTAATTCTAGCAATTAGATTGTATTCCACAGGAAGAGCGGTTTGATGAAACTGACAGTTTTCATCCATTTTTCCAGCTAAAGACCAGAGCGCCATTAAAACGGCCAGATTGAACATTTTTCACAACCACCTCTTTACAGGTCGCAATGATGAACATACAAACAGCCAGGTTTACTAAGCTGGGGTTTGCAATACCGCCGCAAAACTGCCATCCAAACACTCAGAACAAAAGAGGTGGTTGTGAGAGGCGAGATTGCTCAAACTGCTGCTGTTTGTGCTATCTGCCCATTCAGAACATAAGAGGACGCACTATTGACATATAAATTATGGGGGGCAATCATTATTTATTTATTCACGGGAAAAATGAGTTCACAATTAACTTATGTGCGCAAATTCTATTATATTATTGTATTATATTATGGAGAAAATGTAAATATATAATTATATTAACAGGGCACTACTATTTGATTGTTAAAGGGACAATAATTATTTATGATGCACACATGTGGCATCACATAGTACCCCCATGGTATAATAATACAATAAAATTGTCCACTTAATATAATGAGTAATACAAATTGCCCACATAAGTTAATTGTAAATATATTTTGCCCCCCACTCAATAAATAATGATTGCCCTCATAATTTATATGTCAATAGTACCTCCTATTATGTTCTGAATGGCAAGATAACTCAAACGGCATGTTTGAGCTATCAAACCAATCAGAAGTGGGTATAGAAAAACCTGTCTTTTTCCTGGCAGTTTAGCTGTTTTCAAGCCACCACACATTGCCAAGCATTTTACATTGCAGCTTCAAACCACTCCGAAGTAAATGTGGCGGTTTGGAGTACTAAACCGCTGGCGATGTGTAGTGGTTTAAAACTGGCACCATTTTTTGTAAATTTACCCCTAAGAGTTCATGCAATCTGCACCTTACAATTTCAATTGCCCAAATCACAGGCTTACAAGCTTTTTGAAATTTATAGCAGGGGGCGCTCTATAGTGTAAAAAATAACAACTTTTATTAAGCAGTTATTAAAAGAACACTAATTGTGTATCAGAACAGAGCAGGGTGAATACTTTTCAAACAAAGGAAGATATGTGGAACCATACAGTGCAATGGAAGAAGACTTCCAGAGAGCCAGAATAAAAAGACACGTAGTACGCCAAGTCATAATAGTGTTATTCTGTTTAGGAAAAATTATTCCATCTCAGAAGCTTGTTGCTATAAGCTACCCTTGAAATGCATTCAAACAAAAAAAAAAAATATACATAATGATTACAGTGATTTCTCTGTTATTTTAAAGATAGATACTTTAAAGATGTCTAATATTAATATATTCAAGAAGGCAAGTTTATTTGTTACCAATAAGTAAGTCATTTTTCAATAAAATACTGCTTCCCTTAACCCAACCCATCCTCTGAAATACAAAAGAGAAGTAGAAAGAAGGGCATAGAATAGTGTAGTATTCTTTTTCATTAAAAGCAAAATAATTAGGTAATAAAAACATACATGTAATAAGCACTGTCTTCTGGAGCTGTCTGCATGGGTGTGAAGTTGATTGGTACATGTGCAGGTAGTTGCGAATGAGAGATAAGCTTGGAAACAGCTGGGATATAGCTTGTCTACTGTCCAGATCAGCAAACTCCTGGTATTCACATCAAGTAAGTGTCTGTAATGCTTATAAGATCAAGGGAGTAACAGCTCAGCTAGCAAAATCTAGCAGATCCTTTTTTATTATGTAATTGTCTGACTTTAAATAACATATGCTACACTATCTTGCTTTTTCTTCTTCTTCTTCTTCTTCTTCTTCTTCTTCTTCTGCTTCTTCCTTCTTCCTTCCTTCTTTCTTCTTCTTTCTTCTTTTCAGTATATACATATATTGTATAGTTTATATTAATTTTAAATGATAGTTTTTCTTGCTTTTAAAATAAATGTTAACATTGTGTTGAGCACTGGTACATGCTACTCACTTAATTTGCGTCACAAGCGAATACCCTGAACACCTCACAATTTTATACCAACTGCTATCAAAAGCAGTAATAGGCTGTTAATGAAAGGGAACTAAAACATCCATTTATATAGACTGCTGGGGCCTGATTCATTAAGGATCTCAAATGAAGAGGATACTCATTTCAGTCTCCTGGACAAAACCATGTTATAATGGAAGGGGTGCAAATAAGTGTTCTGTTTTACACATAAGTTAAATACTGCCTGTTTTTTCATGTAACACACAAATATTTGATAGCTTATTTGTACACTGAAATTTAAAGTTGATATTTGTGTGTTACATGAAAAAACAGGCAGTAGTTAACTTATGTGTAAAACAGAACACTTATTTGCACCCCTTCCATTGTAACATGGTTTTATCCAGGAGACTGAAATGAGAATCCTCTTCATTTAAGAACCTTAATGAATCAGGCCCCTGGTCTTCACTATGGATTGTACACTTGATCAATTAATACAATTATTTTCCCCTCAGCTTCATTGAAAATAAAAGTCATTTATAGGGGGAGATTCAATTGGGTGCAAGGTGTCTCCGGAACATCCATGGAGACACCTCGCACCAATGTTATGGCTGAAATCTCTGCTCATTTTTCCTCGCAGCCAAAAAATAGGTGATGTCCGCAAGTCACATTGGCAATTGAATCTAACCCTTAGTATTTTATGGTTTGGTATTGAAATAGGATGATTAACTGCTATTTTCCATCACTTTAAATATTACAGAAATGGTGACACATTGCAGTTGTTCATAAGAGGCATCTTTCTATACAACCTTTCAAAACATTTGTCTTATACCATGACAACCACAAGGAGAAGTCTCTGATTGTATAGGACTCACTTGTGCCACCAAAACAGCTCTGATTCGTCGAAGCATGGACTTCTCCTTTATTGTTTGGACTACTTGCTGTTTTGGAGATGCCATGTCAAGCCATACCAATTTGTCTCTTTCTTAAAGTCGCTCAGAACCTTAGACTTGCCCATTTTTCCTGCTTCCAACACATCAACTGCAAGAACTAACTTGCTGCCTAATACATCCCACGTCTTGACAGGTGCCATTGTAACAAGAAAATCAATGTGATTCCCTTCACTTGTAAGTGGTTTTAATGACACCAGATCCCACTTTGCCCATAGGAAAGCCTGAATTCTTTGTGGCATGGATTCAACAAGGTGCTGGAACCATTCATTAGAGATGTTGGTCCATGTTGGCATGATAGCATCACACAGTTGCTGCAGACTTGTTTGCTGCATATTAGCTGATTGTGACAGTGAAGGCCCTTGGAATACACTGAACTCATTGTCATATTCACAGAACCGATGTGCCATGTGTTCAGAGATGCTCTTCTGCATACCACTGTTGTAATGCATGGTTATTTGAATGTCACCTTCCTGTCAGCTAGAACCAATTGCCATTCTCCTCTGACCTCTCTCATTAACAAAGCAATGTCACCCTTAGAACTGTCATTCAGTTTATTTTCTGTTTTGTGCACCCTTCTCTGTAAACTCTGGAGACCGTTGTGTGTGAAAATCCTAAAAGATCAGCATTTTCTGAGATACTCAAACCACCCAGTCTGATACCAACAATCATTACACAGTCAAAGTGATTTAGATCCCATATCTTCCCTATTTTGGTGTTTGCTCTGAACAACAATTGAACCTCTTGACCATGTCTGCATGGTTAGAAGGTTGGAGGAGATTTTAAACTAGGCTCCGGGGGGGAGGGGCAAGCAAGTATTTATGGGATGGACATTGAGAGTAGTAAGGAGGAATTTAACAAGAGTCAAGGGGGTGGAGAGGGGGGAAAGGGAAGCATAGCCGATAAGGAGTGGCCCTTTTTAAAGCAATAAGAAATACCTAAGGGAGGCAATAGACTTAAGTGTATGCTTGCAAATGCAAGAAGCCTGACAGGTAAAATGGGGGAGTTAGAACTAGTAGCAATGAATGAGCAGTATGATATTATAGGTATTACGGAGACCTGGTGGGATGATACACATGACTGGGCAGTCAACTTGGAAGGCTATTCTCTCTTCAAGAGGGATAGGGTAAATAAAAGGGGAGGAGGAGTATGTATTTATATTAAGCCAGAATTTAAACCAAGTATTCAGGAAGTTATATACGAGAATATTGGTGATAATATAGAGGCATTGTGGGTGGAAATATCCAGCGGAGGAAAAAGTTCAGAGAAGTTGCTGATAGGGATATGCTATAAACCGCCAGATATTAGTACGATTGAGGAAGCCCAACTTCTACAGCAAATTGAAAAGGCTACACAACTAGGTCAAATTTTAATTATGGGGATTTTAATTATCCGGACATTGATTGGAGTACTGAGACCTGCGGTACAGCTAGGGGAAATAGGTTTCTGAGCACGCTAAAAGACCATTACATGTCCCAATTAGTAAAGGAACCAACTAGGAACCGGACTATACTGGACCTAGTAATAACAAACAATGTAGACGTAATATCAAATATTCAAGTAAAGGAGCACTTGGGAAACAGTGATCATAATATGGTATCATTTGAAATTAGTTTCCAGAAACAACGGTATAAGGGATCAACTAGGACTTTAAACTTTAGAAAGGCAAATTTTAATATGCTAAAGGAGTCTATAAAGAGCATAGACTGGGACAAAGCCTTTGAAGGAAAAAATACGGAAGAAATGTGGGCTGTCTTTAAAATGTTGTTGGAAACATACACGTATAAGTTCATTCCTATGGGAAATAAATGTAAAAGAATTAAGTCTAAACCAATGTGGCTAAATAAAAAGGTAAGGGAAGAAATGCAAAGGAAGAAGCGTGCATTTAAATTGTTTAAGTCTGAAGGGTCAAAGGAGTCCTTCCGTAGGTACAAGGAATGTAATAAAACATGCAAAAATGAAATTAGATTGGCTAAATTAGAAAATGAAAGGCACGTTGCAAAAGAAAGTAAGACATACCCCAAAAAGTCTTTTAAGTATATAAATGGCAAAAGGATTAAAAAAGATAATATAGGACCCCTAAGAAGTGAGATGGGTGAATTGATAAATGATACTAAGGAAAAAGCAGAGGTATTAAACACGTTCTTTTCTTCAGTATTTACCAGAAAGGAACAAATGGCAGGAGTAATACATAAAAATGGAAATTAAACCATGCCATTAATTAATACTTGATTGTCAGAGGAAGAAGTCCAAAGGCGACTGAAGAATATTAAGATAAATAAAGCTCCAGGTCCAGATGGCATACACCCAAGGGTACTTATGAAGTTAAACTCGGAAATAGCTAGACCGCTATTCTTAATTTTCAGAGATTCAATCTCATCAGGCTCAGTACCAAGGGATTGGCGAATAGCAGATGTGGTGCCGTTGTTTAAAAAGGGGACGAGATCACAACCAGAGAATTATAGACCTGTAAGCCTGACATCAATAGTGGGGAAACTACTGGAAGGTATTTTAAGGGACAGTATTCAGGATTACTTGGTACGCAATAAAATTATTAGTGGGAATCAACTTGGATTTGTGAGGGATAGGTCATGTCAAACTAATCTAATTAGTTTCTACAAGGAAGTTAGTGGGAACTTAGACCAGGGCAGGACAGTAGATGTGGTCTTTGATACAGTACCACACAAGAGGTTGGTTTACAAAATAAGGGAACTGGGTATAGGAATCAACATTTGTACTTGGATCGAAAACTGGTTAGAGAATAGGGAACAGAGAGTTGTGATATATGGAACATTTTCTAATTGGTCAAACGTTTTAAGTGGAGTACCTCAAGGTTCTGTGCTGGGGCCACTCCCTTTTAATACATTTATTAATGACCTTGGTGATGATTTAAAAAGTAAATTATCTATTTTTGCAGATGACACTAAACTCTGTAAGGTAATAAAATCAGAGCAAGATGTAGCTTCTCTACAGAGGGACTTAAATAAACTGGAGGATTGGGCGGCCAAATGAAATATGAGGTTTAACATAGATAATTGTAAGGTTATGCATTTAGGGATCAAAAACAAGAACGCAATCTATAAATTAAATGGAATTAATTTAGGAGAATCTATATTGGAAAAGGATTTGGGAGTGCTCATAGACAGTAGACTTAGCAATAGTGCTCAATGTCAAGCAGCAGCTGCAAGGGCAAACAAAGTATTGGCATGCATAAAAAGGGGCATAGATGCAAGGGAAGAGAGTGTAATTTTGCCACTGTTTAAATCGTTGGTAAGACCTCATCTTGAATATGCAGTACAGTTCTGGGCACCACTATAAAAAAGATAATTTGGAACTAGAAAGGGTTCAGAGAAGGGCGACAAAATTGATAAAGGGTATGGAGTCATTAAGTTATGAGGAAAGGTTAGCCAGTTTAG
This sequence comes from Mixophyes fleayi, assembly GCF_038048845.1. NCBI lineage: Eukaryota > Metazoa > Chordata > Amphibia > Anura > Limnodynastidae > Mixophyes > Mixophyes fleayi. Next base: position 292,547,291 of record NC_134405.1, on the reverse strand, counting down.
GCATGTTTACTTTAGATAAGAGGCGTCTAAGGGGAGATATGATTACTATGTACAAATACATTAGAGGTCAATACAGAGAGCTTTCATGGGAACTTTTTACCCCAAGGACCATACACAGGACACGTGGTCATCCCCTAAGGTTAGAGGAGAGGAAATTTCACAACCAGCAAAGGAAGGGGTTCTTTACAGTAAGGGCAGTCAAGATATGGAATTCATTGCCAGGGAAGGTTGTGATGGCAGATTCAATAGATATGTTTAAGAAAGGGTTAGACAAATTTTTAGCGGAAAGGTGTATCCAGGGATACGACTGTTAATTTAAGATGAAGGATAGTAGTGGATATAGGGTAAAAATAGGACTGCAATATTGAGTCTGGGGGGATTTTCACAATTGAAACAGATTGGCGGTTGCTTACTCTGGATTAATTTCAAATATAAGTGCAGGATCGCAGGAGATCCAAAATAGGTTGAACTTGATGGACTGGTGTCTTTTTTTCAACCTCATCAACTATGTTACTATGTAGATCCCATGTCTTCCCTATTTTGGTGTTTGCTCTGAACAACAATTTAACCTCTTGACCATGTCTGCATGCGTTTATGCATTTAGATGCTACCATATGATTGGCTGATTAGATATTAGCTTTAATGGGAAGGTATATAAGTGCACCTAATAAAGTGCTAACTGAAGGCCTGATTCATCTTTGGACACAACCTACACGAAACAAAAAACGAGCATGTGACTTGAGCGTAGAATCGACCATATTCAAATATAAGAAGATAAAAATAAACTGTACCATTTGAATTTGAGTACAAGTGGGCTCTGGCTAAACCAGTGGTAGTCAATTTATCGATGACCGAATCGCCGACAAGACTTACCACGACTACTTGAGGGTGACGCTGTCATTCCCGATACATTTATAATTGCTGTTGTTTGTAAAACTGACTTCCAACTATTGCGAGCAATCAACATCCCGGCACGAGTAAATGACGTCACTGTGAAACGCGACTCTATTATTGCTGCTGTTAAGGGGGTAATGGAAGGAGGTGGCGGCTGTACAATGTACAAACCTTTGTAAAAAATATTGTACAGTCGCCGCCTCCTTCCATTACCCCCTTAACAGTGCAATTATAGAGGCGCTTTTCACAGTGACGTCATTTACTCGTGCCGTGATGCTGAGTGCTCGCAATGGATGGACATCAGTTTTACAAACAGTAGGGATCATATGTGTGCTGGGAATATCAGCGTCACCCTCAAGTAGTCAGAGTAAGTCTTGTCAAAGATTTCATCATCGCACTAACTATGTAGAAAGAAAGAACAGAGTGCAGGATATGCACATGCATAAGTGCAATATAAAATTGCATCAGTATGTATGCGCAAACAAATATAAAATAAATGAACACATTTTAATACTATAATCATAAATAAAAATCTTTTTTTAAAAATCTTTTAATTTTGTTAATTTTTTAATAGTAAATATATAAAATTGGATGTTCTTAATGTGTACTGTACATACAATGCGTTTATATAGTCATCTTCCTTGCATACACATGTTCTGTGCATGCCTATGTGTAGTTTTTACTACAAAGACTATTCAGTGACAATCATGACTGTCAGTCCTCAGTTACACCTGCCCTGGAGCTGGTGCAAGTGATACGGCTAAAAAAATATAATTTTGGAAAACTCAGAAATTGAATCGGCTGCATCTGCACTGGCGCGCCCTCAGTGCACCTTACTGTACATTGCCTAAGTTCTTCCACCCCTTCCTTCCCCATTCCGCCCTTCAAGCCGTATTCATTCGTAAGTGTCATTTGCATTTATACATTAATTGCATGCAATTGTGCATTGGCATAAAGTCCATTTCTGAGCATTGATGGAGCTATTTCATGCATGATGCAGAACGCAAAATGACTTATATCCGAAGATGAATCAGGCACTGAGTATATATGCATGTTACACAATACAACTAAATCAGAACAACATTTACAGACTTACTGTTTTAACTATATATTATATACAAGTTAACCCGTGCATGATACTCATGCACTCTAGTCAAATCAAGCTACTTAAGGTGTTAAAAAGGTTCTTGTCATGCATTTGGGCCATAGCCCAGGCCTCAACCACCAACCACTCCCCACTGTCACCCCCGGCAACCACCAACCACTCCCAACTGTCACTTCTCCTTCAAGAAATATATATATATTTTTTTTAAATCTTTATAAACACTTTTAACAATTAACAAATTAAATTAACAAATTAAAAACATCTTAGTATACCAAATTTCAGCCCTTTCTGAATTTTTTTTTCCACACACACTAAGAATTTAGTAGGTCAGTGTATAACTCCGCCCAGCAGGTGGCGCTGCAGCTTGGTTTTATTTTTTACACACACACACACAGAGACAGACAGACTAACACACGCCACTAGACATTTATATATTAGATTGCTGGTTATTTTATTAACCTCAGCTTCACAAAGCATCAGGTGGAATCAGTAAGCATTTAATTTCTGCGGCATTAGTAGTGATTGGTCATATTTTGCCACAGTGACATAAGTATCATATAGGGCTTAGAAGCCCCTTTTGTCTGGTGAACTTCTTCCAAAGACATATTGATTCATTAAGGAACATAAATGACGATACGTGCCGTATCTTGCATAAAATTGTTCTGCTCATATCAAGAACGATCGTAAACACGGCAACATCCAATTCAACTTCGAGCTCAAAGGACCCTTACTGTAGCCTATGATTTAATGGATGGCACAAGGAGGAAATGCATGTTGTCAATGTACAGTAAGGGCGTGCCAAGCTTGAGCACATGCAGCAGTGACTGATCAGGCTTTGAGGATTTCAAAGGTTCGTGTTTTTCAAATGTATCACTTGCACCAGCTACAGGTCATGTGTAAGTGTCGATTTCTAAGGACGATGGCTGTGACTGCATGCTAGAACATATTTTTGCAAACAAGAGCAACTGTAAAAATGGTTTCAAGTACTGTAGATACTAATAACATCATGAAAGATGTTTTGGAGTGATAAAAAAAAGAAAATAAAGGAAACTTATTTTTTCTTCAATTTTGTCATAATTGACTATATCATTTAAAGGTGACAAACACAGAATACTTAAATTTTTTCTACGTTATTTTGGGACTTTATATTCCATATATGTTTTGGATGTATCCTGCAGTGTATTGTCTGTTAGAGCAGAGCAGACTTAGACCCAAAGTCAACAAGAGACGTTTCTTCAGGTCCGCTCCGAGTTGAAAACACAGGGGAGCATGCAGGGGGGGTTTCTGGTTCTCCAGAAACCCCCCCCCGCTCCGCAAACGAACGGGCACTAAACATTGCCCTGTACTGTACAGCAGCTGCGGCGCTGTCACAGAAGCATCCGCGACAGTGCTGTATCGTACTACAATACAGCACTGCCGCGGACGCTTCTTTGACAGCGTCGCGGCTGCTGTACAGTACAGCATCGCCAAAATGAAGCTGCTGCGCATGCGCGGCCGCATGTGCAGCAGCTCTCTCTCTCTCTCTCTATTTTTTTGGGGGAGGAGAGGGAACCCCCCCTTAAAAATCCTGCGTTTGCCCCTGAAACGGACATTCATTTTGTGTGTCTTAGTGAATCAGACGCCTTGTGTGTATGTACCTAGATTATGTGAAATAGCTGTTCTTTGTTTCCGCAGGATATGTTATATTGAGTAGGGATGTGCACCGGCCACTTTTCGTGTTTTGGGTTTTCTGTTTTGGGTTCTGATTACCTTCAGGTTTTGGGTTCTAATGGGTTTTGCCAAAACACCCCCTCAAGGTTTTGGTTCTGATTTTGGGTTTTGGGTTCTGATTTTTTTTTTAAAAAAGCATAAAAACTGCTAAAATCCAGTTTGTTTGTTTTTTTCACTCCTACGCTATTATTAACCTCAATAACATTCATTTCCACTCATTTCCAGTCTATTCTGAACACCTCATACCTCACAATATTGTTTTTAGGCCAAAAGGTTGCACCGAGGTAGCTGGATGACTAAGCTAAGCGACACAAGTGAGCGGCACAAACTCGTGGCCCAACACGTGGCAGGATCAGTGAACTTATATAGCAGTACCACTGTATTTATACGGCAGGATTAGTGCCTTGCTGCAGTCTCCTAGGTAACGCAAATAATCTGTACAAATATGCACACAGGGGCATGGCCAGTAAAATATGGAACACATACTTTATGGATACTACCATTGTAGCAGAGGGCTGTAAAACTGGAACATGAAAGCTAATCATAAATAGCTATAACATTAACTGTAACACAGATTAATAGATATTTACAGGATCTGGTTCATACACATTAGTTATACATATAGAATATATGGATTTCTGGTTAATTATATCACTGTCATTTCATGTTTTTCCTGCAGTAGGAGGAAGTGAGCCGCTATGACAAAAACACAAGTTGCACATATCAAAATTGCTTCAGGTTGGAAATAATAAAAAATAAGGGCTAACATTGGTGTTTCGCTAGACATCCTGGACCAGAACTGTTTGATTACATTGTGAAATGCATGCAGAGTGAACAACTGTGTATCCTATGTCCTATCTGCTTGATTTATATAATAAAGTCAAGGTTCTGCTAGAAGAAAGTAAAATAAATCCCACTGTAAACAATTTAGGGATTAATAACATGGACACACCTGTATTATCAAGCACACATCATATACAGCCAGGACCAACTGATGGTCTAGTAAAGTTCTTAGATGTAGCAGCATCTGCCCCGCTGAGAGTTTAAAATACACAGTAGACAGATAAAAGATGCAGACTCAAACATTAGGTGCAACAATATCCATAAACAAATTGGTTATGGGCTGAAAGAAATTTATGCTGAGACAGAAATTATTAAACATTATTAAGCCAGGTACATGCAAAGAAATGTTGAACAATAAAGAGAAACTTACAGTAGTTGACCTGAAGCGCTTTCTACATTCCCATATCAGAGAATGCTAGGCAACAGGAGATCTCGCGAGATCCGACGGCGGGATGATGAGGTTTTGCCTCGTTCTGAGTTTTGTGATTGGCGGGAATACCCGAACAGTGCTCGGATCCGGTCTCGGATTGGCACTGTTCGGGGGGGTTCTGATTTGCCAAATCCGGATCCGCTCATCTCTAATATTGAGATGAGTGTTTCCCTGCTATTGATATTGCTAACTCCTATTCTGGCTTGCTGATTTTATGTCTAAAGCTAAGCAAAACATCTAGGACCTGATTCATTAGGGCATGTATTTTGAGCTCAACAACCGCTCTTTATCTTACACATGTATTTAGGCTTTGCTTGCCTGTTAAAGACCTGTTAAATTTGGGCGCAGTACTGCTGTAGTACACAGGCACAGGCGGGTAAGGGGCATGTGGAAGTATTCAATGTACAGTGTGGACATGCCAAACTCAGGCACACGCAGAAGTAACACTGTCTTTCAGCTGTATCTCTTGCTCCAGCTCTGGAGCTAGTCTAAGTTTGCCGGCTAACCCACGAACTCTATCAAGTGTTAAAAATAGATTTAAAAAAAGAAAAAAAGCATGGGGTCCCTCCATCCTAATGTTATTAACCCTAGTGCTACCAGCCCGAAGCTGGTTTCCGAGAAATCGCAGAAAAAAAAATGCTGGGGTCCCCCTGATTTCATAGAAACCAGCACTAGGCCAACCAGCAGAAGTTGTTGGCAGTATAGCATGGGGACATCTGGTAGGCAGTCCCCCTGCCATAATGACAAACCAACTCCAGGCTGTTCAGCGCAAGGTTAGATTCCCTAGGGAGAGGCGTCTACAAAAATATTTTGTTGTCCCCCCCACCCCCTCCCAGCCCCACTAGGACTCTTCCTACACCCTGGGGTGGTGGGTGTAGGGTAATAAAGTGAGTGTAATTAAAGGAAAATTAAAAAACACTGTTTTGCGTTGTGGAGCTACAAGTCCCAGCAAGCCAGTGCTGCCATTAATAGTCTGGGCATGCTGGCACTTGGAGAATCACAAGTGCCACCATGCCCTGACATCCATGGCTTGCTGAGCCATGTAGTGCAACAAAGGAAAATTTAAATAAAACACACAACCCTCTTTGAAACCACATTAATAAAAATAATACAACTTCTTAAATAATCCACACACCTCTTTTATACAACATTACTTTATTAAGAATAATAAAACCCCATAAATTTACCATCTGATGTCTTCATCTGTAAGGGATCCAATCTGTTAGATTTAAAATTCTTATTCATTAGAGAGATGAAGACATTTTAGAGCAAAACAATGTTTGACAATTATATTAAACAAAGCCTAGTCCCTAGAGGGCTGACATCCATGGCTTGCTGAACAATGTAGTGCAACAAAGGAAAATTTAATGGAAAAATTTATCACTTACAAAAAGAAAAGTATATCTGAAAGAGATAAAAGAGAAAATTAAATTTTCAAATGGAATTTATTCAAGTACAAACCTCAAGAGCGTAGATTGGATGCCTCTTATAACTACTCTTCTTCAGAATTTAAAACTTCAGATAGTGGAGAATCGCCCCGAAGAAGAAATACACAACCTGAAATTAGTTTTTTAGGAAGAGATTGAAAAACATTAGAAGAAGATCTCAATATCACTTCAAAATACGAGAAGGGGTGGGCAGAAATCCTTGCAAAAGAGAGCTAAAGGAATGGGAGGGAAACCTACAGACTCGTCACCAAAAAAATCACACACTGAATGAAATATCAGATTCTGCCCTAAGAGTCATTAACATCACTGATATCAAAATCTCTGAAACTCATAGATAGATACTGTCTAGAGGCTTATCCTTTTTGCCAGCACAAAAATTAAAACGCATTGGAATAGAAAAAGATCTACACTTATACACATGAAAATTACTGCTGTATAATTTTTTTACAAATCAGGAAAAAGAAAAAATTGGAACAAATACATATGATCATCAATATCTGAAGCATCCCTGAAAATGGAAGAAATTGAAGCAATTAATATATTGAAGGAACTCCAGTCTTAAAAGTACTAACCAAGACATTGTGGGGCATATTCAATTGTGCCGTTTCCGTGGCGGGCTAAAACTACTACCGTTATTACGGTAGTAGTTAGCTGGATTTCAGCTTGCAGTTCCCTGATAGTAACGGTTTTTCCACGCACTATTAGCGTATTGACGGTAATAATGCGCGGACCGCGCGATTTTTTACATTTCCGCCGACAATTGAATATGCCCCATTAAATCAATTAAATTTAAGAACATCAAAAATAAAGAAAATATTCCAATTTCCAAATATTGCCATATGTCCACAAATAAAAACATATATATATTACATCAAAAGTATTAGATACCCTCGAGATTCTAAATTATAATAACCTGTTTTGCAACATGATGATTCTGGAAAATCAAGTCCTCAACGAGATTCAAAGCTGGGAAATGTTATCATAAAACCCTCCGATAAAGGAAGGAATTTAGTTATTTAGTCTACAGATAAATATTTAAAAGAAGTCTACAGACAATTAAATGAAACTAATTGCTATAAAAGACTTATTATTAATCATATGGCTAATTTTCGATATCACAAACTGGTTCAGAATTTCTACAGTCAAGAAACCATTACTAAAATGAATTTAGATTTTCTTTGGGTCAAAGATTAAAAAATCCCTATATTAAACATATTGGCAAAAATACACAAGCACAAACATGATTCACCAGGAAGACCAATATTATTGGGCATTGGTAGCCTTACTGATAAAGCAAGCGTATATGTAGATGAATATTTAAGATATTTTGTTGTACATCATTTACTTGAGATACTTTAGATGTACTGAGTAAAATACAAAATATTGAATTAGGGGACAACTCATGGCTATGCACCTGTGATGCTGAGTCACTGTACACCAGTATCTAACATGATAGAGGCATAGAAGCAGTACATTACTTTCTAAATATGGGGATAAATGTGGAACATAATGACTTTCTCATATGGTTATTGGAATTTGTCCTCACTAAAAACTATTTTACTTTTGATGAAAATATTACCTCCAACTAAGAGGCACAGCAATGGGGACAACCTGCGCACCAACATACACTAAATTATATTGGGTGGTGGTAGCGTGAATTTGTTTTGCAAAGCAAAATGAAAAATATAGCAACCATATCTTAATTTGGTTAAAATGCATTGATGAATTGTTCAATGATTTGAGAGGTTGAAAAAAGTTAGGGTTAGGGTTAGTAAAATAAAAAGGACATGAATCTGAAAATATCATCAAAAATTCCACAAGAAAAAAATGCATTGGAGGAAAAAACGCTACAAATAGTGTATTACATGCCACCAGCTCCCATTTCCCACTTTCAATTAAAGGCGTTCAAGTTACCACAATTGCCGAGCACTTTTACTACACACAATTACTAAAGGTGGAATGAACTCATTATCATTAGAAGACTATACAATAAAATGTTACTTAAGTCTAACACACTATTACCAAAACATAATGTAAAGGCCCTGGAACCCTAAGCATGTCTCTATCTAAGCAATGAATGTAGATCAGGTTACAGCTATTTGAAGGCTATGTATTAAAAAGCTGTAGTGAAAGTCTTTATCCTATTATTTATGAATATACAACTAAGTGCTATCTAAACACAATCTGTTATAATTTGTCATTTATGTTGCCAAGTAATAAACACAGAGGCTCTGGGAATCTAAGAATGTCTCCACAAAGTTAGGCTAGGTACACAACAAAGAATTTTCAGATCGATGTTTTATCTACAACAATTGTACCTGCGACTAAAGGTCCGATCGGTTGGGTGATTTATGCATACACAACAGACAAGTTTTAAACGATTTATGGAAGACCAACCATCCGTGCAGCGACTTTTGGCAGCCATGTTGTCGTCCTAAAAGATTTGGATTTACACAGTGAATCAACATATGGGCTCCCTGCAGCGATATGCTGAAGAAATTTAAATAAAGGACAGATCATCTCCGGATAAAAACCTCCAAAAAAGTTTTAAAAGGAAAAGGAAACACATCATCACCATTCATTCTATTCACATCTTTCTGTACATTGTACATTCGTTCACAACTGCACAGCAACAATTTATTTTACTGTTATAGATACAGTTGAGGTAGATCACGCTACTGGTCTTTTGCTACTCGTTATGGCAAGAAGACTGCAAGCACAGACCAGGAGGGAAAGAAGGAGAAAGAATCGGTCTTGTTGGACTAAAGAGTGGTACCAGAGGAGAGATTCATTATCTCATATGCCACTGCTACAGGAGATACGTGACAACAATCCTGATAACTTCCGGAATTTTCTGCGGGTGAGCCCACATTCCAGGAACTGCTCCATTTTGTCACTCCCCTCATCCAGAATGAGGACACCCCTTTAAGGAGATCCATATCTGCAGAGCAGAGACTGGTTGCTACCCTGAGATTTTTGGCTGCAGGAAGGACACTGGCTTATCTCAAATACAGCACAGCTGTATATTTGTATACTTTATACTGTGTATTTTTTAAAGATATATATTATTTTACCGCAATAAATACTGTCCATTATATAAAAAAAGTGCAATACAAAAAAATAAAGGTAGGGGTTCACAGCTGTTCATAATGAAATAGGTCGCTATTATGCATTGGGGATTGACTGTATGCACCATTGCATACTTGTGCTGGGCATTGATGTGGATGTCATGTAGGGTTTTAGGGTAACACAATGTCCTCCCATCATGGAAAGCTGCATTTGGCTAGGCTAAAAAGTATATTATGATGCATGCCTGAAATGTCCTTAGTTCTGTTTGTGGTTGGATGGAGTCAAAACTGTGTCTGCCCTAATGATGTCATACATAAAATGTTCTATTTGTTTTTGTATTGGTCTGCTTGCATTTCTCCTTTTGTTTGCTAGCGTTGCTGCAAGCAGATTAAATTAATCTTGTGGTGGTTTTCTAGATATCAAATGGTTTGCACATTCCACCAACTTCCTCAGTTTGATCGAGATCATGGTGTCTTTTGTCTTGTTTTGCACACTTTGTTGCTGTGTTGGTACTTCTGTGATGTCCTGGCTGTCTAATGTTTGCTGGCTGCCATGTGAAGTTGTAGCTGTAGTTGTCTCTTGTTGTTCAGTCACATCAGAGATTATTGGTTCTGACAGTACAGCAGGCTGTATAATGAAAAAAGGAAAATGGTGAGTATAACATAGCATGCTTGTAACAATTTAACATTTTCAAACATATTTGTCTTTCAGTTTCCTGCAATGGTAGAGCAATGGCAACTTATTGCTGAAGATTTTTACATTTTCCAAACTGTGGCGATGCCATTGATGATAAACATGTACGAATTATGCCACCATCCAAAAGTGGATCTTAGTTTTACAATTACAAAGGGTTTTTCAGCATAATTCTAATGTCTATAGTGGATGCCAACTATGAATTCCTATTTGTGGACATTGGGAAAAATGGGTGGATCTCAGATGGAGGTGCATTTGAGCAGAGTTGATTCCATGACAAACTCAAAAACAATGAACTTATTCTACAAACAGGAAATGACATAAAATATGGACTCAATTTTGTATTTGTTGCAGATGAGGCATTTGCATTGCACAATCATGTTTTCAAACCTTACCTGCAACGCAAGCTGCCAACAGAAAGGCAGATATTTAATTATAGGTTGTCACGAGCTAAGCGTGTTGTCTAAAATGTGTTTTGAATTTTGAATAACAGATTTAGAATCTTTCATTCTGCGATAAATGTGTGTTTAGACAAGGTTGACAAAGTGGTGAGGGCTTGTTGTGTCCTACATAGTGAGCTTAGGCACAAAAGCCCCTGTGTGCGTAGTACGCATACCAATATGGACAACAATTTAGAGCAAAGCCAATGAGCCCTATAGAGATAGAGATGGTAAAAGTGCTGGACCAATATGACTACAACTGTCAAAAGTGAAAATACCAAAGAGTTATTCACAGAAAAGAAGTGATTATGCAAAAACTGCTGCACCAAATTAGGAAGAAACTGGGGAAGAAGAGGACTAAACTTCAAGTCCAGAAGAGGTGGTACGAACAATGAAGGTGTCACGAATCAATGTAGAAATACAGCTAAGGAGCAATGGATAAAGTGAAAAAATACACAATGTTTATTGCTGGAGAGTATGAACAGATGATGAAATAATAAGTTTGCAGAAATGACCAGATGCACAGCAGTTGCAGGTAAATGGGAGGTGAGGAAAGATTCCAGGCAGCATGTACAGGGAAATGCACAGGTAAGTCCCAGGTTCACATAAGAAACAGGTCAGCAGAATGTATGTTGAGATAGATCTCCAGCAGCATAAATCCAGGAGCAGAACAGGAGGAAGTGACCACAGAGTATAACATCAGGATGTGACAAACAATAACCAGCAATGAATGCTGGGAGAGACAGGTTTAAGAAGGTACACACCAAGGTGCAAGGAATAATTACAGGGCAGGTTAACCCCTGATACAAACAGGTAAGGCACAATATCAGCACCTCTGGTGAATAGAGGTACTGCAGCAACACATAAAAAGAAATTCAAATAATAAATTCCAAAAGTCCAGGAGGCAGGTCGTTACAGAAGGCTTAAGAGAATCCGCAAAAACATTTAAAAAAAGTGAGTATAAAAAATGTGCTAATTTAAAAAGTTGTACAAATGTTAAAAGGCCTTGTTAGAGATTTTTTTTAAAAAAAATATTGATTATTAAGTCTAAAAAACATAATGCAATTATTTACAGAAGAAGAATGTACGAAGAACTGTGCTGCATAGTTACTAAAAAAGTTACAGTGGAAAAAGGTATAGAGATTATAAAAAAAAAGTGAGATACCAATTGGAGAAATTAGAGCTTCAATAAAAGAAGGCAATTGTGATGACATGTAAACGTTTATGAAATGTTAGGAGCACCCCGTTCTGTTATAATAACCAAAATGGTGCCTGTTTTACAGAAGCTATGGAGCAACAGGCCAGCTTGATTGAAAATAACCAGGAGAGACCACACCATAAATTTATTTCAAGAAGTGCTAAGTGTGCCAAATGTGATGGTAATAGGTAACAAGCAAACGGCTATAGAGATGCCCTGAAGGGTTGGGACCACCCTTCGTTTGTCCCCCAGGCAGCATTACACACCTGCATTTTAAGGGAGCGCGGTAGCCCATCTTTATTTTGTTCTACTATTACTCCAAGTCCCAGGGCCACTGCTGCACCCCTTGTATATCCACTCAAGAAGACATGTTACATCTTCTCAGAGAGGACAGACCCTCTAAGTTAGAGGGAATCTTTTCTAGTGAGAACTTAAAAGAAAAAGTTCTTGAGCCAAAAATCAGTGAGAATACCTTTTGTGAAAATTTCTTAAGGTATGAACATCTGATGATACAAGAACTTAAACAATGGTGGGAAGCCACGACACTTTCTAAATATTTAGAAAAAAACAGTTTCCCTAGAGGTTTGAGGATTTAAAAAAAAAAAACCACCTTTAATCAGGATAATAATGAGTTTATGAATGTATGGAATAAGGCTCTTGATTTCTGTTCCTTCTCCCTCATGAGACTCATCATAGCAGATAGAGAGTCTTCATTGAAAGGTATAAAGGGAGAAAATAGCCTCATCCAAAACACCCTCAAACCTTTAGAACATCTCTAAGATTATAGAAATTTAGAATCACTGACTCTCAATAAAATGAAAGGTATCAAGGAAGGTATCAATAAAGGGAAAGAAAAGAAGTTTCAAAGGGATATTAGGGACTAGGGCACATTTCATTCCCCACCATCTGCTCCTAAGCGTAATTTCCCAAGATCATACTGTCCCACCAAAAGATATTCCACTCCAGATAAAAGGAAACATCCCATTCGCCATACTACTGATCAACCTATTCACAAATCACCCCTGATTAAGACCTTACCCAACAGGGGTTCAACAAAAAGGATCTATAAGCCACTAAACCCATAGAATATTTACAGCCCATTTAAATCACCAGCAAAGAGAAATACCAATTTTTCAAAAAATGGCGTACATTATCAAGACAAGTTTCCGAAAAAAAATTTTGGCCGGAAATTGATAGATTGCAGCTGAGAGCAGTCACCATACTGTTGAATAGTGACTGCTCCCAAAAATGAAGAGGAATGCAAAGCAGCAGATATCCATGATATCTACTGCGATGCACCCTTAATAAATTTGCGGAGGACACGGAGGCACCTTAATTACTCGGTAAAAGCACTATCGTGCTTTCTTAAATATGCCCCATAGACTTATCCATTTGGACTTTGATTTATACCAGTGCATCAATCGGGTCTCCATGTGGTAATTGTCTGTGTAACTGGCTGTGATATTGTCTACCTCCTTGGTCACTTTCTGTCTTTGCCTATTTACCCTGTTTATTTGAAGAACATTATATATGATTCTCTAAGCCTTTTTATGCCACCATTTGGAATATGTCCAAGGAATAAATTGTACATTTGTGCACACATTCCTTTGGTTTTTTTCTGTACTTTAACCTGTGACAGCTAATACCACAGCATCTCTATAGCCGTTTGCTTGTTACCTATTACCATCACATTTGGCACACTTAGCACTTCAGACATCATGGCATTTGCGCCATAGGGGACTCTGCTTTTTTACCATTGTCGTTTATCGGATGATTGGCCCAATAATTGAATGAACAACCTCCGGTGTGTACCCAGCCTTACAGAATGCAGATCGAGTGATAGCTTATTAAAGGCTATATGATAAAAGGTTATACAACTTAACATAATGTTATTAATATATAACTACAACCTTGAAATTGTGGTCGATTGTTTTCACAACTCATTGTCCGATATTAGAGTGAATTATCTGTGCTGCTTAACAACTTGTGCAGTGACCATAAAAATCACAATACATTTCAGTATGGTTGGAGAAAGATAACTGAATGAATTAAGACATTTGCAGACTACCTAAACCTGACATACTATTGATTAAATCTTTTCAGTATAGTGATCAACAGCAGTAATTAATTTGTCCCAATTTTTCTAACAATTATATATGTTACATCATTTTTTTTAACTGCACAAATCCATTAATAACTATATTGAGTTTCATAAATGTAATAATGTGCTCAATAAAAACAAGAGCTTAGGGGATATGTGTGGAATAAAAATACAATTATCAACCAAAGAAGGGGAATTATTATAAGAACAAAAATCGTCTGCTAATGTGTTTCTTTTTAATACACCACATAACATATGTTTTAACAGTTTCGGTTGTAACGTGATTTTATATTTTGAACTATAACTAAACAATTTACTTTTGCTTATACATTTATTTATTTATTTTTGGGGGGGGGGGGATTTTGTAAATTTTTGTGTCACTTGTTTTGAACATTACAAATATTTCCATATCTTCCAGACGACTGCACCATTTTTTAATACATACTTTTCTATGTTTTCTTGTATGTAGACTGATGTATTTTGGTAGCACCTCCCGATAATAGATAATATATTAAAAATATCTATTAGTTTAAAATTGTAGTAGATCAGGCATGATTTATATAAATCTAACTAAATTAACCTGCTGGAATAGTTTATTCTTCGTACTGTCAAAAGGATCCAATCTTGTAGATATTGTCTAATAATAAATGTGTTGGATTAAAGAGGCGTGGTTTATTTGGTGCACTTGCAATACATACAGTATACATATATTTCTCAAAATTAACATCTCCAAAACGGAACTCATTGTCTTTCCTCCTTCCAGACTCCCCTCTCACCACAACTTCTCTATCGTTGTTAACAACACAACCATCTCATCTGTCACCCAACTCCGTTGCCTGGGTGTCACCCTTGACTCTTCTCTCTCTTTTGCCCCCCACGTCCAATCCCTTGCTCAAGCCTGTCGCTTCCAACTGCGCAACATCGCCCACATCTAACCCTTCCTCTCACAAGATGCCACCAAAACCATCATCCATGCACTCATCATCTCCCGCCTGGACTACTGCAACCTCCTCCTCACTGGCCTCCCTCTCTCCCATCTTGCCCCGCTCTGATCTGTACTCAATGCAGCTGATAGGCTCATCTTTCTCTCACGCCGCTCCTACTCAACTCCCCTCTCTACCAGGCCTTACACTGGCTCTCTTTCCCCTACAGAATCTTCTTTAAACTCCTTACTACCACTTACAAAGCTCTCTCCCAGTCTAATGCTCCCTACATCTCTAACCTCCTTACCATTCATACTCCTGCCCGCTACTTGCGCTCGGCAAATGACCGTCGCCTCTCCTCCACTCTTATTACCTCTTCCCACTCCCGAGTCAAAGACTTCTCCCGAGCTGCCCCCCTGCACTGGAATGACCTCCCTCGCTCCATCAGTCTCGCTCCCAATCTGTGCTCCTTCAAACGGGCACTCAAAACTCACCTGTTCCTGAAAGCCTAACAACCATCCACTTAACCCCTCATCCACTCTGCTTGTTCTCCCCCCTCCCCCCTGGTCCCTTTTTCTCCCTTGCATCACTGCCTCCCTTTGTGCCTGTTTTGTCCACCCTCCCTTAGGATGTAAGCTCACATGAGCAGGGCCCCTCTCCCCTCCTGTCTCCATACCGACTCTTCTGCTCCGCCCTCACTCCATATGTCTGCCCGGAGTTTCTGAAGCATTGGTACTTAGTGTTTATTGTTCTGTAATGTTTTACCCTGTATGGTCTACTGTTTGTACTATGTAAGGCGCTGCGAAGACCCTGAAGACCCTATGGCGCCCAACAAATAAATGATAATAATAATAATAATTGTAAGCTTTCACTCCATTAGGCTTGAAAAAATCATACCAAAAACCACAATATTTCAAAAGTCCTGTTGCTGTCCAAACAAAATTAAGATTCAAGGTCAGGAGATTAAAAAAGACTATATATATATATATATATAGTGGCAAATATGCCTCTTTGCCACAGTTCCCCTATAAGGGATCTGATAAACACACAGCCAGTCTGCAGCTGCAGGATGCATACAGGGTTTGAGGTTCCCTGGGATCCCCTTTTAGCACACACACACAGGTGTTCCACATGGGTGTGATTGGTTTGCTGTGATTTGTTTGTAGTGCTTGGGGTGGAGGATTAAGACTGTCAGTATGTGTGGGTGGGACCATCGATGCCAGTAATTGGCCGGCTTGCAGACAGGGAAGTAATGTCTAGCCAGATGTAGGTGGTGGAGATTTTTGTGTACTGTTTCTGATATGATTGCCGAACCAGCGTTGGAACTGTTAAGTTCTGCTATTTCCTATTATTGTTGATATGTAATTTATAAAGGTCTTCTTTGACTATTCTCTGGAATTTTTCAACATAAGGACCTTTCAAGTAGCTATGTTACAAAGTTGATTTTCTGATTGGTGTGTTTAAATTTAAAGGTCAGGGGGATCTTGGACTCAGTTGTGTTTCTTTCTTGCATGAACATTTTTTTATAGTGATTTTCCTTATGAACTTGTGTAGACCTATGTATGTATGGAACTTGTTAACAGTGTTATCTGGGGTAAATTTCACATCTTTGTTTAGCAGGGCTATTTGTGGATTAGTGAGTTTGTTATCGCTGATATTAAAAATCCCTTCCATTTCTATTTTCTTATATTTGGTTTGGCACTCAACTTTCATTCCCCATCCTTTTCCTCTTGAGACAGCAGTCTTTCCTTTATGATTGGTTATGATGCGCTGTTCTTGCTTTGTTCTAGGGAGATTTGTTTTGTGATTGGCTCCCTATTGGGTCCAATTCTAAAAAAAAAACGTTGACAAGCATCCACGTCTGTATCTAGTGTAAACTCATGAATGGTAAGGTCCTGGGTGCTTATAAGTTTGTCAAGAAGCACTAGCTTGGTTTTCTTTAACTCATTATCAGCCTTGTTTGCCTCTTTAGAGAATTTTTATCTTAGTTAGATCAACCTGCTTCTTCCTATTCCCATATTTACTCAATGGGGTACCCAGGTTTGTGGGATTAATGGTTTTTATACCCTGTTATCTTGGTTGTGTTGCTTTATTAGTGGGGATCTGAGTGTTTTATAGAAACTACTTTGACCAGAATCATGTGGGGTCTGTTTGTTTTTAAAGAAACCTTTTCTCTTCTTGTTATCATATGTATACCAACTTGAGCATGTGTGGTTCTCTCCATATGGTGTGTAATTCTTGTTTTTGTCCAGTTATAATAATCAAGTTCATAATCCTTAATGTCTCTAAGGAATTTTTTCTCTTTGGTTTGTATGATATCCTCCTCAATTTTGTTAATTTAGCTCAGTATGAGCTTTTCTATGTTTTTAAAGTCCTCAAGGTGTTCTATTGGTTCTTATTTATTTTGTATAGATTCAATCTCTTTTTCACATTATACAAGGGAGGCCTCACTATCCTTTCTAATTAATTTCATAAGATGAAAGCGCTTGAGTTCAGGATAGAATTCCATTTTTCTAGAAATGTTCGGTCATCAGAAAATCCCTTACCCTCTCAGGATAATATTGTTTTTAATATATTTCTTAAGAGTGGTTGATTCCCACCATATTTTAACTCCTATGGTAAGCAATATTTAAAATCTCAAGAAATTAATGGAGAAGTTGTCCCCCAAAGGTCTGAGACTTGACTTTGACTTGGGTATGTTTCTCAAATACTAATTAGATCCGCATGACCTCAAGTTGTCTTGCTCTAACAGCATGTTCTCACCCTTGCTCTCAGGTTCAGGAGGTTAGCAACCCCTCTTATGTGTATTTCACCACACTGAGTTTGAGTGGCACAATGATCCATACTCCCTTTCTTGACTGCTGTGCTCTCCCTCCATAATCTAGTCACGTTAAACCTGGGTTATTTTTCCCATTCTAGTTTTGACATTAGCCACACCAGCTATTCCTCAGTGAATACCTCTTAGATGCCCATTTGGCAAGTGATCTATAAAGTTGTTTTGTGACAGGAATGATTTTTTTTATTGAAAATAAATAAAAAATATATTGCATGCTTTGGAAATTATTAAACACCAATAGACCTTATTAAAGTAATTCTATCGTTTTAAAATAAGCATTGCCCAATCAATTGAATGTGTGTCCAAAGCACTAAGTGATTTATTTTAGCAGATGTAAATAGTCAACAATTTCAATACATTATTATATTATGATAAAGTACAGTACAGCACAGCCAATACCAAAAGATAATACATACCAATGCAATCGCTTGCGCACGCTGCGCAACCACGGGACCCGATGGACAATATTCTGTATAGAATATTGTGTCAGAGCTGACTGAGGCCCCAGTGAGATGCAGCTAATATATATACAGTCAGTGTTTCATTGTGAACAATAGAGATGACGTAGATGGTTTCTATAGGTCCAGACGTTGGGTGGGTCCAGGCCAGACAGGTAATAGGTTGATTCAATCTAAGGAATCCAAAGGTGGGGGTCTTCTCTCCAGGGGGTCTGCTCCTTTTCATAGCCAGTATCATACAAAGGTTTACTCTCTAATATCAATAACTAAAGTATGCAATGTGCGATCTCTTCGCCGACTGCACCGGACAGCTGCTGATGATTAGGGCTTCAATATGATATCAGGCATGACACCTTTCCTATTACCTACACCTTTAATAACACTACAATGTACATATAATCACTATATATATATATATATATACATATATATATATATATATATATATACATATATATATATATATATATATATATAGACTAATAATAAACCGAATACTATCTGCTCCTGAATTACAGTGTAACAGAACCAATATGAAGTTATATAAATAACTAACTGTTGTAATGCGAGTGTGTGCGTGCGTATTTTACAGTGCGATCGTGTCACGCCACGTAACACGTGGCGTACGCTTCGCAATACGCACGGCAAACCAATATTAAACCAATATACTTTCGTTCATCCAATTATACGACATTGACAGTCCACCCTTTGATAGCACAATAAACTATCACCTTAAAGATGTTATATGCAGGATCTCAGTACCACGTTTCATTGTTATGTAATACAAATCCCCCTTGGTGTATGTCCACGCTGTTTGTAGATCTAAACAAGTTATCATAAGAGAGAGTCTTAATCCTTTAAACGACTTCTTCTTTTACTATAAACCGTACACTTATGGAGCTTGGAGATAACCTTTTGTATGCCCTTCAAGGGTGCAATAAAACACTTAATACATTATTTGGAAAGGTAAATGGTACAGTAAAACGTGTATCAGCTATACAGAATTCTCTACTACAGTTCTTCAAGTTTAACAGGTTCTTCTGTCCAACGCATGTCTTTAAGCTCAGAATACATTTAAACACTTCATGTTCATCAATAGCATCATCCTATGTCTATCAATAATGTCATATGCAATCTCCTTCAGCTTGCGTTAATATACACACATCTAATAATGTCACCAGTTCTTTTCATCAACACTTGTGGGCGGGCTATTGTCTGTTCGTTCTTCCCAGTCTCTCAATACTCAGATTTAACAGTGATCGGCTTGCAAAGCATTGGGAGACTTCAGACTAAGGGACCTAGGTGTCCTACTTTTTCCCTTAGTGATCTCCCGCCTATAATTCGGGTACCTCAAGAATATTTAGTGGATAGAGAACTAATCCTACTTGATATAATCACTGAGGCACGTGTGAGCACGCCCAGCACTTTGTTTGGTCTAAAACCTTACCCTCCCAAGAATGATAATCATTCTCAAGGATGCCTGCTCAAGTCCGAATATTACTGGACTGGCATCGCTGGGTGTGTCTCTTTCTAACTATGGGGTCGCCGTACTTACGGACGTAATGCTACTCAGACAATAGCCCCTCACACTTTCTCCAAGCTCCAAGGTTTTCAAATTTTCCTTTACCCCTGAATTGAATAGAGTAATTGGCCGGACTGATTATGCTACTAACTTCTTCCTCCCCAATACCTCCTTATCATTACCTGAACCAGTCTCTGTCACCTGCTAATAATCAAAAGAATTAACCGTCCTGGGAAGAGAGTGAAATGAGAGAACAGAAAAGAGGAAGAACTACAACTTCATGCTGGACAACAGTCTTAGCCTTTGGCTCAGGTGCTATTAACTGCATTCGAGGCCTTCCAGTACAAACTCATGAGTGCCCTTGGACCCTTCTCTGAGTGTTGGCTCCTCTGCAGTGGGTGGTATGGGCACCAGTGTGTCTCTGCTACCCTTGAAGC